>NW_025222278.1:1277033-1968920 GCF_014066325.1 Apis laboriosa
TCTTTGTATTTTCATTTTTGTACTTGCTCACTTGTAATGCGAAAATTAATTCTTAAATTCTACTTCGTGTTACGATTTCTTTAAAAATCTTGTTACATCCATAACTTTTTGAATTTAAAAAAAATTCTCCACAATAATTAATTAAACGTTATTCAATTTATCTTAGAAATTGATGAATCTTCAATAATCAATTTCCATAAAATATTATTATTTCTAAATTATATTATATTATATCTCTAAATATTATTTTATCTAAATTATTGGATTCAACGATACGAAAATTTAATGTAAAAGTACAATTGAACGGCTAATAATTTTTACTTTTATCTTTGTATTTTCATTTTTGTACTTGCTCACTTGTAATGCGAAAATTAATTCTTAAATTCTTCAATTCTAATTCTGTTACGATTTCTTTAAAAATCTTACATCCATTAATTCTTAAATTCTTCGTGTTACGATTTCTTTAAAAATCTTACATCCATAACTTTTTGAATTTAAAAAACATTCTTCACAATAATTAATTAAACGTTATTCAATTTATCTTAGGAATTGATGAGTCTTCAATAATCAATATCCATAAAATATTATTATTTCTAAATTATATTATATTATATCTCTAAATATTATTTTATCTAAATTATTGGATTCAACGATACGAAAATTTAATTAAAGTATAATTGAACGGTTGAAACGTAATAATTTCGAATATAATCGAATCCATAAAGTAACAACCGAAGAAAGAAAGAGTTGCGAATTGTTAATTGTCATTTTTAATATTTATCAGGTTTTAAAACTTCGAACATTTAATGGAAAATAAAAGCGTCTCTCTCTCTCAGAAAGCGGCCTACAATTGCCGGTCGTTTCGCTTTTTATCTCCACGTTCCAACATCCAATTTCACGAGTGAGTCGCAGTCCGAGGTCGCAGCTCTCGCAGAAGGTCGCGATCTAGATCTTGACTCCTGGTTGGAACCAGTTTGCGAGGCCAGCAAGCTTTTGCTCATTGCAACACGTCCAGGCTACTGACCCTTTGTGTTTGCGCCTGTTTTGCCACGCAATTTCACGGATTATCCGGAGTTGTTGCTAATCTAACCGTCGATTAAAATCCTTCTTTGCACGTGCTTTTTGCTGCGATCTTCGCACGTTGATCAAGGCGATCCATCGCGATGCTTGATTTATAGTGACTCGTGAAATGAGTTGTATAATGAATGGCGGTATGGATAATCGCGAAGATTGTGAATATTTTTTACAATTTTTTTCTTTTCCTTTTTTAATTAAGGCTTATTTAATTAAATATTGGGATTTCGAGAATAGTTCGTTAAGTTTTGAAACTGAATAAAATGAAGATTTTAATTTTAAATATATATATATATATTTAATAATTAATTGATACGTTTGTAATTGAAATATTTTCGTATTTGTTAGTGAATGAAATGAATGAAATAGATTTTTTTTATAAATTATTTATTTTAAAACAAGACTATGTTAATCTTAATTTTTTTTGAGATTAGAATATTATTTACGAGTTATCTTGAGTGTTAATCTTCACTGGAAATTAATTTTACCAAAGAGGATTATTTTTAGTTAATTTGAAAAAGAAAAGCGTGTCATCTGTCATTTTAAGTAGTTAAAATAGTTATTTATAAAAACTAACTTAGTTAAAATAGTTATTTATAAAAATAAAGAGAATTATATTTTTAAATTTAAAAATAATATAAACTATTATTTATTATTATTATTTCACGGACGCTTTTTCACAATCAAAAACTGGTTCAAAACGATCCAAGTTTATCGATCAAAATATCGATGCGAGTTCCCCCCAATTTTACTAGAAATTACTATTTAAAATCGCGTCACGATAAAAGAGCAAAACGCACACTCTGGTTTAACTCTCGTTTCACGATTCTTAATCGACTCATCTGTCGACTAATAAAACCGACATATTTTATATCGATGGTACGCCACATGTCCTCCCGTTATCCATGCAAATTCTATCCAAATATTATCCTACGAAAGCCAGACAGGACTGGAACGTTTCAACGTCACAGCTAATAATCCTTATCGAAATATAATTCGTATCGGGGCAATGTTCGCATTTGGCAATTTTCCTAACGATGGTTGAGCTTGAAATATGAGAATGATTGTACGATATAATTTTAAAATATTGCCATGGTCAATCGAATTTAAAAAAAAAGAAATTAAACGATTGTCAAGAGAAACAATAAGATTATTTTTACGACGATGAAACGAAAAAAGTATATATTTTATTATTTATTTTTGAAAATTATTATTTTATCGATGAAATTTATTAATTTAAAGAGTTTGAAATTTTAAGATATGATAATTGTTAATGATAACATGAACTTAAATACATCTATGTTTTGGAAAATCACGTCGATTAAAATAAACAGAGAAAAATATAAAGGAAAATATTTGGTAACAATATCGAATATCAATACTATTTTCTAAAGATGAAGAAAAAAAAGACACATTGTTAATTTCTTACCTTTGAAATATTCTATTTTGAAATACTTTTTTCACTTAAAAGAAATTGCAATAATCTAATTTCTATTTCTTCTCTTTCACTCAATGCAAGATCACGAGTAAATTAAGACTTTCTCTTGCACAATCTCGAGAACAATTCAAATAGCTGACATCTTGCTTAAAACGTCCATTTCGTTCTCGGTTCTAACCCGATAATCGCCTGATAGCATGCAACCGGAAGACTGTCAATTTAGCGAAGACTGTCATTCACTCATTGCAGATGTGCATTACTCAATCTAACCAATGTCCGAGGGAACGAGTTCAAAATACTTGGCTCGTGTGCTCGCGTAATTGAGCTCTAGATTCGTTCTATAGCCGTTCACACAGGGCGTTCCCCTCCTCTTCATAACCTCAATTCGGACATTGCAACTTCATTCTTTCTTTCGTAAAAATAAGAGATGTGCACGCGAATTTCTACATCTTGTTAAACGGTTTCACGTAATTGGAACACGGTAAAGAATTATTTAGAACAATATTTCTTCCTTTCTCTCGCCAGTAATTTGTAGGAGATAGAATTGTTTTCGAATTGATTACTTCGAAGCGTAATATTATGAAAGTAGAAATTGCTGGCACGTATGATTAAAGCAATATTTCAAAATTTTTTCCTCTCTTGAATCAAATTAGTTAGAGCAAATTTTTTTTTTATCAGCAAGTTTTATTTTGGTGTATAAATTTCGTGAAGTTTATAGGTTATGTTGACGAATTCTGATAGATTTTAATATAATGTAAAAACGATATTTTTCTGTATGTATTTGTAGATTATATTGGCAAATTTTATTGAATTTGATTTATTAATTCAATGTTTTCGGAAAATGGCGTTTAATAAAATATTAATATTCTGGCTAGGAATATTTATTTGAATATTTATCTAAATTAATTTTATCACGTAGAAGCTGATCGAATAAGTCGTTTAAATATTTTTCCAAATGAAAACCAGTCAGTCGAGAATATCATCAACGATGATATTAATTTAAATCAAGTTTCGTGTATGAAAACTAGTCGGTTGAATAAATCAACATAATAGCGCATCTGAATAAACGCATCAATTTTTACATTTTTTGATATCAACGGATGAAATTTTCGAACTACATAAATTAAATTTGTCTAGACTAAAATGAAAAAAAAAAAAAAAAAACATTTTAAACATTAACTCAATTATCATCTAAATGAACACGATACGCAACTTGTTTTGCTCTTTCAATATTACAACCATCATCGAATAATTCGTTTCCCATATTTCTTCTTCTCTACATCCTACTATTCTTCTTCCTCCTTCCAAAGTCTGTGAACTCAACCAACCTCTTTCTAGCCAGTCCCACACTCATCTCTGTCATCATTCGAGTATCCAAGAATCTCTGGCGACTCGTGGGATCGACAGACAGGAATCCGATTAGAAAATACTTATACCACGCGTGCATCGCTCCCCCCCAAGGGAATTATCGTGAGGTCCAGGATGAGATCAGGAGGTTAGGTCGACCACTCCTATTCCAGAAGATGAAGGAACGTGTACGAAGTCGTTAAAAAGTCTTGCTCTCAATCTCTTGGCCTATTTCTCGTCTCTTCCCGGCAGAGCAAGAGAGAGAGAGAGAGAGAGAGAGAGAGAGAGAGAGAAAAGAAAAACGTGGAAGGATAAATGAAGAACGAGACGAGAATAATAAGGCAAAAGGACCGAGGGGGGAGGAGAGAAAGAGAGAAGGATAGAGGGGAAGACGGGAGGATCGGCGTTCTCGAGTGTCGAGCGAAGAAGAGATGGTGAAAAGGTTGAGGTAGAAGGGGTTGGGAACGGGTTAAAGACAGGATTAAGTGGGAGAGGAAGGAAGGAGCGATGCACGGCCGGGTGTCGGGCATCGAACTCTCGACACAAACACGGGATGAGTATTACGTGGAACGGGTGATCACGACGGCATGTGAAGGTGTCTTTAAAGACGTCGTGAGGGCACGCGAAATAGAAACTCTCCTCGCGGGGTTTAACGGTGCTCGAATCGCCGCCGCTCGTGGATATTCCTCCTCCCCGAACGGCCCTTTCGGCCGTGACGTTATGACTAATCTCGATCGCGTCCACACGATCCTGCATTTTATTCGATTGCCGCTCTTCCCTTACACGTGAGAGTTCTGCTAAAGAGTGACCTCTCGGATCGTCGACGACACGCTTGCTTTATTGCCTCTTGCGACTCGGTGCTCCGGGATTGGGAGAGGTTAGGTTAGGTCGAGAGGGCGTTGTTTGATGATTCCCCTTTGTTGATTTCTTCTTCAAATTGGTTTTTTTCCATAGTTTGAAATTTAGTTTACTAAGCTTGTAAATAAGTGATAAGCTTGTGAAATGTATATGAATATCGCATCGATGCTTGGAAATAAGTTAAATGGTGATATATATTTATCGAGGTTATTGAGGATATCTGGTATAAATCATGAAAGCATATCGAGAAACAATTCCATTTCTTCTTCACTATCTCTTATATACTATCTCTTATACGAGATCCTGTTCTATCGTTATTATTTAATTTATTTCCCATTCCACGAACAAAATCATCCCAATTATTCCACAGAAAATGCTTTCGTTTAGTCAGAAATGGGTCTCATTTCAACCAGGGATAAGCCTCGCTAATTACACCGATCTCATCCTTACTTATTTTTTAAACAAATTGGCCCATTCATTGTGGGGCAATCTCGCAATAAGATGCTTTTCGTTTGTCACCGCCTAATTAGCGTCGTCGAAATTCCCTCGACGAGAATTTGTTAATTGGGAAGGTGCACGCCGTTTCCTTCGCCCTCTCCCTCTGAAACGGGTCGAATTAGATAGGAGGTGCAGTGACGAAGGGTGCAAAGGTGCGCCGCTTATTAGGAGGCGCCATCTGGCGCCACTTATTGTACCGTGATTCGTCCCAGGGGGTTATTGCGACTGGATGTGGAATTTAAATGCGACCTAACCTGTCCACGTTTTGCGTTCGCTGTTTTCCTTTTTCCGGGGCTGGGGAGGGGGCTAAGCGAGGCGTCGTTGAATTTTCATTAAGCAATTATTTGCAGGTCGACGGTGAAATATGACACGACAGATGTAACGTAATAAGTTTCACGATCCCCTGTGCCATTTTGCGAATACTTGCTTGAACTCGTAAAAAAAGATGGTCGATACTTGGTCGTGGCTTTTTCCGTGCTTCGAGTTGTAATTTTGATATGATGGCAACTGTTTTGAGGTTATGTTATTGGATTACGTACGAATCATTTTCGAATGAATTAAATATAATCGATCTTGATCTTGCATCGTTTCTATAACGATCAAAATATTTCGTTTTAAATTATTTTCCGCATCTTCGTGCTTCACTTACAGTTACTTTCAGTAAATTATAATTCTTCCATCATAAATCATAAATGTAATAATTCACGTCCAACTTTATCGCATCTCGACAAGATAGGAAGGGAACGGAGAAAATGATTTGCCATCATCATCGGTCCCATCGTTATTTCTCGACAATTCAAATATACAGTTACTCTCCTAGCCATCGAGCCAACTATCGAATATCACGAAGATCAGAGACATCCATCGATCTCGACGAGGAGGAGAAATTGTCTTTCCGTCATCGAAGATTCTCATTCCCTCCCGATGACTAATAAACTTATCGAATCTGTCGATGGCAACTTTACCTCTTACCTCTCACAGGCTTATGCAACTTCCCCAGACTGAAACACTGGATGTAACAATTGCGTTAGCAGAACGAGAATACACTCTGAACGTTCCTTGTACATGTAACGTAGGGAGCAGAGTTCCCTCGAAATTTCTCGAGTTCAGCGAAATTTGTGCGAGATTCAAACATCGAACACGCGATCCCATAGTTAGTGTTGAAGTTAAGAAATTTGACTTGGCGCGAAGAAGATCAAGTCCTCCGTTTCGTGCGAGGATTCTGAAGGGAGGAGGATGCAGAATCTTATTTACTTATTTACCTCGTATAATTCGTTTCAAATTTCTCTTCGTCGTATTCGCTCACACTCGAATATATAAAACCAAATACAAATCCAATTAACATCTTTCCAAAAAGGAAAAAGAAAAAAAAAAAGGAAAAACCACTTTTCACCCTTCGAAACCAACCTTCGATTCACAAGCCGCATTCGACGATTCCAAAATCTCCTCGAAGCAAAGTGTCATCGAGCCTGCGAACCGCAAGAAAGACAGCGTTAATCCCGCATGAATGATCCCAGTTCTCCCGGAAGCATCAATCACCGATCCCCTAATTCTTCGCTATCTCGCTGTCGTACCGATCGAGGGAATCGGCATCGACAACGCCAACGATGATCGATCAAACGTCAATATTACTTCAGGGCTCGTTGGAAAAATAGAGAATGCCGGCCCTTCTCCTTTCTCTCCTCTCTTTCGAGTCGGT
Organism: Apis laboriosa; assembly: GCF_014066325.1. Lineage (NCBI taxonomy): Eukaryota > Metazoa > Arthropoda > Insecta > Hymenoptera > Apidae > Apis > Apis laboriosa. The sequence continues at coordinate 1,283,948 of NW_025222278.1, forward strand.
CAATTAACGAGAGGAACGAGAGGAGGAGGGTGGGAAGGATCGATAGATCGATAGAGTATCTCTTTGTAGTACAAAGAGAATTTTATACGGGCGTTCATACGATCTGATCGTTTATTAAATCGATGGAATACGTCGAGTATCGATCGGATACTGGCATCGTAGAGACGGATGGATCCGCTTCGAGGTTTCTCCCGATCCGCGAATTCTGGTGGCGTGCCTTCGACATGCGGAGCGTGAAGATACCAGCGGCGTCACGCAAACATGCCGTCTGTCGACTGAAATTAGACGGTCAGACCGCACCTCCTGGGCCATGGGATATCTGCCTCCTGGGTATTTAACGAGTTTCACGCGTTAATAGTTTAATGAAGTTTCTCTCTTTCTTCTCTAGTTTCACGCTTTGTTCGACTGCGACGAGAAAAAATTTTGTTTGGGCAAGGATGAGAGGAAGACTATGGTTTCCCATCCCTTATTTGTTCCTTCTGTCTTCATTTGGCACGAGTCATGACGTTTCTAGTTCACTAATTATATCACTTATACACTTTACTGTTTGACTTGTTGATGTATATACTGATTATAATTATTACTTTTCACTTCTATTAATTATTTTCTATTATTCGTTAATACTCATACTTCTCTCGCAGTGAGAATGATAATTAGTACAAACTTTAAATCAATTATTTATCATCGTAAATATTCCTTCGTTAATAATATTAATTTTCTCTCAATTTTCAAAGAATATTTTTAGTATGTTTAACTATACAATTTCATCAAATTTTATTTATTAGTATAAATAATCGTACAATTACTTTTATTAATTGTGCTAATTCTAGTTTTTGATATCATCGTTTTATTTCTTTTCCAACGAGACAAATGTAAGTATATATATATATATTTGATGAGAGTGCATGTAAGATTGCGACAGTCTCCTTTTGTCGAGTGCCCACGAGAAGGCTGACAGCGTGGGATAGTATGGTAATTCCCTGGCGCGAAATCTCTGGATATTCTATTATGGAACGTAAAGATTCAAGAGGTTGCGTTTCGTTCCTTGGAGAATTGCCTATATATGGATAATAATATGTGTTTCAAATATGTGTTTGTATGGAGCATAATGGTATTGGAGGATCGTGTGTGTAAAGAGATTTGAGTGGATTAGTGGCGCGGTATTAACACGTGTTGGAGACGGATTAGTAGATGCTTTGTATGTTTCTTTTCTTTTCTTTTGGTATTTTGAAAGAGAAAGAATCGCAATTTATCGTAATTTTTTCAAATGATTTATATCATGTAATTCTATCTTTGACCTTTAGCACTGGGAATTTATGTAAACGCTCAAATTGAATCCATCGTGTTATGGAAATATTCTAGACAACCGTAAATAAATTATACAATAATTTCAATTTTATGATAATTATAAAAGATATAAAGAAGCTGTATTCTTCGTATTATTTACTCAATACCCCTAAATATCAATAAATTATATATTATATCTTATATTCTCAGCGAGCGAAAATTGCGAAACTCTTATTAAAGTTCAAGTAGATATAACAGAAAACATTCAACATCAATTATTCACAAATCAATAATTGCAGATGCAGAAAGTTTTTCTATACCGTAAGCAGAAATGAAGAAGCTTGCTGGGACAAGCAGCTTACAATATCAATTTCAACGGTTTCGGAAAAGAAGAATTTATATGAGTTTCTATTATAATTTATAATATATTTGTATTTATTATTGGCATGAAAGATATTCTTTGAATTTATTTTAAATGCACCATAGAAATTATAATAGGAAATTTATGGAATATCTTTTTTACGCGAGCTAGAAACGAACGAGTGTCTGATCACGTGTAATTAATTTATGAAAATTCAGCTCATTTGTCGATAATCAATGGAGATGTATGCTATTTTTGTTTATATTCAAATGGGATGAGAAATAAGGTAGAAGGAATATATGTTAATTGCATTCCTCTTTTATTATTCGGACTTATTAATTTTATAATATCGTCAGAGCTTTTCATAAATATTTTATAAAATTGTTGTAACAATATACATAGTGTCTTTCAAATTTATGTATGTAGAAACATTTTATATATAGAGATTAAAGTATCTTAAAATAAACAGAATGTTAATTCATTCGTCAGAATAAATACAAAAATTTGTATGTAAAAATTTCTTATTATTTAAAGCTTATTTAAGTTAAAGTTAGAAGCAATTGAATTTGCATTAGATAAAGCGAGACAGAATGATGGTGCATGGTGCGCCACACTAGGATGCGGTGCTTTAACGAAGTTAAGGCTATCTCACTCTTTCTCTGTCTCGTTTCATCCAAACGGTTCATGAATAAATCTTAAAATACAAAATTCAAAAATAAAATTTTTCTATTTTTTATTACTTTTTTTTTTTGATCTCTAAAAAAAATAGCTATCGACTGTTGAAAAGTGTCTCTCACACATGATTGTATTAATCCTATACAGTCACAGAAATAAATTAATATTTATTTTTAACTTTTCCTCGTTAAATTTCTCATAAAAATTTCTCAAAGTTCTCATACAAACAAGGAGGAACTATGGATGCGCTTATAACAAAAAATAAATTCATCTTTCTAAAAGAACAAACTTTCTAAAAAAATTCTTAGGAATAATCATATGTAAACAGGAACTGCCGAGTAAACAAGTATCCATAAAACAATATAGGTTTGAAGCAATAGCTCATACGCGCAAGAATTCAATAACGTTTACGAGTGTACACGCGTTATGCAACGTTAAGAAACGCGGAGATCTTCCATCGCGATCAAGTTTCAACGATGCTTGATAATCAACGTGGCTTATGCGCGCCGGAAACCGGAAGTTCTGATCCACGTTCCGTCAACATTTCACAGAAATAACTACTACTAGCTATTTTGTCGAGTTGCTAGGTCGCGACATTCGAAACCGATATCGTCTCAACGTGAAATATTATACAATAATATTCCACCATTCACTCGAAAATAGACCACCAGAGATCGACGATAAAGTGAAAACATCTTCGACCAAAGTGCTTTCTATTTTTTTAAAGTCTCAGAAACTTGGTGTTTCCACAATTCCAATGAGGATTTTTTTGTTAAACTGTGAAATTTTTGTTTTTTTTTTTTGAAACCGTCGTTTCTTTTTCTATTGCAAATTACTTTTAAATTTATAAAATGGATGGATTATAGGTTTGAGTTCTTCTTCATTCGCGATTCAATAGAATTTAGATTTTTTTTTTTTTTTTTTAGGATTTAAATTAGAATTTCTTTATTTCTATTATTTGTGCGACTTGAGTGTTAATTTTTTTTTTGATGTTTTTATTTAAATTATTTGTAATAAATTATTGTTATGAAATAAATTGTAATAACGCGAAGTCCATAAAGATGACATTTACTCCTGTACAATAATTCATAAGAGGTAGATAGAGTTTCGTTTTTGCATAAGATCAAATATCATTTTTCAAGCATGTCATGTTTATGCAATTTATAGATTCGATGAATCTGTAAATAATAAGTAGATTTTGATGATGAAACATGTCTAGATATGTGCGAAAGTAATATTTTTACTCGATTTAAGTTACGATCGATATTGTCCGCGTGTTATTATTTTATAACAAATATTAGCTTTCAATATCCAGTCGCATATTCATATTCACTGAAATATAAAATGTCGTTGAAAAATCCTACTTAATCCAAATTCAAACAAAAATCGTCGATGGAATAAAATCATTGCTGTCTCTGTTTATGTTTAGCCTTTCTTTATTTATTTATTTTTGAAAAAAAAAGAGATATTTTGGCACATAGACGATATTAAAATAAAATAAAATTAAATAAAATAAAATTTTTTAAAAGCAAAGAGTATATCGTGAATATTTTATATTAAAAAAATAACTTTTTGCATGGGATAAGATTAAATTGCACAATTTTGTATAAAACTTTTCTCTACATAACAATTGTAATTAATAAGTTAATAAGTTAATTGACACAAAAATTTTCTTAAATAAACAGCAAAATTTAATGAAGTTACTTTATAAAGTTACCAATAAACTTGGAAGTAAGAAGTTCAAACTGAGAATATTTTTAAAAAATATACACATCTTTAATCAACTAGAGGATTGAAAGATTTTTTTTTTTTTGTTTCAAGATACACATTTTGATTGCATTTTCTAAAACTTCCGTTAAAAAAATATTAAAAATTAATCGATAAATTACTTCAGGCTCTCGAATACTGTTAACAATATCGTGTCGATAAGAAATTAGATTTTCAAAAATGGCAATGACCTCTTGACCCATCTTAAAAACCGAGCCTCTTGCCATAAAATGCCATAATAAAATTTAATTCCTCCGGGAAGTAATCTTCTCTGCTCACGATCTTCGGTTTCTCGATCGAGTTAATACACGCGTTCGTTCGGAGAAAGCGTGAATCTTTACTGCAATTGTTCGATGCCATAAATCGAGGAGATATCGATGATGGACGAACATAACCTAGAACTTCGTGTCATGACTTTTTGCTCGAGATCGATCTTCAAAATCACGTCTGCTTTCTATTCGATTTCCTCGGTGCTTTTATCTACTTTATAGTTCTATAATTAATTATTATTAAGGAAGTTTTTAATTTTTTTTTAAAAAAGAAGATTGATACTTTGTAATTTTAAGAGCGGTATATAAATTTCGACGATTTTGTTAGTTTGATTCTCATTCTAATAAATTTAAGGAATAATTAAATGTACAAAAAATATTTTATTCATTTATAAAATATATAATAAATAATATTATATTATATAATATAATATAATATTATATTAATATATAAAAAAATATATAATAAAATATATAATAAAATAAATTGAAAAGATCGGGAAAAAAAGTGACGTGTTTCTATTTTCTGTAAAGAGGAAATTGACGGGGATGCAAATTTAACGAAAATAATTTACTCGGTTCTTGGTTATTCATTTCGTGTTTTAAGCTACGTCTGACTTATAAAAATTGTTACCACGCCAGAATTAAAGCATTAAGAGAAATTAAAGGCATCAGGTGGCACGTTTAAATTGTAAGGGAAAAGAAAGAAATATTGCGAGTCGTCGTGGACTGTAAATTAAAAGTATGCGAAATTAAATGCGAATATATATTAGTAAAGAAAAAGGTTTTAATAATTTTGTTTCAAGTTAAATAGTCGCATAAAAATATCGGTCTTAATAATTGTATAATAATAATAATATATAACTTTTCATAAATTTAAACACGTTAATGAAATATAAATATAAAATTTAACATTAATTTTAAATTTTAAAAAATTGTACAACAAGTAATTTAGATTTTTGTAACATTTTTCAGGTATGTACATCTTTTCATAGAACAAAAGGATAATTTGACGTTTTATGTTTTATATTTGTAAATAGATAAAAAAGTTGTACATATTTTTAAAATGATTTATTTGAATGTATATATTGTTTTTATATTCAAAAGTTATTTATTCTATGAAAATTTATAACATTTTTTAAATAATTAAGAGAGATACATTAATCTTAATCATTTATAATTTTAATCTTCACGTATAAATAATGTTTCTTGATTAAAATGATTAATAATATAAATAATTAATAAAAATAAAATGACATTTATTTATATATAAATGACATTACGTCATATTTATCCTATGAAATATTTGCAAAATTTCTTGAAATTAATGACAATAATGAATCTATAACGATGGTCTTTAATTCAAAAGGATTAAGAAAGAAGAGAATAATTGAAAAACGATAATTAAAAGAAAAATCACTTTCGTCTACAATTCGATCAACAATTATCGGTTATCAAATCATGAAATTTCGTAATTAATACGAGAAAAATAAAGCAAAGTATCACGATTGATTTCCCGCTCCTGAACAATTCTTTTCTCTTTTTTCTTATCCTATTTTCCAATCAAGTTTGATCTCACCCTTTTTTTTTTTTGTCACTACGAAGTGGATAGAAAGGGTAAATTGCATCCAGATTGACCCAGTTTTTATTTCAATTTGTTGTGAATTTATGCGCGAATTATCGGCAAACCGAAGTGGAAACGAAGGTAATAAGAAGAGAGAAGGAAACTCGTAAAGAAGCCACGGGATGGCACGATTTGCTCGCATCGTTTCTGGATGCGCTCTGCTTGATTCAATTTGCATTTCATTTCATAAATCCAACCGGATCTCGACCACACACGAGACCATCTTGTTTTTCTTATTAAAATTCCTTCACTTCCTCTTCTTTTTCGTCTTCCTTTGTTTCGAACCAATCGAACAATGTTCAGATTTTGAACTAATAATTTTTCAATTCATTATATTACCGATATAAATATAAGATAATTGATTAGCGTATTTAGAAAAAGAACATATTATTCTATTCTTGAAAAAATTTTACAATTTGATATTATAGAAGAATGTTATGTGCTTTATTTTTTTTTAATAGCCATAATCCATTTTCCAAGTAGAACTAAATATTTTTTTGGATAATTCTCTTAGAGAGAATTAGAATTCTCTTAGAGGAATAAATTTCGAACGTTTTGCACATAGATTTCATTTCAATTGCATCAACCTTCAATCCTGTATCGATTTATTCGTGTATCCAAACAATTTCTCCCATGTTCTGTAATATCATTTTTTTTTTTGCAAGAAAATTATCTTGCAGATTTGTATCTTGCGACGAAAGCGAGTTTTGAGGATGATTGCTTCTGCCAGCTCAGTCGAAAAAGACCAATGTAGCAAAATGGCTGGCAAGCTCTTCCGCTTGAACGAAGCATTCAGAAACGCTCGAGATGCGTGGCCCTCCTTTTCCGCCGATTTTCAAGGGATTTCGCTTTGATTTTATCTATCTTCGAAGGGTGGGTTTCTAGAGTCGAGGCGGCGCGCTCTCGATTTCGATGAAACGATTTCGAACCGCGCCCCTTATATAGTCATCCCTCTTTTCCTTCTGTCGTCTTAAAATTACTATTCTTTTCATTTTTCTTCGACGCACGATCGATCGAATATCGAATCTATTAATCGTTATAAATTCATCAAAAATTATTAAATTTTTTTTTGATTTTTTAATTTCTTCTTCTTCTTTTTTTTATTTTATGCGACGAGAGAAAAATTTGAAAGATTTTGTCGGGTATTAGGAGGAATTGATAATTTATAATGGAACAAAATTATCCAGTGTATTTATTCATCATCGCCTCCAAATCATAGTTCTCACGCTTTTCATTTATTGTATACACGCAAATGCGTTAACATGTAAATTTCGCTCGATTATTATATTTGGGTAAACCAATCCAATTAATTGTTTATAACCAATATTGAACGCGTAAATAATAGCTAATAATATAACATTATTCTTCCTGTTTCGCGATAATAATGCATTATCTTCATAATTTTCTTATTTTTTTTTTTTATATTTTTTCTAAATTCTAAAAATAAATTTTTAACAAATAAGTTCAAAAATTTTATATATTATTTCTATATCTTATTGAAATTCTATTTATAACTTTATAAAATTCTATATTTGAAAGACGATTATTTTAGAAATAAGAATTAAATATAAATAATAATAAAAAATTTTTGTTATTTCTAATTTTGATAGTAAGACTAGTAATACTATTGTTATGAAAATGTTACGAAATTTCAATCGATGGAATTTTTCAATTATTCAATTACTGTTTAAGCAATACTATTAAGCAAATCAATTTCAACAGGAGTTCTATAACTGTTACGAACTATATAAACTTTGTATCGTTACTTGTTGGGTTATTAAGTCGTATGGGCAATAGTTAGATAGGTATGGGAACTTTGCGCAATAATTCCTCTGGTTACTCGAATTGTCGTGTTTCGAAAGTTGTCTCGATGAACAGAAGCACAATAATTTGCACAAATGACGCATGCATGTCTGTTAATATCTGTCTATTAATGCTTTGTAAATTTTTAAAAAAACATGAAATAATTTTACAAAATGGATATTGTAATTAGTTCGATTTATACGCTATATCTATTCTATTAAAAAAAAGAAAATGATGAAGATTATTTCAACTTGTTTTAAATAACGTCGAAGAATTTCGATTTTAACCCACAGATTCTAATCCACGTGTGAACAATTCGGAATAAAAAGCGCATCGTTACACCCGCGAAACACGTTCGCCCGATCGATCATGCATTTACAATTCCTGGCACAATAAATGTTACCATTGGGACGTAACCATGTTACGTTTCATCTCGTTCCACGGATGATGCGTCATTTCTTGGATCGCTTTTTCCACGATTATACTCGATCGCTTGAAACGAACTTCACCAGCCGAGAAAATCGAATCAGGATAGTTTTTGCGAAATACTCTTTTTGAATAAAAAAAAAAAATTAACGATATTGCAATAGTTCTTTGCATGTTGCTTGAAATAAGCTTGAAAGTCTCTTCGAATCAGGGTAGTTTTTGTAAACGAAAAATCGTTACATATATATTGCAAATGCAATATTTATGAAAATTTCGAATACACGAAATCGTAGAAGTTTTATTTACTAGACTTATTCCATTAAATATTTATTATATCTATTTAGAAGAAATATTTAGAGATTTAAATAAATATCTAGCATAAAGATGAAATGGAACTCTTGTTTTTCTTTTCTTCTTTTGATACGCGCGCAGTTACAAATCGCGATATCATGTAATATTCATGATCGAAGGAAAATTGTTGGAAGTGTCTGAAATGGTTGAAGGCTTACGGCTATTCAAATAAATTCATTGCTAGGTAAGACGTTTAATATTGATGAGTTTCGAGCCGGTGTTACGGAGGGTGTTTCTGAAGGGTTGATCAGGGGGCTCGAGTATGCGTGTAGAACAATGTGGCGCGAAACGAATGTTAACATTTTCCTTCTTATTTTATTCTTGGTGTGTCTCTTGGAGAAGGATGTCTCCAAGAAGAAGTTATAAATGATAAAAGATAAAAATCTTTCTATGTTATTAATAATATAGTAGTTTGAAAAAAAGAGGAATAATTTTAAGAATTTCCTTATATATATTTCATATTATACACGTTTAATTTGAAGTTAATTTTATTTCATTAAAAATTATCATTTCCACCAAGTTATTTTCAATTTTATTAAATCTGATTAAATCAACCAATTAAAACGTGTACTCTTAATGTCGGTAATGAATTAATTACGAGAGCGTGACGAATGAAATATTTCGTTATAGGAAAGAAATGGGTTTTAATAACTCAAGCATATAATTTACCGATAAATTTCTCGTTAAAATGACGAGATGATTGTAAAACTGTATTATTTCGATGCCCGTTTTCCACTTGTTATTACCATTCTACAATCAATGTAAAATTCATATATCTGAATGAAACGATGTTTGGAAATTCGAAATACAATCTCTGTGTATCTTTTATAAACTTTTTATAGCGTTTTTCAAAAGAGTATGCTAATTTTACTGAATCGTCGAAAACTTTGCTAATTGATAAGTAATTATAAAACTTTTGTGTTTACATGCAATACAAATATTGAGTTTGTTCTACTATTTCTTAATTTTGTAAAATTTTTTCTTAATTTTGTATACTTTTCTGATGTTTGAAAGATTTTTATCTGAACAGACGTTTTAATCTTTCTCTGTTTATCACAAATTATAAAGTATTATAATTTTAAGTTTATATATAAATTTCGTTTCTATGTATATCGACCTATTCTTCTTTCGAAAATTTGTCTTCAATTTGTGCAAAAGTTTTCGATTTTTCAACTCTTAAAATAAGTTTCTTCGAATTTTCGATTCTTTATATTTTCTTCGTCTATTCAGAAAAAATTCCATCAAACACCTTCTTCATCCCTCTCACCATCCCATTAGCAACCCCACAAATCAATTAAATCACAACAAACATCCTTTTATTCTTTACCCTCGTTTCCTCGAAACAAGCAACTTGTTTAAATTCCAAACAAAAGTTCCACGGATCCATTACACATTCGGAGGATCGATATCACTTCTTTTAACCGCAAGAAAAGCGAAAAGCGAAGCAATTTCCGTGAAAATATCAAGCACAGGCTCGATATCGGAACAAAATCACTGTTAAATATAATAAACTTACGTACATTTCTCAAATAATACTTTCAATTATATTTACTTATAACATAATTCCTAATTCGAAATAACGAAACAACAAGTTTTAGTTTAATCGTGAATAAACGATACAATCATTCCGTTTTTCAATTGCAATGATCCCGTAACCTCGACATAGACAGGACGATTTGCCAGAGAGAAAAATGATGGATACATGTACATTTTTCTTCGAGGAGAACGCGTCGAACATTTGCGATCACGTCTATTCTATTCGTTATACCATCCTTTTCCCTCCCCCCTCCCTCCCTCCCTCCCTCCCTCCAGAACTCGCAAGTTATGAATTTTTCCTTCCGAGCTTCGACTTCGAAATCATTCCACTTCCATCTTCCCCCTTCGTGGCTGCAGTCTTGCGAAATGAAACGAGAAACATTCCTCCACGATCCACGAGAAACATTGGTTCTTTCTTTCTTCGCGACGGAGGGAAGAGGAGAGCGCGATGCTCTCGAGGAACGTGACTCGATCGACGTCTCCTAGATTTCGTATTTTTATGCGTCGTTTCGTTTATTGGATCAGTTTGCTCGTTTACAGGGTTAAATTGGAAATTGGGATTCGGGGGGAGGGGGGTGGGAAGCGGACAAGTTTCTTCTCAAGGATTATTGATCCGTTATGAAAGGGTTGCTAGAAAAGATTGTTGATTTTTGTTAATTTATATTTATGGATGGATATTTATATCATTGGAGGTTTGGAGATTATGAAATTATATGGGGGGAGAGGGTGAACGTAGGGGTTAGGATTTTCTTTCTTTGATTTTCGCGATTATTTTTTACGTGCAACGTGATATTTGATATTTCAAACTTAAGTTACGCGATGAAGTTTGGGGTCTGATTTGCAATCAAACAACTTTGTGAATTGATCGTGAGAACGGAGTCTGAATTGAGGGAATATGCTTCTTCGAAATAGATAAAGATGATTTATATTTATATTTTCCTATTAAAAAGGAGAGCCTTAACTTCGTTTCATTTTCGTTCTTCTAGATTTTATGGACACGATAAGATCAGAGAGCTCTTTTAAAATCGATTCCCTCTTTTTTTACGACTTGCATCGACGAGCAGTTTCTATTTTTTCTTTAAATCTTTCTTTCTCTTTTATGGGGCGCGTAAACGCGAGGAACAGGTTGTAAATTTATTACTCGAACATTTCAACGGGAATGTAAACGTTCGATAGGATATTCGATGGGATTTATTAATTTAGCTTTGAAAAGGATATTCGAAATTTCTCTACAATTTTTTCGATCTCCAAGAATTTCGCGCGTCTTCTTTTACGAGGAAATTTATCATTATATAAATTTGGAAAATTAAATAGAAAATTTTATTATTTTATACGAAAAAAAAGACTTTTTGTAAAAATTAAAAATTTACTCAATTCATTTTCTTTAGCCAGAAGAATAGAATATGAAAGTCTATATAATCCATCTATAAGATCATAATAAATTTTTAATTTTTTAAAAATTTTTAGTAGGAAAAGGAGAAATAAGAAAAAAGAATTATTTAAATGTTATTTAAACTCGTGAAATATCTCGTCAGTAGATTTAGAAGGGGTTAATCCAGCTCCAAATCCACTTCTATCGTATCGTAATTTCAAGTTTCTCGAGACTTTACCCGTTTCTTGAAGCGAGTAAACTGAAAAATAAGCTGTTTTCCTTGAGACAACCAATGATTAGAAACTTTCTACGGAAACACCGGTGTATTCTCAACGCGAGTGGGCGTTCCAGCCAACAAAACGAATTAAGTTTCGCGAGGAAGGACGAACAACCCTTGGAAAGGAGAAGAAATCGCCAATGCAAATTTTCTCCTCGGGCCAGTCTTTCTTTGCTTTGTTTACCATAGTAATTCGTCTTTTCTTCTCTGTGGTTACTTATTTCTTGCTCTAATTTTCAGAATTTTCTCTAGGTTTATCGGTATTCATAATATTGCTTATATTGGCCACAGAGATTAATGATTTCGTTGTGTTTTAATATTATCTTCTTTTTTTTCGTTTGATCGTTTTTCGAAGTTCATTGCTCTCGTTATATAATAATAATTTTTCGTTTAATCGTTTTTCGAAGTTCATTGCTTTCGTTATATAATAATAATTTTCGAGATTTAATCGATGATAATTAATATTACATCGCTATTTATAGAGATACAATAACATGAGACTCATGTTAACATGAGTCCAATCTATAGAAAATGGATCTATGTTATTTTAAATTATTCGATATAAGTTATTTCAATATACTAATTATCGAATATTGAAATTAAATTGAAATGGAAAATATAGAAAGATACAAAGGAAGTTATTCTTTCATTAAATATTGATTCGCAAATATGAATTTCTCAAAATAACTTCCATTATGATTTCCACATTTTTATACTCCATAACACTTGATGACAAATTAAGCATCTTGTGAGAATAAATCAAACTAAATCTCTCCAATATTCGAACATCCATACAATATAAAATATCTAAATAATAATCTCAACACTAAGATAGTTAAAACAGTGAAAAGATAGGGTGTCTGATGGTGATTAACGACGTTCTGAAACGTCGCCTATGCGTGTGCCTGATATGATACTAGACTCCCCCATTAATCACTTATGTTCCCTGAAAGTTAGTTTAAAATAGAAATTTTCATTAGGAACCCTTTCCTCGTAAGTATTCCTCCTATCCCCCCTCTTCACGCCTTGTGTTTCCTCGATTTTTTGTTACACAAAACTCGTTGATTCCTGGAACATCTACATGCTCTTATCTTTTGTTCCGGTTCACTCGTTTTAAATCGATGGCTTGGCCGATCCGCCACCCGTCTTCTTACGTTCCCTTGATCGAGCATTAATCAACCAGCGTTTTCGAGGCTTTATCTTTTTCCCAGTGATGTACGTCATCATTCATTCGCGCCTCACCTGCATTATAATTTTTCAACTTTACCGTCAATTTATGACCAGAACTCGAACGAAGCGGGAATAACAACGTTCGATGCACTCTTATCTTGTCTCGCGATTTTCCAGATCGATAAAAAAAAAAAAAAAGAGAAAGAAAGAAAAAAAAAAGATACGTACGATTTTGAATAAAATAATTTATCCTGTATTTTATATATTATGATTGAATATATTTAATTTATATATATTCGATAGATAGAACTGTTAATCATTAACTGTCACATTTTATCGAATATTTCGCCTCTATTTCGTCAAAATATTACGGATAGAATAAATTCTATTATTAATATAGAAATCCTTAAAATATTTCATATATAGAATTTTCGCACGATGAAATCCGAGTAAATTAATTATTTCTGTTCCCGAAATTCCCGAAATTATTATAAAATCATTTCGAATTTCTCCCTTAAATTATATACACATGCATATATAATAAAATTATCAAATTAATTAATTAGAAAATGTATTAAAATATAAATTATAAAATACTTAATACTTTCAATTATTGTCGCGGAAATTCACGACAAATAAAACTAACTATAATAAAAAATACAATTCATTTAACCATCACACCAAAATTTCTTCAAATTAATCGCCCGTAATAAAATATCATTCTCATCAGTTCATCGAAAGCGAAAGCATCGAAATCTTTGCATTGCGTTCTTGATCCTCGATATTTATATCGGTGAAGATTGCGGCCGAAAGGGGGGTACAATAACGGTTGGCATAGCGTCGTCATACGTACGTCAGAAACGGGGGAGGGGGAGGAGGAGGACAATGAAGAGACGCAACGAGACGTCGACGATGCTTGCGACCGCCGCTTAGCACGGGACAATGAAGTTTATGCGGCGCCGAGTGCCGTTATCTTATGACGACGCGGTGGATTAAGTTTCAAGCACCAGTGGAGCTTCCACTTCTCGCCTGCTTATGGCGAATGCTCAGAAGCGTATTCGTATCCGGAGTGATTCTCACCGTCCCCTCTCTTCTCTCTTTCCCCCCCTCTCCCTCCTCTTCGTGGATATCGTCGCGAAGATAAGAGGCGGTGTAACCGCGGTTTGAGCTTCCGCCGCGGTTTTAATTTGAATTTTATGGCGTGCTTAACCCTTAGGGCGACAAAGGGGATAACTTTGTGGATCCTCACCAATTGAATATTTCACGGGAACTATTTTTTTTTTTTTTTTTTTTTTTTGGAGATTGATTGGAGTGATTTGAATTATTTTAGCGATAAGTAGTATTTTGTAGTTTAATTATTGTACATGAATACATGTAATTATTGTACATGATCGAATATGTACGTGTTCGTGTTGGTTTTAGTTCAAAGTGATTTTGGTATAGATTGTTAAGTTCTAAATAGTTCATAGGGAAAGTGATTTTTTTGACTGTATGAAATTCGAGTGTTGTAAGAGATGATACACTTTTGCCGAGTGTAAATATAAAATGGCCAAATTAAATAAATTTAAGTCGTTATATGCAAGCAATCATGCAGAAAAAAATTTAAATTGAAAAATTTAAATTTGGTATTGTATAAATAAATGAATATATAAATCTATAAATTGATAAGTAAATAAAAAAATAAATAGAAATACAATTTAAATTAATAAACAAAAGAATAAATAAATGGCAACATAAATTAATAAATAAAAATATAAATCACTAAGAATATAAATAAATAAAAATAAAAATGAATTAATAAATAAATATGTGAAAATGTAAATGAAAAAATTAATAAATATAAATATAAATAAATGATAGTATAAATTAATAAATAAATGTAGAAATAAATAAATAAGTAAATGGAAATGTAAGTTATTAAAAAATTAATAAATGAAAAATGAAAATTTAAATTTAATAAATAAATATAAGTATAAATTAATAAATGAATAAATAAATAAATGTGTGAATAATTAAACGAATAAATAAATTAAAAAATAAAATGAATAAATAATATATGTTATATATACCAACAATATTAAATTATATATAACAATAATATGTTATATATATCAACAGTAAATTTATTTTATTAAAAAAAAATAATTGAAAATTTTTCGTTATGTTATAAAAATTTACTTAAAGTGTTATAATTTCGATCTATCTATTAGGAAAGTTTGATAAGAACTGATCTCCTTTGCGCGACTTATATCGTATTTATAGAAAGCGAGAGTTATGAAAATCGACGAATATATACGTTCTTTGCCGATTCCATTAAAATCAATTTTTCGAATATAAAGATCAATAATTTATTAATTTTTAGATTTTTACTATTAATTTATGAATATAACAATTTTTTATAATATTATATTTAGTAATTAACATATATTTTTACGAATTTAAATCAAATTTACTGTATTATAATATTATTTTTCGATTTACAGCTATATTAAAACGTTCTGATTTTTATTTTTCGTAAAAATTAATTACGAGATAATCATAAATGGACTCTTAGTGATCAATTTATTAATTTTTAGATTCTTATTGTTAATTTATAGATCGAACATTGATGGATTGATTGGATTGACATTTTTTGATTAAATCGAAATTGATTTCTCGAATATAATGATAATCTTACATTTTTTAGAATTGTATTTAATATTTTAACATTTGTATATGTAAATTCTATATAGATTAAGAAAGCTTGAAGATATAGATGTTTATGAGAGCCAACTTTTGATTAAAACTTATCATTGAATATAGATATGAAATCTGAATTTAAAAATTATCGTAAAGGGAAATCTGATTATATTGATATGTTATTTGATGAAGATAAACTTATTGTTGGTTATCTATCTAATCAAATTGTGAAATCTAAATATATTTCAATCTAAATTTAATTCTATTCTTTTAAAACGTTACTAAAATAAAACAAAATCACTTTTTAAAATACTTTTCCTTCATATTACATTCTTTCTTCTCTTTTTCTTTAGAATATTTTCTATATTTCATAGACAGAACGTCTCAACTTAGAAAATAATTATCATATTTTTCTCAAACAGTTTCCATTATTATTTTTTATTTCCTGAAAATTTCCATTTTCTCTCTTACAGTTTACAAACCTCAAAATTCCTAAACAATCTAATCATTTCTGAGAATCATATTCTTATCAACATTTAAATTAACATCTAAAATTTTCCATCTAAAAATACATCGTCTTAGAAGAAAAATAATTACTCGTCATTCAAAAACAGTTTTGTCTTCGTCTCAAAATCATCTGTCCCATTCCCTTCCAAACTAAATCTCGAAGAATCGAAGAACGCTGTATCTTCTCGCTACGTAACAAAGTGGATGGGTGCAGCTTGACTCGATTCACCGGGACGGGCGTATAAAAAGTTGTTGGACGTTAATGGCTCGGTAAAGATTACGAGAGGGTAGAGACGATGATGAGAGGCAAAGGACAGAGTGCCGTTATTCTCCTGTGTCCGTGATGCGCCGATACCACGGTTGTTCGCCTGCTACGCCGCCAGAGGGCCAAGTTTTCGCTGAATTATACATGATCCCTGGTTCCTTAGTCGGCCATGATAACCGCCGATCAAACCAACCACCCTCTTTCCTCTCCTCCCTCCATGCTTTATTAATAACGACACTCTCGTTTCGAACCTGTATCTTATCGGTATTCCGTCATTTCGACGGAACCACGCTTGTGTATATCGTTTCGTTAAACGGTTTACTGGATCTCTCGTAAAAAAAAAAAAAAAAAAAGAAGAAAGGTTAGGTTCGTTTCGTGCCGCCATTCGCGTGTTTATAAACGATTTCTCGAGAATCGAGCAACGATGAACAGGGTCGTGTAAAGTATTTTTTTTAAAGAGAACTCTGTTTATGGAACTGATGGATGATATGGTTTTAATTATTAACTTTTTTTTTTAGTAGTATTGTTGGTTGATAGAATGAACTTGGAGTTGAAGAGAAAGAGAGAGACAGAGAGAAAGAGAGAGTTCTCGTGGTTAAGGATCGTGCTACGATGTGGTTGTTGAAACGCTTAGTTAGAGTGTTGTATATGGAATTTTGTTGTTTTAAGAGGAAGTTTGAACGAGTATAAATTTTCCAGAAATATGTATATCTATTTTTTTATTAAAAAGAATTAGTATGCGTATATTATAACGAGGCTGGGAACATCATTTATAGATCGAGTTTTAACATAAAAATTGGAGGATCAAACGTTGAGTAAATTGATTGCGAAGAAATTCTTTCTATGCCATTATGGTTAAAGTAATCATCGTGTAAACTGAAAATTTAAACATTAATTGCATGACAGAGGAAAGGGGATCTTTAACGGGAGCTGAATTTTCATCTCTGTTCCTGCGAGGAAGAAATTCTTTTCAACACGGGTTAAAAGCCTTTCTTTGACCGTGAATGCACTTTGCACCATAAGAATTAAAGTCGAGAACGCATTATGTCGGAAACACGATATAACGAGCGAATGTTACTTGTTCCATCCGGCTGATCGTTTGTTTAAAAAAAAAAAAAAGAAAAAAAGTGGAAATCGAGGACAAATCGATTTTTCTATCTTAAGCGTTTGTTATATTTAACGCGAGCCGATTAAAGTAGGGAAATATTTATTTTTAAAAAGAAAATTATAAAAATGATATTTATAATTATATTCAAAATTAATATTTAGATTGAAAAATCATATTCAGATTGGATTCTAAATTTAATTTCTTAGAAAGTTAAAATTTTTAATTGAATATAATTTTGTAATTGGGTTAAGAGAGAGAGATTTAATAATTTAAATCTTTTCCAATTATTCATTTCTAATATAATATGTTATCATTGAATGTTATAGTGATATTATTTATGGAGTGGAAAAGAGACACTATAAATTTTTTCTCAAATTTATCAATAAAATACGGGATAAAATTCTTTTTATCTTTTCTCATTTATTATTATTATCTGGTCTTTTTGCACGTTTTCAAATGGTCGATAGAGAATTAAAGTGCAAAAAACGGTGGTCGATTAAAAAATGGAGTTGCCACAGGTCACCAGCTGGATTTACAATCGGGATTAACCTAATGGGTTAATCGTGTAAACGTAGATTCGAGGTACGAGGGAGAAAGATCGACGATGGATCGAGCGTATCGTGTTCTAGTAGACTCGTGCGTATATCGTGCAACTGAAAGCGATAAAAGATCGTTTTCAAGTTTGATGAAGGAGCTATTTGAATAAAATCACTATTTAGTTTTAACTGAAATCGTATTAAAGGTAAAGAAAATCAGGTATTTGATTGATTTATTTAGTACGAGCAACGAGTGAGTATTTATATTTGTAACTATTCTTTCAAAATAAAGTAATAATTAATTAATAAAAAAAACAAATTATTAATAATTATGTAAAATAAAAGTACATGCTGAATAAAATAAAATAATTATAATATATAATTATTATATATTATAAATAATTTATAAATAAAAAAGAATAACTTTGTGAACGAAAAAGAAATTTTTATTTACATAAATGATGAATTTTTTAAATGATAAAGATAAATATTCATTTTTAAAGGTAAAGAAAATCAGGTATTTAATTGATTTATTTAGTACGAGCAACAAGTGAGTATTTATATTATATTTGTAACTATTCTTTCAAAATAAAATAATAATTAACTAATAAAAAAAAACAAATTATTAATAATTATATAAAATAAAAGTTCATGCTGAATAAAATAAAATAATTATAATATATAATTATTATATATTATAAATAATTTATAAATAAAAAAGAATAACTTTGTGAACGAAAAAGAAATTTTTATTTACGTAAATGATGAATTTTTTAAATGATAAAGATAAATATTCATTTTTAAAGGTAAAGAAAATCAGGTATTTAATTGATTTATTTAGTACGAGCAACAAGTGAGTATTTATATTATATTTGTAACTATTCTTTCAAAATAAAATAATAATTAACTAATAAAAAAAAACAAATTATTAATAATTATATAAAATAAAAGTTCATGCTGAATAAAATAAAATAATTATAATATATAATTATTATATATTATAAATAATTTATAAATAAAAAAGAATAACTTTGTGAACGAAAAAGAAATTTTTATTTACGTAAATGATGAATTTTTTAAATGATAAAGATAAATATTCATTTTTAAAGGTAAAGAAAATCAGGTATTTGATTGATTTATTTAGTACGAGCAACAAGTGAGTATTTATATTATATTTGTAACTATTCTTTCAAAATAAAATAATAATTAACTAATAAAAAAAACAAATGATTAATAATTATATAAAATAAAAATTCATGCTGAATAAAATAAAATAATTATAATATATATATATATTATAAAATATTATATATTAATNAAACAAGAATTATGGTATTTTATTTCGTTTCAGTGAAAGTTATTACTCTTTTTTTTTTTTGATAAAATTTTGCAACAAAAATTTTTTTATATAATCTCTGCTTTCTTTTTTTATTTAAATTTTTTAACATTTTTTGAGAAAATTCCTAATGTTCTACAATATTATTGGTTCAACATGTAATTTTCCATTATATTCTATTTTTTTACTAAATATTAGATTTTATATTAATTAGTATAATATTAGTAAATTAATTTTTTATAAAACTATAACAATTACATTGAAATTAATAAAATTAACTTACAGTCAATTATAACGTTATTTGATTTTTCCATTTTTTTTTTTTAAATTTAGCTGATGATGAAATAACAAATGTATAAAAAATTGTATAAAATATTAAAATTTTTATTCATTGATAAAATAATTTCTCATAAAATATTCTAAACATCCAATCGGCCACATATTTTTACGATTAATCGTAATAAAATTTTCGAAAACAAAATCTGAAATCTATCTCGAACATTTTATTCAAAAAGATACCGCAATCAACTTAGAAAATCAATCTCCCTTGCCCCCATAAACGCGTTTCATCGCGGATATCCATCAAAATCTCGCCAATATTTCTCCCCAGTGCGGGAGGAGATCCGTCAAATATCGAAATCAAAACTCACCCCCTTTTCAATCGCGAAAAATATCCCTTTTCCATCCTCGAGGAGAAGTCATATGAAAGATTTCTCTATCGAGCAAAGCGGCAATGAACTCGCAAATAGCATTAGCGAAATCGCTTGGAAAGAGGGTGAAAGAGATTTTCCTCTATCGATTTCGTTCGAGATTTCGTTCAAGGCAAGCAAATTCGAATTATTCGTTCTTACGATCTCTATTTTACTTGGTCTTGTTGTTTGTCAAGTGTGTAGCATATTTTATGACATCATTAGAGGTCTTATTTTTTAATAAAAATGGATCGTAAGTATCTGTTTCAATCTGGAAAAATTGATTTTATGATAAAATATGATAAAATGTTATTTGATTTGGTGATGAATTTTTAATTGACTATATGATGGATGGAGTAAAAGTGATATGGATTTAATTGATCGAGTATTGATGGATGAAGTAAATTGATTGACCAACAAGAGTGAATTTTAGATAACCTTATTAATAAGTGGTAAATGTCGTTATCGATGCATTTGTGATATAAATGCACAATTGAAAATATATCTTTGTTAGAAATAAAAATTAATTATTTACTTTGGATGTAATAATCCAACATGTTAATAATCTTTCAAAAATGTATAATCTATTCGCAATTTCTCATTTTTTAAATTTAAGAAACGTATGATTCATTATCTACATTTTCAATTTTAAAAATTCAAATATATGATAAATTTAAATCTTCGCTGTAATCATTTTCATTGTTTACAAAATTTCTAAACATTACACCTCTTCGATTACTCTTCGAATTTTTCAATCCAAACGATCCATCTTACATCCTTAAATGGACACACGAACGTTATACGGGAAAAAACAGGGACCTTGCACCGTTACCACGAAACCGGTTTGGTCGGTCGGGCACCACTGTTAATCGGTTTGATTTGCAGCGACGAATGCGCCGCAGCGACAAATTGCTAGGATCAGGTTCGAGCGCCACCACGCGATGGTTCGCGAAATCCGCTTTGGAATGCGCGCGAGGGCCGAAAGAGAATTGCATCACGTTGAAAGGAAGAGTGAGAAGCAAAAAGACCATAGTGGATATAGGCTAGAGGAAAAAAATCGACCAACAACGGACGATAGGTGTCGATGGCGCGGAATCGACTCATTTTTGACCAGCTATTTTTCCTTTTCCTTTTTCCATTTTTCCACTGTCTTTTTTTTTTCTCATCTTTTTCGAGAGGATTTTTTGTTTGTTAGGATTGGAACGATAGTAGGTGGGATATTTTCTACGTGTTCGTGATTGGGATGGCAGTTATCGTGGATACTATAGATTTGAAGAGAATTGGTTCTTTTTTNTTTTTTTTTTTTTTTTTTTTTTTGGCTAAATAAAAGAAACGTTTTTGGCTCGAAGAGGAAAATTTGTCATTAGGAAGAAGAATAGGTTTTGAATACGAGAAATATGAATATTATAATTTTTATTTTATTATTAGAGAAAATTAAGAAAACATTTTTTTTCTATTTCAATAGAAAAAAGTAGTTAGTTATTCTTCAAATTTTTGAACCATAATGATATTTATTATGATAATATTTTATTTTATTTTTTGTTCTTTTTAAAATTAATGCAACATTGGAAACATCATATTGTATGTTCATCTATGTTGTTACTATTAAAATAATATTTTTTTTTCAAAGAAAGAGAGAATGTTATGTTAAAACTCGACTTAAATATATAAATTATAAATTCTACAAAAGAAAAAATTTTTAACTAAGTTGTAAAAAGAAAGAAAATTATCCTGTCAAGTAACTTTGAATAAAGTCTTTTGATCTAAACAGTAAAAAAAATCAACATTTTTATCCACATTTTGCAAAGAAATTATAAATTAGATAGATTTGTGAAAATTTTAAAAACTATTAATTTTAAAAAAAGACAATCTTATTTATTATTTGATGTTTGATACTATCAACTACAAACTTCTTTAAAATTTCCAATATCAATTTCCTTCATCCCTCGTATCTCAATTTAATCATATACTTTACTTTTAAGAAAACAGAATTTTTCCACTAGAATGAGCAGATTTAACCTTACATCTCGCATCCATCATAATTCTATTCTAGATTTTCTATATTTAATAGACATTTTTAAAAGCGAAAGGATATCATTCCTTTACGAATTAAAATCGTAACAGAAAATACTCTAATTCTACGTAGCTTATCTGGTACAAGCACAAAGCCTTATTGTTTCTTTTGAAATTTCACTTACATCTTCTTTACTTGTGTAAAAGGAAAAACGGTCGGTAAAAAAGAACTATGCACCATGTATATGAGTAATTCAGACCAACGAACGCTTGTAACGATTCCAAGACTTGGGTGTAATAACCGTCACGTTTCTATGTGTTCACAACACAACACAATCGCGTTTTAAGAATCTGTCGTTCCCCGAGGACCATTTCCTCGGCCGGTAACACAGGTTCATTCGCATTAACGAGCGCGCACATTGCTTACAGATGCATTAACGCGTCGGTGTTCTTCCGCGAATCTTTTCAGTTTTGTTCCTTTCCACTGTCGTTTTTAAAGCTCCCACTCCGTTCTTTCTTGAGATTCTTATCGTTTCTTTCGTCTGTGATTGTGCAAAGTATCCGTGGATACTGTTGAAGGGAAGAAAGTTTGGGAATCGGGAGGAAGGGTAAGTTGGGAAATCGTGGATGTCTCGGAGAGTTCTCAGCTTTTTTAAACTTCCTCCTTTTATTTATTTCTTTTCTGATCGGGATTCCACTTGGATCCGACGATGTGTTTGATTTTTTATTACTAACCTCATGATTTTATGAGATTTTTATTCTAAGGATTCTGTTCTCTCTTATATTAAGTATCATTTCCAATATAATATTTAATCATTTTTTATAAATAATGTAAATATTTTTATTTATTATCGTGCGCATATTAATTCAAAAATCTTAAATTAAAATTAAAATAATTTCTTATTACAATTCACAAATTCGTAAACAAAATAAAAATACGAAATAGAGAAATAATAATCGCTTATAAAAAAAATTACTTGTTTTTATGACTAAGGATAGATAGGATAAGAGGAAATTCTATTAGGATTTCTGATCCTTTTATTGTCTTGTTTAAAATAATCAATCATTAGGAGATAACAAATTTATTTAATTTTCAAATAAAATTTTCATTGAGTATTTTTATTTCAAACAAAGGATACTTAATTCTAACGTAAAGTCTCGAGAACACTGCATCAATCCTCGTAAAGAGCGGAATTTACATCGTCATTAATATCCAAGACACGTTGTAATTAGCATTTCTCATCATCTCGTCGCGGTGAACAAAAACGCGTGGATCCGTGTTCACGGTCTACCTTCACTTTCCAACTTATTTCTCCCCTTCCTATCAACCTAATTTACATAGTTCTCGCGTTACACTAACACGGTCGTCGATGCATCCCACCAGTGCTTAGAGCATTAGCAACGCAACCCGGGAAAAGGTGTACCCTCGTTCTCGTTTCCGCCTTGTTGTTATGACGTCGAACGAAATGCGCGGCTCGAATTCTAAAGGAATACGATAGTCGTTCCCCGATGCGATGCAACGATCGTTCCTTCCCTTTCGAAATGGTTGTAATGCCACTTTTATCGTCGAGTTACGATAATGTGAATTCGAGAGGATTTTAACAGTGAATTTCGAGGGCAAGAAAGTTTAATCGGATCGGTCAAATGCGGATGGAAATTTAAATTGGAAATTCGATTTTTTTTTTTTATGCGTCTCGGATTCTGTTGATCGATGATAAAAATTTGTTTAAATTGTTTCTTCTCAATAAAAGTTTCTTTTATTTGAAATTATTTATAGATTTTTCAAAATTGTAGATTAATTATTTCATTATTTCGATAATTTCGTCAAATATCTTTTACGTTATATCATTAATAATTGTAATGAAAGAAGCCTATTTTGTTTTTATTTTCTTTTATATTATGATAATTTTTAAATATCTTTTATGTGATTTTATAATCATATTTTGTTAGAAACTTTTTTCATTGTTAAAAATAATTGGAAACAGTCATCTTAAATTCATATATTTACTATAATAAATTATTTACTATAATAAATTATTCATACAGATGATATTTATTATCCTTCCTACACTACCATCTTTAAAAATTTATTTTATATCAATAAGACAAGGTATTCTATACGATAAAATTTAATAACAAACTGTATCAGATTTCTTCGTTAGAATACATATATACATCAATAATTTTATCTTATTTAAATAAAATCTAAGGCACAACAAACATCCTTACATATTCAATATATAAATACACCTAAAAAATTACAATCAAATCTCGATCCAATCATCCCAAAAACCATCCAACAACTCAACCTTTATCGCGCATCACAACCTTTTTCGTGTTCAAAACACTCCGCCACCGCATCGACTATTCATCTCGCGACTACCATTTTCCTCTCTCCCCCCCCCCCTTCCTCTTTCCTCCTCAAACCGATGGCTTCCTCCACCGTGAAATTATAAACGCGCTCGTGCGCGTGCATTTTATATACGGCGCGCCGCTCAAAACTGCCTTTATCCACCTCCCGCATGAGAACGCGCGTGGCAATTCTTCGTTACACGCGCGAAGAAATTGCGGAAACCGTGGAGCACTCCGTGAAATCAAGAAGGGCAGAGAGACGTAAGAGACAGAATTTCTGCTCTACCGTAATTCAAACAGACGTCATTCCTCTTCTTCGTTCCCCTTCTTTTCTCTCCGTTCGTTGCTTTTACTGGTTGTTGCACTCTCCAACAGGCTCTCTGGCCACAGATAGAAGAGTTTCGGATTTTCACCGGCTTCGTGGTCCAACGACGTTTAATATCCGTACGCCGAATTCAAAAGCCTCTTTTCCAGTGGTGAGCAACAACCCCCATTGTTCGGCCACGTCCCGATCCAAAGTCGCTTTTCCACCTAGCGGGAGATTATTTATACGCTTAAAAATTAATCCTCCCTCCTTCTCTCTCTCTCTTTCTCTCTATCTCTCTCTTTTTCTTTCTGTCTCTGTCTCTATCTCTGTCTTTGTCTCTCTTTGAGTCGAGATCCAATTTTCGAGGTTTACGATCGTGCTTTTAGGGGATGTAGGTTACAAGGATGTTGTTTTTTTTTTTTTAGGGGATGAATTGGATTCATGTCGAGCTTTTTCAATGGAATCGAGAGTGAATTAGAGGGATTTAGAGGTGTGCGTAAATTATTTACTTTCGTCACTTGAAATGGATGATTTATTGATAATTGTACTTGCGGATATTTAATTTTAATCGCATTTGAGATTCTTTTGAGATTCTTATGACGATTGTATATTTTTTATTATGCAGAATATTAATTCATAGATGATTAGAAACGGTGACAAAATATTATAACGTAGAATTAATAAGAAATTATAGATATTATTGGTTTAATTTTTTTTATTATTATTATTATTATTTGCTATATAAAAAACGTAAATGCTTCTTATTTTCTTTTCTCGTCTATTCATAAGAATTATAGGAATAGAGAAACAGTATTGTTCGCGCGTGGTATATGCGATCGCTATTCAAGATTAAGCGCACAGGATTGTACACAAGGTTACACGATATCGCTGTTTATTTCGTAAAAAAGTCACATCGACGGATAACACATATCTATGGTGATTCACAATCGTTTATTTTAAAAACGAGACAGCATTTCGTTGATATTTTATCTTCAAATCTAACCAGTTCTTACGAACAATATTTATCTATCATATCCACTTATCCACATCTACGATTCATTATCATCTTTTTCGTTAATTTATACAAATCTCATAGAGATTAACCTTAACGATTTTTTTCGCAATCGCTGCGAATATCACATTAATAAAATATTGAAGAAAAATATTGTTTTTCTTTTCCTGTTTCAGGATATACCGTATAATAATTAAGTGCTCGATTACGAAGACAATAATTTCCATTTGAACGAGAAAATCGAAAATCAATCAAGTTTCCGTGTAGTCTTCGACGAACAGATTCGGTAAGACTTGATTTATCAAATATCAATATCAGAAAATTTTTCACATAAATAATCCATCGAAAACGAGCAGCAACGTTTATATAAATTATGTAAGTCAATCACTTTTCAAATTCACGACTAACAATTTCTCTCCCTCGAACAATCGCTCCATTAATTCCCGGTATGCGTAACCGGAATCTCCACGTCCATCATCTACCCGGCGTTCGTTCAACACCGGTAGACAGAATCGTCGTGGCATCGCGTGGCCACGTTGAATGGCTCGGATAACAAAACTCGTCTCGGACGAGGGATATTAATGCCCGCGCGAAGGACGGGCTTTAATAAGTCCGCGACGTAATGAAAACCATTCATATAAAAGTTTCCTTCGCGAGGTGACGCTTTAATTGAACGCGGCCACGAAGAGCCAACCGTCCCCCCTCCCTCCTCCCGCCTCCCCTCTTAGCCTTCCTCTTTCTTATGCCGAGCTGTAACAAGATGTCAGAGATTACCCTGCCTCGCTCTCCCTCCTCGCCTCCTCCCCACTTTTTCCCTTTCTTCCAGAGAATCCAGAGAATCCTCTCTCTCTCTCTCTCTCTCTCTCTCTCTCTCTCTCTCTCTCTCTTTCTTCTCTTTTTTCTTCCCCCACCCTGCGCCAAACTCTGGCCGACTTTCATTAAAAATTTTCTGTTGGTCGAGCCGAGATGGAGTCGTTTCCTCTGCAGCGTTTCAATTGATATCGAGCCTACCATTCAATCGGGAACAAAGAGGAGCGAATCGGTGGCGTGGAGGGAGGGAGAGAGGGAGGGAGGGAGAGGAGGAGGAGGAGGAGGAGGAGGAGGAGGATCCTCCATCGGCGAAATCGGTTTTTTTTCTTTTTTTTTTCTTTCTTTCTTTCTTTCTTCGAGGCGAGCCGGGGCTATTAAAGGATTCTGCCTCTCGGATTGGAGGTGTAAATGCGGGTTTGATGGGAAATTTCTGATGGGCGGACAACGACAATGAGAATGTTGGAGCGTGGCTTGTTGGGATCGAGGATGGGGAATAAATAGGGTGGATGGTCGATGATGGTTTCTTTGGATCAGTGTTCGGACCAATCTTCTTTTATTCGAGACTCTATTTTTTCACGTTCAAACGATTCTCGCGTTATTTGTCTCCGAGATTGGAGATGTATAACTGGTATCAAGATACTCTGTGTATATAATTGTGTTTGTTTAATTTAAAAATATAGAAGAGCAGAATATCTTGTATTTCGATAAATGCGATTTATAATTTCGAAAGATTGATATCGTGGTATTTAATTTCATTATGCTGAAAAAATGAATTTTTTTTTTTTTTCATTATGCTGTTAAAAGTTTAAAATGAATTTTTCCGGGATATTTTTATTCGTCTTGATCTCTTTGTTCTCTCTCTCTCTCTCTCTCTCTCTCTCTCTCTGTCTCTCTCTGCTCGTCCTCGTGTTTCCTTTTTTCGCTTCCTCTTTATCAACTTTTTACGCGTCTGATGCTTGTTTCCATAAAGAAGGTTTACCGATTCGTTACTCTTCCGTTTCTTCTCAACATTTCTCCCTCCCTTTTTTTTTTTTTTCCTCCTCTCAGCAGATCTTTCTTCTTGAGTTCTTACCTTTCTTCTCTGAAGAAATTTATGGACGAGATAAGTAGAGAGATCCTCGCGATATTTAATGTATTTACGCGAACGTAATAAATTCAGAAAGTTTGGAAACGAAATATTATTTTTAGTTTTATTTATATTATATTATTCGTAAAATTTATATACGATTTAATGTGAAAAATATTAATCCCTATCACAATTCTTCATTAATTTAATTGTTTCAAATGATATACAATTTATATATTGTTTGATAAATATTGCAATCGTGTTATTCATTAAATGTCGCTCAAACAAGTTTAATGCTTCAAAAGTTATCGACGTGAAGTTCAATTTTCCTGTAATATAAATCAATGTAATACCTTTACAAACTTTAAACACTTTCGAGAAAATTGAGGACAGAAATTTAAGCTAATTTGTGTTAAAGTAAAGGAACAAGGATAAAATGTATCAAAGATATTTTACTTGCTGGTAAAAAATGAAAGAAAATTTGATATATCGCTGAAACTCTTAAATGTCACTATTCCTTTTTTTTTTTTTCTTTACTTTTAAATTTCACTCTTTACATTTAATATTTATCGTAATCAAAATTTAAATTTTTAAATTTCACTCTTTACATTTAATATTTATCGTGATCAAAATTATTTTCAAAAATCCAACGATAGTTTTAGAAGCGTATTATTGTATCTCGTAATGGAATGCGTCACACAACAGTTTCATAACTCGTGTCTCGATAAGTTTTCACGATTGTTCCTCCGTCAGTCGTTATTTGCATAAAGTTCCCCTCTACATCGGCAAATCGTCCATGCTTTCACGCTCGCCACGCATTCGTGTATTCACATTGATAGTTCTCAATCAGTCCGTGTTTCGCTGTTGTTTCGTACACGATACGCCCATCGCGCGGCGTATTAATGTTTACCGACGACACGTGTTATCCCCTATGGGACAATCGCTAACTTGTGTGTACGTGTCCCATATGCACGAAATCAACCGAGTTATTCCTTCGGCGGATCAATTGATTTTGGTCCAGAATTATTGAAATTTTGATGTATGATGCAAATTTTAATCTTTCTCTCTCTCTTTCGAGACTTTTTGTGTTTCTTTTATTTCATGGTGTTTATTGAAGATTTTGAATAGATTTTTGCATAGGTGTATCGAAATTTGACGAATAGAAATTTCAATGGAAGCATGAGAATACGCTAATTTGAGAAAACTTTCAAAAATTAGAATTAGCTGAATATATATTCATATAAAAATTTAAAACTTTATAAAATAAATCAAATATAAATTTCTATAAATAATAAACAAATAAATAAAAAATAAATAAATAAATAAATATAGTTATTAGTTTTATTAATCGAAAAAAAATATTGGTATTATTTATCCTCAAAGCCCCCAAATTCGTGAATATTTATTTTTATGTCTTCTTCTTCTTTTTTCTTCCAATACAAGGACGAAAAGGAGAGAAAATAAGATTTCGTATTTCAATCGTGAAAACGTTAACTGTGAAACAAATGGCGAAATGTCGCGCGTTTTCGTGATGTATTTTCGTGAACACGTAGCAAACAATAGAGAAGTACGAAAAAATGAGACACGGCGCGGCGTTGATTTAGCCACATTAGAGAAAACGAGATTAAACGTATAATCCGTGTGTTTTTTCTTCTTTCATTACTAAAGCTTAATTAAATTCTCGCGTATTTCATTAAAATATCAAATAACAAATGCTACTGTTTTCGAGTTTATCCGAGTAACAATTTTCTTTTTTTTTGTCTTTTTTCTTTGTCGGTGAAGTTTTTTGTAACGAAAGAAAAATTTGCATCAAGACTCTCAAGGATTGTGCTGGATATAGAATGACTTTATACCTGTTTTCTCTCTTTTTATTAAGAATTTCTAAATTGTTTAATCTTGGTGTAAAATAATTACGTGTCCAATTTAATATTTTATTTGATGAATATATATTTATTTATTTTATGATATATGATTTTATATTAATTTTTATTATTAATGTGTCACTGATTTTTATATCGACTCTTACATTTGAAAATTTATTTAATTTGTTGTTATATTACGTGAATATTTTTCAAATTCGTTTAAGAATAGTTCAATTATTTGCCGGATTTGAAATTATATAAATAGTCCTTTGGTGAAGATTCAGAAACTCGGCATTAATAGCTTCATTTATGAGAAGGGTCTACAACTGATCAAATTGCCATTTTAATAGTACAACTAAATATTTGTTAGTTGTAAAATAATCTCCTACGTTATTAAAACTTCATTTGCTTGCATTTTAATCAGGATGAATCAACCACTCGAATATTTTTCTTATTTTTACGCAAAAGAATTCTTTTATATCTTCGTGAATAAATAAATAAAATCTGAGAAATAAAAATAAAAACTTACGTTTCAAAGTTCGAGAACACCTGTTGAAAATTTTGCCTTTTGGAAATTTTCACAAATGGTGTAACATTTTTATGTCGTAAAAAAAAAAAAAAAAAAAAAGAAAGGTATAATCGAAAATAAATCGAAACCGTTATTCCGTTATTCTTTGTATCGATGATTTTAAAGAATCATTCTCAAACGATTGGACGACGAAACCGTCAATATTCACAATTCAAGTTACTTCCTCCTTAATATGGTATAACGGCTTATCTAAATAGAGCATCGTTCCTTCACGGACGGTATACGACTCCCGGAAGGGCTATGTTTCTTCTCACATAAAACATCATTACCGCGGCCAGGAAAATTCACCGGCCCATACAGGATCAGTTAGCATTGGCAGTCGCATTATTCTTTCACTCGTGATCATTTATCTCGAACCGATTATGCAGAGGAGGCATTCAACCGTGGTTCTCACGGTTGAAGATGCACTTTTTTTATCAAATGACTTATTCTCGTTTTGACACGGAAACAATACGCGAAAATTAATAAAAATAAACCTGGAAAATAATTTATGATATTTACGACGTTATATTTTAGTGAATAAACATTTTTCCAATCGAAATAATTCTATAAGAAGACTTTTTTCTACATTACTCAAAAAAAAAAAAATTAAAATCCAACGAATCAAAATCAACCTTACTTTAAAAATCCATCTTTTCAAACACAATTATAATGATTTCAAAATAGACTTTTTTCTACATTACTCAAAAAAAAATTAAAATCCAACGAATCAAAATCAACGTTACTTTAAAAATCCATTTTTTCAAACATAATTATAACGATTTCAAAATAGACTTTTTTCTACGTTACTTAAAAAAAAAAAAAAAACTAAAATCCAACGAATCAAAATCAACGTTACTTTAAAAATCCATCTTTTCAAACATAATTATAACGATTTCAAAATAAATAAAAAAAATGGGCCAACCAAACATTTCGATTCGATCCATGTTCCACCCTCTCAAGAAAGAAACTCAAGTTTTTAAATACTAAAAACGAATAAAACGGAGGAGAGGCAATTAATTAATCCTAGGAAAAGTATGCCAAAGAAGTTTCACCCTCGCGTTCCAAGCTTCTGTTTCCTTCGCGAAACAATAGAGACTGTAGCCTCGAGTATGATGGAAAGAGGGGAGGAAAAGTAAGAGGAATATTCGAATTCTCGGTAACGAAGAGCATCCTCCCTCGTCCTCCGCGTGGCCGTTCCTCCGCGTCGTTGCATTTGCATGAAGTTCGAAAACTTTTCGAATAAACACGAGATACCAGAATACGGCATACGAAACGGGGAGAGCCGCAGTTCCTGCAACTTTTCCATTTCCGCTCGTGGTATCCAACGTTGTCGTTGTCGATGATCCTCGTCGGGGAAAGTTCGAATTCGACCAACGTTTTTTTCCCAAAAATTTCGTTCCCGTGAAATTTTCTGAAATTGAATGGCGAACGAGTTCTTGATGTCTCTTTTTGGTTAAGTTCAAGAATGTTTTCTTTGATTTTTTTCCTATTATATTCTTGAATTACTCGATGAGATTAACGTTAAAGTGGACCATGTTTGCGACTATAAGAGTGTTTTTATTATGAAATAGAGTCTTGTCATACAATTGTTTTAATGAAAGAATATTTTTTATTACTAATATTTAGTAGTATTTATTTATTTACGAATAATAAAAAAAGAAACACTTTGACTTGATTAGTCACTAGTCGAAGATTATATTTTGCATTTAATTATATAACAATAATTATATAATAATAATATATAATAATAATAATTTTGCTCGTAATTATCTTCTAACAAAATACGTAAAATTTACATACATTTGTGTTAACAGTTTAATTATTCGATGTCAACATGATAAAATTTTTCAAGACAAAGAGAGAGAGAGAGAGAGAGAGAAATCGATCAAAGTGAATTACTCGTTAATCAATCTGGTCGAAAGGAAAGTTAAATCGACTTCGATGGATCGAAAGGGTATGTATCGCGGGACTTCGATTTTTACTATTAACGCTCGCTCTTAATTAAATAAGAGGAAAATTAAATCGCATCGCGGATAATTACTGATGTATGAATTGCTCCGAAGGGAATTTGTTTTTCGATTCGTTCGCACAGATTTTCGAGATTTTCGCAGAGGAATTTCAGAAATGATTCTTTTATTACAGTTAACCGTGAAAAACCGTTCTTTGTTTCGTGGAATGAAGCTACGGATCGAAAGCGAATAAAACATTTATGGGATTTATTTGACGATTGCCAGTTCGGCAACGTGACGCAATTTGTGAAAATTTTATTGTATTTTTATTGAAATTGTTACGAAACGAATTCTCTTTCGCATATTTTTCGTTGTGAAGTTTATTCCCCGGATTTCGATAGGGATGAATAGGGATTTGTTTTTGAAAGGGATGTTTCGTTTATTGCCTTTTGTTGGTCTTTTATCTTTCCGATCTGTTTGAACTGTATAATTTATTAATAACGAGTTTATAGAAATATATGGGGGGAATAATGTATGAATGTATGTTGATAAACAGTTCTGAATTTTTTTTGCATCACGAAAAAGTGAAAAAGTGAAAATCTTTCACGAAATTTCAATAAAATGATGATAATTCCCTGTTATTAAGTATTAATTGTTGCAATAATAATTATTTCACTATTAATAATATGAATATTATATTACTAATTAAAATTCGTGTAAAATACTCGCATTAACTAACGATTATGATATACAAATTATTCCAAAATAACGATAAAACGCAACAATTATCTTATTGCGAACCGATTTAAATGCTGAATTTAAATCGTTCATTTAATTAATAAATATATTTTTCATCAACTAAATATTCAACGTATCAGATAAAACGAATATAAATATATTCTATTCTCAAATTGAAAGTATAAATCAATGGATCGATATTTACGATCGCACGATGTGAAATTCTCTAAACAAACAATTATTTTGTATAAGATATAAATTTTCACGAATCTCGTCCATTTTGTTTCATTTCATAAATAGCTGTGAGAGTCTGTCTGGCATATGGTAGGGCAGACTACTGCGAAAAGTGGAGGCTGTGGAATGGCACAATGTAGCCAGCGAGGTGTAACTTCTAGTGAGACGAATATTGCTCGTTCAGTTTCCACCATTTTTGCTTCCTCCGCCTCTCGTGCTATTATCCTTCCGGGATTGAAAAAAGGAAGAGAAAGAAAAAAAAAAGAAAAATATTCTCTTGCATCGAACCGACAGTGAATCATTGCAATGGGGCAAATGAAAAAAAGAAAAAAAAAGGGGGAGGAAACCTCGTAAGGAATAATCGTGACAAAGATGATTCATTGAATTTTGATTTATATTTTTCTTTTGTTGTTGTTATTATTTTTATACATATATATCTAGATAAGGAACGAGATTTAATAACAAGAAAAGTTTGAGTTAATTAGCGACAATTATTAATCCGTTGGATTATTAATTGGATCATAATTCTCAATTAAAAAATGTTTATTATGCGTGTAATTAAATTTGATCGAAAGTTTAAATCGTTTTGGAAATGAAAGTTTGACATATTAAATATTTTTAATATGGGTGGATATGATATGCAAAGATAAGCAAAGATTGGAATTATAGGATAAATAAATTGGAAGAGATATAATTATTTTTCTTTCACACACGTTTAATTAATTCACGTTGGTCGAAAAAAAATTGGAACATTTTAAATTAATATTTTTCCCTTTGTTGCTGAATTTACTTTCATATTCTTCTCATTTATTTTTCATTCACTTTCATATCCTTTTGGATCATAATAACTTGATGAACAAAAAGTATAAAAATAATAATTTTAAAAAAAATAGAATTATTATTTATAATTATGTTAAAATATAGAATTTATACAATTACATAAAGTATTAAAAAAACTATATTATATTCAATACAATCCTCCATATTAGATTTTCTATTTTTTAATAATAATAATCTTTAACACAGATAATATTATTTTTTTAATAATATATTTTTTTTTAATAATACTGAAATTCATCCTCTCCATTTTAAACTTTCTATTTTAAGTTTTTCAAAAAATTTCCAAAAAATTCTATAAAATTTCTATAAAATTCTTACGTTAGTGATCAATTACTTTCTGTACCATTGTTCGAAGAGAAATGAAATTTCCTCTTTTAAAAATAATCCAAAAAGTTATTCTCGTCACGAATTCGATCGCATTTTCTTAGATATTTTACAGTATCCGGCGGCCCGAGTTGCTTCAGAAATATTCTGTTTATCTTGGTGAATGGATGCGCATAGAATACATGAAATCGGATACTCTCAGAGTTTTTCCTCCCTTGCTATAAGCCGCATAAAACCCGATGAGACTTTTGTTTGCACGATATCTCGTCCGTGTATCGATGTCGAGAACGACGTTCCAACATGCGCCACGACTTGTACCTATGGAAACGAAAACAACTTGACACTGATAATATTTCTCTTCCCTCCCTGTTCTTTTCCCCCTCTCTTCCATCATTCTTCGATCAAAATTTCACAGAATCTATCTCTTTACATACTTCGTTTTTTCTTTCTTTTTTTAAATACATAACATAATTTACATAATTGCAAATATTTACGAAAGATTATATATTTGTAATTTACGAGAAAAAGAAGATTTTTTCCTTTTTTTATAAATATTAAAATATTTAAAAAATACAAAGTTATTGAAAAGGTTATTAAAAATCTTCCATTTTTTTTCTTTTTTTTGGATTCTCAAACAACTTTCAAAAATAACTAATTATCCATTGTTCTATTTTCTATCAAAAAAATCAACAATTCATTAAATCAAACATTTCACATTTGCACTAAAAATAAAAAAGGTAAAAGTTTTCATATTTTTCAGATTCAATAATTATTCATTCCTTTCACTATTAAAACGCCACTCCCACGAGTTGTTGGTCGCACGATATATCGTATTTAAGTGTCGAAGCAATCCTCGAGAACGTGCGTTCTGTCCACACTTGACAACCATCGCGTGGAATTATGGTGTCCCGTTTGTGGCGCACGTCTCTTTCGCGTAAACGCCAGTTTCCCCCCCTCTCTTCTCGTTTTTCTCATCTCTGGCACGTCAGCGCAACAATGCGCGCGCGTGCATACGACCGGAAGCACGCGAGGAGCTCGCGTCTGTCATGTCGTTGCGTCCCGTGGACGTCTTCTTTCCCTCCAACTCGAACATAGATTTATACGAGCGTCGTTTCAGTGGACAGAATTGGACACGATTGATCCAAGTGGTGTGACGTGATTTCGAACTACTTGAATCGTTTTTTAGAAAAATTTTTGGCTCATAGTTACATTATTGACTTTTGAATTTTCTAATTTAATTTGTTTTGAAAATTATTGCAACAATTCATGAAGAATTCGTATTTTTTAATTGTATAAGTTTGTATAATTGCTCACACGTTCTGACTTAACCTATAATATTCTGAAAGTTAATTGGTATAGTATAATTAAAAATAAGTATTAATACAAATATAACATTTAATATTAAAATATAATGTGATTATAATAACTAGCAAATAAAATAAAAGATTTAAATGAAATTAAGTCCTTCATAAGACTAATATATGTTTAGCAAAATGTCTATGCTATTATTTATAAAATAAGACATAAGATAATATACATGTTTGATAAATTATCAATGATTTTAAAATAAAATTGATCATGAGAAACTTTTCTTCAATAATGATCACGAAAATAAACGAAATAATTAAAATTCCTAACCTCAAAAGAAACCAGCAAAAGGACGGCAACCAAGTAACCAAGTAACAAACTTCCTCCCCTCTCTCTTTCTCCACTTCTTCATTTAACAACTCGGATAAATATACCACGTTTAAGATAACATCAGCAACACTTCTCGCCAGACCGCGCATTACCAAAACCACCCACTCGTCTCGAGTCTCGCTCCTCGAAAAAGAAAAATCCCGACTGGAGTTATGCACGCGGATGAATTAAAGCGACGAGGACTTGAACCGGTTGAAACGGTTGCCCGCAAACGAAGACACGGGGATATAATACCAGTTTAACGCCGTGGTACGCGGAAAAGTGAGGGGACTCGACATAGTTTCAACTTGAGTTGAATTCGGTTCCACGCGGGAGAGAGGAGAGGGACCAAGAGTTTACGCGAAGAGACGGCGGAATTCGCGCTCAGTTTCCGGCCCGCAAAGTGCCCGAAGTCGAGTGCTGGGCAAAGCCCGGCGAGTGCAAGAACGTCGCGGAATATTTGGCGACTTGGAGTACAGTTTAGAACTCGGCTCACCCATCGGCGAACTGCCTCTACTCATTTCGGGCATCGTGCGTCCACGTTTGATGAATCGAAGGAGACATTTGATGATTCTGCGTGGAAACGTGTGCGTTTCTTTTTATTATCTGCCTCGATCCATTTTTCTTCCTTTTCTTCCTTCCCAAGAAGTGATAAGATATTTTGGGGATATTTGATCGAAATATATTTCGATTCAATTCTTTATTTTTTGCAATAATTGTATACAAGTAAAAATTAAAAATTAAAATATTAAATGCATCTTAAAAATTTGTACGTATTTTCAAAGGAATTTCTCGTTTATTGTTAAAAATTCAGAAATTTTCTTTTCTTCCAATTTTCTTTAGAAAGATCTTTACAATTTGGAGGATTCTACCATCTTTTGAGAGATATTTTCTTAAGCAACTTGAAACTGAATGAAACTGTGCAAAATACCGTATCTTTTCTTTCGAATATTTTCACGTTTTAAAGAGAACGAACGATGATTCGTATTTCTATTGATTTGTTTATATCCACGAGTTAATGGTAGTTTCTACAGCGATATAAAATGTTTGGATTAATACTCGTGCTTGTCTATTTGAGAAATCAAATATTTCCTCGTGCACGATGGATTTTAAATATTAAAAAAATTATTCAGTTGGAAATTTCTGGGGAAATAGAGGTATTTTTGTATTAACCTTCGACGATAGCGTTTAATAGTAGATGTAGTAGTGAATAAAAATCGTAAAAACATCGTATAATATTTCTGCTATAGAAAAGTAGTTTGATCCTTTTGATACGAGATTAATTAAATAAATATATTTAATACCGATATCCTGCTAATATTTCGTTTGCGATAATTATGCAAACCTTTTTACGGCAAAACTTGTTGAAAGGGGTGTAAAGTAGATAAGAGAGTTACAAACTTTTGCTCATTTTCCACATTTAACTTATTACTTATTAGAGTTATTTTATTTTCTAGCCAGCCTATCTTATTTTCATTTGTTCCTGAATATTTATCGCAAAAACAATTTTTTATATTATATTATTACTAAAAAAATCACTGCTTCGAATTACAAAATTACAATACGATATTTAATTTATTTAATCCCATTTGTTTTATCTCCAATCCTCATTTCAATAGATAAATTATCAAAATATTTCAAACAGATGAAAGATTGATCGATAATATTCTCTAAAAATTATTTAGAGAAGCCATTTCTAATTTGTTCATTTTTAAATTTTTATTGCAAAATATACATCTATATTTGCAAAACGTACTTTCCGTACTTGAACTCTGATCTCACTTAAACGAAATCCATAACGATGCACTATGATAAAATTATTATCTAGAATTAATTAAAATGGAATAAAAGAAAGATAGAAAAAAATTTCAAAGCGATTGCGGTGCAAAGAGTGGTTAATTTTCCTACGAAATCGAACGTAGTGTGTAGTTGCATCGATAGTCGAGGCAAATTCACGCAGCGATCGAAACAGCTGTCGTAAATTCGACGAATCCGATTCCATGTTCGAATCACGTTTGGGACCACGGTGTCTCGCGAGTAATCAAAACGGTCGACGTTCGGCCAGCGAGCACCGGTCCCAACGCGATTCTTATTCGATTTCTCTTCGTGTTTTCCGCTTTTCGGCCGTCGCGGCCATCAACCGAGCAACACGCAATTTCGTACGAGGTGTCACGTTCGCGAAATTATCACGGTCAGTTGACTGATGGAACGCTAAAGTGCTTTTCAATTCCCTCGAATCATCGATCATCGGTTGAAATCGGTGATAGATCGAGGGTTGCGGCCTTTAAGGAATGGATAAGCCTACGAACGGAATTTTAAGAATTAAGAGAGAATTTTCGTGGGTTTCGATTAATTTTATGATTGAAGTATATATCTTAAGTATAATTTTTATTTAATTTAATTTAATAATGATTTGATAATAATTTTAATTTAATTTGATTGGAAATTAAATTCTTATGTCAATTGTAATAATTAGTATACTGTTAATAAAATCATTATAAACAATATTTGTTTAAAATTAAACATATCTATCTCAAAATTTCCTTAAAACTTTAATAAAAATTTATTAAAATTAAGATAATTTTAAACCGCTATAATTTCAAAGATAATAACGTTTTGTCAACGAATGAAGATTCGTTAGAATCGCGGAATCTTATTCTTTAAAATGCTTTTTGATTTATCTCGATACTACTTCCGGTTCTCGAGATATCGTCGTGTAAAGAAAAGGATAATTTTTAATCATTTACTACATCCTTCCTTGTCGCATATTCGGACCTCTCGCTCGCACCTCCTCTTACTGGCCTATCCAAGATCCGGACTAGTATCAATTCTAATAATTACATGATGTAAGTATCGTTGAATACTAGTTCCAGAAAAAAATGTACGAGTCCATTCAAGTCCAATTCATCTCTTTGAGTCGTTGTATC
This sequence comes from Apis laboriosa, assembly GCF_014066325.1. Lineage (NCBI taxonomy): Eukaryota > Metazoa > Arthropoda > Insecta > Hymenoptera > Apidae > Apis > Apis laboriosa. The sequence continues at coordinate 1,322,668 of NW_025222278.1, forward strand.
TCGACAATCGATTGAGATATCGAGATAAAACAAAAAGTGATTTCAATCGCATTATTTCTTCCACTTTCTAAACAGATTTTGATGACAAGATTTTTATTTTTTTTTTGACGCTTTTTACACGAAAAAGTAAAATAGTTTTATTATTATTATTCTTCCATCTTAAAAAAAAAAACTATCCACAGATTCTACTTTTCCATCTTTCAAATAGTAATGAAATTGGAACGAATCTAAACAAATTTTGACGACAAGACTTTTATTTTTTTTTCACGCTTTTCACACAAAAAAGTAAAATAGTTACATTATTCTTCCATTTAAAAAAAAAGAAACTATCCACAGATTCTACTTTTCCACTTTTCAAATAGTAATGAAATTGAAACGACTCTAAACAGATTTTGACGACAAGACTTCTACTTTTTTTTTCACGCAAAAAAGTAAAATATATATTATTCTTCCTAATTATATTATTCTTCCATTTAAAAAAAAAGAAACTATTCACAGATTCTACTTTTCCACCTTCCAAATAGTAATGAAATTGGACTCGCTTCCATCTCAAGATACCATCTCTCAGAATGTAACCACATTTCTCCGCTTCGCCCGCTATCATCACCATTATCGTCATCCACCATCATCCACGTAAAAGGCATTAATTGCACCGAACCAATAAGTACACCGACCGCATCCTTTGATATTGGAATTGCGTCCGCGAAGGCTCGTGCTCTACCGTCTCTCCTTTGCCCGGTTCACGCTACGCCGGCGTTAATTCGACGAAAATTCATTAGCATCGTCTCTCTCTCTCTCTCTCTCTCTCTCTCTCTCTCGAGGAGAAGGAGGAGGAAGAGGAAAGGGATTCGCGTCGACGACCCGTGAAATCGAGCACGAATCGTCCCGCGGGTGAAGATTCGATTACTCGAGTCGTGTCGTCATCCTCGCGGCCCTATCCCATCGTCTCTGTCGTGATACACGCTCGTCGAAAGCTTCCAAGTTTCCCTCTTTCAACCATTCGCTCACCCGCTAATTTCCCCTCGTTACGACACAACGTTTACCTATCTCGTTCCACGTGGCCTTTCTCTCTGACCATTACTGTGAAAATAGGATTTCAGAGGCAGATGTGTGTTCTCCCTTGCATTTGAAAACAGTTTCCTTTTTCTTTTTTTTTTTCTCTCTCTTGTTTCAGAGTACATATATGGGATTTACGGTAATTGATGTTTGGTTCGTTAATTTTTTGCGAGGAAATTAAGGGGGCGCGTTTGGTGGGTACTTTGAGTGTTTCAAGGATAGTGGATTTTTGTTTAGGTTTTTGATGAATTGAAGTTGGAATCAGAAAAAGTTCTGCGAGAAAAAAAGATTAGATTTAGTTTGTAGTTTGTAAATTGACTTGGAGCGTATATATAATTATCGCAGATGATTTTGAAAAAGTATTGCATGAAATTTCATCATCAAAAGAGAAAAAAAGAAAATGAGTAAAATAAGAAATAAGAATAATGTGTGAAAAATTTGGCTATTGGATTAAATCATTTTATTTGCAAGAAATTTTCTTTTATTTATTCCTTACGAAATAATCATGACAAGTATTCCAAATTTCTTGGATAAACAGAGCGAGGAAGACGTGTCTACGAGAGAAGGGCTTAAAATTCACAAGTCACGTAAAGACTTTGATTCACGATGGCCTCGTGACCTATGACCCGGGCCACCAAGCACATGGCTCCTCACGCACGTCGATTTCGGCTCGAATTTCCCCTTTGCTCGGCACACAAGCCTCTTGATCCCTCGCTTAAAATCGGGACTCGCGATAGGTAAACGTTTGCCGTGGAATCAAGCACGCTCGAGTGTCTGACTTGATGAAACGTTACTTTAATTCTCCGGGATTATGTCGTCTGAGACGGAATTTACCGAATGTATAATTTAGATATGAAAGAAGGACTATTTTGGGAACGATATTTTTCGAACTAATTCACACTTCAATTAGTAATCTTATCTCGATGTTACCTCGGCTGTTAATACATCCGTAATAACATCTTTAGAAGATTTTAAAAAGTAAAAATAAGTATCGGATAACAATGTAAACCAAAAAATCAAAATACAGAAAAATTTAAATGAAGGATGAGGAATAGAAACGCAAACGACAGATAATAAACAGAGAGTTAACAATGATTAAAAATATTTAACGAGTGGTGATCCCATTTACGCAAAAGCAGAATCGTTCAACAACCGTAAAACCATTCTTTCTTGAAACCTTGTAGAAAATTTTAAGAAATAAAAATAAGTATCGGATAACAATCTAAACCAAAAAATCAAAATACAGAAAAATTTAAATGAAGGATGAGGAATAGAAACCCAAACGACAGATAATAAACAAAGACTTAACAATGATTAAAAATATTTAACGAGTGGTGATCCCATTTACGCAAAAGCAGAATCGTTCAACAACCGTAAAACCATCCTTTCTCGAAATCTTATAGAAGATTTTAGAAAGTAAAAATAAGTATCGGATAACAATCTAAACCAAAAAATCAAAATACAGAAAAATTTAAATGAAGGATATAGATGAAATAGGAATAGAAACGCAAACGACAGATAATAAACAGAGAAGTAACAATGATTAAAAATATTTAATGAATGATCCCATTTACGCAAAAACAGAATCGTTCAACAACCGTAAAACCATCCTTTCTCGAAACCTTGTAGAAAATTTTAAAAAAATAAAAATAAGTATCGGAACAATCTAAACCAAAAAATCAAAATACAGAAAAATTTAAATGAAGGATGAGGAATAGAAACGCAAACGACAGATAATAAACAGAGAGTTAACAATGATTAAAAATATTTAACGAGTGGTGATCCCATTTACGCAAAAGCAGAATAGTTCAACAACCGTAAAACCATCCTTTCTCGAAACCAGCCTTGTACAAAATGAAATTAACCAAGACACACGTGCATCGCACCCAAGCACTTACCACTTATTATACCCGCCAAATTCACCCGAGTGGACTTCACCGGTGTAATTCTAAAAGCCTGAAAGTCAAATTAGAAATTATACAAAAAGGGGCAGGGAGGGAGAAGCGGATGAAAAAGAGTAGCCGGTTACGGCGCAAGGAAAGTACGTATTTGGCGATGGTCCAGCGATGGCAGTGTTCACGCTTCGAGTGTCCATTATTCCATTAGCGGTTACCGTGTTAACTCTTTATTGCCCGTCGGTATATGAGCTCAACGTTCTTCATTCCGGTTGAGGGGGTGTTTAATGTCCACATTTCCCCGGAATTACCGTAAAACTGTCCACGTACAGGTTATATAGACACCGGTTCTTCCTTCTGGCCCTCCCACGCGCAGAACCCTTCCCACCTGGGGAACGCGAACTGTGGAATTTCAGCCAATAAACGAAGCGAAAATCCCTCCCTTCTGCTTATTTTAGTCCGAACTAATAGAATTGTTTTGACGTTGTACATAGATTTTGGAGACAGGAATAAGAGGATTTCGTTTCACTCTTTGCACTCGTTGTTATATAAACACAAATAAACACGAAACTATTTTCCTCTCGAAAATTTTTAAGTTAAAGTTCGATGAAAATTCGATGAAAATTCAGAAGTGCTTTTTTCTAAATTTTTTATATTTTTTATATTATTTTATATTATTTCATGATATTTCATTTGTACATATATTTCACGATTTCAAATTTTAACCAACATTATCCAAAGATTATTTTCTTTCGTCCCTACTTTTCTACGTTATTTCCTATCTCTTTATCTTTTTACATTTTTCAACGATGTTGGTGGAACGAAGGTTGATGATGAAACTGTGATTTTATCGTGCAATAGAATATTGGGGAAATGAACGAGGACGATACCGAGTACGTGTCCCTTTGTACGCGCGAATGAACAGAAATTCACCAGCGTGCAATGTGCTTTTTTATTACGAATTACACACGTTTTATACGAGCGCGTGTGCACACGTGTCTGGCTAAAAGGTGGCGCGATTTCGAAAGGCAAAGGCAAAATCGCAGGCATAGCGAAAGTTGATTAAATGGCTGCTCGTTTTCAGACGAGGATACAAAGTTAGCTCGGTCGTATAGTATTGCAAAGAATAAAAAAAAAAAAGAAGAAAAAGAAAAAAGAAGAAAAAAGAAAGTGGGAGAGGAGGGGAGAAAAATGCACCTATCCAAATTAAAAATTCATTACAGCGTGGAAGATACATGGGACGCGAATCCCGATCCTTTGAAGGTCCGTGCAAAGCTTTTGAATTTCTAAATTCTTTAATTGAACGACACTTTATACACTTCCCCCGCTTTTACGAGAGACTAAATTTTCGAAAATTTATAAATTGTTCAAAGATTTTTAATATTTATGAAGATAGGAATCGGGATGAAAAATTTACGAAAGAATATCGAGTAATCGTTTCGAAATCACTTTTAAATTTCAATCACAGCTGAAATGCGTGGAAAATCTTGTACAGTCTATAAATATTTATTTTCGAATTGTGATAAATAATTTGTTTACAGACGTATATGCTTAATTGAAATCAATCTGAATATTTTTTTTTTTCTTCTTTTCAGAGATAAAAAAATATTTTGATGATAAAATGAAAATTATTTTTCACTGCATTACTAGTAATAAATTCATAAATTTCAGATTAAATGAACACAGTATTAAGGGTGAAAAATTGCTCGTTAAATAATTTTTAAAACAGTATCTGTCTATGAAAAATACTTTCAAAATCGCTTCTCGAAAACTCTTAAATATATTTTCATCCTATTAAATCACAAATAATAAATCGGATTAAAAATATCAGATTTAAGACTTGAGAGAAAATTTTCAAAATTAAATCATTTCACACAATTTTTATTATTATTTTATAATGTGTCATATGGATGCATCATTTCCTTTCCTCCGAAATCGATAAAACACGATAGAGATTGCGTATCGCACCTAATGCGAATTAAATTCGTTTAATGCGGAATAAATGGAAACAAAATCTATTCCGTGCAATCCAAAGAAACGAAGCATATTACCATTTACATATCGTTCGAATAAAGTTTACCATGTCGTGTAAATAAATTTCAATATGCAAAAACGAGGGAAACCGTTTGTTTTATCTTTCTTTTGAGAATAATTCGAGGTGTTTGGTCTCCACGTAAATTTTATCCTGATAATTTGTACGTTTTGTGACGCGTAGCAAGGTGTTTGATTTTCATTTTTCCTGTTAAAACAGATATGAATTCAGATAAATAAAATATTTAAACGGAAATTAAAAATGCATATGATAATTGTCATAAAATTGATATTAAATTTGCAATATTTATACTGAATATACAAATATTTTTGATAAAAATATTGAATTATTAAAATTAATTAATTTTTAGTTCTATTATGAGATAATTTGTTATTTGAGTAATCGTTGAATAAATATTTTATTCAATCTAGCTATGTTTTTTTGGTTTCTTTTTTTTTTCGATTCAATTCTGTCTTCGTAATTATCAAACTATTATTTAATCAAGAAAATATAGAGAATTATTTGTACTAAAAAATAATTTTAAAAACATTCAAAATAGAAAGAGAATTTGAGATATAAAAATTTGAGAATCATTATTCATACGTAATGTTATAATTTTATAATAAAAAAATTTATAAAAGGTTAGAATACAAGATAGAGCAGAATAAAAGTTAAAAAATTATGTTATGTATTACATCCAGTTTCTGAAAAATTATTAACATCATCTATGATTCTTTTTGCAATCTTATAAAACTTTTATCTATTGATTCGATATCATCGATGCAATATCATGCATGAGTTTATAAAGTTGTTTGCATCATAATATGAATATCATAGTAGAAAAATAACAGTCTATATTGTTCATGAATTTTTAATGCATCCTTATCACACGAATCATGGAAATACTAATTTTAATAATTAAAAAAAATTAAAAAGTTAAAAATTTCTCTTTCCGATAAATAATTTCGAAATATTCCTATATATTACAATAATAAAAAACTTTTTATAAATAAAAACTAATTAAATATCGATAATCATCCGATCCGATTTGAAACATAATTTAACGAGAAAATACTTTAAATTTATTATTAAATATTCGAAAAATGGATATATATTCTATTTCTTAACTTTTAATAAAAAAACTCTGAATTGAAAGCGAATTAAATAAATAAATAATATAATAATTTTTTCTTATCTTGTTTTTTATTTAAAAGCTTAAAAACCATAGACTCTGGAATATTTTGATGGAAACAAATGGCATATAATAATTCTTCATTAATCAAATTTCTATTTTCAAAAATTTCATATATATTCTTTTTTTTTTTTGCACTTTTTCTTTCTTTCTTTAGTGCCATGAATCATGTCATGAATCATAAAGCGCGAACAAAAAAGTATCACAGGAATTTTTTCATGTTTTTTTTTTTAATGTTTAATTATCAGTTTTTTTCACGATTTGGAAAGTTTTGAAACTTTTAACGAATTTTTAAAACGTCTGTATTGATATAGGAGGATCGATTTAATTAAAAATTTTGTAACGATTTAAATAAACATTGTAACGAACTTTTAATTATTAACAAAATTTTATATTTTCAATCTCCGTGTATCTTGTTATTTTGTTTCAAGATTTTATCAAATAAAACAAATTTTATTTTCAAATTCTGTCTCTTATTACTCTCTATTATTTTTATTTCAATTTAAACGTAAAATTTTTGTATTATATATTTGTATTATATATATTAATAGATCATATATTTTTAAAAGTATCTAATTCTGTGCTATTAAAAAGAATTTCATTAAAACTTCACATCCACGCGATAAAAATAACAATAACCTTTTCATTGAAATTTTTCGTGAAAGAATTTTTTAAACCTGAAAATGGTTTAAATCTAGTTTTTCTAAATTCCCGTTTTATTTAATTTAAATTCATAACAATGGGAAAAAGAGGAATAAAAATTCCTATAAAAAAAAAAAGGAATAAGTAAATGTCTACATAACGTTTGAACGAAAAAAACGAAAAAAATCTGAACATGACATGTGTAACACACATATATACATACCGATATCTTCAAATTTGAAATGATATCATTTTTATTTTTATATTAAGTATAAAAGGAGCAGTACAAACAAAAGGAAAATAGGAGAGAGAAAAAGAAAACAACAATATCGAACCATTGAAAAATAATTGAAGAATTCCTCGAGCAAAAAAAGAGAGCCAATCACGGATCAAGAGAAAAATCTCAAATAATCAAATAAAAATCGTGACGAGATAAATATTCCTGTTCCGATAACATTCGACCAATTCGCCATCTATTCTCACCAAAAACATTCACGCTCGTTAACTCCGTTATTTCAAGGAGGAGCGACGAGTGGCCGGCTCTTTTCTACCCTGGAGAATCGAGAGGGATGGGGAAGGGAGGGGGGGGGGAGGGGTAAGGCTTTTTAACACGCGACGTCCAAAAAGAACAATATTGACCCTCGTTTCGCGAACTTTGCCCGAATTAGGGAAGAAGAAAAGAGGGAACAGAAGAAACAGAGAGTACAAAGAGGAAGCTTAAGGCTCGAAATAAAGAGAGGTGCCGGTTTGTCATCTCTCTCTCTCTCTCTCTCTCTCTCTCTCTCTCTCTCTTTTTTCTCTGGAAAGGGAAAGGAAAATAAAAAAAGAAGAGGAAAGAAAAGCCTCGATTTACTTTCACGCGACTACTTTCAGAGCCGTTGCACGCTTTACGCGCTTCCCTCTCGAACGTTCCCGATTGTTTTTCCAATCTGCCTTACACTCGAGTCCAATGCAGATTTCCATTCTTTTCCCTACCTTTCTCTTGCTTTAACCGTATTTCCTCGCCACTTCTTTCCCTTATGTCTTCGCGCTGTCGAAGCCAGCCCGGCTTATTTTCTTAGGGGCTCCGCTTGTTCTTGTCACCGCGTGTTTCGTCGCCGCAACGTCTCGTGTTTCTCCGCTAGAAAGGATTTGAAGTTGAAGAAACTTGGAATTGGAACGTTTCGGGAGTGTTGGATATATTTGTGGAAGTTTTTTTTTTTTTTTTTTTTTTTTTTTTTTNGAGGATGAAAAGAGTTTAAAGAGAGAGAGAGAGAGAGAGAGAGAGAGAGAAAAAGGAAAAAATTTTATTTTGATATTTTGTTCATGCATTTGCATTCGAATTGATTTGTGTTTATTATATTAATTTATTAGTAAGTTTTAGAGGTTGTGTATCACTGAAATATTTACACATTAATTATATTCACAAAAAATCAATTATACTGAAAATTCTCATCTCGACTTTCTCCTCCATAATCCTTTGCACTTTACTGGCGCCGGCATGGCGACATTTATAATGTGAACCATAACTTCGTTGGCGCCGCTCCGACGACACATGTAATTTGCATCAGAACCTAAAATGCGCAATCTCGTCCCCGGTCTCTCCGCAGTTTGTATCTCTCCTCTGTTGTAATAATTTTTACTGTCGTGATTATGTTTAGTTATTTAGTTTCGTTTTCGATAACAAAAAAAAAAAAAATGGAAAAAAAGTAAAAAAACTACTTTCGAATATTTCGAATTCAGCGAAAATGAATAAAAATAATTCAACCCATGTCAAAATACATCCACTTTGAATAAATAAAATAAAATAAAAACAAAAACAGAGATAAAGATAGATAAATTCACATATATATACACATACACACATGCACAATCGTTCACAATGATTCCTACTCGAAATTCTAAAAAATTATCCGTTATCATTTTAATTCTAAAAAATTTCACTTCGAAGCGAAAATTTAAACTTTAAGCCGATCTCGATCAAGTATCGAGAGTTTAAGATTAAAAATATCCCCACAATGGGACAAATTTTCGAACGGAACCATTTTCTTGTCACAATTTGCTCACCTCCGCGGACAAGAGTCCGTGTAAATTCCATCGCATTTCCAATTCTTGTAACTCCTCCAAATATCGATGTTGGTCAGAGCATTGGACCGTTTCGAAATGGAAACTCCAAGTGTCTGTCCATTACACCATTTGGCTTTAACAAGGGTTGGAAATCCTCCACCCCACGGTTGAAAGTGTAGGGCAAGTAAACAGAAACACGCGACCGAGATGTTATCCTGGGCGTGGCCAACTTGGCGAAACACGAAAGGGAGTACGGTAATAAAGAGAGAGAGGAGAAACGTTCGAGAAGAAATATAAATAGAAGAGGAAAGAAAAAAATATATATATATATATACAAAGTTTCAAGAATGTAATCTCACGCTCAACCGGTGAAAAAGAAAAATCTTTTTTCTTCGCGTGACCTACTCGTACGAGGAAGCGATTCTATAGTGTTTACGAAGAAACGCGGTTAACAGAATCGATTGGATGCAGTTGGTGAGTTCGTGGTTCGTGAGGGAATGGTTTGTCAATTGATCTGCACGAAAGGGTGGATATTGTCAAGGGATCGAGAGGGGTGTGTAACGTGTGACCGATTACTTTGTCGATGAGATGAAGGAAATACGGTGACGAGATCATCACTGTAAAATATAAAATAGCGAATTTTTATTAATGACTCATAAGATTGTGAAAATGAAATTTTATCAAGAAAATCGAATTTAAAAGTCAAAACGAACACAAGAATTTTGGTATATAAAAATATTTGAAGCTTAAATATTGAAGCTCATTCAAGTTATAAATAGCTTGAAGCTTGAATTGGAATTAAAATCAAAGCGAGACAGAGATAGAGAGAGCGAAAGTGGCGCGACGAAGATAGATTTCGTGATCGCTCTATTTTCTAGAGTTCTGGTACTCTGGCGTGAGAAATGGGAACTAAAAATTTTTAGACATAATCTTTTCAAGAATAAAATGTATTAAATTTTAAAAAAAGTTAAGTGAATATTTATAAAATTACAGGATCATTATTGTAAATAATTAATTAATAATTTTAAGATAAATTTCTTGATTGTATAAATATTATTCGATTAATGCTAAAATTAATCGTCATATGAGACACGATATTTAATATTACATCCATTTGAAATAAGTAATATGAATTTTGACGCTACGGGGACATTAAATAAATGAATAGTAATGCGATTCAAAATTAACCTACGAATAACTATATCGCAGTGCGTAATGGCGTAAATTTCAATTTACACACGATTAGCTCCAAGCAAAAATAGCCAATCTTCCATTAGAAATAATTAATTTCGAACAATATCTCTACGTACGTATAAATTATCGTAATTCCATTGTTTAAAATTAACTTACAATAAAATGATAATGTATATTTCACTTCGATTAACTCTATAATTAAATAAATAGATTATTTGATTTCGTCCCAATCGAAAATGATTAATATTTATGATTCGTTGCTTCATATTCGTCGTGTGTGTGAATTTATTTCAATATCCTAACGAACTTAAATATATAAAAATCGAATTTAATTTAAAACTAAATCAAAAACTAAAATATTTTAAAAAATAAAAATGCAAAAAACTCAGAGAGATTTTAAAATCTCACTTGTTAGATTTCAAAAATTCCAAAGATTCTAGATCCTTTAAACGTCCATTAAACCTCACAAAATCAATTTATTTCACTTCACGCGAAATTAACTCGATAACGAAATATAAACGAGCCAGACATTCGTATTCCTTTCGATCGTTCGAAATTTCTTCAATAGAACTCAAATCTACGAAGAATCGATCAAGTATCGGTTATATACTCGCCGTGCAACGACATCGACTATCGAAGTCCGAGCAATTGCCACCGAATTATTATATTTCCAACAATTCGAACAGGGCGATTTGTCATCGCGTTGCCGGCTCCACGTCCGCGACACCTCCATTTTCCGGCAAAATGGAGGGAAAGCATCGTGTCTGGAGTAGCTGCACGTGTTTGCCCGAGGGTGGAGAAGTATCTGTTGGACGAACGACTGCCAGGAACGTTACGTGGCCAAGTGGTTCGTTCGGTTTTAGTGGCTGTTATTATCGACGACACTTTTCAAGGCTGAGAAAGAGAGTTTTCCGCATGGGCGAGCCGTGAAAAATCTTCGATCGATGTAACTGGATAGAAATTGTTCTCTTTTGACTGAAATACTACGTGGATAACTACCCATCTGTCGTTTCTAAATTTTATGAAATTCGTGATGTTTAGTATAAAGTGTATAAAGTGGATATTCTTTACGAGCTAAATAATTTGTTGTATAAATAATGTGAAAGAAATATAAAGGAAAGGAAAATCTTTTTTTTTTATATTTAAATTATTTATGGATGTAAAGAATTGCGAAAGAAAAGTATTAATTAATTATTAAAGAGTTTATTTTTAAAAAGCAGAATATCAAGATACATAAAATTTTCGGATTTTAAAAAAATTCTAATAACAGTATATTTATATTTTTTATAATATATTATTGATTATATCTTATATATTATATATATGACATTAATATCTCCGTATGAAAAATAAAATTTAATAAAATTACTGCGTGAGAAGAAGGGATTTACGAATACCTAAGACTATATGAATATTGATTTAATATTACATGTTTTATATTGCTTGCCATAAATCTGGTAATACGAGATCTTATATAAACCAACATTGTTTGATACATCAAAATTACGGTACTTGCATCACGCACAAGTTCCATTACATTACACTTATTCAAATCAAGCTTTGGTACTTTTAATCATTTTCATTCGTTACAGAACTTCAGAATCTATATATATAACAATCTTCTATTAAAACACAAAACTTTACAATTTCGTTTACCAGAAATATATCTACATAAATATATATACAATTCGTTAACCTCAATTTTTTCTTTTTTATCTCATTAATTTAATTTTTACAATTAAATTTAATTTTTACAAACCGGAATTAATTTTAAGATTCTTGAGATATTTTCTTTCCAAATCCTATGTATTCACAGTATTAAACATTCGATACAAAGCATCGATTTCAAGCTATAATTCTCTTAATTTTTTAAATACGTCAAAAATCACGTCAAAACACTGATATCAAACTCATCACTACCATCACTACTATCGTATTCCAACTCACCCTCTTGAACGTTCTCGGTCATCGAGGGATGCGCGCATCTCTATGAAGAAGAGTCCATTGCCTTTTCGCAAATCCTCAGAATCATCTTTGCACGTGCATACGGTCGCGGCCCTCACCAACCTTTCCCGCGAAGCTTACCGCTTCGAGAATCTTCTTCCAACCGTGCTCCTCTCTCGCATGCAAGCATCCAACGAATGCCAACGATTCGCTCGATACGATATAACCAGATGACGATTTCAGACAATTTGAGATTGCGTGCGTCGCGAGATTTTTCCCTCGAGAGGCGCTTATCGCGGACAATTTTGCGATTCGTGTCGCCGATACCGCGCTCCTGTCTTCTCTGCCCTCGTTGTGCAACTATGGTTACGAGTTTACGAATAACAAGATGGAGAGAGAGAGAGAGAGAGAGAAAGAGAGATGGTGATTTAATGGATGAAATTGGATTTTTGTATCTTTTTTGAAATGAATGCGAATTTTGTTTTGGATTGGAAATTTTATTCTTTGGTTTCTTGTAGTGATAAGCTCTATTTTTTTTTCTTTTACGGTAATTGTTCGTTTTCTTGGAGTTTTATGATCAGATTTATGATAAATGATAAATAAGTTATTAGTTCGTCTCGAATATTTATGATGATAATTAAATTTTTAAAAAACTAATAGATGATAGTTATCACGTATGTTATGGAAATAAAAATATTTGGACGCAGTTCAAATTTGTTTCGAGAGATTTGGTGATACAAGCAGTTTGAAAAAAATTAAAGTAGTTTTAATTTCGTCGGTTTATTAAAAATTTAAAGCGAATATGGAGTCGTGATCGAGAAACGTTGATGTGGATCAAGGAAAAATTAATTTTACTGGTTTTTAGTTTTTTGATAGCCTTGATATACATAGAGAGATTGTTACTCTGATAATAATGTTTCAAGCTCATCGAAATCGGTCAGGTATATACGCTGTTCTGCATAATTATGCATAGAATGGTTATGGAATAAGAAACTACGTACTAATTTTACAATTAATTAAATTCAATCTAAAATCTTTAAGATCTTGCAGAACTGCAGCTGATTTCCTTTTTCTTTTTATATTAACTGTATACTGCCTACAATTCTTGAAGTTAATAAATAGCTATTTCGAAATCCTTCAAGATTTATAAATTACATTTTTATATATTTCTTAAACAAATAATCTTGATTGATTTACTTAAAATAATTCATGATATTGCATTAAAGACAGAGAAGGAATTTAATTCGAATATTCTACTTTTAATAGTCAGGAATGTTTTGAATGATGAAAGATTATATTTAATGTAAATATAATGATAATACATGTGACGAGAGGATTAATAACACAGTTGACGTAAAGATAGATATTCATGTATGGAATAATATTGCATTTTAACTTGTTTAATACTATTAGACTAATATTTGCTCAGTATTTTATATTATTACATTCATGGGACGAATTATTTTCTGTCATTCTTCAATTATATAATATTATTAATAATTATGTAATATTATTAATAATTTTATTTCCATTCCATTCCATTGAATGATTAAATTTTATTATTAGAAATTTCTTTTTTTTTTTTCCTTTCTATTTTCTTTTATAAGTTTACCATATTTTTTTATATTTTTAATAAACCAGATTAAAACGTGAAAGCAAGTTTTGATATATTCACTTAACTTCTTAATTAAAACGAACTTTAATATCAAAGATAGAAAATGTTCTTATTAGAAAACAATTTTAAACCGTAATACGAATAAAATATTGAAAATATCTACTTAAATAATTTTTAATATTAAGCCTAGATACTAATGTTTATTGTAAATAATAATATTTAAAATTATATTTTATAATCTCATATTTTATTCAAGAATCTAGAAACTAGAATAAAATAATTTAATACAATATAATAAAATGATACGTAAATCAAAAAATTCGAAAACATATTTATTTAATCTTTTAAAGAATTGGCACAAATTAACATGTAAAAATAATTCATGAATACATTCTCGACATCAAACGTTGAACAATAATACGATGTCCGATTAAAGAGGATTTATTTCTTCTTACCATGTAACGTGAAATCACGTATAAGCACATTGTATTCCCTATATCTCACGTACGTTCGATATAGGTCAAGCTCTCTTGTGTGTTCACGTGTATTCTAATATTTCGCATGCGAACGCTAAATCACGTATCGATTAGAACGATCTGTTGTAGGCAGAACACGGTTTTCTATAGTCTCGTTCTAATTAAACGTCGCATGTTGTATTATGTTCGACACGCGACATGTCCTATTTGTGAAATACGATATTTTATTCATTGTACTGTAAAAAAATTTTCTTGTGACAAGTTTGGGAAAAATATTCAAATATATCATTTATAATTAATAAGAACAATTTATTATATTTGAAAAATCATCGAAACAAGAAATTCATATTAAGAAAAAAAAAAACATACATTTAAAAAATCTCGATTCTAGAAGTCAAAATAAATACAAAAATTGATGTACAAAGATATTGATTCACGTTTAACGAGCGAGCATTATAAGCAATTGAAGTTTATGTTCATGTATGGAATAATATAAGACCAGGAAAGACGGAGATAAAGTGAGATAGCCTTTATCTTCGTATACCGCCACTATGCGGCGCTCCATGTTATTCCATCTCCGTCTCCATCTTCGTCCTCAAGACAAACTCAAATATATAATTTAATAAGTGAAAACCTGAATCGATATTTTGTATTATTACTTAACGACTTTCATATTTATTTTAGTCTCCATCGAATCGATTTTCCTGGCATATTCTCTCCCGTGTATATCAACATCCCACTCAACATATAATACATACATCAAAACTTATTTATCATAATTTTATATTATATTTTATAAAAAAAAAAAAAAAATAACGTCACAATAAATCTTTATTAATATCTTCACGAGACAATCTCCTTTCTACAACATTTTTCGTGAAATAAGATCCATAATTATAAAATAATTATTCGACAAATTTAGCGGCGGAATGAATAGAGGAGAGTCACCACTCTCGCGAAATTACCTACGCGAGAGATTTGAAAGAATGATCATCCCATTTCCGAACGGCGCAAATTCCGGGAGAGTCGCGCGGCACGGGAGGCATACCTGATACCCTTTAAACTTTCAGAATCTCGTTAACTCGACACGGTATCCATCTATGCGCCGGGATTCGCGCGGATCCGCTCGCGGCGCGCGCGCGCGCGCGCGTTGGAATTGCGCCCTCGCAGGAAATTCGTAATTCGGTCGTGTGATCACGCGGGCTTGTTTAATTGAAATATACGCCAACAAAATTGCCCGTCTCTCTTCCCGTCCTATGAAGCAGGATTTAATCTCATTGCCGCCACTAGTCTCGTATTATCCGCGTAACGAGCCGTCGAATGAAACAATTTCGTTTCGCCAAGATGGAATCGCTCCGGGCTTGCTCGCACGCCTCCATATTGAATTTCGTTTAGACGGTGAGACGGTGAGGGAACGTTATCGTCTTGTCGTGTTTGTCGTATCACGGGGGGAAGGGGGGAAGGGAGAATAGATATCGATGAATCGATTAACGATTATTCTTGGAGATTGGAGAAGTTAAAATTCGAAAGATTCGAAAAGTGTACAATTTTTAAAAATTTGTATAGATTTGTTGTAACGGATATATATATACGTCATTAACTAACAATTAATTATCTTAATTATCTTTAATTATTTAAACGACGAATAACTTTAATTAATAATATATTTTAGTAAGTAAATCTTCGAGTCTTAGACAATACATTTAACATTTTATTTGTATAATAATAATAATATAATTTTCTTTTTCTTTTTTTATAGTTCCACGAATATTTCTCTTATTTATTTATCATTTCAAAAAAGATTCGAAAAGTGTATATTTTTTTCAAAAATTTGTATAGATTTGTTATAGCAGATATATATTTTTCCTAACAACTATCTTAATTATTTTTAATTATTTAAACGACAAATTACATTGATTAATAATATATTTTAGTATAAGTAAGTAATTTAGTAAATCTTTTATATTTTAGTATAAGTAGTAATTAAGTAAATCTTCTTCGTTTTAAACATTTAACATTTTATTTGTATAATAATAATAATATAATTTTCTTTTCTTATAGTTCTTATAGTTCACGAATATTTCTCTTATTTATTTATCATTTCAAAAAAGATTCGAAAAGTGTATATTTTTTTCAAAAATTTGTATAGATTTGTTGTAGCAGATATATATTTTTCCTAACAACTATCTTAATTATTTTTAATTATTTAAACGACAAATTACTTTGATTAATAATATATTTTAGTATAAGTAAGTAATTTAGTAAATCTTCTATATTTTAGTATAAGTAATAATTAAGTAAATCTTCTTCGTTTTAAACATTTAACATTTTATTTGTATAATAATAATAATAATATAATAATTTTCTTCTCCTATAGTTCCACGAATATTTTTCTCTTATTTATTTATCATTTCAATTTATCATTATAAAAATACGATTAAACTTACATGCTGAAAAAGAAGAAATAATGCAAATTATAAAGAATTATAAATTCTAATCGCGTCAAATGTTCGAATCGACACGCTCGTTCGAGAAAGATTATTCTCATGTTCTTCGCGAACCGGGAGCACAGAAATTTTCAGAATGCAGCAGACCGCGTCGATAGATCGTAACGGTATACGACGCTCGCGCTGTGAATACGCGTGCACCTCGTATCTTTTGTTTTCCAATTCCGAAACGTGGCCATTCTAATGCCCGATTACGAGCGAAGATTGCGTTCGTGCCATTCTTTCGCCCTTTCTTTTTTTTTTTTCAATGGTGACGTTACCACCATTACGACTCTCCAACCTCGCTCGTTGTCGTACTCTGGAACAGCACGGCACGCGGCCAAACGTGTTTCCAGAACGTGTGTCCATGCTTATTTGGAAACCGTTCGCTCGCCTTGAACTCGCGATAACGAGCGTTAACGCGCTCTCGAAAGTTTTACCGTAATTCGTTCTGGTTAACGATTCTTGGGAATGGATCGTCAAGGTCGTTTAACATAAGAAATTTCGCTTAAAGAGGGAACTTAATACGAAATTTAATACGCGATTCGAAGGTCGTTTAACTCGTGGAATTTGATATATTTCTATAATTCTATGTGTATATGTGTGTGTGGTTCTGTGCACGATTATACTTTGAATTTAAAGAAAGAAAAAAAAAAGTTTTTAAGGAAGAAGAAAGAGAATTGAAACGCAAGTGGAATGTCTGATCGATCGGTGATCGATGACTCGAAAGATAAGAAATTCTTGTTATTCGAAACAATTATCGTTTCGACACCATTAACGAGAGTTCGAGCTTTGTTTTACTCATTTGTGGCAGTGGCAAAACGTGGGTAATGGTAACTATTTGCGGAAGGAATTAAGTTACCGAGAAAATTGGATGATAATTTCGTTGTTGCTTGCTAATTGCGTTGGAGAATAATTGGGTGACGAACGATTGCGCTGGAGAACGATTAAATATTGAACGATCGAGTTAGAAACCGACTGAACGGAGTTGATCGTTGATTTAGAGGATGGTTGAATAATAGAATCGCCGAAATGAGAAGATTAAAAATAGTTAATTGACGATGATTAATTAATCGATGATTGGATTAAAAAGTAATTGAATGCTTTAAAATTGAATCGAGAAGCAAGGAAAACGAAGAATATCAACTAATGATATTCCGTAATAGAAAGTAATTGAATAATGCATGCAAACTTGAATTATGAAAACATTTAAATATGGAATAGTCAAGCGTTGTAAGTTCGAGATAAAAAGTAATCGTACGTATATATTGAATAATTTATTATCGAATCGTTATAATATAAAGTAATAGTCAAGTCAAAGTAAAATGAACGGAAAATGAGATAAATATTCAAGAAATAGTCATCTGTATAAATTGTCATCTAATTCTTTTTTTTAAATACATTTTTCTTCTCTTCTAAACAATATTTAGAAGTTAAAGCAGATGGAACGTAATCTCTTAACTCTTTTCTAAAATTTTTTAGACACCATTTGTCGGCGACTCTCGTTGATTAATTAAGTTCCTTAACTGATCGATACACTTTCTGCCCTTCCGTTTCGAAAATACGATCAAAAGTTTAACGAAACCGGAAACGAAAATTCCTTCGGATGATTTACTTTCGGTTAATGGAATCCCGGCAGGTGATGTATTATTCAATTACTTCGAGTAAGTTAATTTATAGGTGTATCCTCTCTTCACACGTTGTTCCGTCGCACAGCAAATATGTCTTCAGTAAATATTTCGTGGCGCGTCTTGGTTTCACCACCCTCGCCTAAATTCATCCCTTCGTTGTCAAAGACGTTCGTTCCATTAACTCTTTCTAATCCATTCTAATCTTTGGTGGCAAGATACGAGAGCGGCAAACTCGCTGATTTTTTGCGTTAATTAAAATACCAATTTAAATAAGTTGGAACAAGTTTCTTCATCAGCCAGATTTTAACCGGATTAATAAAAGTTGCGACGTGAGACGACTGATTAATCGAGTTTGTACTTCTTATCGTGCTCCACTGCGTAAACCTTGTTTCGAGGACACTTTATCAACCTCCGTGAGAAAGTTGTTATATTAACAACGAATCATTGTTGGAGTTACTCGTGGATAATGAAATTAGAATCAGAACTAAAATTTTAAAGTTTAATATTAATTAACGATTGTTTATGGAATTGTGAAATGTGGAAATTTGATTAGTTATTTAAATTAAATAGAAATTGTTTGTTGTAGAAAATAAAAAAAAAGTAATGTAGAAATTGTAATATTTTTATTTTTTAAAGAGAAACAACAAATTTTAATTATCCAATTGCAATAAAAGATAATTCTATCGATTTCTTTCGATTGATGATTAAGAAAATTTGTATTTATATAGATAAATAATATTCTTCCTATTGTTAAGTGATATTACATTTACAATAATTATAAAAATAGTTAAAGAACTTTCTACTAAAATTTCTAAAATTTCTAAAATTTATCTAAGATTTATTACTCACTATTTTCATTTTCTAAAAGAGAATACCAACAATTACGTGATCGAATGTCTTGTTAAAGTTTCTCACGTTACAATGAAGATAAAACAACGAAAGATTATTATAATTATCTAAAAGATATATATTACTCATTAAGAAAAGGAAACTAAAGAATTTTTGTTGAACAAAATATTCCTTCTTCCGAATTCATGTACTCCATTTTCTAAAAGTATTATACTTGTCAAGTGTGTCTTCTATCTTATTACTGTCTTCTGTCTGACTCAATATGTTCTTATTCCACTGCTCGCGGAAAAATATTCAATTTGTCGTATTATTTCCCACTTCAAATCCTTCTTTATTATGTTCAAACACACAAAAATAATTCATAAAATTTATTTATAAAATTATTTATAATTCAACTTCCAATCATTCGTCACATTATTACAACTTTGAGCTAATTGGATGAATCGAATACGTTAACAATACGTTAAAAACGCTATAGATTTTCATCGAATAATTGTAAAAAGTTTCATCATAAAATTATTTTATTCTTCAGGTGAAACGATGCGGTGATACCCGAGGAACCCCGCCTCAACACCCGTACATATCAATTCATATCTGTGCCCGATAAACATCGCCAAACATCAATCGACCAATCAAACGAAGCATATCGAAACGCAATGAAGAGCCAACGATGATCGAATCGCGGCCAAGGCATATCAGGCGTCGATCAAGCGTGATCGGCCAGACTGTTCAACCCACTCTATCCTAACCAGAGACCTGTCCATAAACCTTGCACCACACCGATCGACGACCAATTGAATCAACCTTGGTCCAACCACCTCACCCCCACCACGTCCCCGTATCACCACGTCCAATCAGAAATCAACGGAGAGAAGCAAATAGAAGGAAGGATGTTGCTGAGGTAACGCGGCCTCTCGAGCCGGGGTTAAGAATCGATCGTTAAATCGAACCGTGCTCGAACAACGAAGGGGATACCAGGTGGCGGATCGCATAGTGGATTCGCATAGGGCGAGATCCAGAGTGAAGGATGGGTTTCCCCAGGAGGAGATCCCTGTGGTTGAAGGTGGCCATCCTGGCCACCGCGGTTTGGGCGACCGTGTGCTTCCTCTTGTACACGGAGGATCGTGCCAACGCGGCTGTTCAAGGGTTGGCGCCGTCAGGCGTCGCGGCGCCCCAAATGGCCAACGGTTTCGTGCCCGCAGCCGCGCCTCTCAGAAAAGAGACGCCGCTCAACGTGCAACCGAAGCCAAAGGTGATTCAAGCTGGACCCGAGCAAGGTAATTAATCGTTTGTTTATGCAAAGGGCGGCTTCCTTTTGGGGATTTTGCTTCGAGGCTGGGGGAGAAATTTTGATGGTAGGAGTTTGGGGAGAAATTTCAGGATTTCACTTTGTTCAGATTTGAGGAATAATTTTAATAATTAATCGTGAGAGTAAGCCACAATTTGTAAGATGAAAATTATATAATATAATATAATATAATATAATATAATAGGTTAGGATTTGGGAATCGAAGGAGCAAAAAGGAGTTTTGAAAGTTATATGAAATAACTAGGGACAGGGATATGGAGGTTATGTTATGTTTCTTGGATGTATTAAAGAGATGTGGATTTGGGATTTGTAGCGTTATGAAATTCTATAGTTGAATTATAAGGGTGAAATGAGGGAACATTTTACGCGACAAGATATTTTGTACATATTTTGTATTCCTTGGAAGAATATTATGAAAGAGACTTATGAAATTGTACATCATGTGCAAACGTCGCCATAACCTCCAAAAATAAGCTTTAATCTAACATTTTTGTATATCTACCTCTCCTCCAAACTTCAAAGATATCTTACATTTTTTACAGATAGCCTCCTCATCGTTAAGTTATAGTTAGAATCATAAATCGAGGAGAAAAAGAGCAGAGCATCTTTTCAATTCTCTCTCTTTCTTTCTCTTTCTCTCTCTGCGTCGTTCCACAGGAACAAAGAACGTCCGATGTACAAAAGATTGCAACCGGAATTTCGAAAGAGAGTCGAAGTGGAGGGCGGGATGGTTGATACACGAGGGTAGTTTCACCGCGGCAAAGTTCGCAGCTCTAAAGCAATTTGTCGTGCTCTTTATTGCCGCATCGCGCGCACCGGGGCCCACCTCGCTCGACCGGGATAAAATTATTTCCTAGACGAAGCCAAGATGCCGTGGAAACCTCTCTTAGCCTCCCTACCCTTCTCTCTCTCTCTCTCTTTCTCTCTGCCATCTTACCTATGCCTCGGTGCCAATATGACGCGCGAAAAATAAAAGTCGAATTTGTTCTGGAAGGCTCTTAGAAAAGGAGGATGGATACATTGTGAAAATTCAATTCGTGTCGTCTTCCGTTTTCCGCCGTCGTTTCTGCAATCCATTCCGCCCTCGTTTGTATTTCGTTCGTTTGCCGTGTGTCTTTATTGCTCCCGCGATAAAGAAATTGGATTTGGAATCATTTTGTTAGTGGATCGAGAACGAGTGAAATGAGTAGAAAGGAACTGTAGTTTTTTGGAAGAGAAGAGGGGGGAGAGGAGGAGAAGGAAAATAATTTTGAGTATATATAGATCAGTATCAGTTTGAACGTTTGATAATGTTTGCAGAATGTTTGTGGAATCTTAAAGAAATTTTTTTTTATGAATCTTATGGTAGATAAATGAAAGTTCTTTTTTTTTTTATGTTTAAAGTTAGAAAGCGGAAGTTAAGGATTAAATTTTATGAGACATTTGTTAGAGAGTTCATTAAATAGAAGTGAGAAATTTTCTATAATATTATGCGTGTATTATTAACAAGTTCTCTTAAGACAGAACTAAGTGGAACTTCATTATTGAACGTTATGAATCACTGGGATGTTCATGTAACTCTTTTATGAGTTTAAACTTGGGAGATATATCAGTTGAAGTTGGTGAAGATATATAAGTTTAGCATTTCAAGAGCTTAAGATTTATGGTATTAAAGATTGATGCCCTTTTATCAGTCAAGAGAAGTTATCCTTGACGTTCAATGTGATTTTATACATTTAAAGACTTTAGAGTTATTAAACAACAATAATAATAATAAAATCATTTCTTTTTAATGAAATAATTTTCAAATTTTTAGTGCAAATTATTTAGTATATTATTAATAAGAAACATTGTTTTTTTTTAAAGAAAAGTAGATAAAGGATAAAGTTATTTTTGCTGATTTTTTTTTGTATTTCTTTCTTTCTTTTTTTTTTTTTTTTTTAGGTGCTGGTGTGCTTGTTGCTCCCCGTGAACCAGATGCAAGCGCACCTGGCGAGATGGGAAAGCCAGTAATTCTGCCAACGAATTTGACTGCCGAAACTAAAAAACTTGTCGACGATGGATGGCTAAACAACGCGTTCAATCAGTACGTTAGCGATCTGATTTCTGTTCATAGAACACTGCCCGACCCTCGTGATCCATGGTGAGTCAAAATTTTTTGCATGATTCTTTTCTCAATAATTATTTACATCTTCTTTACGTATACGTTTTTTTTTTAATTTAATACTACGAATTTATCGAATAAAATAACAAAAAAATATGAAAAATTTAAGTATATAAAATTTAAATATGAAGAACTTCATTTTATGAATTTACTATTCCATAATGTCCTTTTAAAAGTGATTTAATTCACGTTTATATCGTTCAGAATTGAGTACATCGTAAAAAAGAAATTATTCTGTAAATTTCATGAACCTATAAATACAACATTTCAACTATAACCATATTCAGTAATGGTATATAAACTTTGCGATGTACTATCAAAACGTAAATATATCTCAGCGATAACATTTTATTTCAATTAATTGTATTGTGTGTTAATAGACTTGGAAAATTTTTAATAATCTTTATTAATTAATTTATTTGTAAGAAAATCAAGTTACAATATTTTTTGAATCTGTTTTTGTATTATTCATATATATGTATGATACATATTGAAATGATAATTAATTACATCTAACATTTATTGGAATAATGAAATAATTCAACTGCAAATTTTAAATTATCGATACAAAAGGATCTTTCTTGAACTTTTCGTATAATATAATATAATATTTCCAATTTATTTTTATGTGATATGCGTCTAGTATATATGCATATACAGAATATTATATTCATGAATATCTGGAAAATCAATTCTGAGAGATCAAAACAAACACAAAAGTTGAAACACAAAAGTTTCGTTTAAGGCTTATTTATTAAATTACAAGCGATTTAAGTTCGCATTTTAAATGAAGCGAGACAAGGATAGAACGAGACAGCTTCATCATTCCGCCGCGGTGTGGCGCGCCTATCACTCTTTGACTCGTTTCATTCAACGCAAGTTTCAATTGCTTATAACTTAACAAATAACAGTCATTTTTGTGTATCAATTTTTGTATTCGTTCTAAAACCGATATTTTAAAGATATCAACTCGTGAATATATCACAATTTTTATAAATATATAAAAATTGTATTATTTCGTTATTTAATTCTAGATCAATTAAACAAAATCATTGATACGATATACGATATAGATACATACAAATTCGCGTTATTTTTCTGCTCGATTCTAATTGGAAGAGACAAAATTATTTTCGAAATCGTCAAAAAGGAAATAATCAGTTAGATAGAATTAATTATTGAATTTTACACGTACGAATCGAGCTTGATACCCTTTTGTTTCTTGCTCTCATCCTCGTTTCTTTAATAATTCAACGAGCCTTAAAATTACCCCCGGTATTCCAAAGGGAGCCTCCACAGAAATTCGTAGACGTCGAAAAACACATAATTTACCACGGACGAATATTGCGAGATTGAACTCGTTCCTTTGTTATTGTTTAATCAAATTATCCTTCTGTACATTTGGTACAAAGATACAGCAAATAGTCGTATTTCATTGTCGTACAAAGTTCTCCCTCATCCACAGAGGGAATGTGCACGGTCCGAATGAAATACGAAAAGGAGCCTCGAAGGTTTTCCCGGGGTCGGATAACGTGATAAAAGGAAAATATACTACGTGCTCGTGTCGTGTCTTATTCTCGTTTCGATGTTGTATTTGTTGAAAAAGAGTGAAAGAGAGAGGAAGATTATGTCTCCATTACGTTTCGAGTATTAATTATTTTAATTTCTAAATTATTGTAATTTATTGGACGTCATTGGAACATGGGAAATACGTTGAATGTGAATTATATCATGTGGAGATCGAAAATATACGATTATTTGATTTGGTTTGGAAATTTAATTGGTCATGATTTGAGAATCTATTAAAAATATCGAAAGTGGATGCTTTCGTACATTTTAAATCTACTTAAACGATTAAAATTTATTTTATCTTTAACGAAATTTCATAAGAATTTTGAAAGGGTATCGATTAATTATCTATTTGAAAAAAAAAGAACAAGAAAAAGAAGAAATAAGATTTAAGGTTTAATTAAGTAATCGATTAATTTTTTTAAGTATAGTTAATTTTACAATGATCTGAGGATAAAGTAAAATTTTAAATGTATTAATGGAGAAATCTACGTTAAAAATTTTCAAGATAATATACTTACGTAATTTAAATACACTTTAATTACGTAATATATTATGTAACGATTAAGGTTGAAAGTAGAATCCACTTTTAGAGAATTAGAAGTTACGAAATATATTTTAATCTGTATAAAAATGAAATATCTGATCATTTTCAAGAATTAAATTTTACAAACGACAGAAAAGAATTATATTACGAGAAATATTATAGCTACCGATATTATAACACAGAAAAACGATTCCATTTCAAAAGCTAATTTTTCTCGGTATTACGTTACAACTAAAAAAGCGTACGATTCACTTCCTAAAGAATTGTAAAATATATTTGAATTTTCCATACCTATGAAATATGCAATCTTTCTTATAAATCAAAATTAAAAATGATAAAAGCATAATACAAATATGAATATCGGTATTACGAAATACTGGTTGTCAAAAGTTAATATTGTTTTACAAAAAAATATTTGATGAATTATTCCCTTGAAAATCACGGAATATTTGATAATAAATTTTTATACGCGCAAAATATGTTATTTCTTTTATGGAACAATATTAAGAACGATAAAATTGTAACGTATTAATATATATGATATGACACGATAACAAAAAATATATAATTTCTCTTATTAGTATCTTTCTCAAACTACTCTTTATATTTTAAAAAATATAATCGATATGGATTGTGGTTATTCCACAACCATAACTACAACTCCTTTCCTGCAAAAAGAATCATCAAAAACATTCTTAAACGTACATCATTATCTAAAAGATTAAAACTAATAACATAATTACTCAAAAAATTTCTCTATTCTCTCCATTTTTCGAAAAAATTAATAAATAAACATCCCATATCCATCATTCCAAAAAAAAAAAGAAAGAAAGAAAAAATCAAGCCACACCACAAAAGTGTGTTTCTCGTTTATCTCGGCGGATATCGAGGCATCGATCGATAAACAGGAAGCGCCCTAGCTCGGCACGTGAGATCCGTGCAACGAACAGGCCAACGATGGAACGCCCTATATCGAGATACAGGTTCGACGAAACATCAAAAACCGCGATGCGATTTATCGCCGTCGAGGTGGATCCGCGCCAACGTCGTCGAGGATCGTTCTTCATAATTCCGCGATAAATCTCCACCCCCTGACGATTTATTTTGCAAAGCAGGACTGCCCGACCTTTTATCCAAACGGCGATCAGGAATCTGCGGACCCCACAGACCGAAATATGTTCACCGGCGATCGTAAATTCCCGGGTAAAAGTCTCGTGCGCGCAGGCGGCGGTGGCGGCGAATTAACCCCATGAATATTAATTACAATTTACATGATATTAACCGACATTATCGGGACAGCTGGCCAAAGTTCGTGGACGTCCATTGGCTTCAACGCGGGCTTCAAACTATGCTAAACGCGGTTTAAAGAGGGTTGAATCCGGCGTGCGCGGGGTGGCCTTGCGAACAGGTGGCCCTGATTTACGACCCCTTGTCCACGTTAAATGGGACCGATCGAGGATCGCGCTAATGGTTTTGGGTCGTTTAGGGATGGAGAACGATTTTATTCGAATGGAGTTTTGGAGAATGATGGAGAAAAGCCTTGTTTGGGAAGGGGATGATTGGAGAATGTTTGTTGGTTGAGGAAATTAGGAATGCAAGACTATTGTTGTTGGATTGGATGATATTTGAAAAATTGAAAATTTGAGAATTTGAATTCAAAGATTTAAAAAATTGCGGTGAATAAATATATAGATGTTTGGAAGTTTATAAATTTAGGAAATCAAATTTTTGTAATGATTAATTTTGGTAAGGGAAACTTTTAAATTTGAAAATTAGGAAGTTAAGCAATTTTGTGTTTAATATAAGATATAAAGGAAACAATTTTCGAAAGTACGCTTGGTATAATAATTTCTTACAAAATAATCTTCTTCTTAAATAATCATCCAAAAAGTAAAAACTTCTTTACAGTTACTTTTCCATGAAATGTATTCAACTTCGACCTTTATTAATGAGTAAATTTATCTCAAAAGATCTCGTTTTCACGGTCCTGTGATTCGTGAATATTCAATCATCTGATTTCCGACATATTCATTAAATGGAAGAAGAGAAAGTTTATCTATAACAGATCTCGTTTAATTGATTTCACGATTCAAAGATGATTTCCCGCCTCGTCATTGTGTTTAATCATTCCTCCTCAAGGGATTCTCTCAATTATGTAACTTCTTCGTAAATAAAATGAAAGTATAAACGAAATATACTGCGATAAAATGTGTAAAATCGAACAATTTTTCATCCCTATTTGCCAAACCTAAATTCGAACATTCTATTTAATAAAGAAAATACTTGGAAAAATATTTTTATCGAGTACGAAGTAATAAATTTTTAGTTAAAAAATATAATTCCTTGTTTGTTCTTGATTTCGACAATGATTTCAATTTAAAATTCAAATGTTAAAAATTTAATAAATTTTGACGTTACGATAAAAAAATTCGATGACGTAATTACGCGAATAATTAGAGAATCGATACGATAAATCAAAGAATTATCGTGACAGAGAATAAAACTCCGTTTCAAAATTTCCATTACAAACGTCGTACGCACAACTGTCAACAACAATTCTACGAAATTCTGTTTTCTCGGAAAAGAATCGCAGAAATTCGTCGCCACACCAAAATGAAAAACAAATACAAAGCGAAACGACGTATCTTAGTTAATTACGTGACATCTATACGATCTCGTTTCACGGTCGCGTCTGTTTTGAAATTCAGTACACGTTTCGACGCGGTGTAGAACAGACGTGAGTTCGTCTGGAAAATTGCGAATTTCCGTAACGGTCGTTCCATCTTCTTGTCCCGCTCGACTTCCTCTATTTTTTTTCCCCTGTCTTTTTTTTCTTTCCTTTTTTAATTTTCAATTACATTGTGCCAAGTGAACAGCGGGAATATTGTGCTCCGGCCAGAGAGAAACATAGAATTTTCTGACGATGGAAAAAGACCGAATAAATCGTCACGAGGGTGAGTCACGAAATTGAGGTTATGTTCCTACGAAAGACACGAAATATAATTGATATATCGATCGATGCGTAGATTAATGCAAATATTATTTTCGAAATGAAAAACAATTTTTTTTTAGTTTAATTTTTAAAGTTGTATCAACTTATAAGAATAACAAATATATTATTTATTAGAAGCGAATTATATACTGTAGAATAAAATTAAGTTATGCTTTATACACATTAGATTAATCTAAACAATTTAATATGTTTTAAAAATCTTAGAAAAAATAAAAATATATATATTGCAATATATTAAAAGTAAAATATATTGCAATAAAAGAATATTGAAATATTTTACAATAATAATTCTATTACAATCGATTTTGGTAGACGTATCGATGATTATGTTAATAAAAATGGTTTTATTTTAGGAAAAATTAGGATTTATTTATTTTTTTTTTTAAGGGATTAATATTATTCGTTTTATTATTCGGTTACAATAGAAAATAGACTATAGTCAAGGTTTTAATTGAAATTGTACAGTGAAATAATTGACACGAACCCGTGCTTAATTTAATCAACAGCTTTCTTGGGAACTTTTGCTAATTAATTCGATCATAACTGATAGGAGATAAGCCGAGAAAGTTCAAGAGCTTTTACAAGATTATCTTCTTTCTTTGAATAGTGAAAAAGAAAATCTGTTTTGTGCGTTAGGTAGAAGTTATATTCATTCGTTTAAAAAAGTTGATATTTTAAATATAGATATTCTTTCTCCTTCCTCCAATTTTTTTTTTATTTTAACAAAGTGTAATTTTCCAATAAATAGCATTTCTGCAAAAATTTTAATCTTACCTTAAACAAACATCTATTTTACATTCAATCTTTCGATTCTTCTTTCCATCTAAATTTTTTCTCAATTTTCCTCTCGAGAGATCAAAGCTCTTTCAATCCTCTAACCATTCACATAGCCACAATAATCCCACATTCACCACCTTTGCACCATAATCAAACTCAAACTCACCATTCTCACAAGTACAAAAGCAATCTTCTTCGCCTAAATTTACCTCTCTCTGAATTGTCCATCCTATTAACTATTTCTCTCTTTCTCTTTCTCTCTTTCTCTCTACCTTCTTAACCACGAATATTACAAAAGAAGGGAGAAAGAAAATTG
Organism: Apis laboriosa; assembly: GCF_014066325.1. Classification (NCBI taxonomy): domain Eukaryota; kingdom Metazoa; phylum Arthropoda; class Insecta; order Hymenoptera; family Apidae; genus Apis; species Apis laboriosa. The sequence goes on from NW_025222278.1 coordinate 1,351,400, forward strand.
GCAACAATACGTACAAGGTAGGAGAAGAAGAAAAATAGTTGGCTCAGTTAACGAGAAGTTATGAACACGACTCGAGTAGTTTCTCCATTGGTAAGAACAGTTTTTACCGTTCGTGTTGTAATTCTAGTTCTTTGTTACGCGAAGATCGTGTTTTATTTCGTGTTCTAGTTGTCGTGAATTATTAGAAGCGATTGTTCCTTCTCGAACCCGATGATTTCATTTAAATTTTTCAAACATCGATATTTCAAAACATCTGCCCCTCGAAATATCAAACAACGTTTCCACTCCATCGAAACACCATCCACGATTATTTTATATTCCATTCTAAACAATGTAAACTCTTCAACCAAAAGTGGAAAACCGATCTCGGGGTTACACTTCTCCTTTATCTCTTTTCAATATTAAATCTCTGTTATTCCACTCATCTAACCATTTACAAAAATAAAAAACAAAAAAGAATAAAAAAATAACAAAATAAAAAATTCGAAAAAAAATTCTCTGTTACAATATACGCGAGAAAACAATAAAATATTTCAAAGTTGCACGATGAATATATGTCACCGATCTGTGTATGTGTGTTTGTGCGTTGGATCAAAGTCCTCCCCCTTGTTTTCCATTCGAAAGCACGATCGTACGCAAATTAAATAAAATGTGGCACGAAGGTTTGGTAATTGAAAAATATCGGCGTCTCGACGTTTCGTGGAAATCGGCCACCCACGTCGCATACTTTTTCATTACACGTGTTTTCCACCTATCCACCGGCCTTCGTCTGGACTAAATTACGGGTGCGGCCAGGTTGCTCGTTTTCCTGGGATGAAAAAAAGGAGGATACTGCTGGAGTCGAGAAAAGGGAGGAATAAATAATTGAGTATGTTATTTAAGAGGGTTTCGCGAGGGGGCGAGTAAGCTCTCTCTCTCTTGTTCAAAATGGAAAAGTAGATGGATTTTATTTCTATTTCTATTTAATATTGAAAGTTGGGAGATTCTTTTCCTCCTTTCTTTTTGTTTTTTTTTTTTTTTTAATTTTCTTTAATGGGATGAGTTTCTCTCGGTCATAGTATATAGAAGTAAAGTTAAAAGTTGAAGGTGAATGTCACTGATAAATTTCTGTCTCTTATTCTTCTTATTCTCTCGTTTTTTTTCCTAAGTTTTTATTTTTTTCATTCTTTCGAAGAAGTAGGGGGTAGGGAATTTGTTTTGATCTCTTGTAATTATAGGATATTGAAGTGTAGAAGATATTCTATAATTCGAAGAATTTTTGAATGAAGTATAATTATTATAAAACTTTAATAAATATATATAATGATATTAAAACTTCAAAAAATGTTTGATATACGTTAATATCATTAACTTCCAACCTACGTAAAGATTAAACGAATCTAACGAACTTCCTGTAGATAACTGAAACTCCACTCAACAAGTTATTTATCATCTATTTCCATCGCATTATAACCATTATAATTTAACTTCATACTTATCCTAATCATAAAGTAAGAAGAAAAAAAAAATTGCCTCGCAATCGTTTCATCTTTAACAACTCTTATAAAACTCTTAATAAAACCATAATCCTTTTTTAATTCGGTTCTCCTTTATCTCCGACAATCCCATTTAACTCGTTTCTCCCTTCACCCTTCCCTTCTCTCAATAAACGGCATCGAGGATTGGCCATTTTCAATCTCCATCGTCATTTTGATTAAAATACCTGTCTCGGATTCGATACTTTGAGGCATCGTTCGATCATCACACGCGAGTTAATCCACTTTGAGAAGGTATGCCTTTAGCAGCAACTCGAAGGGAAAGGGGGAAATGTATATGTAGGCGAGGTAATGAGTTACTCGGGAAAATAGAAAAGCAAAATTTGACTCGTAGTAGGTCGAAAGGTGCATGCCCCCGATGAGAATCGGTCACGAGAAGGGAGAAATAAGTCTGAGAGAATCGCTCTCACATGCAAAACGATAGATCTAGAACTCGTTCCCTTGGCTGTCATTTAATAACATCGCTATCACCGCGATGGATTTGCTTTCTCCGGCTCGAGTTTCCTTAATGAAAGTCGATCGAAGAAAGTGAAATTCCATCGCAAAAGTTCGTTACTCGTTGAACGATGCTTGTAAAAATCGAATTGACGAGAATGGGGCGAAGAATTGATTTCAGAGGATTATAAAGATTTGTTAATATAGTTGGTGAGAATATAATTTAGTGGAGTTTTGAATTGAAAGGAATAAATTTTTGCTACACGATATTTTGAACTTTGAGAATTTTTTTCTTTAAATATTCTAAAATTGGAATTGGATTTAATAGTATAAAATTAAAGAGCGAATTTTTTTATTATTTCAATTCGAATCTTTAGAATCGAAACTTTTTGAAATTTGATCGAAACGAATGTTTTTACGATGTGGTAAAAGGTTATATGAACCACAATCAGAAATTAAACGAGAAATTATTATCTTCGGAAATGCGAGAAATATTCGAAACGAGCAAACACGGCGAAGATGAAATCTCTTTCAACGGTCATGAAAATCCAAACAAGATGGCTCTAAATAAGGCAAGCTTCGAAACGTGCAAGCGATTTACGCCACGGAATTATTTGCGAGCAGCAATTTCGACTCTCTCGGTTTTCAATCAAGACACACACCCCGACGAACTCAAACACAACAAAAGTCGAATATAGAGTTTGAACACATTGTGCGACTCGACGACGCTCGAATTTTCACTCCATGAGATGACAAGCGTAATTTCAATGTTGAACGATAGATGTCTCGCCAGTTCTACTGAATGATATATCTTAATACACGTCAATCGTGTGTCCACTTTTTGGGATCGATATATGTGAGGATTTTTGGAAAATCTTGATTTGGAATGGAAAGAATATAAAAAAAAAGTTTGTTTGAAAATATTTGAGAAAAATATAAAAATATAAAAAAATATAAAAATATATATATTATAATATATTTAAGAAGGAAAGAGTAAAGTCTGTTCCAAATTTTCGACAATTTGGAAGGTAAAAATTTATCTTATGCGTAATGTATAAATGGAATAATTGTTAATGTTTTAAGAAATTTTCTTTTTTTTCATTTTATTTAAGAAAGTATTAAACAAAAGTTTAGTGATCCAATATTTTCTTTTTTTTTTTTTTTTATTATCACGATCCAATTTTCACTTCAATTTTCTTATTATCCCTTATTATAACTAAAGATAAATTTTATTTTAGATTCTGTTTGCTCTCTCCATATCAACGAATAATAATTAGAAATTCATCAATCCGAGAGACAGTTAGAGGCTTTCGTACACTTCATGCCCGGAAGAAATAACTTTCAAATAAGTTGGCATGGCGGCCAAATCTCACCGTGAATGCATAACGATCGCCATATATGTGTGTGTATGTGTCTCATTGTATTCACCATGGAAATCCATTCCATGTCCTATTCAATCGACTTCCTCCTGAGTTCTTAATTCCTTCCGTTTGGATATTTGCAAAAGTGCAAATGGCTACCGCGTTCCGGAAGTCGAAAGATAACCTCGAGCAAAAGTGTACCAAAAGCTAGAAAACCGGCTATATTTCTGACTGTTTTATCGTGTAAAGTTTATTTTGTTTGAGCTTGTAACTTTTGACTAATTTTGGAGATGAATTAATGAGTTGAACTTGTAAAATAATTTACGTGCCTTGAACTACTTTAGCGCGATAAAAGTTTTCGACTAACGTTAACACGTAAGCATTTCCATGTATTCCACGAAGATTTATTCAACAATAATTAGAGATATATCGCGCTCAGCGTAAATATTGTAGTTGCGCTTGTTACAAGTTAACAAACTTATTCCATACGAATTAAATGTGTTACTGCTGATAGTTGTAGCCCGATTCTGGATTAATGGTTTGCAAGTGGAGTGAAAGCAGCGAACGAGCTTTGGATTTCACCTGTGTTTGCGTAGCTTTTATCGAATCGCCGATCGGAACTAGCTTAAAAACCAGAGTAAAGTCTGTTATGGGCATCGATGAGCACCTCGTTTCCGACCTGGAAATGTAGAGTGGTTGACAAGTGAAATTTTTGTTTATCAAAAGGAATTTTCAACAATTTGGAATGTTAAAATTTATCTTATGCGTAAAATTTGAAAAATGGAATAATTGTTAATGTTTTAAGAAATTTTATTTTTTTTTTTTTATTTTATAGGAATTCAGAGATACTGAAAATTGAATCTAAATATCTTTGTTAAAATTTCTTTTCTTGTAAAAGAATTTTTTAATTGTATACTATTTCTTAAAGAAGTCGATATTCTTCATTGCACAATATTTTCTTGTGATATATAAATATATTATAACAAATTAAAATTTTCCAATTTCAAGCATAACTTTCATTCTCATTACATTTGAAAAAAGTAATATTTTTCATCTCATTGTTAGATATAAAAATTGGACTAATGATTTAACACCAAATTTATTTAAATATTCGATTAAATGAGTTAAATTTGCGTTACAACAATAACAATATTATAATTTATATAGTAATATAATATATAATATTAATCAGTAAATAAATTTATTTTTAAACATTTAAAAGTATCAAGTTGAACAGGCGAAAATATTACATAGTAGGTAGACATCAAAGTAACTTGAATTTAAAATATCACCACCGTTAAACGGATGTTTGCAATTTTCTCTTGAAGAAGAATGAAAGAGTAATTGGGAATAATTCATTTCATTGATGTTTCTATTTAAATGAATAGTAGACAGAATTTCATCGGAGGAAATTAGATTTCCGGAGATGGAAAGGGATAGGAAAGTTTGTCACAGAAATGAAAACAGTTCTCGAGTTATCGATTTTATATAAGATTCTTTTCGCTGACTCGGTGATATTTTGCGGACCGAATCTTGATACTTTATATAGAAAATTCTTACAACTTGACATCTTGTATCATCCCTTATTACTACTTTCCTTTCTGGTATAAAACAACGATACAATGATGTCATCTCAAATGGAAGAAAATTATTTTTTTCATTAATTCTATATTTCTTCGATATTTTTCTTGAAATACATATAATTTTTATACTTTACAATTATTTAATATTGAAATTTTCAGGATTCTTATTAATATTTTTCGATTTATTATTAAAAATGTTCTTCTTCTAGAAAGATTTCTATCATTTTAAAATATCTAATCACTGGCTTTATTTTATTAGTAATTAATTTTAAACTTTTTTTTTCAAAAAAATAATTTCGATTTTTAAAAATACATCAAAATTTAAGCTCCATACTTGATACTTAAATTTATTATTCTTTCTATATTCCATATTTATTTAAATCTTTATGTTACACGAGTTACATATTGTCTCTATATTTTATCATTTCAATTATTACAAAAACTTAACCCTTTCCACCTCTAAATCGCAGAATGGATCTTCTCTCGTGAATTTATCGTAATCATCCCACCACGTACAAAGAAAAATTAGTCTCTAGTTAGACTAGATCGTAAAACTGCTAGAAATAGCGAATGGAGTGCCGTTTCTGGAAATTGTGCGGTCGAAATTTTCAACTTGAAAAATCGGCACTCGTTAAAACAGAAAAAAGAGAGAGAGAGAGAAAAAAATTAACTACATTCTCGTCAACTCGGTTGTTTAGCGTATGTCCCGCTACACGTGGAATGTGTAATCTGTTCAACATGCTTCATTTGCCTCACTCTGACACGATTGTTCCATCGTATCTGGTAGATTTATAAGACTGATTTTACCGAGAATTGGAGTTTTCGTCGTGTTCATCGTTTTCTGTTTTTTTTTTCACGACCTGTATAGTTTGTATAAATTATACTGAGCAATATTTTTTTTTTTTTTTTTTTAGAAATTCTCCCTGAAATTTCGTTCGTTTATGAAAAATTCACGATATTGATTTATCTTTATGAATAATCTTCGCTCGAAACAAATAATACAAATTAAAATAAAATTTGCAAAAGTTAAATTTTTAATAATCCTCATTGTTTACTTTATCGTCTACTTGTTTGTATTTATTATGTTCATATCATCATTTTGGGCAATATATTTTTTTTTCTAAAAATTTATTCTTATTGGACCATAATTGGATAATATTAATTATAATTTTTGAAAAATTTAATATTTATTGTCTACATTCTTTATACAAGAAGAAAAACAAGTTTATCAGATAATCATTTTATTATAAATTAATATTTGTCTGCTAAAAGAAAGAGAGAGAGAGACAGAGAGAGGGAAGGAGAACTCGAACGCTAGCCTTGTCTGATCAATGCCGGGCTTATCCACTGCGCAGAAATCCTTCCCCGTTTATTTCTCGTATGTTGCAGTTCAATCACTTTAAGCTCGTGTAAGCTGCTTTTGTATTTCCTGTTACTCGTTCGCTTCGGGTTTACCATGCACAAAATTGAGCAGACTTACAGCCGATTTCATGTAAACGCATAAATATAAACCGCAAACTGGTACCCCCTGTGCAATCCTGTTTGAAAAATAACTCGCGTTTGATTCGGCGCGGAATCAAAATGGAATCCCCGTTGAACCCGCTTTTCAGGGTGAACGCTTTGAAACTACGTTCTCGATTAGATTTTTGTTTTATCGTTGCAACCAATCTTTGCTTAAAATTTACCAATCTCCGCAATGCAACCGTGTGTACAATCTCTTTGCTTAATGCGCGGAAAATTGTATTCCATGTATTTTGAAGATGGAAAATCATATGGGAATCGATTCGTCAGTTCGATTTATTGTCGTTCGTTTTAAAATATTTTAATATTGAAATTGGATAATTTTTAAAATACGGAACGATATATAAAATTTGATTAAAATAAAAATATACGATGTATTATAGGGAATCTTTAAGCAGATAATTATGAGAAGAGTGTCTATGAAATTGTGTGATAGTTATATCCTATAAATATTTGAGAAAACGTTGCTGTAAATTTCTTAAAAATTAATAAAAATCATTGCAAAATAGCAAATAGAACGATCTAAAATTTATTTAAATTTCAATGGATATTCGTACGAAGTAAATTTCAAGCTTTCGTTTCTTCGTGGATTGATGTGATATATTCGCTTTAAATCACTCGCGAAGCCTTAATTTATCGAGCCGGGAGGAAGAAGCAAAAGTATGCGGTAATTATTCAGAAAGACTTGGAGAACTCGCAGTTACGAACGAGTCTCGTTTGCTGACCTCTCTCACACAGTCCATTTCCACTTTACGTAGTTTCAGGGGGAGTCGATCTGGTCAGAGTCACTTTTTACATCTGCTTGAATTACGTCGCCACGCTAACTTGTGCCCGGATCCCCCTCGTTACCCTTGCATAACTTCCCCCTTTTCGCGTGGGAATTGTTTGCTTGTTACTTTTGATTTATCTCTCCACGGGCGAGTCGTTGGAAACCGTGGAAAAGAAACGCGATTTTTCAAAACGTTTTTCGAATAATTCTCGCATAGGATTAACCTTCGATAATTTTAATGTCGAAAATAATCTCGAACAATTTTTTTTTTTTAGAAAAATTTTTAGAAAAACATTTTTCCTTTTTCTCTCTCTTTTTTTTTTTTAATTTGAGATTAATAAAGATTTAATAGAAGTATATAGGATTTAATTTGTTATAATTGGATGCCCTTTTGATAGTGGAAGCGGTGTGGAATTTTTTCTATATTTTGTAACGAGCAAGTATATTCGTTTATGCTGATATTGAAATTATTTTAATTAAGTTTCGGGTAACTTTCATGGTTGCCAGGAACACGAAATTAATCACAAGTTAGCAAGTTATCGTGGAGAAGTTGAAATACGCCCTTGTATTTTATAATTATCCCGTAATTATGCTTCAAGACTATTGCAAAATTAACATAGTTCATCATTACTAACGACGGAAATTATGTGGTTAGGTTTGTTTCATCAATTTAATATAATTATAATATCAAACGGTAGAAATAGTATCATTTCTTTTAAAATATTAATTAGTATTATTTCACTATTTTTATTACATAATTTATTTTTCCCTGGAAAATGATAAATGATATAATACTACCACCATTCACGTATTATTTCTAAAATCTCCATTACATATAATTCATTAATTCTAATTTTCAACTTGTATTTCCTTAACCTTCTCTCCCCAATTCTTAATTTTTTTTTATCAATTTTCTTAATTTCCTGGAATGAACGATAATATAACATTACTTACAAAATCTTACACAACTTTTAAACATTATTAATTGATTAAAATTTTTTTAACGAATCTAATAAATTAATACACGTTTCGTTATTATTCATTATTTTCTTTGATTTCTGAAAAATTCTTGAAAATACGAGAAGAAACCTAACCTCAAAATACATATTTCTCGAACAAAAAGAATCGGCAAGTAGATCGTGAAGCAATACTCAGACCAGTGTGAAATTTATTCAAGGTTTAATGCTTTCGATCCAAGTCACAAGGTGGATGCACTCTTTCCAACAACTTCTGGATGCATAATGCATCCGGTCCATCCTAAATCCCCTTCAATACGGCAGCATTATTCGCCTTTAACGAACCAGTTCACCTTAATCCCCCGTTACCAGCACGGATTAAGTTAAGTGAAAGCTTCTTATCACCTTAACGATGATCGACGTCAGAATCTTAGGTCTGGACCGCTAAGTAAGGTTCTGTGTATGGGCCAGGGCATCCTTTTACGAAGGGATACGGAATGACAACCGGTTAACTATCGGGTTCGTCGAGTCACTTTGAAAGAAAATTGCTTTATGGAAGAATCCACAATGGAAGTTGATGGTGGCTTGTATAAAATATCTTTCGTGTTTTTTGACGAGACGAGAAGAATTTTTTAAATTTATTCTCTCTTTCTATACAATTTTCTTCTTTTTTTTATTCTTTTTATTTTAAACTCGATGAGACGAGAAAAGAGAAAAGAAAATATAAAATTATTTAAAAAAAAATCTCTCTCTTGATTGATGTAATTTCGTAAAATTTTTTTAATCTTCTCTATTCTCTCTTTCTTTCATCCTCGATAAGATTTTTACCAATTTCAAGGATTCTTTCGAGTCGACGATTCACATCGGGATGAGAATCCTCACGAGACAGGGAAATCAGGAATCCTGGTAAGGATGGAGTCTGTCAGTCGAAGGTCGATAGGAAAGGGTATTGAGGATAGTTGGTATCGTAATGATCGAACACTTGAAGGTTTCGAAGAAAGATTTGTGGCGGACGAAATTGAGCCACTCGATGGAGTAAAATATTACCCTTCCTTTCACCATCCCTGAAAAGATTGTATGGAGATGCCTTTTACGCGACGAGTATTGTTTTCTCCTATGTGTGCATTTTTTAGAAAATTTGGATCTGTGGAAAATTGAGAAATTTTCAAATAATTTTAGAAATTCATAAAGAAAAATAGATATATAATAAAATTGTAATGAAACAAATAAAGATACAGATTCTTTTCATTTCTCAAACTCAAAGATCTTAAAATCTTTCTAAATTTTTAATTATACTAATCTGAAAAGAAAATTTTGAATAATATTTCTCTTTAATTTGTCTCATTTATCTCTAAAAAAATTTTTTCATCTTCACGTACACCAGCAACATATTAAACCACATTCCCAAGCAATACTTAATTAAACGTCAACCATCACCTTGCAATTACCACGCGCGATTACAGAGTTTCACTTCCATCACGTTCCAAACGGTAATTAAATAAACGAAATCTCAGCTATCATTCCAACAGCTTAATTCATCCACAGCAACTCTTGATTTTCGATCATTATCCTCATGTCGAGCGTGTGTGTTAACTTATTTATTTATCTAATCTCTTGGATCCCAAACCGTTGCACAAAGACTTTGCTAATGGAATCACCCTGGGTAATTAAGTTTGCAAGATCCCCTGTAATTCTATTCCCGTACGCCTGTTATCTGTAAAGCAAGCGTTGCTTATCAGATAAACGAAAAACCGATGATAAACCCGTGAATAAAATCAGAGATCAAACGAAACTGGATTTTTAATTTTTGCAATCAAAACGTTATTCGCAAAAGAATTTTTCGTTTTCGTAAATCATTTTTTCTTTTCATTCATTCGATATATCCATAATTTTTAATATATTAACACGTTATTTCTATTATAAAAATTCGAAGATAATTTAATCGCGCGTTATTTTTCGTTCGATTAAGAACAGATTCTGAGATTTTCTCTTTCTATTTTCTTAATATTTCTTCGAAAAGATTAACCATTATTGTCCATATTTAACTGATCAAAAATTTGTCGAAACATCGTATCACTCGATCTCTGAATAAAGTGCAAACAGATTCTCGTTCGTATGATAATAAACGAGACTATTTTCGCGGACGCTCGAGAATTGGAAAAAGTTTCGAATGACCGGGTTATTCTTTTTCACCAAGAGAAAGGAAGGTATCGTGAAAATTGCCCCATGGTTCCCCGATGTCGCCGTTTGAAATTGAACTTTACGCGTTTAATATATACAGGCCTGTCAAAACGCTGTAAATCGAAATAACACATTGTGAAAGTTTCACCGGTCCCGCGGAAGAAAGTTGCCATGCCACGGATCCGAACAAATTTCGAAGTTCCACAGTGGCGGAAGTGGAAACGACACGGAGGCGACGTTAAATCCTCCGATATGGAACACCGTAATTTGTGGATCGATATTTCGTTACGCTCGCGCGTGTTTTCGTGCTAATATTCGCGTGGAAAAAAAATAAAAAGAAAGAAGAAAAAAATATTTTAAACGAAGAAGACGTCAAGAAGACGTTGAGACAAGTTGGATTTAAAAATTTCATATAAATATCTTAGCAAAAATAATATTCAATGTAATTATAAAAAAGTAACTTATACTTTACAATTTTAAAATCGAATCAATATCCCAAAAGTTTTAAAAATCGTAAGATTTTAATTAGCTCAACTTGATATTAAATTTTCCAGTCACGTCGGTTCGGTAAGTTAAGTTGGGTTGCGTTACGACCAAGTTAAGATAAGTTAAGTTACGAAAATCGAAAATAGTTAATACAGGGAAATTATTTCGAAACTATATTCGAAAAAAATCAAGATAGTTTCATCTTCTTTTGGTTTCACTTTTGTTTCGATTTAAAATATTAAAAAGTTCAAAACGTCGTTTCTCATATTTTATACATATTTGAATACGAAACCGTGCATCGACATCGAAAAGTGCTCGATTAGTACGCACGTCAGATTAAAAAAAAGAAAAAACAAAAATTCTCGTCGAAAACACGTCTTATTTTATTAGCCATGCAACCGAGTTTTCGTCGCGCCGCCTTTTGCGGAATTAACCCAACGTCGTCTAATTAGGATTATCTATGGCCATCCCGTGAATTTACACTGCGAAACATCCAATTAAGGCGGCACGATAGACAATGGGGATTGCACAGCGGCGGAATTACGTTGCCAAGGACGGCCCCATGCAAATAGCCTTATGTATTCCCAGCGATCTGCGTACCCGCGAGAACGGGCACGAGACGAAACCAACCAACTTGCGCTTGCGGAAATTGGAAAAAGAACAGATGGACGGGGGAGAGGGAGGGAGGAGGAGGAGGAGGAGGGGGTAGGCGTCTTGAAGGATAGGTCGATGTAAGGCCGTTGTCCGTTGGAAGGAAGAAGGATAGCGTGGAATTCGTGATAATGCAGGCACGAGAATCCACGTTGTACGGTATTATTCTGTTGAAGAGTCGAGCGTCGACGATTGTGATGGTTTTTAATTTCTTAATTTCTTGATCAATCAATGCGCCTTTTTCTTCCTTTTCTTCGTTACTATAGATATTTTACGCGAGCGATCTTTATCCTCTTCGTATTTTTTCTCACAAATTCTTGACGCATTCTTGAGAAACATATTGTATATTTTTCCTTGATTTCTGAAAATAAGAATAATATATAGTTTGAAGTGAAATCCAAAGTTTAAGGATCCTTGGAATTTGTGCAATAATTGAGAACGCAAAGGAAAATTCAAAGAATTCTTTCACAGTTTAATCCGATAATTATATTTATTATATATATATATATAAGGTTATATGTAACACTTTCTTTTTAAAGTGCAATAGAAAAAAAAATGAATAAAACTGAAAATAGAATACCGTGGAATTGATTAACATTTCTCACAGAAACGTAAGAAATGAAGGTGTCTAAAGAAAAGAAATAGTAAAAAAAAAAAAAGAAAAAAAGAAAGAAATATCTGACGAGACAGAGAAACTTATTGCAAGGAGAGAATAGCAAGAATAAAGTTAAGAGAGAAGGAAGAATGACGGAAAGAACGTTACAGATTGCCAGACACGTGGAATTTCGCATAAAAATGGCCTCCGACGACAAGTCTGCTCTCCTTCCACGAAACAAATATCCCATTTCGTTAAGTAGACACGAATTCATCCATTCTCTTTCCCTTTGTTCTAATATAATCATTGTTTTTAGTTATACAAATTCGTTATACAGAGTGGAAGATGAAATAATTTCAAAAATTATTTATTTTTAGAGAAAAGATGAATAATTTTATTAACATAATTCGTTTTTTTGAAAATGGATTTGAAGTTGTTGAAATCACATTATACCTTTTAATTGATTTAGTCCATTAGTTTTTATTAAAAAAAATATATTAAGCTATTTATGTAGAGAAATCATTCTTTTGAATTTTGAAAATTTGTTTGCTTTGTTTTCCTTGTCTTTTGTACGTGAAATTTTATTTTTTCCATCAAAAAATTTCTTAGTAGTTTCAAATATAAATTCGTAAGATAGGAAATTGATAATGAATTGAAAAAAAAATGTTAATGTTATTCAATTTATTGCATCGAACGATTCTTTGAATGTAATAATAACGAAACGATATTTCTTTATCGACGTCTCGTGTAATATTAATTTATCAATATCGTGTAATATTGAGTTGTGCAATTCTAGCATATTCTCAAGATATGCTTCGTTTCATCGAACTTTTTCACTTAATTTAAAATCTCTTGTACGAGAAGAAATGAGAAACGAGCTTACGCGAGAAAAATGAAATTTTCGTTTGGTGAAAATTCTTACGTTTCAGCAGAATTCAAATGGATTTGTTATCTTCTATCTAAGAAATTTTCTCTTTTCACTCAGTTTTTCGCTATTTTAAAAATTTATTTTGAAAATATATTTATTAATTACTATAAAAATTTTTACTTCGTGTATTTTATCACGAATTTACACCAATTTATGGAACATTTCCATTGAAAGAAAAAATTCTTCCGGTTCTCATCAAACAATGGACATTCTTAGTTCGGTGAAATTCAGTGAAATTTTACTCTACTTTCAATTTTGAGAGTATAAATAGTTTAACGTTCCAGTTGTTTGGCAATCTCTCGATCTATCCATTATTTTCGATCGTATCAATCATCTAATTACGATTCGATAATTTCTATATTTAAAACTATCGTCAAGCAATTTTTTAGCGATTATTTTATTCCAATAATTGATCATTATAAATTTAGCTTATGAATCGGTGTAAAAGTAATCTAAAGATTCGTATGTCTGTACGTTTAAATTAACTATATTTTTTACATAAGAATATTATAAAATGAAAATAATTTTATAAATTTGAAAAGGTGCTCATTATAATATTTTTTTTGTATAAATTTTATGATTTAAAAAATAGAAATAATATTGTAAAATTATTTTGTATTAAGTTATAATTATTTTATAAGTTATAATAATAACTTATTATTTGTTATAAATTATTTAAAAGTCGATGGAATCGACTTGATCGAATTGATATATTATACAGTTTTTTAATTAACTTGTGAAAGGAGGTTATTAAAAGAAAATAACGCTGTAATGTTATTGGCAATGAAAGAAAAGAATTGTTAATGGTCATTGCAATGCAAATTTAGAAAAATCATAGAAATTTGTATTGCATTTAGTCTCCAAGTTTTATTACAGTATCTTCAAAGTTTTATGTGTAATTTACATGTATGTATACAATTGTCTTATGTTGTTTGACGAACGAAACGTGAAAATAACGTAACAATTTCTATAATTCCTCCTTTAATGGATTTTATATGATGTATGAAAGGATATAAGTGGCTTTCAGTTAACGTTAAAAGCTGAAGATATTTCACAAAGTTATATTTCACGAGTAAATTGAGATAGAATACTTCATTCCTTTTCCTAGTAAAAGCAAATAAAGTTTCTCGAGTTCGAGTCCACGTTATATAGTAATTGAATGAAACTGAAGAATTGTTGAATGAAATTTACTGTAGAATTGAAATTTATAGGCAAGACGAGGAATATTATATTTAATCTAGTTGATTAATCTCATATTTATTTCTATAAGATTATCATATTCTTGTGAAAATAAAGTTAAATTACAATTTTTTTGATATTTAAAAATAAATTGAAAATATTTCAATTCAATTACTAATACACTTTTAATAAAATTATTATCATTGAAATCATTGAAAAAAATGGAAAATTAATGTCGATAATAATTTGATGAATTCGATTAATTTATATTGAAGGTGTTAGATATTTCTAAGATCTAATGATGGATGTAATTAAAAATATGTATACAATTTTGAGGTTATGTCAAACAATCTTATAGATCTACCTATATTTCATATGTTTCACATTCAAATATTTCATTTCTGATGAATATCTCTCAATATTTTCATTTCCAATATGTATAATTTGCAATTCTTTCAAATATAACCAAGAACGATTTCACCAAATAATTCGAAGAGTAATTCGAAGCTTTCGAAGAGGTACATCACTCCTTTTACATAATCTTCTTTACTTACCACGAGTTCAGCTTTTTCCACCTATTTCTTTTCAATTTCAACAAACTTTTCTTCGTAAGAAAAACCTCCAGATACTTGTCCTCGTTTCATCTCTTAATGGTACAGCATTTCGCAAAGTCGATCAAACCAGACAAGAAACCTGTCCAACTTTTTCCTCGATATTTAATAACAGTTCAAAAAAAAAAAAAAAACATGAACTCGCGTATGTTTCCAAGATAGTTAGTTTGTTCTTCGAAACTGTGCGAGTAGAACGAAATAAAATATAAAGTTAACCAGTCGATACTCTTCTCTTCGCTCAGCGATCGCTTCGAAAACTCGTATTCCACTCGTCTCAAAAATCGAGAGATTCTTTCTCGAGATTCTTTCAACCATGTTTCTCCGACTTTGCTCCCCGAGATCTTATCTTTCATCTGGTTTCTATACCAAAATCTCGAATTCCTTTTCTCCAGAATTTCTCTTCCTTCGTCTCTCTATCGCTTCCTCATCGATTGTCATTCGTAACGAGCAATTAGAGGACGCCACTTTTCCAAAGATCTTCCTGTTCTCTGGAAATTACTTAATTGTACGATCCATTGTGCTCAGTTTAGAAATGCTATTGATTAGTGTTTATAAGGAGGATTCCTTCATTAATCGAAGGAAACTTCATTGAAAAATAAATTGCCACTTATATAATTCATCATATTACTTTATGAATATACAAAATTTCATCAAAAAAGATTTTTAGGTTAGGTCGATTTCCTAAGACGATTAAGTTAAATTTTATTATCTCGAATGAATTGTACACGTCTGAAAAATATATATCTACAATTTATTTGCAAATTAAAACTTGTTATTAAAAATTATTATCAATGGAGGATTAATTAAATGCACAATAAGAGCTTCATTGATGAAATTCATCACAACAGGGGACATCTTTAAATTTCAATAAGAAGTGGAAAAAAAAAAATACGCAAACATCATCGATCGCAAAAAAGTAAGGGCAGCAGGAAAACTTTTTTTTCACGGAAGCAAGCTTGTTTTCTCTTTCTCTCCCATTCCCAAAAATCTTCCTCTCGTGCTGGCTTTTACGAGGCATTTGCAGTTCCTCGGACCGTAACCACAGGTACCTATCGTTTTACTTGCACGTGACGTGAACGCCTCATAAAACTCAATCGGGAGAAGAACGTCTTTCCATCTCTTTTACCTCTCTGTATCACTATTGCCCCTCCCTCCCTCCAAAAATTTCAACGAGAGCAATTTAACGAGACGTATGCGACCTCGTGTGCGGTTGAAATCCTTTTGGTCCGGTTTCCAGCGCATCCGCACAATTTCCGTTATGTGCTGGGAAATATTTTGTGTAAGAGGCTGTGTACACGATCGCCCGGGTTTGCCAGCTTCGTATTTTTGTTCGAAGCACTCGTCCAAATGAAAATCACGGATCGAGTTTACGATTGGTTGGATGGAGATTATGATGTATGATCTGGGTCTGCATTCGAGAGTTCAGGGATGAGTTGCAATGCATTTTGTTTTTTTTCTTTCTTTTCTTTTTTAGAGAAGAATTTTTTTTCTTTTCTTTTCTTTTCTTTTTTTTTTTTTTTTAGGTAGGTAGAGAAATGGAATTTGCGAGGAAATTTGTTATAAGATATTAGAAGGTAAGTAAGTTTTTTTTAGAAGTAAATTTTAATATTTGCAGGGATGAATTAATTAAGATGAGAGGAGATAATTGTATGGAATGATAATATGTGGAACAAGTATTCATGTTCCATCCAAGAAATGTAACATTTTTAAATTAAGTTAATGAAGATGGTATAAAAGTTAAGTTAGCATTATGTTGTTTAACAAATGGTAATGTAAACTTTCTATCGAATGTATAGTTTTCATAGGGATAAAATTTTTTCCCCAGAATTTATCTATTTAAGTATTCAATATCCGTAAGAATAAATTTACAAGCATGAAAAATGATTAATACCAAAATGATCGATCGTACAATATTATCATTTACGACAAATATCCCCAATCATTTACACTTTCCATTCGCTGTATAAACAAAAAAAAAATACTTTTAAAAAAAGTCTCTGCAAATATAATCAATTTTACCAATATAAAATCCAATTTCCCCAGTTCGATCGCTCTCAGCCAAACTTTCGATGGTAACATCCCCTCTCGCTCCCTCGTTCGAGTTTAATTTTCCAATTTCCGACTGCTTTCTCTCGGCGTTCTTGCCAAGAAAGACGGGGCCGTGCCCTCGTCTCCCGGCTGAATTCGTCCTGACTGTTGTTCGCACTCTTAATTAGCTAATTAGCCAGTTCACGTGGATCAGTCTCTCAAGTTCCATTCTACTCTCTCTGGACTTCTCTCTCTCTCTCTCTCTCTCTCTCTCTCTCTCTCTCTCTCTCTCTCTTTCGCCCCTCCAATTCCAGATCGGAAAATAATTCTTCGAAATGGCGAATTAATTCCGTGCTCGTGATCCTTTTTCCACGTGATAAGTTGCGTGGAAGTTTTCTCGCTTCACGATTCATGCGCTTGAAAGGGTGGGGAGGGGGGGGGGGAGAGGGTGTAAGCTGTGTGATGTCGACGGAATTATTCGAAAGTTTATTCTCTGCCTCCATGCTCGTTATCGTTGTGTCGGTCTCTCTTTCTTAGAGTGACGGGAATCGGTGGTAAATTTGCATTTCGCGTGCTCCACCTTGCGATCTCTATCTAAGAAGGTTCGTATCCGCCATCTGAGAGGCGTGCGCGCTTTGGGATCTTGGAAATGTTCTTTGAATTGCTTAATACTGTTGAAGATTGTTGTTCGATTCGTAATCTTTCTTCTGAACATGGATTTGCGATTTTTATCTTAAGAGGAAAAAGTTTGAATTCTTTCTTTTTTTTTTTTTTAAAAAAAAAAAAGAATGAATGGATACATGGATTACAAGTGTTAGAATGTTTAAAATGAGAATTTTCTGAATTCAATCTTCAATCAAAAGAATTTATTAAGAGATTAAAGATGAAAATTTTATATTAAACTCTCTGAGTTAAATATTTGTAGCTCTTTCTATCTCTCGAAAAATATATAATCTTCCGCCATTTAAAAGGAATATGTTCTACGCCTCTTTCAAAGTATTCAAAGTATTTCGCATAAATCTTATGATTATGACTAAATAAGCTGCTTTTTCGAGCGAATCTTTTCATCAGGAGATCTTGAATAATAAAACATTTTTTAAAGATAATTCGAACGGAACGTCTAACTCGTCTTTGGGCAAATCTTAACGGAACTTTGCTTTTTATCGATCGATAACATATTTATTACCATCGGTAGATAAATATATATATTATTCGATTATTTCATTTTCAACGATGTAATTTGTTCAAAAAAAATTCTTTCTTTAAAATTCCTTTTATTAAGTGGAATTCTTTGCTTGAAAAAGTAATTGCAAAGTTCCAAGAATACATTCTCTCTCTCTCTCTCTCTCTCTCTCTATTTCTCTTTCTCTCATTTCATCGAGATGAAGATTCCAGTTTCATGAATAGAAACAAGTGGCATTCGTTTGCACAACTTCTAATGAACTATGAAGATGCAAAACGAGAAATAATGAGGCGACTAATCATTATTCCATGTTTTCCTTATGAGACTTGTTTTGAGTTTGCCAACAGTTGAAAAGCAATCAGGATATTATGTATATTGCTTTCTATGTGTGTTTGTAATAATGTAATAAAATAAATGTATTCCGCAAAAGATTCTTGAAAAAGGTTATTTGTAAATGGCTAATATTAATCTTTTCATATTAAGATTAATAGTTAGAGATATTGCGAAAAAGAATTTTCAATTCCAAATTTCTACTATTTACAAATAAATTTTTATAACAAATATTCGACATTTGTTCCTGTTTGAATAAAGATTAATTAGATTACAAGAATAATACTTAGAATATTGCAAAAGAATTTAGATATTTTCCTAAGAAATCAAACGATCAATAATCGATAATTAAAATATTTCTATTTTCTTAATTTCTTTCATAAAATATTTTAAATATAAAACTTTCATAACTTCTCGACTCTCAATATTCTCTCGATCTTGATATTTTACAATTTTTAAAATGCTTATGATCGTATATCTTTTCAAATATATATAAAAAAAAAATTGCTCAAAAAAAGTTGACTTTGCATCCAACTTTTTTACTGCCCAATAAAGCAGCGAACTAGAACGGTTATTTACGTCACCTGCGTCAAATTGCAATCTTGTATTAGAACAAGGTGTACTAAAATTTCAAGCATTCTTCCTTGTCAAACTTCTTTTCCGCCATTACAACACATCGAGATTTTCCACGTGTATCATCGTCACGGATATATTCACACATGGACAGTAACAAGATGTTAAAAAATACGTTTTTTTTTTCAAATAAATACAAATAAAAGCTGTAATAACAATAATAATATCATGACAAGGAAGTAAAGTAAGTGGATCATAAAAAGCAAAGAGAGAGTATTTTCGCATTACACCAATGGCTTCTCGTACCTTCGTAATCTCATACAATTTTCCATGGATGAGTAGCAAAAAACATATATTTCGTGGCGAGGCCGCAATTGGAAGCCAGAAGATATTCCGGATATCGTTCACGTGATAGGATGTAAAAGCTATGATATCGAGGCAGAATTTGTAGTGACTCAAGAAAATTAAATGGTTACTTAAGTAAAAAAAAAAAAAAAAAAAAATAAAGTTGAATTTTCTTTTGAAAAATATACATTGAAGAAAATTTTGATTGTGAATTTTTTAAATATTTTTTGACATAGATGACATTGATCTAAAATATGTATCTATAATAATTACAAAAATCTATTTGACTTATTATCTTTCTTCTTCTGTTTCATTGAAAAATTGTTAAAATTCCTTTTTTTTGGATTTTTTGATAGTTTAATTAATTTCCTATATTTTCATAAATTTTTTTCAAATCATTCCAATTTGTTTGGAAAATATTATTAATTCAAGGAAAAGAATTGTCTGTTATAATATAAAGAAAATTTAAAAATGTATAATTAGAAATAGATACTTTTTAAAGATTTAATCATTAGAAATGTTTATTAACGTTTATTCTCAAAATGATTAAAATAAGAATATAGATTCGCAAAGGGAGCTTGAAATGAAAAGAAGCAGAAAAATTCAGTTGTTATGCTTCGTTTTATGACATCCTGTTTTATTTCCTTGTTCGCAAGGAACGTCGGAAACATCGTCTTTTGTAGCTTGAATACTGATAAAAGAAACGTGCTAGTTGATGAAAATTACAAGAATCGGAATTCCTTTTTCTCGGGATCGTATTTTCCTCTATTCCTTGATAAAAAGCCAAACGAGAATACGAAAAAAAGAAAAAAAAAAAGAAAAAAGAAAAAAGTTGTTTCGCAACCTGATCAAGTATAGTTCCATTTTTCATTCGCCGCTTTGTTGTTACCGAATATTACAGCAGCCGCCTTTATATTTTCGTATCTCTTTGTAAAGGGATATAGATTCGAAAATATGTGTTGCACAAAAGATTCGCAAGAAAGATTTTATAGAAGGTATTTCCCAAATTTTTTAACCCTCGAGAATCAAATCATAGAATTCACGATTCTTTTTATCATTATTGCATCTAACTTTTAATCTATTCGTTCTAAAATTTAATAAAATACAAATTTTAAATTCCACCGTTCTCGTTTTCCCCTCTTTACTCTTAAAGAAATTTAAGTTTGATTAAAAATTTTCTGCTTTACTCTTTTCTATCTTAAACAAAAGAGAAAGGAAAAAAAGACACTGCTACAAATTCTAAAAGATATTTTAACTTAAATTCCTTAAGACAACTTCCTAGTGCTTCGTCTAAAAAAATTTCGCAAACGGAAATTTCTTCCCTCCTCTATAACCTCTACGGAAGAATCATGAAAAAAAAAAAAAAAAAAAAGTCATTCAGACAACATTCGCGAAAAAAAGAAGTACGAGCAAGTTCAGAGCCGCGAGATAAAAACTTGGAAGCGACGCGAGGTGAAACTTGTCGAATTCCTCGATAAAAGGACGAACGATCGCGTCGCGACGGATTTTACAGACGAGAGAGGGCCTCGCCGCCTCTTTGAGCACGTTTCGCTCTAATTACGCGATGCAGCTATACATCCATATGTATAGTTGGCGTGCAGACACGCCGGCGAAGAAAGAGAAAGAGACGCTGAAGGGGTTGGATGGGGTGTTCACGGTGTTGCAACGTCGAATAGTGGTGGGAGGAATAGGGTGTTCACCCCGTTCTCGCCACCTCTCGCTCTACGTGGCACGTGTACGTGTGTGTGGAACAGCTTCTCGAGTGGATGCACGGGGTACAATCGGCTGCAGAAGTTTGCTGTAATAAAAGTAACGCGGGTGTAAAGTATCCGTTGAAGTTATGGAGGGTTGGAGGGAATGGAGGGGGTTGGAAAAGGGAGTGGAGTGGTGGATTTGGATCGAGGAAAGGTTATTATATGGGAGTTTATGGCGATAGTTGTGGAGGAGATGATCGGGTGAAAATTTTCTGTGGTAAAAGTCAAGGTTTTCGGTGTACGATTGATTAATGATCGATTTTACTACTGACGGATGAGAAAATATATAGATAGAGAAAGTTAAAATTGAGGAATCATGGTAATTTTAGTTTTTAAAATTTTTTTAGTTTTGAGATTTGTTAGATTTGAATATTAAGATGTAGAAAATTTGCAGAAAATATGAAAAATAATGTTGGATTATTGAAGAAATGATGAAGCAATGAATTTAGATTAATGGAGGATTATTATAGGTAGATTTATGTTACAAATGGGAAGTTTATGGGTGATTGTAGAAAAAGTGATTGTTGAAAATTTTATGTAGCAAATGTAGAATTTTAGATGGAGTTAGGATGTTGATAAATTTATAGTTGATTTTACTATCATGATGTTTGGAAATAGAGAGAAAATGTAAATTAGAAGAATAATGAAAATTGTGGATTCTGGATTTATCAGATATAAATATGGAATATTTTTAGAATTATTTTTATTTATTTATCTTGAAATATTTATTGATTTTGTTACAATATTGAATAGTATAGATGGTATATATTGATTTTTTGCACAAGTATTTGTGCAGCTGATCAACTATGAAAAAGTTAATAAAAGCATATAATCTGCAAAATGTTGTCGAGAATTATTTAACAATTTTCTTTACATTTTATATTTTTTTCATAAAATTTTTCATATTTATATTTATACATATTTTATTATTAAATTCATTTCCAAAATAGTATTTTTTGAACTCATATTATACAATTAAACAAGATATCAAATAAATGAAATATATACTTTTTGTAATTTTATATTTCAATATTTTTCATGTAATTCAAGTATATTGTATTTCATATTGTATTTATATATTGTAATTCATTATTTTCGTCTTTATTGTATTATTATCATTGATATATGTTATTCATTGAAATATTTTTCATACATTATCTTTCACATATAAAGCATACTTGAAATTTAAAAATATTTTAATATAATTCATATTTAATTCATCGTACATTACAAAACATTATTTCTTCAAATTGTCGAATTAGAAATTTTCAAAATATTACATATCTATTTGTTTCTTTCATAAAATGATTCTTATTTACACTAGTTTCACATCTTCGTTTACCTTCATTGAATAAACATTCAACATAAAAAAAAAAAAGCAAAAATTCTATCGCTGTGTAATTTAACTTAACGTTCCACATTCATATTCGAATCCACAATTTCCAAGCACGTATCTATGCAAAAATATACGTACACCGCAATTGTACCGCACATATTAGCATACGAAATTATGCAAAGCGTGTAATTAGTGTGAAAATTTTACGTTTCAATTTCGAAATTTTTTGAACAATGATTTACACAACGAATCATGTTTAATCTTTTAAAATTCTCGTTAACATCATTACTCTAATCTCATTTTTCTTTTCGAATCGACAATGGTCTCGCGATTTCCCATTTTTTTTTTCGTCGAATCACTTAACGAACAACGGTGGAAAATTAAATAACATAAAAACGAGGTCGTCCCAAGGTTAAATTTCAACTTTAATTATTCGAGATTGCACGTTCCGCGCCGCTTCAGAATTTCTGTTGCGTTTCGGGGTTGGCTTTTATCTCGTGATAGTGTGAACTTTTTACCACGTAATTGTAACCAATTTCAAGTTCATTTGCACAGTGATAACGATCCACTGGACTTCGTGTGACACAACATTTTTTTGTGTGAAAATTGCGTTCCTTCTTTTTTTTTTTTTTTTAATTCTTTTGTGTTATTTTGTATTAATAATTTAGCCAGCAAAAAATCTAGTCTGTGACAGCTGTTCCGATATGACTTCTGGCGAATTTTTTCAATCCTTTTTTTTTTTTCTAAATTAAACCTTCGCTTTTAAAATTCCTGTTAAACGAAACGTTCATTTGATATAAAAGTAATATTAACACAGAAATTATCAAGTTTCTGAAAGCAAAAAAAAAAAAAAAAGAAAAAAAAGAGTATTCTATTCTTTCTGCAAACGTTTGAAAATTATCAATATAACGGAAAAATTTGTAAAAAAATTTATAAATAAAATAAACACGATTGAACGACGTGAAATCTACGTGAAATTTAATGGTATCACACATGTTCAAACGTTCGAAACAATTTCTGAGACAATTTCTCGGTTATTATACGTCGGCATCGAGAAACAGCGAGAACAGCACTTTTTCTACACGAAATTCCTTAACAAGAGTGGCAAGATCCGGCCTACACTGAGTGGCTGATCCCTCTCGAATGCCTTGCCTCCACATTTCTTCCGCTACTTTCTCTTCCGGGCACCCTTTCGTTCGGCACAGGGTGAAGATCCACCACCTCATTGACCCGGTGTCTAATGAGCGCACACCTGAGAGCTTCTAGACAAGTGGATCCGCACTTGTATCCAGACCTCGGTGTCTGGATACGGACGTGGATGCATCCCCCGCGTGTCGCAAAGACGCGAGTGTGACGAGGATGTTGGAAGGGGTAGTGGCGCGATCTTTTCATACGTGGAAAACTATTATTTTGTTCTATCTTGCGAAGGTAGAAATAATCGTTGAAATATATATCTTTATAAACTGATATTTATATATTGTTAATCTCAATTTGTGATCTTCGATTCGCGAGAAATTTTAGTATGTAAAGGTATTTTTTTTTTCAAATAATTGTTTTACACAGTTTTTTCATTATTATTAGATTATTATTAGAAAAAGAGGATTAATTGAGGATTAAAGCGAAAATTTAAATTTAATCAAAATTGTAATTGTAATTGGAAAGTGTAAAATTAATCGTGTTTCTAACTTTTACAAAATCTCGAAAATCTAATTTCCATTCGTCTCTGTTATAATTTGTTCGATCTAGTAATAGCACAGCCTCAAAATTACGAACGAAATTTCATTCTCGTGAATCGAAAAGACAACCATTTCGCGTAGACGCAATAATTATTTCCAATTTCCATCAATTCAACTTGGTAAAAATTTATTTTTCAGAAACGATATATACGAAGAGGGGTGAAAAACGAAAAACCATCATAATATTTCTACGGTAATAATATTTATTATTATTTGAAAAATTCGATGTATGGTATGATAAAGATATTTTTTTTCTCAAATAATTGTTTTACACAATTTTCAATTACCATTATCAGAAAAAGAGGATTAAACGAAGCAAAAATTTAAATTTAATCAAAAATCATTGTAATTGAAAGTGTAAAATTAGTGTAAAATCTACAAAATCTCGAAAATCTGATCTCCATTCGTCTCCGATATAATTTATTCGATCTAGTAATAGCACAGCCACAAAATTACGAACGAAATTTCATTCTCGTGAATCGAAAAGACAACCATTCCTCATAGATGCAATAATTATTCCGTATTTCCAATTTTCATCAATTCAACTTGGTAAAAATTTATTTCTCAGAAACGATATACACGAAGAGGGAGCATGAAAAACGAGAGACCAGCATAATATTCCTACGGTAATAATATTTATTATTATTGGAAAAATAATTCGGCGATGCAATAATCTAAATCCGGTTCCTCTTGGAGCCGCAAAATTGCAGGGCGGCGGAATTTCGTCGAAAGTATTCCTGTCAAACGGGGCTGGGGAGGAAAGATAACGGGAAAGTTAATAACTTGCAATTTACGCTTCGGAAATGTCACCCTCTGGCCAATCTGACGCAAGGCGCGCCCGCCACCACCACGTGGATGGAAATTTCTGCGGGGTCGAAACTCGTTTCCGCGGCAGTTTGATTAAACTCAACCGGGTACACCGGGCAAAAATTCGGAAGTACACTTAATTATACAGGGTGGAACAGGTCGGTGGAACTTGCACCGATATTAATATCGCGCAATCGTGCGCGTTAAAGTTTCCTTCTCACTTCCGTCTTCCCCCCTCGCCTCTCGTCCTGACCTCGCGTTTCGATTTCGAAACGTTTCCTCGATGTACAATAGCGTGACTATCGTTTCCGGTGGTGGTTCATCGAAAGGGTTGTTTCTTCGCTGTTGCGTGTTTTCATTGTTGTTGATCGCGACTTGAAAATTTGATTGTTGTTAATTAAATAATCAAGATCGATATTCGTTCAATCGAAATCAGGTTAGGTAAAAGAAAGGAATATGTATCGAGAAGGGGTAAAATGTGTTTGGAGAATTTTCGTGTTCGAAACGAAAGAAATGAGAAATAATTATATTTATATATTTGAGAAATGAATTTTAGAAAGAATTGAGGTACAAGTTTGAATTTTCATCACGATGGAATATTTTTCGCTTCTTGAGTACTGATATTACTTTGTCTCTTGGCACAATCGATAAGTAATATTCTTTTCAATTTCACATTTTAATAAACAATTATCGTGAATAATATCACGGTATTCTATCTTCAATATTTACAATTCCTTTTTCGTCTCGTCCTCTTCCTTCTCTTTCAATTCTTGAATTCAACGAAACACGAAGTTATGATTATACTTCGATTAAAAACTTAAACAAATCTTTTCTTCGCAACTTTGTATTCTTCCATTCTATATATATATATATCCTCCATTCATTCTCCTTCTATTCATTTTTCTAAATCGCACAATGAAACATTATAAAACGATTAATATCACTTTTTAAATTTCCCCTTCCCGTAATAATTATATTTTCACTTTTGCATCATACATAAACTTATTTAAAACTCATTTATTGTATTAACTGGTTTTAACGATTCTTTTTCAAATATTCTTTTATGGATGGAGGGGGGAAAGGGAAAAAAAAAACTTGTTTCAAAGGTGTAGTGTTTAAAATAGCGGAATAATATCGAATTAACGCCTGCGGCTGGCAGGCTACACGCTACGTTGAAGAGGACTCTTGGATAACTGATACCGAGTGTCATTGACCGTATTCTGATAATCCACCGCACCGATTCAAAGGACCCTCCGTTGTTTTTATTCCACCTTCCCCTTCGGTTTCGTATTCGCGACCACCTGTGCACGCTCTCCAATTCCATTTTGACCTATCGCTTTACCCCTTCATTCAGGAAAAATCGTACTGATTTATATACGAATGGAAATATAAATCGATGTTTTTGATCGTGGTTCATTTGTTATCGTTTTCGTTTGATCGATTGGAATTTTGATTAAATTGTGTATGTACGTTTTTGAAGAGTAAGATTGTAATATAAAGGGGATGTTTCGGTAAAAGAATGAAAGTCTTGAGTGGAATTTTAGTCCAAAGTGAAGGAGGATAGACTTCTAATATTGAATATTTAATAAAAATTAAAAAATTTAAGTATTCAAAGTGGAAGAAATTAATTGTATAAAAGAAAGGTAAAGTTTTGTTTCTGTAATTAATTTAATAAAATTTAATAAATTTATAGAAATTGGTATTCCTTTCTAAAAATGAATATATATATTTCATTAGAAAATTTAGAAAATATTTTAACTTATTTTTATGATAAATTAATCTTCTATCGAAAATGAACTTTTTTGCATGAGAAGTTATGATCTAATTATCTTAAAATTCTTTTTTTTTTTTACATACAAATTCCGTGTACTAAATCATCGGATATCATTTTTTTTAACAATGTTTTATAATAATAGAACGAGTAACACGTAACGTACAATTTTCGTTATATACAAAGACCATTTTTTTAAAGTTGTTTTTTTTTTCCGCAGAAACGTCGTGACATATTGTAATTTCACTCTTGGATGAATATAATTAAAAATATATTTCATTTTAATCAAATTAAATTCTGAAATATTTACTTCGTTGAATATCTCGAAATAAACCGTGGCGTGGTAGAATATTAAACAGAAAATTTATATTCTTCTCCATAGTGCCGCAATTCTCTCGGAAAAAATTGTATTTCCAGTTCAACAAATCTAAATTACTTTATTCGACAGGTTTATCACGAGTTCCACGTTCCAAGAATTAAACGAATAATTGTATTGAAAAAAAAAATTCTTCTCGTTAGAAAATGTCTCTGAAATTCTATGAAAAATTTCTCCATTTGAAGGATCTCTCTTCTCATTCTCACCTTCCGACATCTTGCGCTTAGTATCTTTTTCTCCGAGCAAGACCAGTACAATTTCCACCAACTCTTGTAACCGATATTCTTCTTAGGGAAATGAAGTTCATTATCATAATTCGACGTATTAATAGTTTCTCAACCGAACCGTGAAATACGCTTTCGAAATTGCATCAATCTCCAGTAGAATTCTTCTTGGCATTGACCGATGATGATACTAGATATAATATAAAAAAAAAAAATTGAACGATGTGAAAAATTGAAAGAGAAAGAAAATATATTATATCCATTTGATTCGTATTTATATTGAATTTTAATCGTAATCCTTGAAGAAAATTTGTGGAACAAATTTATTTGAATTTATTGTGTTAATACAGTCCAATTTTCATATTTTCTAATTTTCGAATCCATAGAAAAATGATTTAAAATGTGTACACATCTTACTATTTTTCTTTAATGTGAAACAGATCTTTGAAACGAATTCAAGGAACAACGTCACAAAAAGAAGACAATTTTACGATGGGTGGAAGAAAAAGTTGAATGGAAACGAATTTGATAAAGGATATTGACCATATATTTCGCACTGTCGAATAATATCGAATGATTTAGTGCATTTTTCAACGATTGCCCTTCTATTGGACTATTTTTATGCTTTTCAAACGTTATCTGAATAAAACTATATTTCCAATATATCACGTTGTTTCCTTTATAAATAACTCGTAAATAACACTCCATTATAATTCTATACTGATGCGTATACAATATCAGAATAAGATATTCATCAAAGGTTTTTATTATTGTCACATTTCTATTGTTTCAAAAATTCCCTCAAAGTAATGCAAATAAAATTAATCTTTTGAAGTTACATTTTTCTTAATTTGATCAATAGCTATTCGAAGATAACAAATTAATATTTTTGCTTCGTATTTTAATCTTTGATAATTATAACGAGGCTGATTTCTACAATATTTATACAAATTTGTACAAATTTTTTTATACCACGTATCAAATCTTCTGTAAATTTTGTTATTAATTTGAAATTAATTCGAGTTACTGTTACAAATATCAATATTATCCTAATCCTAACCTAACTTTTTTCTAAATTCTTTCCAACTTTTTTCTAAATTCTATGAAACAAGTTAGAGATTCCAAACTTTCTATTCGGTATAATCTTGAAATTTACAATTAACAATTATGAAAAAAATATCATATTATAAAATTTTCCATCTCAAAAAATTTTCATTAATTATTGATTAGATTCGTCAACTTTTCTCTTTTCAAAAAATCGATAGTTTCGTTCTATCTATCTACGCACGAATTCTCATATGGCTTTTTAACTCTTTTTTTTTTTTTTTTTCCTAAATCGTTACTATCGTCCCTCGACTATAGATGCGCCCCTCGACTGATGTTTGCGGTCATCGGGTAGTTCACTTTTTTCCAGGAAATCGATAGCTTCAATTTCGCTACGCACTCACCACGACAAGCCGCTTCATTTTCCTTTTGGAAATACCAGTATTTTTGCATCCTGGCTGAACTCACTGAGTACCCTCCATGGATATATCGCAGTCATCTTTCATTCTTCTTTTTTTTTCCCGATTTTTTCTTCACATTCTCTCCTTTTTCTTTTCCTTTTCGAATTATCTTTTCGAAGATCGATGAAAAATAATTCTCGTCGCAGAGTTTCATCTTAAATTCTACCTTACGTTGCAACAAGATGAAAATGTAATATAATATTCGAGACACGATTCAAAAAATTTTAATAATTTTGTCACGCGTATAATAACATTTAAAATTATGTATTTACAGTATTTACAGTAACTGGAGAAGAGTAATATTTATTATTCGTGATAACTTCCCCGAATCTTTCTTCAGTCATGCTTGAAACAGTTTAATTTATTATCCTTCTTTCAGAACTTTTAAAAGATCCATTATCACGATTATCTGGGGAAGCTTCTACTTCATCCTTTCACTCTTTAAAAATTCGTATCGTTACATTATTCCTCGTCTCTGCTCTAATTCTTTAAAATACTCGCAATCTTCTTTCCGTTTTTTTCTCGCACAAGAAATTCTTCTATTTATTTATCCTTTTATTTTATTTATCCCCCTTCTTTTTCACTTTAAATTAATCTCTCATATTTTCCACATGCAATTCTCAATTGTCTCCGGATCCCTTTGAACGTTCCCCATTTCGATGTTAATTAAAATACTTTTCTTTCTTCCCGGTTTGTCGAAACCCAGTCCGACCTCCTTGCAAATAGAGCCTCCTCGTGGATAGAGAACTTCGTAGAGATTCTCTTCTCTTCTCCTCTCTTCTTTCCACTCCTCATCGAACAGATTATGGAATCGATTTCTCACCGGATCGAATTCCTCGCGGGAAGCTGTCTGAATTATCATCGAAGTGCGGGGACAACTCGAAAGAGTCGAACTCTCACTCCTTGACTAGGATCGAGAAATTAAAATTAAATCGGGTAGGATAAGTTGCAAAAAGATTTGATCGAATCCCAAGGATAATATGGATAATTGAATGAATTATGCAAACAGCAATCAGGTGAAAGCTAATCTCAAGCTCTCGAGCAACGTGGCGGGTAATTCATAAATAAGACGGGATTTCGCTTCGTTTGCAATCTCTGCTATTGCCTTTTGCCTCGGTTACGCTTCGTTTTCCACCCTTCCCTGTACAGAGTTTTATTTGGAGCATCGGTTAACCTCTTTGAATTTCTTCATTCCTGTCTTCTACGTGGAAAGTGTTATTTTTATTTGGATAAGAAACGAGTTGTTCGGATCAAATTATCGTTAATGAAATAAAAAAAATGATATTACTCGATGGATTATTCAGTGTTCACCTTTCTATGGGGTACAAATTTATGAAGATGAAGTAGGTTTAAAATATATCTAATTGTATTGTTTTATTATTGTGCAAAAAATTTATCAGAAAATTGAAGGTATTTTTAAGTAATTTTTTTAAGCAGATCGGTAAGATTAAATTATTCTTTTCCAATAGTGAATTTCTTTTCGCAATTGTAACACCTTTACTTCAAAGCGGCCGCCATTGATCCCCTTTATTCCACCACTCACACACAATCAACACAAATTATCCTCTCATTAACTATCGCTCTCTGCTCTTGAAATTCTCACGATTCAAGCAATCAAGCCCAGTTTCGAACAGCAGCGCCAATTCGACACCCACAGAGGAAACGTAATCCTCTTGTCAATCACCTTTCCCAATAAGCTTTCTCCTGCTACGTTCGTCTACGTTTCTCCTCCCTTCACGTGTATTCCAAATTTAAATTATTCTCCAACAATAGCATCATCCAACATATGATATTATTCGAAACATTCAAAATTCCACTTTTCTAAAAAAAATCTCAAATATAAAATAATTTGCTTTGGAAAAAGAAAAGTCACTTTCCATCGAATTTCTTCGTGAAAATGAAATAAGTTTGAAATTTCTGCACAATTTCTGATTAATTGTAACCCTTGTTACTCCCTTAGGAAATTAGAATAGAATTAATTTTTTTTTTTTTTTTTTTTGAATCTGCTTCAATCGTCCTTTCAATCAAAATGATATTATGCAAAAAGAGAATTTGATCCTGATACAAAAATAAATAATTTCCCCTAACTTTTCGGGATAAAAAACGCCTCTGCGTGTTATTAAGATGTTAATTACACCAACTCTTTACGAAACTTCGAGTTTCTAAAATGCTTCTGCAAAACAAGAAGGGAAAAGTTTCGAGACGAAGCCATACTTGGTGGGAGAGGGGGAAGGGGAGAATAAAGAATAAAGAAGCCCGAAAGTTAGGCATTCTCTTTTGCCGGAATTTCCTCGGGGAGCGTAAGATCAAAAGTTCACGATAGATCGATATGATAATGAACGAGGCTCGTTCAAAGGTGAACGTGGTAGTCAGTGTAATAAGTG
The DNA here is from genome assembly GCF_014066325.1 of Apis laboriosa. Classification (NCBI taxonomy): domain Eukaryota; kingdom Metazoa; phylum Arthropoda; class Insecta; order Hymenoptera; family Apidae; genus Apis; species Apis laboriosa. The sequence continues at coordinate 1,382,543 of NW_025222278.1, forward strand.
CGAAACGCAAAGGGATAGGCGAAACGTTATTTTTCGTTCCTTTTGACTTGCGATATTCGTATGAAGTGGTGAAACGAGGCTGAAAAAAAAAGGAGAAGAGGGAGAAAGAAAGAGAAAGAGAGTGAGAGAAAGAGAGAGAGAGAGAGAGGGTGAGAGAGGGAGAATATCGATGAAATGGCTTCGATTCTTGCTATCTTTTTTTTTTTTTTAAAGATATATATTTTTTTTTTCTTTTTAACTTTATCTCTGATGACACATAAAATTCCGCGGTATTTTTTCGTACGTGCTTTAAATCGTATCGAACTGTGCGCTACGAGACAAAGTATGTTTCATACGCACGCAAGCGAGTTATTTTTGTACTTTTATTGGTTTTCCTTTTGTCGATAGCGCGCGCGCGCGCACACACACTGTGGAGCTTTCGCTTTATACGTGTGTATATATATATATGTTATATTTTATGGACTTTGAGAAATGCATAGAACACGTTGAAAGTTCGGAGTTTCATATGAGATTTAGCTTATCCTGTCCCGTAGTCGTTATTTAAGGTTTTTAGTGTAGTAGTTTTTTTTTTCACCTGGGACGATTGGTCTTGAAATATTGCATTGATTCAACACGTATGTAATTCGAAAAAAATAGCAATAATAATTAAAACGTGTATAGATAATTTAGTTTTGCAAAAATTTATCACATATCCTGTGCGTAGAAGAGAAATGATAGAATTTTCAGTAAACGCAAGGAACACAAAGAAGTTTGATCTTGTCGTAGATCGGGGTATTTGTTCAATCTCAACTGATAAAAAACCATTTTTCATTACCCGCATTACCGATCGAGTCGCTCGTGCATGCGGTCCACGCGACCGATTTCGCTGAGTCTGTTCGACGTCGTCGGTGAATTCGATGAAATAGGAAATGACGCAATCTGAGATTCTTTCCTTCTTCTTATCTGGACCGCACACCTTATTTTTCGACGATTCGACGGGATTTTTATATCTTCAAACCCTAGGGAATTTCACTGAGTAAGGAGGATCTGTATGACAATTGACATCAGACCGTAAGTCTTCAACTGAGTGAGGTTGGAACATGCAATAAAAATATGATACGTGAAATATTTGATTTTTAAATTCTCTAAATTCTCTGAGATTCTTTAAATTTTATAAATCTCTTAAATTTACTATACTCCTTAACTTTTCTAAATTCCCTAAAGAATTCTCTTTCTCTTCCAGAAAATTCTTTCAAATTATCTCTCATTCCTCAAACTTTTCAAACTTTTCTCTCTCAAAACTTATAAGTTATATACTTGCCTACATTCGACTAATGATTTTTTTTCGAACAATTCCCAAGTAAATTTTCATAATTATCATAGTTACATTTCAAATTCTAGGGAATTGAAAGAGAAACGAAAGCAACGTATTCCAAATGCATTGTTAAAAGTTTATGAACCGATAAGACCTAAGGTGTCGAGCGTGAAAAAGTTAAACAACGTGAAATGCGAAACGTGAAACTCTCTAGTGAAATTCAAGGCGCGAGAGCGAAGAATAATCGTGGCCATTCAAATGTAGCCAGCCAAGAACTAATAAAATCTCTCTGCCTTTTCTCCCTCTCCTATCTTTATCCGGGGAAGAGACGTCGCGACACTGCTGAACACGTTTCCTGGCCCCGAGCAACCAATACCTCGTATCGACGTTTTACCTCGATAACAAAGGACCATAGTGTATTTCGTGCGTTCATAACGATGTCAATTTTACTTCGGTATCGGTTCCACGTGATCCATCGAACGTTTTATTAAACGTTGTAAATGACGAGTGCGAATTCTTCTTATTTCAACTACATTGTCGATGAGATTTGATGATCGATGCTCCGATATTCAGATTTATTTGATATAATTGAAAAAAGAAAAAAAAAATAAGAAGCGAAGATAAGAAGTTAATTTGAAAAAAAATTTCTCTTTGTATAACTTTGAGATATTTCTTTCTTTTTATCTCTTGGGACGTTTTTATTCTTAAATTGTATACTTCGAATAAAATAATAAACAATTATTAAGTAGAATGAAAAATAATTGAACAAATAATGTTAATATTTTTTTTATTAATTTCTAAATATTTGATGATATTTGATAATAATTGAAATAAAAAATTTCATATTTTTCGAGAGTAAATGTTTTGACACGAAAAATGAACAAGTTTTTTTTATAATGGAATCTGTTTGAGAAGGGAATAAACAATTTTATCGCAATTTTATATTCGTTATTTTCGCTCGCTCATTCGTTCGAAATTTCACATTGCGCATACAAAATACTGAATTATGTTTTTGTTGCAGCTGTATCGGAAATTTAACTGGTTTTTTCAAGCAATTAATACTTCCAATGATGAATTTTTTTGTGTGTGTGTGTGTTCTTTTATCTCTTGATATTTCGCGTTGCGTTAAACAGCTCGCAACAGTAACTGAAAACAAATATCGATTTCTCCACCGGATGTTACTGACGTTATTTATTTTTTTTTCCAGGTCCACCAACAAATTAATTATTCCATAGACGTTGACTTATTGTCACTTTGACATCACAATGGATGGTGCACAAAAATATGCACAAAGTAGAGAAAATAATAGATCTATATTCTTCCCTTACGATGAATCTTTCATTTTTCTTTTTAAGAAAATAAATTTCCATTTTCCAATAGTCTCATTTATATTAAGAGAAAATATTCTTATAATTTCAAAGAAAGAGAATTTTTAATCATTTTTAATCGAGCACCAAAATTCTACAAGTTGGCGTACAAATTGGATCGCTAAATCGTCGAAATTTATGCAGATTATCCATCCATCCATCCATCCATCCATCCATCCATCCATCCATCCATTTTGCAACCTCGTAAACTGTTTACTAATCTGTTCTCGTCGTATTTTCCACAAACGATGTTGACGGTGGAAAGTTGGCCATAGAAAACTTTTAATTCGCAACACTTTGGCCAACGAACGTCGTGGTCCGATGAAATTTAAATTCGACCACTGTTCACAGTTTCACTTTAAATTCACGCACTTCCCTTCCAAGTTTAATACGGTGTTTGAGCGTGAACGCGCCAAGTAGAACGCTACCAGCGCTAGTCAGACAGGCGTAAGTAATTTCACACCCGCAGTTTACGCTGGCCAGAACGCGTATTAACCCGCTTTTCATCTATTTGCCAGCCACGAACCGGCTAATTTTCCATTCGAATTAAACGGGACGTGGAAAATTCAGCCTATTAACGATCCGTTCTATACCGACCATATGGCGGCTTCTTTCCACGCTTGATAATTTTGAACTTGACATTTTATTCTTTTTTTTTCAACGAGAAGGAATTTTCAATTAAAGTATTTGTGCTCTTTATTTTGTGTTAAAATTTTTTTTACTAAATCTCGGAAAATTAATTTATTTCCGTATATTCAAGATAGAATTGTTCTGTTTTATACAGGATAAATAATTATTTTTAATATTTTCAACTGGGAATATTTAATTTTAACTTAATCTTAATCCCAAAAATGTTATTTTTGACATTATTAACAGTTTTAATTGGGAATTTTTACTTTTAATCTTTTCCTAAAAAATGACATTTAATAATTTTTGCTTATCAAGTGTGTTAAAAGATGTGATGGGTAATTTTCTATATTCTTTATTTTACGCGTATATTATAAAAATTCCAATACGTAGCACCTGTTATATGGCAATATGTTTTTCATTTATTGTATCGTTAATTTGTGGTTTGCTAAAGTTATTAATAATAGAGCAAATTTCTCTGCGCGCAATCTAGTGTACAATATATGTCAGTGTAGAAAACCTGATAAATAATTTTATGCCCATGGACATAATCAGCCCCTCAGGACATTTTATATTATGCTACTTTTTATTATTTATTCCTTGCTCCAGCTATTGTATATTCAATTTGTAATTAAAAATGACCGTTAATTGAAATTCGAACTTTCGAGATTAAATTTCCAAGATTGTTGACGCGCGACGCGTGATTGAGTTTCTCTTCGAAATACTTTCGTTTAAATTTACTTTTTTATGGTTATATTATATAAGTGACACAGATGGGATTATCGAAATTTCATTAGATCGATTTTGTTTCATACATATACATCTAAAACTACTTTGCTGATTAACATTATTTAAAATTATTATTACACGATTATAAATCTTAACTTTTTTCATGTACATATTTAAAGTTTACATTGTTCTATACTATCTTTGTATAAAAAAAATTCAATATTTTTTTTTTATACGTACAATCAAGTGTACAACATTTGAAACTTTATAAATTACCACTACACCCGATTTTTCGCCCCAATTCATTAAGGAGATTGTTGAAAATTTCACGTTAAAAATTTCAACGTAGTTAGCAAACAATACGCTCTTTATAATGCACTTTGTTTTAACTCGATATCTCAAACCGTTCTCGAGACACAGGCATAAGGAATTCTGAATGAGCGGCCTGGAATTCTTGATGAAATGATCTGACCCACTTTTCTCCCTTTTATACTCGCGTCTAATAGTAATAGTAAAAGGAAAAAAAGAAAAAAAGGAAAAAAAACTGATGCCTCAGCGTCGAGTCTGACTATCCGACGCATGTCGAGCTTACGGTAGGTCAATAAGTGAGAGCGAGCGAGCGAGAGACACGAGCGTGGAACAAGGACAGCGATAACGAAACATTAAATATCTCTTCCGATCGCGACATCTCGAAAACGAAACGTCATATCGAAATAAACTCGAAAACTAAAACTGCAAAGAGAAAAATTCTCTCTTTATCTCGTGATTTAAAAATGTTTTTAAAAATTTTTGTATAATTTTGAAGCAACAGAAGAGATAAAAATTTCTTTATTCGTTATTCCGGAGGATTTTTATCACATCACGATTATTTTTGTGAAATTATTATCTTTGCATTCGATGAAATAGTTCAATCCCCCTCTTGCAACGAATCAATCGGGAGCATTCCATCCGCACGCAGCGTCCATATTGCATTACGGTCCACAGAGAGGGTCCACGATGACATACAGTGATTAGTCGAGCGGCGTAACGCGAGTAAATAATTTCGCATTCCGGGCGTTTGTCGTTCCACGGCGCCGATGACGTCTCTGGCCGCCGTTGGTGCGCCGTGTGGCGTCGTTTAATTAACGTATGGATTATGCCGTCGCGGCCGAACGACGCTCGCCTCCCCGCTCAGAAACATCGCATTAATCATAAACAGTGACCGGCTCCGTAATTCGGTAGGGGGATGAATTGCCGTAGCCGGCCGCGCCGCGCAAAATTCATCGGTGCACTTAAACTGGCGGCCGTCCGCCACCACTGCGCCGCTGCGCGTACGCGCGATCGGGTTTAATGCACAGCGAAACGGAAGTGCATAAATAGCGTATCGATGCCACCACCCCACGGGGGAAACGATTTAACGTTGGACGAAGCTAGCGCGAGATTGATATTGAATTATGGAAGTTTCGGCGGTTAGTTCGATTTGGGGGGAAGGGGGATCGAGGAGACAGTGATTTCGGCTTCGTTTCACGGATGGAAATTGTTGATGGAAACGGATTTCACGTTATATGGATATATCACATGTCGTGATATGTTCGTTTTTTTTTTTTTTTTTTAAATAAGAGACAAACGTAAGAGGGAAATTCAAATGAGGTTTCGTTTTTTTGTAGGAATCTGGTAGGAACTGGTGCGTTTGACGTCTCTGCGAATATATAGAAATAACGTGAAAATTTGATGGAAATGAAGAGAAGGGAGGGGGTTTAACTTTTGTATTCCAACGGTATTCTCTCTTCGGTCCCTCTCCTCGTTCATTATTAATCTTCCCGCGCAAAAGTTGGCAACGTCGAGGCATTAATCATGCCAGGGCATCGTGGTAATTCCGTGGGACCTACTAATCACGGGGCAAGACCAATTAATTCGTGGCGACGTGCAAGGGTTGGTGGACAACGCGATCCCAACGTTGTCCGCGTGCAAATTTTCGTTGTACTTCCGCCCCTCTTCGAAACATATTGTTAGGAAAGGGACTCCCCATATTTCTGACCAGATTCCTCCGTGATTTAATGCCACTTTCTTCCCTTTATTTCGTTCAAACTGAGAGAATTTGAATTCTTTTTTTTTTTTTTTAATTCGATATTTAAAATAAATTATATTTTTCGCTTAGAATCCAAGCAATGTGAATAATCAAAAATAATAGAGAAAAATTGAATCTCAAGATTACAAATATTATCTTCGATGACATGAATGTATTGAACAAGTGTAGAATGATGTGACGTCTCGACCACAACTGTTAGTATCTATTTCTACCGCTAGATGACCATAATCATGATCAAACTATTATGATCGGACTATGTAATAACTATAGTGCTGATTATCGCCACTAGGCGGCTTCAAATGTCACTCATCTATACTGTGAAATATAAGTGGACCAAGTAAACGATTATCCTTCTGTTTTTTTCTATAACAAAATGACAGAGTACATATTAGTATTAATTAGTCTTATGTCTCTGGTTTCTTGGATTTTTATAATTCTATTAACATTTAAATCTGTTCATTTTCAAACGAGAATTGCATCGTATAAAACATACAGTAAAATAAAATTATAGAAAGTTAAACTATTGAAATTTATTTACAATACTAATATAAAATGTATATTATAGTTTTAGTTAGTTATAATGGATAAATGCATAAAAAAAGTTGATTGTGAACATAAGAAATTAATACATAAAATTACATTTTCAGAAATATATATACGTCATCAATATCTTTTGTCAATAATCTTCTTTTGCTCAAAAAAAAAAAAAAAAATCTAATTTATTCTTATCTCTGCATAATCCAAACATGGCATCAAGAAACTCTCCTCTCCTTACAAATCCCTTTCGTAATATTCGAGGCACAAAGAAAAATTTCCTTCAACTTTTCCAATAACTCACCAACAAACGTAAATACGCGGGTCTTAACAATTCTCGAACATTTCTCAATAAACCTATCACGGCAATAAGAATGCTCGAACTCGAACTCCCTCCTTCGCCCTCCCTCTTCGAGGTAACGTTCGATTTCCTTCGATCCAAGGGAAATTTCAATATGTAGGTTTTCCCGTGGTGAAATTTCCGCCGATCCCATAACCGTCTTACTATGGCATGAATCGTTCTCGAGTATCCCGGATCGGTGGATTCCCGTTGACGAGCGAGGAAGCAGCTCGAGGAAAGAAAGAGAGAGAGTGAGACAGTCAGTCACGTCGACCGTGTGTCTCTTCCTCAAGGTCCATTAGTCTCGAATCTGCTGCGGTTCCAGAAAATTGTTCGACCTGGATGGCTCTTCGATGTCGTTGGAATGACGCTGATAAAAAGGGGAGGAAAGAAAAAGAAAAGAAAAGAAAAGAAACGGAAAGGAGGAGGAAAAAGGAAAGGAAGAAGGAAATGCGAAAAAGGACGGGAGAGATGGGTAAACGCGAAAGAGCAGTGGGTGTTCCAATAAGCAACTGGAAACTTGGACTGGTTCCAAACAGGAAGTAATACCGGGATTCTAGTGGAGACTGGCAGCGTCTTCGACAAACTGTGCGCTGTCTACAGCAATAGTTTCATAGGCGGTTAACGAGGACCATTGTCTAGGGATGCCGATAATTATGTTAGTTTGCTAGAAGACTTGACAGTGTTCGGGATATGGGATAACGAGAATGTTTCTTCTTAAAGAGGTGTCCTTGGATTTGAAACTGATCGGATGAGTTGATATGTTTGTGATTTGATTGTATGTTTCTTGAACGAATACTTGACTCTTCGTGTTGAAAGTTATTATATATACGAGGATGTGAAAGAGGTAAAATAAATTGCACGAAAATAAAAATAAAGTTAAACGATACAACGAGGTGTTGTATCGAATGAATATAGTTTTTTTGAAGGTGTTTTATTAAAATTTTTTCATTTCTTCTCTTCTCTTTTTCTTTTCTCTCTAGTGTGAATTGTTGTTGAAAATCTAAGTTCAATTTAAAACTAGCTTTTTCGCCTCTTTTTTTGAAAAGAATTATTCTTGTTTCCAATAATTGGTGACAATATAAATCATCATCCAGTTTATTATATGGTTGAGTTAGATTTATATTTTTCAGTTGTATACAATATAACTTTATCTTTTTCTATTGATGTCAGAAATAAATTTCAATAATTCGTAATAATGTATCTGTAATTCAATATCGATTATTTTTCAACTTTTTTCCTTATGGAATACAATAATTCAATTTATATTGAAACTTTATTCAATTTCTATAAATTTTACATTTGAATTCATATTCTAAAATTTTTTTACAAAATTTTTACGAAATATTAATTTGCCGAGAACGAAGCGAAACATTATAATTTTGTGAAAGTTTAGTAGAGGAAATTTTTATCTGAATCTAATATTTCAAGAATTATAATCTTTTTGTAATTAAAAAATAGAGAATACAATTAAAAAGTTGAAATTATAGGAAAAGTATAATAATTCAATGTTAGACACTTTTTACCTGCTTTAATTAACTCCAAAGTAAGTTAAAAGCATTATTCGCGTAGAACAACATTTTCTAAAGTATTAAATTTCTGTCTTTTTAAAGGTAACTCTCGGATTTTGAAAATAAAATATGAAATTTTTAAAAAGTTATCTTTGCCGTTAGTCTGCTACAATTATTTATGCTGGTACCCTTTTATGAAACACACAGTAAAATAAAACTGTATAATACGTCATACATGCAGAAAGCTTTTTTGGTGAAACCGTTTAGTAAATAAAATTTACAAGGCTTTGAATTTTTTCATTTAAATCTCCATATGTTATAAACTACACTTAAAAAAATTACTTCTGTTACATTTATTAAATATCACAATTCATATCATGTCAAAATTTATAATTTCAATGAAATTTTTTAAGTTTTTAATTTTTGAAGTTTTTTAATTTTTTATTTTTAAGTTTGATTCTATTGTATTTTTTTTACAATAAAATATAGATTTTCTTAAAATTTCATAAATATTTTTAATTCTATTTTTATTCTTTAATTTAACGAAGTATTTTATTATAAAATTTAAATCTTCGTTTTCTTTGCATTTAGATTATCTCTAGAAAAAAGATTTTAATTCAACTCAATAAATTGAGAACTAATTAAGAAATAATTAAATCTTAATACAAAATATGCAGCAAAATGAAATTAATTTAAAATCAAATTTATCTTTGCGGATATAGAATAATATTTTGCCTTTTCAATTTGCAAGATATTATATTTATTTTCAATTAATATTCGTTGCCCTTTTATCAACAAATTTTTTACCAAAAATATTAATGTCAAATTTATTAAATTCATTAAATTCATTTATCTGAGTAAAGTATTTATTAAATTATTATTTCCGATAAAATTAATTCTCTCAATGAATTCTCTATATTTAAAGTAAAATTGTATAATTAAATGAAATAATTCCTTATTCGAATGAAATTTTGATTAAATCTTTTATTTTCTATCTTTATTTTATCCCGTCGGATAATAATATCGATAAATCACTTTGGAAAATTCATGTATTTAAAAAAAATAGAAAAAAAATATTACACAATCGTAAATTGAAAATCTTTAAATTTAATAACAATTTTTTTTTTTTTTATACGTTTCGAAAGATTGCCTCTCGACAGAAAATTCTTGGACGCGTTGAAGCGTTACAACATTAGCTCTCGAGACCGGGACACGGAAAAGTCTCTCTCGACGCGAGTGACGCTCGCAAATTCGCTTTCAATGCTTAACACAGCTGAAAAAATTTCGCGTGTAGAAATTGGACGGAAACGAGAGAGCTTGTTAGTGGCGTGAACCATTCTAACCGACATTTAACACCGAGACACGAGACACGTTTATTCGTTACAAGTAAACACAATTCATCGTGGACCCCCCTCCCTTTTTTTAAGCTGCTTGCAACAGTGTTGCATCTGTGATCTCGCGAAGATTTTATTTGTGATTGCGTTGGGGAAGAAAATTCGAAGAGATGTGTTAATTTTAATTTAAAATTGTATAGAAGAATATTATGATTTTGTTTCTTGTTAATTTTATCATCTCTTTGATTTCTTTGATTCCAGTTAATATTTTTGACGTCGAAAAATTTGTAAAAAAAAAGAAAAAATAAATAGGAAGGTATTTTTTATATTATCCAAAATTTGCAATTGTCTGAAGTATGAACGAATTTGTGACGAAACAATTGATACGATGCATACAGGAACAGAAATTCATTTACTAAATTTTAACAAAAGTTTACTGTGGTGACAACGAGTTTGTTTCCGTTTCGAATTGAACGAACTTTTGCAACAACTGAAAATGTTTTTTGTCTTTAAAAAAAAAAAAAAGAAAAAAGATTCATCACGTATATATTAATAAATGTAAATTATTACACGCGATAAATTAATTTATTTTTACATTATTATAATTTAATAAGATAAAATGATAAAGATTATTTCTACATTACATTTCTTCTTTTTTTTTTTGTAGTATTTTAAATTGGTCATTGATTCGATCGATACTTTCAATTTTTAATAATGATTTTCGGTTTTATTAAATACATTGGACAACACGATAACAAAAGGGGGATAATGGGAAGGAATATTTTATAGATTCGTTATATGAATAGAATATTTGAATTACCTCGATACGATTCACTGGTTGTATTTATTGATTAAAATCCATAAACTGGCGTTGCTTTTGACGAATCGTCATTGGAAACGCGATCAGATAAAAAAATTTATTGGCCATTTATTTACATCGTTACGTGTCAGGAATATTTGCGATACGGAATTGACGCAATTTTTAATGGGGCGATGGTTAACGCTCAACCCGGATTGTTTGCTCTGTCGCTTTATTTATGACGCGTCGTTGCCGATCAAAGAGATAAACAAAAATGAAATTTGCCGTTGATGGTTTATTATAATGGATCATACAATACATGAAATTCGTTCATTCAATTCGTTTCACCAATGAAATACAACTATTTGAAAGAGCGAGATGTAATAATTTCATCCCTCTCAATAATTTTAATTTCCTCTATAATAATTCTATTGTTCTCTTTAAATTCCTATCGTATTTATTTAATCAATAATTTAAAAAAATGACGAAAAAATTATATTCACGATAAATAATAATTTTCAATAAAAAAAAGGATTCCTTTCAATTTCATAATTATAATAATCAATTCATCAATTATTCATTAATTCTCTTAACATTTAAAAGGCAAATTTATTTATTTTTCCAGAATCATTCTTTCTTACTACTCTTCGAACCCATTCATCTGCTCGTATCATCAAATTCAATTCGATCAAATTTTAATCAACTCGAAAACCACCACCAACCAACCAACCAGCCTGAATGGATCGAAGTACATTAATCACTAGGTTCTTTGTGCGCGTAAAACGTGTCTTTCAATCCAGTTGATTTCTCTTGGCATAATCAGCTTCCCTACCACAGGGAACTAATGGTTTCGCGGATTTCCCGATTTTTCGACTTCTCTTTGAGAGAAGCTTTCGACTCGAAGCCTCCTTCCCTCTCCCTCCCTCTTCCTCTCGTTCGATGCACGGGGAATGAGGTAACGTGGAAACCGCACAACTGATGGACGTGATATACACGTATCAGCGTGTGTGCGGTTAGCGGTTCTGACGTTTAGGCTAATATACGTTTGGTACGAACAGGTACCGCAGCTTGCTCCCTCCCTGCTTCACGTGCAACCGTTACTTCAATGAAACACGAGATGATTAACAAAGAGTTTTTCGACGAAACCCAGTAGAATTTCCATTGGAAATAGAATAAAATAGAAGATTCGTTTCGATTTCTGATAATTTGAACGTGTGAATAACAGTTCTTCTTTTCAGAATCATCTTGTTGTTATCTTTGCTTGGAATCGAACTTAATTTTTGTATTTAACAATTATTTACTTACTAACTTTACTAACAACTCAAACTTTCAAATCACTTTTTTTTTTTTTTCATCCTTCAACATCGACGTGAATTCCAATCACAGCTGGAAATCACCCCGAAACGAGATGTATTCGACGTCGAATTCTAGCCACGCGACACGAAAAATCGTGGAATTAACGTAACACGAAAATAATTTTCCCTTTTATCCCCGGTGAGGGGATAAAACGTGAGGGGATCGAATATATTCCCGACACGATCGCGTGCAAAATCTACCGTAAGTTATCCAGTTTCGTGTTATCCGGCACGCATTCCTTTCCAAGCGACGGGACGCGTGAGAAATATTTGACAACAGGAGGATATTCTTTTCACCCTCGAAAGTCGACGACCCGACGAACGATCTTTACGACGCTCCATGGAATCGCAGGGGATCGCTCTGATTGGCTAATTGAAACGAACGCGGTCCCTTTTGTGTTATCTTTGAGAAATTAAATTAGAGTGGAATTTTTAGTTTTTTGGATTTTTTATTTTAATGTTAAGTAAAGATTGACTGTATTAATAAATGTCTTAATAATGAAAATAACGAATATACAACTCGTTACGATATTACGTTGGAATATAATGGAATATAATATTGGGATATAAATGATATATATACGGAAAAGGAAGAATTTTTCTTTTTTATCCAAACGCGTTCGATCTCGATTATTTCCATCTCTTTCTGTTCTCCACCATGTCAAGGATCGAGGGAACTCGACTTGGCGGCAACTTTTTAAATGAAATTTTTCCCGATTTTCACGCGCTCTCGTCCGGAAATCAGGATGGGCTTTACCATAATAACGTTGAAGGAGATCCTTCTTCGTTCTGACACTTTCGAGGAATTAATGTCGTTAAGTTCGCGTTACAAGAGTGGCAAATGAAGTTGCCTTTTTTGAGATTGAAAATTTTTTATTCCATCTGACGAGCGAATATTTAATTCGCTCGTCTCTCCTGTCCTGTGAAATTTAAAGGGATACGTTGTTGATGAGTTTTTTTTTTTCAGTTGGAATGTAATTCTATATGTGTCTGATTTCGTTAATATCATTTCACTCATTTCTTTTTTCTTTATTATAGAATTTATTTGATAAAATATTGTTGAGTGACTCAAACAATAATCTTAAAGGTTTGGAGTTTAGTTAAATTCTGGTAATTACTGTTTTTGTAATTCAGTAGTATACAATGGTCAGAAAAGTGGTTAAGTGTCTGACTTATCATTTGTATGACTACTGCGAAGCATTTGATCACGAATACGAAATGAAATTTCTTGTCTGATCATTGTCTCACCTATCCTACTGTGTAAGTAACTTCATATATATAATATATATTTCAATAAAGTGGTATTAATTTGCACAAATTGTTTTTATTATTTTTTTATACTTTTATAATATGTTAAATTAAATTAATTCATTATTTGTTTCATATTCACACAAATTTCATATTTCATACGATGGATCTATTCGAAAAATAATTCGTATTAGAGTTGAGGAGGCTTTAAAGCATTTTCTAGATCAAATATTTTAAAATTTGAATTCCAATTTGATGCTACTTTGACATGGGAGCAAATATCATTAAAAATTCATGATCTTTCCATTTATTCCTTTCGTCGACCACATGGAAAATTTCAACAAGTTATCGCCGATTTTATCAGGAAAAATTCACAGATTCGCTGGTAATATTGAGACGTGTACTTTGAATATATATTTTTAACGAATATTTAATTTGATACAATTCGATAAAATTAAATATATCTCTTACATTGAAAGCTTTTAATTACCATTCACATATTTAATTTTGCGTTTAAAAAACTTGTCAACATTGATTTTAATACGAAAGAATATTTTGATATTTTGGAAATTAAATAAATTTAATTATAAGTGATAGAAATATAGAATAAAATTATAAATGATAATTTAAGTTATATTTTTCTTATTATTTCTTTTTTCCCTCCAAGTTAACATTCACAAACTTTGATAAATTTTTACAAAAATTTACAAGTGAAATGACAATTGTAAAAACTGTCGTAAAAGAGGAGGATTAAAATTATCAAATTTATTTCTCAATATTTGCATATTGCCCTTATTATTTCCATACAAAAATTGAGATTTTCCAAAATCTCGTGAAATTCGTGGAATATCAATTGTTAAAAAATTTCGCAAGAAAATCCTTAAAAAGAAAAAAAAAATGAAATTAAAACGAACGAGACAAAGTGAATCCTCGGATCGATACGACCAATGAGAGCGCCAATGAGATTGCGGCGAAGGAAAACGATAAACAGAAACTTGACAAGCGAAGAGGTGCACAGATGCGGGTAACGATGCCGGAAATGGAGGAGGTTGATTGTTTACGGATCTTATTATCCACATTAGCTTTATTAGCCGATACGATACGGCCAGGAGTCGGAGGCGTCTTAGAATCTTGGCCTACGGGGACCAAGTTACGTGTATACACAACTACTGCCCGTTTATTCTGCCAACATAGCGGTTCCTAATCGCATTATCGTATTTTGCCCTCTATCGTTTCGCGGATATCTCCTCCCCGTAATCCATGTTTTCCGATCGACGATCGGGATTAAGATATTAACGTTGCTGAATTCCGATTTACGGTTATGACCATAGAATGGACAGGAGTCTTTGTTAATATCGAAAAATCTGTGATCCGTTTCGATCTCTTTTATTGTTCAACGTTATATATTAAAATATTATTTATCGAATATATTTTCACAATAATAGTAAGTTTATTAAAATATTTAGAAAATTGGATAGAAATAGCAAGATATTGATTGAATTTCAATTATAATATTTAAACGATTAATTATTGTATTTAAGTATAGAAAGTGGAAATTGAATCGTGATGTTTCTTTAACGGAACTTTTCTATATATTCTGTTCCCTTTGTTACAGGTGTAAAGAACCAGGAAGGTACCTGACAGATCTTCCTCCAACAGCGGTGATAATTTGCTTCCATAACGAAGCCTGGTCGGTGTTGCTGAGGACGGTCCATTCCGTGCTGGACAGATCACCGGACCACCTTATACAGGAGATCATCCTGGTAGATGATTTCTCCGACATGCGTAAGTAAACATTTCATTCTCTCTCTCTCTCTCTCTCTCTCTCTCTCTCTCTCTCTCTCTCTCTCTCTCTCTCTCTCCAATAATATCTTCTTCGAAACATATGACACGCCATCTGAATTAATTCACACCCATCTCTTCCTTCCTCAACCTCCCATTAAAATATACGATTATTAAACTTTTTTAAACCTTTAAACTTTTTTAAATTATTTATTATTAAATTAAACTAGAGATAATATTGAACGCGATCGACGCAAAGTTCCACCTCAAAGAAAGAATCTCCAAAGAAGGAATCGTTTCCCATGATCGGTCGAGAGAATCGAAGAGAAATTCTAAAGCCTGAGAGGAGGGGGGGGAGAGAGATCTGATCTTACGCTATTCGATACGTGCCTCCATTCAATCCTCGCCGATGATTCGTTATCGCGGTCAACGTACGTACACACAGCCCTTCGCTATGGATCGATTAATCGCGATCCATCCAGCCATGGAACCCGTAAAAAACGATCGACGGGGCGAGAGGACGGAGGGGTCAGCCTGGGTTGAATGGAGGAGGAGGAAAGCTCGGCGTCGACGTGTTGCGCGCGTGCAAAATTCCCGACAGCTTGATGCATGCCAACGATCCCGAGACGTTGATATCTTTCCCCTCGTCGAAGGGAGGGAGGGAGGGAGGAGCGTCGAGGAATGGAGGGGAGGGGATAAAAATTTGTCTGCGTCTGACGCGACGTTTCCGCCGCCGAGGAAAACTTTGACGGAAGATCGATTGTCTCCTTCCTTGTCGTGTCGCGAGCTTATTATCCCCCCTGGCGGAAGTACGGTTTGACAGGATGAATCCATGATTTTTATTGTGCTGGCGCTCTCTCTCCCTCCTTCTCTCTCTCTCTCTCTCTCTCTCTCTCTCTTTCTCTCGAGTTACAGACGGATCGAAATATAATGGATTTTTAATGGGCGTAAAATATTTAGGGTAATGCATGACACGCGTGACATATCTGGATCTGGTGTGTATTTCGATAGGTATGATAGATAAAATATAAATTAGATTTGAATATTTCACAGATTGTGATGTTAAGTTAAGTAGCGATCGTTCTTCGTTTGTTTTAATATCGGAGTTAAGTTGGACGCTTGGAAGGATTTTTATTTTATTGATGTTAATGAGGCGATGTGTCCTAATCTTGAAAAAATTTTGGAGATGATACGTATTCTTTAAAAAACTTTGGAAATTGTATTGCAAATTGCACAGAATTTACAAGTTGGACAAATTGGATGGTTGAAATGGATCACGATTGAATTACGATTGAAAATATTTCAACGATTCTGTACGAGATGCTGTAATAAAATAAGAAGATTTGATTGATAATTATTGTTGGGGAATGATGGCGAAGTTTCGTTGATGGAGTAAGTATATAAGTTTGTTAACGAGTTATCGACGAAAGAATTGTATAATGCATTTTCCGTATAAAAATGAAATTCATGATGCAATAACTTCAACGTAGGTACAAGTTAGTTGAAGAAGTCTGTCTCGATAACTGAGAGAAAAATATATCTCATATCTTATATTTTCTTTTTAGGCATTATTTTTTAATAAAGAATTATTTTTTAATAAAGAAATTAACTTTAATATTTCCTTCGTTTGAAAGGAAATATCCTTTAAAAGAATATCCTTACGAGAACGAAAATCAGAAATTTGCAAATATATTTCCTCCCCAAGAAACGAATCTTAGTCTTCAAAAAAAAAAAAAAAAAAAAAAATAATAGGATTCCTTTCTGTAGTTCGTTTAATAGTTCGTTGAAAGAGATAACCAGAAAACAAAGAGCAGTTTATCGCCAAAGGTGTTCGAATTAACGTGTCGCCGGATGGAAAGGACAGATAGCTAACCGTAGTCACGTGTAACAAAGGAGAGAGAAAGAGGAGGGGGAGAGGGAGGAAGGAAGAAAATAAAAATCGGTGGTGGAAAAGCCGGCGAGATTAAGCCCGCTTGACAGCAGGTTAGCGAAGGCGCAACGTGTTGTAAACGATATAGAAACCAGAGCAAGTAAGCTCGTGCAATCCACCTTAAAAGCTCGAGATAAGCTTCCGTGGCAACCGGAAGTCGAGCTCATAAACATAGTTAGCCCATGCGCTATGGATAGCAGATGGTGTGCCCCGTTTCAAAACAAACTGATTGTTTTATCATGAGACAGAGACAGGAAACAATGAGCATCTCTTTTTACATTCGTGTTCTTTTTTTTTTCCATTCTTTTTCTATCTGTCGGTAAGATGGAAATAATAATAAAGTGGTTTGTTAACAAAAATTTGTAATAAAGATTTAATTAATAGTAATAAGGAGAACGTCTTCTCTTTGTAATTACGAGATTATTACAACGTAATGGAAGGAAGGAAAATAATTTGATATTTCTGCAGCTTTTGATGAGGGACTAAATAAATTTGTAACGTGATGAAGGTATTGTGGCTATAGGTTATTGCGGGAAGAAAAAATTAAAAAAGAATATTATATAAAATTATGAAAAATTAATATTTTTTTATGAAAAAATTTTTAAATTTTTAAAGAATTATTATAGAGTAAAAAAATACAAGAGTATTTTTATTCTTTAGTTTTTCAGACAGATTTTCCAGCTATTTAATTTCCACTTGTGAAATACGAATCGCGTGTTCAATTTCAAACGAAATGCACGATTCTATTTCAAATTTCTCGTTTTGTTATAAACTTTAGTATAAAAACGGATTGTCAATTATAATTATTTAAATATAATTTGTAACGCTTGAAAACGATTTCGATATTAAAGATATCGAAGATTTGTTTTAAAATAAACTCGATCGTTACAATTCGTACGGGAATGATCCTTGAAATCCCTGTATATTATCTGCAGTTAAACTAACCGAACTCAATAAGTGAAGGCTTAGAGAGAATGTTCTCTCACAGAGGTATTTTAACGTAAAGTAAATCACGAATGTCTACTAATTGCTATCCCCAATGGAACACTTCGACTATAACTCATCTGATATCGTAAATCTAAATTTTATGTACAATTACATTGGATATAAAGTTATATCGCGCACCGTTTCGAGTTATATCGTTTAAAATTAGTCGATAAAATACTAAAATTGTAAAATATTGTAATAATAATTTTTAAAACTCGTCTTCTTCATTTTCTGATTCTACCATTCAATAGATTCAATAAATTTGTAATATAAGGAACGAAATAAAATTACATACGTATATCTCAGATTTTATACTTTAAATAATTTCAATAGCAAAACGATACAAAATATTTAATATGCGAAAAATGATTTTAAAGGTCAAAACAAATATAAAAGTTGGTATACAAAAATATCGATTGAAATTTATTTATTAAGTTATAAGCAATTGAAATTTGTATTGGACGAAGCAAAACAGATAGAAAGAGACAGCTTTATCGTGTTACATCATTCCGCCGCAGCGTGGCGCTCCATGTCATAGCGAAAATTTCAATTGCTCGTAACTCGATAAATAAACCTCGATCGACATTTATGCATACCAATTTGTCACTGTGGCCTCTAGAATCGATCCTTCAAATATTAATTCCACTGATTAACTGTTAATTATTAATTATTAAACACTGTACAATAATCGAATTTAAATATTCTTCGCTCAATCGATCGAATTAAAAATTCCAACAGCGCATCTCCAGCGTCAATTGGAGGACTACATGATGAACTACCCGAAAGTGCAGATCATTAGGGCGCAAAAACGGGAAGGTCTTATCAGAGCTCGTTTACTGGGCGCTGCAGCCGCGAAGGCCCCTGTCCTCACATATTTGGACAGCCATTGCGAGTGCACCGAGGGTTGGCTCGAGCCCCTTCTCGATCGGATCGCTCGTAATCCAACGACAGTCGTTTGCCCCGTGATCGATGTGATCGACGATACAACGCTGGAATATCATTGGAGAGATTCCGGCGGTGTGAACGTGGGTGGATTCGATTGGAATCTGCAGGTAAGCGAAATTCCTTTCGACGTTATTTCGTGGATGTCGTTGCCGAGTGATGACAAAACGCCGGCCGCGCCAATGATTTCATCATTGAGTAAAATGTGAATAATTATTGCTGGAATTTGAATGATTGCGCTTTGAAGGGATCGAGGTCGGCTCGGGTTCTCCTGATTTCGGGTGAATTATTTTGAAACAACATTTCATTGTAAAAAACATACGTAAGAATATAATTGAATGATAATCTTGAAAATCGTGTATAAGCTATCGATGGAAAGATTTCAAATTTTTAAAAAGAATTCTAAATTCATAGTTTTTAAGGATTTCTTAGAATAATGTGCGCACTGGAAGAATATATATATTATAAAATGCACACGGTGTTATAAAATGATATAGGGGAGAAAATTGAAAGAAATATACTTACTATGCTATACTCTAAGTGAAACTGGAAGTGGCGAGTTTTAAGTGGTCATAGTACGCGTATGGTCAGACATGTATAATACATTTCTCGAAGCTCTTTTCTTTTCACGTGTTTCAAAGTAATTTTTTTCATTTTACTTAAATCCTAAAAGAAAAGTATTTTGTGTTTCAAGTTTACGATAAAATTATAAAACGAAAAATAATATAAAATAAATTGAATTTTTTCCTTTAGAAAGGAAAAACGAAAAAATTGTCATAACTGAAATTTTAAAAAATTTATACATTTCGATTCATCCATTCAATAAAATCTATAAATAAATTTGTGAATACACATTTTCTTCGGCTTAAACAATAAAAGATCAAACCATTTATAATTTTATCTCTCGTTTAAAATTAGCCATCTTCAAGTTTCTCAAGTTTCTCCAAAACATTTCGAGACTATTTGTTCTTTCCACCAACTTTTTACAATTTCTCTTCATCAATTTGCCCGATTTCCGAGATTCCTTGTTGATTTCTGTATCAGTTCAATTGGCACGCGGTTCCGGAGAGGGAGAAGAAGAGACACAAGAATCCAGCGGAGCCTGTGTGGTCACCAACGATGGCTGGAGGCCTTTTCTCGATAGATCGAGCTTTCTTTGAACGTCTCGGCACGTACGACAGCGGGTTTGATATTTGGGGTGGCGAAAATCTCGAGCTCTCCTTCAAAACGTGGATGTGCGGAGGTACGTGTAACACCGATCGTAAAAGATTTGTCTCACAAGAATTTATCGTAGAAAATTGATAGAAATAAGAACTCTATCGAATCCCATACCCCAATAATAAATTCTATCTTATTTCAACTCACTCGCAAACTCGAAACAAATTTTTGAAACGCTTCCAGACTGACCTCCCCCTTTCCCTTTCCTCTAATTTCTCTCACGCGATAATCAACGAATCCATCCTCCTTGGTCTAATCCACCTAATCGGATCTCTATCAAAGTCCAATCTCTCCACGATCTCTCGCAATCACAATCTTCATCCTTTCGTCCTAATTTTTCCACGAATTCCTCACGAAGGAAATCCCTTAGGAAGGAACTTAAATCCTTGCAACCCCTTTTTGCGACAAAATAAATACAATTACTCCCATCCCCCTCCCGTCCGCAATCAGCCGTTTCCGCGGCTGAACGAGACTCGAACGCCGGTTGTGTTTTTGTTCCAGGCACCCTGGAAATCGTGCCCTGCTCACACGTGGGACACATCTTCCGGAAACGGTCGCCGTACAAGTGGCGGAGCGGCGTGAACGTGCTCAAGAGGAACAGCATAAGGTTGAGCGAGGTGTGGCTGGACGAGTATGCCAAGTACTACTACCAGAGGATAGGTCACGACAAGGTGAGCCATCCAGACTTCTTTCCCTTTCGATTTTTCTTGCTCGACCTTTCTATCTCGATCGCGCTCTTCTTCCTCGAGACTTGATTAGGGCGGCATGTCTCGAGACGAGTTTGCGTCACAAGTATGAAAATAGCAACGAAGAGAGTAAAGGATGTGATATTTAAGGGAGCGTGGAAATAGATTGATTTTATTTTTTTGCTCGTGGAAGAATGGAAGAATTTTGTTATTTGTCAAGAGTGATATAAATTTTTTTTGGCGCGTAGATAGTTTTTGAAAAATGAAGAGAGAGTATAGAAGATTTTATAGAATATAAAATTTAATTATAAATTATTATTTAGAAAAAAAAAAAAAGAAACAAAAGAAGATCGGTAGTTTAATCTAAAATAGAATAGAATCTTTTTTTATTATTTAAATAAATTCATCATAGATAGATAAATTTTATAATTTTATGAGAATAGAATACGTTTGAAAAGAAATGATAACAAATAAAAGTTTGCGAGAAAGATTTCCTTGATATTCCATCTGTATATCAAGATATAATTCGCGCGCGTATAGAGATTATAAACTGTTTTGAATAAAGTCTACACACGTTGGGAAACGTGTCTTTCCATTTGCGTGTGATTTTATTGGTCTCGTCGGGGCACATGTTGACCGAAATAGTCGCCATAAGGGATGACGATAATAGAGAGAGCCATAGACCGAGGACTCGTCGTAAAAACCAGTCTATAAACACGTGAAGCACTCTTAAAGATCACTCTTGTATTCCCCTGGAAGGTATTTCCTTCATTCTCTATCCTTTATCCTATCATCTTGTCCCCTCGAAACGAGATCGAGTGTGTCGAAGGATGAGATAAAAATTATTCGACGAAGATTAATTTTTTTCGTTCAAATTTTGTTCGATAAAACATTTTCCAAAATTAATTTATCGAATTATCGTTGAAAAATGATTTTGAACGTCCATCTTATTTTATTTTGAAAAAGAATAATTATTAAATAATTATAATTCATTATAGATTGTAGAATTTTTAGATTTGTAAAATTATAATAACTATAAATAGTTATAAAAGAAGCAACAAATAATGAATTATTGCAAAAGAGATAAAATGAAAAATAGTTTACTACTTTTTACATCTCTTGATTTGTAGCAATATTTTATACAGTATGATATAATAGTAGTATGATATAAATGTAAATATAATGTGAAACATAAAAATATGAAATATAAAAATTTAATTTAAAGATTAATTTGAAATTAATTGTTAAAGTCATTTACAGAAGATGTGTTAATAATATTCGTAATAAAAAAGTGAGACTTTATTGGTTATGAACTGACACGTGTTCCAAATTTGAAGAGATTTTTTTATTTTAGAACAATTCAACAATTTACTCGAGCGTTGCTGAAAATTGTTTTACATTTTATTTTATACATTTTATCGAAAACGTTTTATCAGTCGAGCACCGTTTTGACACAATACGTGCTTGAATTTTCCATTTTCTATATTCCTTGACACGTTGCAAAATGCATAAAACTATGAATGTGAAATAAAAATAAAAAGAAACGATAAGATTTTTGGAAAGCATGAAACTATAAAATATTGATTTAAAAAAATTTAAATTTCATGTTTTATATTATCATATTTTTCTAGAAATACTTAATTAAATATATATATATATATATAAAGATACTCTTTTATCGTTATTTTCTATAGGATATTAATTTTTAAGTAGAACAAGTCTGTCATTTCTGACACAATCTCTTATGCTCCTTTAAAGTTCATTGCAAATTAATTTCAAATACAGAATGAATTTAAAATTACTATACTATATAAACTATACTATATACTACATACTATATATATGTAATACACTATAAATATTGCAACGAAAGCAATATTATTTTAATAAATAAACAAGTAAATATTAAATAAATACATATAAACGATAAACACATATAATCATTTACATTTCTATTTCATTAGCATTCGAAATTAATTTTCTCAAAAGCTCTTTGCACAGATTTAACATCTATTTACGAAATCTCACAATCGAATTTAATAACACCAGTTATCCAATTTTATCGTGTCACAAAATAAAATCATTCTTTTACTTTTTATCTTTATTTTAAATTCGTCGTTCGATTCCTGCCAAACGAAAAATAAGACAAAAATTATCGAGTACAGCTTAAATATTTTCTATTTTTGGATAGTAGAGGGAAAAGCTTGCCCAAAGTCCAAACAGGTTCCACGAGCGTCCATGAATCCCACCCTCGCGCGAGTATTGCCATTATTCCGCTCTAGGAGGCTTTAAACTCCGGCCCATAAAAGATTCCCCTGCATTTCTCCTCTTTATTTCCTCCACGCTCTTACCTCGCCTCCCTATCCCCCTTCTTTTTTACGATTATATCCCTCATCCCCTGCCACCCTTTAAATCCCTGCCTCCAGGAAACGATCCCTTTCCACCCGGTTGCGCAGGTCCGGCTTCCTTCCTTCGCTCGTCAGGCAAAATTTCCGGGCTTATGATTCGCAATTTTCGCAGGGCAAATACGGGGACGTATCAGAGAGGAAGGCGCTGAGGAAAAGGCTCGGCTGCAAATCGTTCAAGTGGTACCTGGACAACGTCTATCCGGAGCTGTTCATACCTGGCGAGGCGGTGGCTTCCGGCGAGGTAAGGATTCACCCCCTCCTTCCTCCTGCCTTCGTCTTCATTTTCTTTTCCAGGAGATCGAGGCGATCGGGATCAACGAATGGAGACGTTCGTTCCTTTAACCTCTTCGGTACGTGCCTCGACTATGGAACACGTGTGTACGCCACGTGTATTCGTATTGTCGAACCGAGCGTTTGGTATATATGGTATGACATATTTATTTTACGTACGTCGATTATAGCGTGTGATCGATGTACATTGCGGATTGGGTACTAGGTTCGGATTTGTGGTGCTTATGCGGTCGAGGATCGATGGTGATTTGATATTGACTATAATCGGTGGCATTTATTTGGAAATCCTGGAAAAAGGTTTGATTACATCGATGATAATAAATAAATCTAATAATTGGTTAGTGTGGTTTCCAGAATTCGATGTAAATTATAGTAAAAAAAGGGATTATTTATGTACAGAGTTTGGTGTCAAACAATTGGTGAAACGATTACAGTCTACGTATTTATTCGTATAATTTGACATCGACTATAGTCAACAACCGCCATGTTTGTTTCTACGCTCGAGTGTAGATTTTAGTCGACGCAAACGTCGCATGAATTAATACCATCGAGCATCATTTATAATCGACAGCTTATGAATGTCAATAATCGATGATTTCGAAATATCATTTGTATACCATATTGTTCTTGCTCGTTATATAATATTCCATAACGAACGATGGCCATACCGAAGAGGTTAGTACAGGAATTACCATTGTCATTTTGATATACACGAGGATGTCAAGATACTTGGAGGCTCCACTATTTTCGTGGAAAGAATAGTCAAAAGATAAATGGACAGGGAAAGAAAGCTCCCTTTTCATCCTTCCTCTAAGACCTTTCCACGTTTCCTTTTCCAAGAGACACGATGTTCCACGATTTCTAGACGTACGAACATCCTTTTGCTTGGGAGAGACATATGTAAGTGTCGAGTGTTGCGAGATTGTTCTTTCAAAATCCTTTCGAATCTTTGTCCTTTGAAATTTTTCTTATAAAAATTTATTTTTTGGATATTTGAAATTATCATAATAATCTAGGAACATTTACGTGCGAAAGAGAGGTTATGTAACATTTTTAAGACAATATTTCTCTAAAGGGTTCACTTTTTTCAATCTAATAGCTAACTTCTCCATCAAATTCAATTCAAATCATCAATTTACGGAAACAATATTTATTTTCATTAAATTAATCAAAATATCTTAACGAATCCTTAAAAAGATACACATTCCTTATCTATCTCCATAACAAAAATATACACGAATTAACTTACCATTTTCCACGTGATGACATATGAAAATTTAGGAAAGTTAAAACAATATCTTTACGCTTTGATCCAAAAAATCTTGCAACGATCCAATTAAAAAAAAAAACCCACATATCATTTTTTTCCCATTTTTTTTCGTGATATATCTATAATACGAATGACACGACACGAAATTAATTTATATTTCTCATTAGTCTCGCGCGATACGGAAATATGGGCCGGCTGTGTCCACCCAGATAGGCAAAGTTCGATTGTCGGTGGCGATGATTGATGTCGACGAGGTTGCGACATGGAAAACAATGCGCGCGATCGAGAAACAATGCGGGCCGTGGTCGGAGGCAATCTCAATCGGGTCGCGCGGCCGACATCCGATCGGAAATCGATTCGTCTCGATCGGCTTGTTGAATTCTTGGCTCGCGGGCGGGCGAAAATCGGCAGCCGCCGGATACGAAACGCGGGCAAACGGCGAAATCGAACTCGTCGCTCCCGGGCGAAGACGTTTCAACGGGGCTTAAAGGGGATTCCCTCCCCCCCCCCCTCCCCCCTCTCGTATTGCCAACCGATTTCCCATTTCCGATTTCGCAATTAAAGTCTCCTTTGACGGCTTATAACTCGCGGCTGTTTTTCCTTCTCTGCCGCGTTCGCCCGCGTTTATGCTCCCCTTTTAATTGATAAACGGTGTTGCGGATATTACATTCGCGTGGATTGCTTTTCCTTCTCGTTTGTTACGTGGATTGTACATACGCGGTATTTCGTTTGACGATTCCATCAATGGAATCGGATCGATCAATCTTCCCGTTTCATCCCGAAATTAAGAAAATACATTTTTTTAATCTCATCTATTAAGTTGGAGAATAATTTGTATAATATATTTATAAAATTTCATATTGTCAACAATTTTTAAAATTTATAAATAAAAGATACGTGTGAGTATGTGGTTTTCTTGAAAATGTATCAAAATTTGGTTTAAAGAAACACTACTAGTGTATTATAAATAATATAACAAAATTAACAAGTACACAAGTGTAGACGAGATATTCAATAAGTAGTAATAACACGTATTCTATCGGACGTATCGAATTCTCTGCAAAGGGTAGTATCAATTTCATTAATTTCCACTTCGGTTGGCACATTACACCACCGAACGATACCCGAAAACGAAAGAGAGGGGAGGGAGGGAAGGAAGGAAGGATTCGTACGTACGATACATAAATATCAACAATGGAAAATCGATGGCTCGTCGTCAGAGATGGAAATCACGGAAATCACGATGTGCGCGATCCGTGATTTCGCTCGCTCTCCCGATTGACAGTGCATTAATTTCGTCCCCCCTGCGGAAAGAGGGGGAGAGTGGAAGAGGAGGAGGAGGAGGAGGAGGAGAAGGAGGAGAGGGAGAGGTTGGAGGCGATCAATCACGTCTCGATTTATTTCCGTCGTGTTGCGAGGCCCGTCTCCTGGCCCTCTGTTTCCCTGCATTCGTAATTGCGAAATGATTGTCGGGCTTGTCGCCGATAATCTCGTGGCACGCTTCTCCTACGGGTCATTACGTTCTCTCGACTCGCGCGCCACCCCTCCTCCTCCATTTGATCGATGCGTTTCCACCCCGCAATCCTCCTCCTGTCGAACCGCGAGTGGATCTCGCGGATCTCGTGATTCCCTGGATTGGTGACCCCGATACGATGCGTTTCGTGTTTCGAGGGGTGGAGAGGTATGCGCGAGGCAGATTCTTTCGCTCGAACGAATCGAGAAAAAAGGTAGTTTTCGGCGATGAAGGAGAGAGGGTAATCGTGAAAGATAAAATCGTCACTTTCGATGAAACGTTCTTGTTTGGATTCTTATTTGGATTTCTTGGTTTCTTTGAGGGCAACTTTTTTGTGAAAACGCGTGTTTGAGAAGGGGATTTTCTTAAGAAGAAAGTTTGAGAAAATTATGAATAAAATTCATCAGTGATAATAATAGTGTGTATTATGTAGACGATATGTGTTCTTGCATTTTTCTGATTACTTTTAATAGCATTAGTTTAGGAAAAAATGGGGGAATTTTGCACGTGGTAGAGTTAGGACGTGGGGAATTCGGTTAATAACGATTATTATCGGATTAATCTGCATAAATTTCGCAAACTCACACGGTACTTTGCGCATGAGAGTAAAATAGAGTTGATATATGATTATCCATTTGCAACGATGGTAATGTAATTTAATAGTGATAATAGTCGTTTTGTTTAATCTCAGTTGCTATGGCTGCTGCATTTGTGTTGTTTCTATCAGAAATAAAAACGAGAGAACAACGAATAGGATTCACTTTCGAATTAATTTTGAAAGAAGATTGATTGAATTTTTAATTTCTGAATATTTAGATCGAGTAAAAATATTTTTAGATCTAATTTTAGATCATAGAAAGATGAAGGAATTATTCCTTTTCGAATTTTAGAAATTCGATCTCAAATTTTTTCTTATATTTTCACCAAATTATATTCTCGAAAGAAATGCGAAACGAGAATTAATTATTCCAAAGATTTACAACAGGATATCCTCTGAATCATCAAATTAATTTCAACGATTGCTACATCATGTGCAAATATTGATCGATGAAAAGTCATCTCTCATAATTCTTCGAGAAAGTTCCTTTCCTATATGTTTTTGAATTCGCTGGAGTATCACATCTTACGGCTTATTAAAGACCTTCCACTATTTCCACGCAATGAATTGTCACGCAACTTGGATATTCCATGCTTTGCTTTGTTCCTTGTTTTCCTTCATTCGTTCTCGATTTTATCGTGAACGAAAAGCAAGCTGTTAAGTCAGAAATTTTCCTGAAACGAACAATTTCAAATAATTATTTTCGGCTTAAATAAGCAGGAACTGGTTAGTCACACGACGTTTCAATTTTCAACGAGTGAATCGTGCGTCCAGACTCGTGAAACTTAAAAACTCATTTTGAAAGTGAACGCGGAAAATGAAACGGTTCTGAATAATGTTTTCCTGAAAGTTGAAGGCTGTTCAGAAGTTTCTCAAGTCGGGGCTCTGTGCCCTCGTTTTTGTGATACCAAACTTCTACAGGATTCCTAAATACATCTTTATATCTTAGCATTAGGGATACAATATTTTGACGCGTGAATATTTCAAAAATTTTAAATTTTCCATTATCTTCAAAAAAATATTTTCAAAAATTTAATCAGAATAATTTTTCATTTAAAGAAATGTTTAAAAAAATCTGCAATGATTTTATCATATCATGCCTCCACGATATTGTTTCATCGATTATGATCGATCATCACGTTCCTCGGGAAGAGATAGCTTAATCTTTCATAATTTGCACGGGCTTCCTTACGGAAACCGACAAGGCGGAAGTGCATCGTTTCCCTCGTGTCACGTTACTCGAGTATGATCGAGTGGAAATTAATTTTTAAAAAAGACGATCTTCTTCTCCAAGATATTCCATTTTCCTTTTGTTTCCCCTTCGACCAAGAATATTCTCATAGAAAGATCAAAAACTATGTACATCTTAAAGATATTGTATCGATGAAACGACGATTAAAAGTGTCTCGTTCGACTAAAAACCTTTCGATATCAAAAGAACCAAACCAAAAAAAAAAAAAAAAAAAAAAGAAAAAAGAAAAAAGAAAAAGAAAAGGAAAAAAATTAAACACACAGCACCGTCTGCGACCCCTTTTATCGGGTCTCGCCGACTGGAATCGGAAAAGAATCAAGCGGAGATCGTGCCGTGGAAATCGCATCGATCAACCGGTTCCCACCCCCGCGAGTATCCTTTGCACTCGAGCCCCCCTTCCCTCCTATCCAAACCGGAACGGAATGCGTTTTGCCATATTTTTTCCCGTCACGGCACCCTTGCTCGTTGGCGGGGAAACTCTTGGCTGGTAAATAGTGGGGGAAAGAGCGCGTTGGGGAAAAAGTAGGAACGCGTGAGAAAGGATGGGCGGACATTTTCGCGAAGAAACGTTTTCACGTGGACTGAGCTTCGGTATGCGATCCACGCCGCGCGCGAAATAACAATTTCTGTCTCAGAGAGCATTGTGCTCGAGAACTGCACCCTAGAACTCGCTATTCCCGAGAAGAGATCCATCGATGATTTCTTCTGTTATTGATTCCTTTGTTATTGTTATTATTGTTATTATTATTATTATTATTATTATTATTATTATTATTACTTTCGTTATCGCGATGTGTATAAATCAGGATCAAGGATCGGGGATTGTTGTTGGGTTGTTGAAAAAACGGAGGAGATGAGTGGATTTATGGGTCCAGCGCGACTCTTGCATGCGAATAATTTTTTCGGGTTGGCTTGTGCGAGTGAAAAATCTGTGCTCGCGGGAAAAGTGTGATGGATGTTGGGGGGAGGGAAGGGGTGATCTGGATATTCGATGAAATAGCACGCGGGAAGGGAGTGAATGTTTCGCTTGATGTATGCTTGGTGTGAAGTGTTTCCAATAGATTTTTCTCCCTCGTTAACGGTTGTTTTTAATGAAGAACGATCGGTTAATGATTTTTCCCTTTCTGATTCAATATTATTACGATAAAATTAGATTTATAATTTTAAAAATTCATCGTATCACGTAACCTCTCTTCTCGATTCTTGCAACACTCGATCAAATTACAATGTATATATATATATATATATATATATGAGATACATGTATATATTGTACAAATAATATTACAGAGAACGAAATTTTATCAGTCACGCGATAAGTCGAGACGATCATTCAAAGCCTGTCTACCAAATTATTTATCTTCCAATCAACTCTCGTTTCAATCCACCATCCAACTCTCGGAACAAAACTCCTCGACTAACCTTCGTCCCTCTCTATAAATCAACCATCTCTCCCTCCCTCCATCCCCCGTCGAAAAAATTAGTTCCACGAAGCCCAGGAGCCTCCGAGCCTCTCTAATAAAGCTCGGCACGAAGATGGAGACCCGGATGCAACTTCCGGAATTTCATCGAAGCCGGCCGAACGTCGACGATAAATCAGTAGTTTTTATTCCAGCCGTACACCGCCACCGTCGAGGGTGGTTGGAGGGGGATGAAGATGACCGGTGTTGAAACTGCAACGACCACAGAATTCTTGCATGCAGAGAAATCAAGACTGCTGACCGTGCTTCCATGACCGAATGCACCCGCCGCCAATGAAAACGCGTGTACACACATTGGCGCACGTGGCCTTCGAAGTTCTATCGAGGCCACGTGTCCGTGTGAATTCCTCTCTGCCCTCCTTACCTTAAAATATTCCGCTCGCTTCGTTTTCTTCTACTTTTTTTTCTTTTTTTTTATTTCTCAAAATATATCGAAATCTAAATTATTTTTTATATTTCCAAGTTATTTAAAAGAGAGAAGATATTATAAGAGATATATAGAAATTTTAATTTTCACGCTCGTTTCGAAATGGATGGGATAATTTTATTTAATGAGATAATTTTAATTAATGTAAGGAGAGCAATTGTATGTAGAGATCGTAAATTGCCGAGGAATCAGATTATTTAGTTGCGATTTATAAGTTTTGTATGCGATATTGAACAGTTGGATTGATTTTTACGTTTCAATAATATTTTTCATTTTTACATTTTTGAGTTTAGAGACAAAAAATTAATCGAAAATGTCTATTGTTGATTGAGACAATTGAATTAAATAAAAATTGACATTGGCGTAAGTCGATTTCATTGTTATTATAAAAATGTACATTTTTTTGTCGTCAATCAAATAAATTACAGCGCGTATTGTAAGAATCTAAAAGTTTAGAAGACAATTAAGAGGATTGTTCCCCGTGTCTTTTAGTTTGTTGAATACTCGGCCAATATACCATCTCTGTGTCCACACGTGCACATACGGGCGGACAAAACGGTAGCTCGGCTCATTTTCGATTTGTCGCCGTCTATTTGAAAAATGGAAGAGCGCATCACTCTGTTGCAGCCCTCTAATCTTTTTGTTCCCGTGCAGTGTGCAACTGTTCCACGCCTGGGTGTGCACCGGGCTCGAGGAAAAATCGACCGATCGTCGATACGTTTCGCCAGAGGGATCTCGATTGAACGGTTTCATCGGGAGAAATGGGGGGGAGGGTGGTTGGTTTCAGAGGGTGTTTGATAGAAAATCGTGATAGCTTTGGTGAAATACTGGCGGAGATACCGTGCTATGAAAGTAGTCTTAAACAATTTCGTAATGGGAGAAGTGAATACGTATATTTTGCAAAGTTAGGTTAGGTCGAATGAACAATATTTAGTCCATTTATACACGTGACGTACGAGAACCGTTAACAATCGAGATTCAATCCGTGTAATCCGTGACAGAAGAGAAAAAAGTTTAGCACGCGAAGATATTAATAAGAATAAGAAAATCGAAATGTATCGAAAGAGGAGAATTTTTTCGAGAGCCATCACAGAAAGATTTCGAGAGCGGGTTCATTCAATTATTGCGTCTTCCTTCTCCCCTTGATTTATGCGTTTTTTCATTTTCACAGGCGCGGCTTTCCGTGAAAAACTTGACCGCTGTAAATATCCCTGGAAACGCGCGAACATCGAGAGAAAAATAACGCCCACTCCCCTATTGGAGGAAAAATATTTTCCGATAGGAAATCGTCCGCTATGCGAAAAATATTTTCACCTAGTACATGTTATTCTTATTGTTTTTTACGACGTGCAGATATCGAGGATTGATGTCTCGCAGTTACGTCCCTTTAACGAGCACATTTTTTTTTTTTTTTTTGGTCGTTCGATTCATATCTTTTTTAATTTATTTCCTTTACCTCAAAATTTCGTAAATATCATCTTTTTTATAAACTGAATCTTCTATATTTTATGGCAATTATATATATATGAATCAATCGATAGCTCATACTTTATTTTTTAAATAATAAAGTTTAATTAATCAGAATTTTATTACATAAATATTTTCTTTTCTTTTGACACAAATATCTCATCGATTATCGAACTTAATAAAGAATTATTAGTATTGCAATGTATTTTTAAAAATAAATTTTTAAAACGGAATAGATTAAAACATTTCGATACAGTATAATTTCTCTCGGTGTTCGCCCGAATTGTAAAAGAAATTTATTATTTATTAAACGTGCTAACCGATATTAATCCACGAAATGATCCACGTACTAACTAACGAACAGGTTCGTAATCTTGGAGAAGGAGGTAACACCTGTCTGGATTCACCGGCACGCAAGGCAGACTTGCACAAGCCTGCCGGCCTCTACCCCTGCCATCGACAGGGTGGAAATCAGGTACAAATAGAGCCGTGGATGCCGAATCCCATACCAGATATGTGTTTTTTAAGCCCCGTCGATCACTCGTTTCACTGTCAGCTTGTTTTCGCGCCTCGATTTCACGATTTGAAGCGAAAACTCGACTTTCGCCCCCTCCCTCCCTTCCTTCTTTTTTATTTTTGCACTCGTATTACGTTTGTATCTCGCAATTTCTCTCGCCTCGATACATTGGTGTTCGATTTTCCATGTTATTCCAAATTTGATCAATTCGTTTGCAAGATTAATCGATCTATAATCGAGATTTATTTTAAAAATAGAGTAAAAATTTGTGAAAAATTTAAATACATAAACAAAAGAATTCAACGAAAGAAAATTCAAATATTAAACGATATTTTCGAATTCTTTCCTCTTCAAAAGTCGACTTTTCGTTTCTTCGAAGGAAACATTTTTAACATTTAACTCGTATTCTCACTCGTTTACACATATTTTAGGTTTGCACGCATGTTTATCTGTTTGGCTTCGTATTTATTCACCTTTTCAGATAGAGAGAGACAGAGAGAGAGAGAGAGAGAGAGAGAAAGGATCACGAGATAAAAAATAAAGGTGTCGCACGTAACCTCTTTGCGTAAGATCGATCTTAACAATAAAAAAAACGAAAGAAAAGAATGAAATTTCTCTTCAATGATATTCTCGTGGGCGAGAAATCGGTAGTAATCGTTTGAAAAATTTGTTGATTCGCTGCAGATCAGACATTTGGTTAGCAGCATGTGTATAGACTCGCCAGGGAAACCTGAAGATCTGCACCAGCCAGTGGGTTTATATCCCTGTCACCGCCAGGGAGGCAATCAGGTACACGAATTCAGAGTTCAGATACTCAATGAGAATAAGAATTTCGAACGTGATATGTCAATAATCACGGGGCATGCGGTGGTATATGCCTGGTATATATAAATATATATATATATTTTTTTTTCTTTTCCTCTAACGTTGTAACGTTAATGCAATTGCAATTTCGTTGATATGATGCGAATTTTAACGTTCTTTCGATCCTTGATGGTGATGGGATATCCACTTGCTCTAGCAGAACGAAAAAAATTTATACATCGTGTCATGCTGCGTCAAAATTTCGTGTCCCAATTTCTATGAGGAATACATTCGAGAAACGAAAGTTACATTTTTTTTTAAATTTCGCGTTAATCTCGAAAATATCATACAACGTCGAAGAGACGAAAATTTGAAAGGAACGAGATAAAATTTACGAACATTACGAAAATTACGAACCTCTGTACTTTTTTTTTTTTTTTTAAAGTGAAATATTTCTGCTGCGAAATATTTCCGTTCTCCTTGTTGTTCACGAAAATTGATCAAACGATGAATGGAATAGTACGATTCTAAATCACATCTCTAATGTATTCCACGCAAATGTCCGCTCAAATGGCGAAACTCGCTCGTTAAACCGGTCCCGGCTATTTACGAATTTTCTTGGCTTGGGATCGGGTTGAAACGGGCGATCGTTTACGATAATCGTCCTGCCAGGAACGGAGTGTTCGCCAGGGACGAGGTAAAAGAAAAAGGGACCGTTAAACCGACGACGCGTTTACCATTTAACTCGCACGCTAAGCTCGACCCATTTCGGTGCAATTAGTAACCCCGCTAATCTGGTGCAGGTGCTCATCAATCGTCCACCTTCCTCTCTCTCTCTCTCTCTCTCTCTTTCTTTATCCGCCTCTCTTCCCTTTATCCTCCTTCCGCTCACACACGCGAACCGAGGCCAAGCCTTCTAGCTTTTCCAGCTACCCTGCCACGGCTATCCGCCGGCTTGTCATTTTTACCTTCACGTGCCATCGTGTCGAATTAATCTTCTCGCCCCGTTGTGGGAACCGGCACGCGTGCTGGAAATTATCGCCGTGGGTGTGACCCGCTTGGAAATAATGCACGTACGCCTGGTTATGATGTGCCTTTCAACGGCCATTGATAAGAAAGTCTTGGAAGTCGATGATGAATCGATTCCTTGTTTTGTTCGTCCTTGCGTCTTGACAGTGTTTCGTGTTCGTCTAGGTGTAATGGATACGTGTCTATGAAAGGGAAGGATATAGTTATTTTTTTTTTTTTTATTTTAGACGGAAGGAAAGAATGGGAAGGAAAGGAAAGTGTCATTTATTGAAGTAAGAAATAGGAGGAATAGGTTATATGAAAGTTGTGATACGATTTATTTAGTGATTTTTCTTTTTCGATGAATTTTCGTTGAAATTACTGTATATTTTGTATATATATATATATATATATATATAAGTTTTAGGTTAGGAATAATCAGATTATCAATTCGACTGAATCGATTGAATCGATTAACTACGAACATAACCTCAAACATAACCTCAAATTGATTATTAAAATCCAATATATATTTCACAATTATCTGTCAATTATCAGTAATCATAAAATCCATTTCTCAATTTCTTCACTCCACTTCTTGTTTTACACGATATTGAAAAAACCATTGAAAAGAGACTAAGAAAATTTGCATCTAGACCGGAAGAAGCAAGCAACCGTGGAGATAAGGGAGAGAAAGAGTGCAGAACTCGTTATCAGGCGCAGAAACGGATATAGAAAGATGATTTCCTAAAATCTCTCGTCGTTAAGAGTCACGCAAATGGCGATTAATTGTGAGAAGAAGGGTATCCAGGTTCAACTCGTGAATACCGGATGTCGTTTCGCTTGATGTTTTCCGCCGGTTCTAGAACGGTTTAACAACCGTGACGACCGCTTACAACCAAAAACACAATCAGTCGCCACTCGCTCGCTTGGCCCCTGTAAAGCGTCGCTTTAATTTACCTATTTGCCCTAGCAATTAAGCCGTGGTTTCACGGCAATTAAGCCGCTCGACCGACTCTCCTCTGATACAGTTATGGATCAGTATACCTTTTCACTTGGTATAGCCATATCGATGATTTTGAATGAATGACGGTTCGAAGTATCGAGTGGATATTTCGATGATGTAGTTCTGAAACTTTCTTTTGTCGGATTTTTGAATTCTAAAAATATATAGTAAACAACAGAAACGCAATTGATAATATGAATATGTATTAATACAAATGTTCGAGCGTTAATTAAATTTATTAAAAAATTCTTAGATTTTCAACTTTCAATTTCTAATATTCAATCACGATATCCTAAAATTTTACAAAGAGAAAAATACGAAAGTATTTTTTTTTTTTTGAA
Organism: Apis laboriosa; assembly: GCF_014066325.1. Taxonomy (NCBI): domain Eukaryota; kingdom Metazoa; phylum Arthropoda; class Insecta; order Hymenoptera; family Apidae; genus Apis; species Apis laboriosa. Next base: position 1,417,677 of record NW_025222278.1, read on the forward strand.
ATCGTTGGTGTGAGTTGAATTAAAGTCGTTTTCATCCTTAATCTTGGTTTTTTTAATGGTCTGGTCGCATTTCAGTATTATATCGATGGCGCGGATATAGATAGTAATGCTTGGTTGTTAACGTGCGGTAACTGGTGCATGGCGTTAATCCTCGCTTTTCATTATCCCGAAAACCTACCGCTTTCGAGTCTATCGTTGCACGACAGGGGCTGAAAACCTTTGAATTTTCAACGCAGATGGTTCTGACAGCGTGGTTACAACCGTGTAACGATTTGAATAAGTAGAAGCCACTGTTCGCTCCTGGCCACTCCTGGAATTTAATGAGCCTTTAGCTACATATGCTTCTCATGCCTGTACAAATTGAAATTTTCTACTACGTTCGAGATAATCAACCGTGATTTTCGTACGTAAGAATTGTCTTTGGTTTCGATAATTTATTAAATAATGTGATAAATTTCTTCCATCTTTTGATTGTTCGCTTCTCAAGTTTTTATTTTTATTTTTGTAAGGAAAATTTTATTTAGAAAGAAAAATTGATGTAATCTATAACTATTAGAAGATTCGCTTAAACGATGAATCTTTAATTTTCTTAGAGTCTTAGCTACCATAAAACAAAGACTCTTAAAGGTTGAAAGTATTAACTAAGCTATTACATGTGCAAATTTGAGCCTGTCACATTGTTAGGGTAATTAAAAAAGATGAAATCTTCAATCTTCTTCATTTGCATTAAAGAGTTTAAGGGATTTCCATGCACGTTGCGAGAAAGTTGAGAGACTGTGAAAAAAAAAAATTTTGATCGTTTCAACAAACAAATTTCTTTTTCAATTATGAAAATTGGCCTGTACTAATTATAAACTTTTCTCGTATTAATTTTACATATCGCAAAATAGATAAAATTTTGAAGAATTGGTAAGTGATTATGGTCAATTATATGTCGGACAAGATATCAAATACCATTTAATTTTAAACAAATTTAATTTTAATAATTTTTCTTTCTTCTTTTGTACGGAGCATTTGGATAAAGATTTCATATTTTACTTGAATCAATAAACTCGAATAAAAAATTATTTGAAAATAATCGATTTCATCTTAACACGAAATAAATTTCTACAATTAAAGACAACAGAGTAGTTAAAAACAGTTCATTACGTCTAAATATTTAAAAGTATGGAATTAATAATTCTTATACCCCATTGTTAATTTTTGATAAATTCTTAAATTCTTAAATTGCATAAGAAAATCTGTTCTTCCAACAAATAACAAAGAAGTTTATCTCATTCTGTTTGTCGCTCGAACGTTTACGCTTCCGGTGTTCTTTCGACAAACGGATGCATCCATATTCGCGTACACTGTCTGTCAGAACCATCGGTCATAGGCAAACGTTAGAGGTCAAAATCCACGGGCATTAATCTTGATCGTTTGTCACAGTACTGGATGTTGAGCAAGACCGGTGAGATCCGTCGAGACGAGTCGTGCTTGGATTACAGCGGCACCGATGTCATCCTCTATCCTTGTCACGGTAGCAAGGGGAATCAACAATGGATTTATAATCCTCAGGTACGTTATCCTTGCGTTTGTAACAAGTACGGGATTAATTAATATCAAATCCTATTACGAATTTCCTTGCTTCGAAATTATCTTTTTTTTTTTTATTTCAATTCTGGATTTATTTACATTAAATTATTGGATTTTCTTGTTTATTGATTTGAAATTATTGAAAAAAATGAGATTATTTAAAAAATATAAGGAAATTTTTAATATCAAATTTTCCATTTCATTTGCATCCATGAAAAGTGTCTATACAATGTATAGAATATGCAATAATATATTTATTTTCTTTTTTATCATATAAAATTGTTATGAAATCTTTTATCTTTTTTAAGGATAATTTTGCAATGAAATCTTCTGTAAATTTTTATTTTCATAAAAAAGTAACACTTTATCGAATATGTGAATCACTTTTATAAATGACTGTACTTATTCTTTCAATTTCTATTTTCTCCTTGAAAATGGTTATAATATTCATGTAATCCGAAAAGCAAGATTTATTTCTATTTCTCATCCACTTCTAACAAATTTTTGAATATTTCAATATCTTTCTTTTTTTCTTACAAATATTAACCAACCATTGATTTCTCTTTTAGACGAAGCAGATCAGACACGGAAGTAGCGACAAGTGTCTGGCAATAACGGAGAGCAAGCAACGGTTGATCATGGAGGAGTGTTCATCCTCGGCAGCGAGGCAAAGGTGGTCGTTCGAGAACTACGATCCATCGAAGCTGTGATATCGCGCTTTTTCGCGTCACCAGTCGAAAAACATCGCACGAAGATACGATCGCACCGGCTCTTGGGTATCTGTTCAACGTTACTCCATCGCCAAGACGCGTTTCGGTAGATAGATGGCGTGGTATCGAGGCATGGAAGCCTCGAAACGCCATCTGTCGGACGCTCGAGATCGACTGGAAGACGAGAGAGAGAGAGAGCTGGTCGAGGAAAGTTTCGAGAGAGAAGAGGAAGAGAGACGTTCGAATGGCCTATATTTGGCTGTAATCTCGAACTGTTGGATGGACGTAGTGCAATAGAAACGTCGTTTCAAAGGTGATCGAGGAGGGATATGATACCCTTGGATAAGCTGTGACCAGTGTACAATGACACTTGAAGAGTGATCGAGGAAGACGCTTTCGCTGGCATTGAAGAATTGAGGGTTTTACGAGAAGCAAAGGACTTGTTTAGACTTTTTAATCTTTATTTCTGCTTTTGGGTAGTGTTTCAATGGGACTCGTATCTTTTTCCTTTCTCCTTTTTCTCAATTTCGGTTGGGATACATGTTGATGATTGCTGTTCTGAGGTGTCGCTTGTAATTATTTAAATGGTCTCAATTTTCTTGGTTATTTATATATGAGTGATTTAATGTGGAAATTGTGGTTTAAATGTGAGATAGTTAATAACGGATATAATGTTGAGGATTTTTAATTTGAATTGAAAATCTAAAGAATAGTTGAATGCTAGGAAGAGAGTTATGCAAGGAAAATAAAAATTAGCATTTAACTTTAAAAAAAAATGATAGAAATATTTTTATATTTAAGAAGAAGTAAATAGATTGTTTTAGAATCTGACTTTATGATTAGAAAAAATCAAAAAATAATTTTAAGAAATTAATTTTCTTTAATAATTTTATTAATAATATTTCTTAAACATATTTGAATATTCTGTACCTAACAGATTAATCGTAGATTACAGAATAATCATAAGATAAGTAAATTTATATATTAAACAAATAATTTTCAAGATTAGAAAGATTAATTTTCTGACAAATATTTTATAATATGTAAATACTAAAAGACTCATCAACATTCCAAAACTAAGATTACTATAAATATGATTAAACTATTAAAATAATTACAAGCGATTATTCTTCTAATAATAGATGATAGAATCGTTAAATAATTGGATTAATTAAGTGTAATGATTACGTATACGATAATCGCGCAAGTACTTACGAATCGAAACAAATGTTCGATATAGTTGTAATTTTAAGTGTAACTATTAAGTGGCAACATCAATGCGTCAATGACAGCGAAAAGCGCGTTATATAAACGGACGAACGCGGCCGAATCGATCTCCACGAGAGCCTCGATCGTCGCTTTCATCCGTAAATCCGTTGTTTTAAGGTGGATCGAACGATTTCTATAAGCTGCTTAGGGCGTGTGCCATCTCAGAAACGACATGGTATTTCAGTTTCAATGGAAAATGACGAATCGTTGATTGCGAATAACGAAACGAGAGTTTATCGTTCTTATAAATTGAATGATAAACTGGTAGTGTGAACAGAATTATTTATTTTAATAAGACATTGATCCTTTGCTTGAATATTTTTTATATCGAAAGGAAATAGTTATATTTGTGTAAAATCTATCTGTACTAAATCATGTAAATTTTTCTTGTATTTTTTTAATTCAAAATTATTTTAAAATCAAGTTTTATGCTTTTGAATACTTTGTTTGTTTTTTTTGTATCTTCATTCAGTTTTTTCTTTTAGTATGTTTACTTTATAAATGATGGAATAAAAATAATCGTTTCACTTTGATAATTTAAAATCATTGAAATTGTAATTTATATTATTTGCAAAATTATTTTTAAAACTTTATTATTATTTATTGAAATATGAATCTTCTATGATTCAAAATTATTATAAATTGATTCCATTATATAAAGATGAATTTGAAATATTATAGTAAGAAATAACGAACAATCTATTAGATTTGGAATGCACATCAAGCTTATTATTTGATTTATTGAAATATATCAATATTTATTTATCTAAAACAAATATACACATAAAAATTCTTTAAAAAAAAAAATAAAAATAAATCTAAAGATTTTACTCACCATATTTTCTTAACTAGTTCCTATAAAAGAAAAAAAAACTATATTCTGTTATATATAAATAAAAACAATAATAGATTTGATTTATTGAATAAATAAAACTCATCGATCAACGATTCGTCGACATATCTTCGTTTTTTTATCGTATCAACGATTACGATAGCTTACATTCCAGTATGGGCGCAAAAAAAAAAAAAAATTGTTCGCTAACGATTCCAAATTCTGGCGAAACCATTTTTTCTAAATAATTTAGCATAGTAGGTAATGCATAGGAAGAGAATAAAAAAAAAAAAAGAAAAGAAAACGAACGAATAATGATACACATTCCGATTACGGTGTAGGAAGATTTTTGTACATTCGTGTAAAGTATCTTGATGCCAGTTTAGACCGCCTAAAGTAAGTTTGCCGAGTGCATGTGCGAGAGTAAATCAGTTGCAGAATGTGAGAATCCTCTTGAATCACGAGTAAAAGAATTTTTATAACCCTTTGCTGTCCGGGGATTTTCAGATTGAGATATTTCGAGAAGAGAATTTGATCAAAAAACCGAGAAAATTAATTAAATCGATTTATTAAGAAAAAAAATTTATCAAAAATATTAAAAACATAAATTAATATATCGTTTTTTATAAAACATAATGGACATAAACAATTCATTCTAATCAATTCTAACGAAATATTAATAATGTTGTAAAAATAGCTTTTAAGTAAAAGACATCAAAGGGTTAAAAATCAAGACTCTATTTAAAAAAAAAAAAAAAACGCAATCTGCAGGTGTCTGTGCGTGCCAACGAAATCGTGAATATCGCGAGAAATATTGTACAATATTCCAATTTATTTCGATCGTCACCAATTCCTTTACAAGTCATTCGTACTGACCTTCACGTCATTCCAACATATTCTCAAATTGTCGAAAAAAAAAAAGTTTCATATTTTCTTCAAAAATTCATCCAGACAAGGTAGAGAAAACAATCATGGGATTCGATTCCATACTCAGATCATATTCACAAATGATTAACTATTATAATTAAGATCGTAAAACCAGAGTGTGCATTTAATGACGTGAATGTTGTGAATCGTATGAAAAAATTTGATCAGAGAAATTTCAACAACGAGCGTTTAATCGAACGCGATTGAAGATAGCGATTTCCGAACATTTTAAATTTCGCGCCTTTTATTACGGGTTAGGAAGATCGGCTGTAAGACGACACCCGTTGAAATATTTCCTGCAAATGGAGATAAAAAGAGAGAGGTATATATATGGGAAAGCCGTTAAGCGACGATAAATAATGTCGTTACTTCGTCGTGAAATAATTAAGAAAGAAGGGAATACGTATAAATATATATAAATATGATTATAAATATAGATTTAAGATGGTGTAAAAGTTTATCTTGAACAATGCCGATGAAAGGACGAATGGAAATTCAACGAGAACGTTTATACAGATATAGATATACATATATATATATTATAAATATATTATATATATGACATTTTCTACATTTGGTAAGGATGTTGCATATCGTACGAACGAGAAGACGCAATGACGATAAAAAAGAAGAAAAATAATATAAAAAAGATGTAATATTGGACAGCCGAGCGACGTTATGGGTCGCACGTTAATTAATGTAATATCGAACGTGCCTTATTTCCTGTATATATACATATATGAATATTATTATCATTATTATTATTATTATCATTATTACCGAACCTCTATCGTAACGTATTTGTGTTGAATAAATCGATGTTGTTTTACGTTACTATCGTGGGGATCGATCATTATTTTCGACTGTTCATCCGTATTTTCTCCTGTTTAATAGAAAAAATGGTGGGACACGAGAATATTTTGATTTATTGAGAGGAAAAGAAAAAATCAATAATAATTGTTTGAAAATAAAAATTAACGTGAATGAAAAATTAATAAGCTATGTGTTTATTATCTGTCTTCTTCTGACCAAAAATATTCCGAGACGGAATTTATCGATTGAAAATAACGAAAGATTTTTCACTTTATCTTCATTCGTTCCATAGAAATTAAGACACGAAGAAAGAAAAATTTTTAATCGATCTTACTTAGATAAGAGCAAAAAATATATAACGAAAACGAAATTATATATTTTCATTAAAAAAAATTTCCATTGCGTTGATATTTTTTTAGTTTAAAGATGCAATAAATTAAATACTCAAAATATATATATATATATTATTTCACAAAAATTCTCTTCATTCTTATGATCTCGTATATACGTATACACAAGATAGCGTATTAGATCATTTTCATTTTACTCGAAATGAAAATTCTTCTTTCATTTCCGCGCTTCAACTTCTCTTTGTCTTCAAATGTCTGAAACCTCTGTTTTCCTTTCTGTTCCCAATTCAATTCATTGTTATGGCTCTATGAATTCCTTTGACGCGGATCCAGCCGCGTAATTGCACACGATATTGAATCGGGAGTTCACGATGAAACTCGGTCATGACATAGTTCCGAATTAACCTTGAACTATTTTAGTCCGACCGTAAATTTCCGTTTCCACTTGGCCTGTCTATTAATTATTAACAAATCGCTAAACATTTCGTATTAATACATAATCAATCACGACCAAACCTCTATGCAAATATATATTATCCCAATATAAAAAACGCATGTGTATGTTGAAGATCAACGATCAGAATTTAATAAATAAGCGTGGACGATGAGAAAAGAAGTGAAAATATTTGGAATTTCTCTTATTTTTTTTTTTTTTTTTTTTTTTTTTCCTAGTCAGTTTTACGATTACGAAGGATTGCGTATGTCTATCGAGCCATTCACCAATTATCGAGGGCTGCCACGGAAACCAAAACGAAATCGTTCGTTATTTTCGCGCAGGCGTCCTCGACGACTCTTCTCGGGAGGATAGTGACGACAAGGGTTGTTCATTTGTTCTGAAATTTTTCAAAAATTTGATCAAGAATTTTTTCGACAAATTATTTATATTCGTAACGTTCAATTATATCTTAAACTCTTTGACAAGAAACATTTACTTAATTAATTTTTAAATCATCCCTTACTTTTAATATAAAAAAAAAATATATATATATAAAATAAAAATTCGTTTTTATCAAAGAAACGGTTTTTATCAGAAACAATTTCTTTGGAAGCATGAAATCTTCCAAAGAAGTTTCACTTTAGACGTTCTTCGTTTAATAATTATTTGGGTAAATTTTCTTATAAAGGTTGCTCTTGATGGACAGAACAGTAATTGAATTGTTTACAGTATCGATAACAACGTTGGAGAAGCTTTCAAATAGAAGCTCTTTTTGTAAAAAAGCTGGAAAACTCTAGTGTTTTTTTCTCCATCTTTCCGCCGGGATATCTACTTGTTGCGGGGTCAGGCTGGTATTGATTAGTGGAGAAGGAAAGGAGGGAGATCAGAGGGAGACGAACGCTCTCCTCCACAGACATGAATGGTTGCGGTCCACAGAGCCAGATTTTGAGCTTGACCCGGATTCGTCACGCTGGAGTTCACGTTACCTTCACTTTCGTTGCTCGCGTTGTAAACTGGCGTGAAAAATTGAGAGTGAACAGTGGCCGAAATCGGCTCCATTGTCGCTAAACCCACACCAAACTTTAACTTAACACAAACCCAACCGAGTTCAAATTCCAAACGAAGATAGCCACTCAACAACAAAATCAAAAATATACAAAATTACGAAATTCTAAAAATAATTTCCCACCTCTCAAACGATCTTCCTTTCTCAAAAACTTAAAAAAACTATCCCTAAAAACTAGAAACACAGATCGAAAATCTCTCTGAATGCCTAGAAGAAAACAATTTCCTTTCCTCGAACGAGGAAGAGAATCCATAAGGAGCCTTCGATGTCTTCATATCCCGTTTATGGATACTGTAAATTAACCACCTTAATCAGATCGATGGCGCGATCTCGATAATCTTCGTTTGTGAAAAAAAACGTTTGAAAAATTTCGAGGGGAGGGAGAAAAAAAGAAAATATATATTTAAAGAGGAAGAGAAAAAAAAAAAAGAAGGAAGAAAAGGGAGAGGTCCTTCGGAGGACATGGACGGGTCGCACAGGCGCAGCAACGTCCCAGTTGCTCCTCCATCCCTCCATCGGGGTGGCGAGGGTTGCGCGAGTGCGCAATAAAGGGTTGGCCTGGCCCGAGGGAACGTCGTAGGCTCGTCGCAGTCGAGTGGCTTTTGCCGAGTGCGAGTGTTTATCCGCCGTTTGTCCGCGCCACTTCCATTCACGAAACCGACCCTGTTCCAGCCGTCCCCCTCGTGTGCGTGTGCGCGCGCGCGCGCACGTGTGTATGTGTGTGTGTGTGTGGTGTGCGAGTGTACGTGTACACAGTTTACGGGCGCTCGTCCGCGTTTCCGTACCCGAAAGGAGAGATTGGAGGCGTGCACTTGCATCGGAGGGTATCAAGAAGAGGCGGAGGGGAAGAGTCGAGTGGTCGAGGCGTGTCACTTCCGTACAGTTGCTCAGTTTCTCGAGTGTTGCACGAGGGGTGGCGGTGCTGGAGTAGTTCATTTTCGTTTGTCGCGACCACTGTGCGCATAGATATATAATATACGTGTATATATATATATATATATATATATTTTTTTTTTAACCTCGTTTATTACGTCGGATCGAAGTACCTTCTCTTTTCGCGTGAGAGAGAGAGAGAGAGAGAGAGAGAGAGAGAGAGAGAGATGCTGTAGGGTGAGAGAAGAAAGATTGAAAATCGAGCGTGTATGGTGGATTATGCGTGATCGTAGAAAGGAGGAAGTGAGGTAAAAGTGTTTTTTCGAGGCAAAAGCGGGCCGGCGAGCGAGGGGGCTCCGGGATTCGAGCAACAGGTAATTTAAAAGCTGACTCCGAGCGGGGCACCGGTTTCCTGGTCGGGGGTGAGATGGTTGGTTGTTTGGCTGGGCCGAGATGATGCAATTTACGCGCCCTTTAATGAAGGCGGGGGCTGTTTCTTGCTCCGTGGAAAATTCGATTTTTCCTTTGTATTGGTGGATATTCTTGTTGGATATCCTTGATCGGAGATAGTGGAAGGGAAAATCCGATTTTCGTTTTCTCGTGGCATTTTCATGATTTTCCGGGGCTAGGAGAAAGAAAAAATTGTATTTGTTCTGTATCGTTTTTCTCCGTGTTTTCTGTATTTAAATCGTGTGTAAGAAGATTTGTGATACATTTATGATAATGCTTGAAAATGCTTGAGATTTGCAACGAGTGAGAAATTATATTAAATAATAATAGAACTTTTATTTACGTATTTTTCTTATTAATTTAGTAAGCTTTTGAATTCTTGTTTCACAATATATATATTTGTCTTTCCATTATTTTCAGTCAGTCGTTATATTTAATTTCTAAAAATCATCCCTATGAAGATTCCAATTAAATTCATCGAATCTAAACTCTCTCTTTCAGTATTAATTTAGAAATCAGAAGTAAAGAATTATTTTTCTTAAAAATCTTCGTCCACATCCCCATCTATCAAGATGTCAATTAAATTTCGTGTGTCTGAATATCTACATCGCGTGAATAATTTTCATTGGTCGGACGAAAGTATAATATCGACGGCGTGGGACGTGGATTAAACGGGTCTGTTGATGCAAGTAGGTTAACTACATCGTAGATAACAGGTCTCGTTACACAGAAGGGTAGTTAAGTCTTTCGTCAGGGGGTGATTTATCGACGGACTTGCAGATTTGCCTATCGGATAAGGGAAAGTGGATTTCGTCCGTTAAAGCGTGTTCGTCGCCTTTTTCTTCGGCAACTTAACGCTGTATCGGTTTGCATTTGAACCCATTCATGCGAGAATTCGTCGATTAACCTTAGCTTTAACGACTGCTCCTCGTATCTGCGTATTTTTTGGAGGAGTTGTCGATAAAAAAAGTTATATATCTTAGATTTATTGTTTATTTATAAATAAGAGAAAGAATTACGAATTCATATGCTTGTTGTGTCAATTATAAATTCTTCTCTTTTTTTTTAAATATTTCTTTGGAGAGAAATTTATTTTCTTTTTTGAAGATTCGAGAAGGTAAAATATTGTTATAGGAAAGTAATAATTATTAAATAAAATTTTCCAGAAATTGCAATAATAAAATTAGTAATAATCTTTCATTCAAAAATGAAATAAATTTTGGATAATGTTTAACGAGAATGATATTAATAAAAATCGATTAATATGAAAGGTATTTGATCTAATTATTTGCACACAATATTCGTTCATATGTATATGTAAATTTTACTAATATTGAAATAAATGGGATAAATGGCTGGAATTTTTTAGAGCATTAAATGAGAATTCAACGAAATTTCAGTGAATAATTTCTGCAAAATTTCTAATTCGAAAGCATTCAATTATTAATTGTATGGTTAATTATCGTTTTTAATATGCGATGAGATATTAATCGAGTAACATTCGAAAATAATTCAAATATTAATAATTCTTTAATTTTAGATTTTACTTATAATATTTTATTCAAAAAAATAAAAAAATAAAAAGTGTTATAAATAATAAAATATAATGAAATATAATAAATGCAAGGTACACGGAACTAAAGTCTATCAAGCGTTGGATAAAGCCTTGTTTATCGACTTCAAAGTTTAAAATATGCTTCAAACTTTCAGGCAGCCTTCCAAATATATCCTACCTAACATTTAAAACTCATCTATTTTTCTGAGTTTAAATAAATTTTAATACACCCTATAAATCTAAATTATATCGTTCTAAGATATTTTATTTTATAAAATATATTTTATAAAATGTCATTTTATACATTCATATCTCAAAAAAATCAAATAATGTTCCAAAAATTTATTTTTCCTATTTCTTCTTTGAACCTCTTTTTCCTTTCTATAGTTCTTTTTTTTCTGACAAATAAATTTTAAGAGGGAAATTAAATCGAAATAATGATTTTCGAATTGGATTCGTGCTACATGAAATTTTTTCCAGGAAAATACGAGCTCGATGCCGGAGGCTTCAGGGTCAGAGGTGGCCGACGAGTCGGATTATTCGATTTTCGAGAATAAGGCCGGCTTGGCCGAGGATATGAAGTTTCTGGCAAGTATGCCGGAACTATGCGACGTGACCTTCCTCGTCGGTGATACCAAAGAACCTATTTGCGCTGTGAAGGCTGTTTTAGCGGCCAGAAGTAGGTTCGTATCGTTATTTCAAATAATAATAATTTATTCCATTTATTCATTCAATAGTCAAATTTGAAAATTCTCTCAAAGTTAAAAGAGAATTTGTAAAAATTTTAAAAATCTTTGACATGTCTACGATTCTTCAAAAATTTTATGAATTTTAAATGAAATTAATTTAAAAACTTTTAAAAACTCTAAGATTTTCAACGATTTCAAGGAAAATTCTTTAATCTCTAAAAAGATTCTAAAAATCTTTAAATTCAATGACGAAATTCACGCAAATTCTTCGTTTTTTTTTCCAGAGTTTTTCAGAAAATGTTTTACCAGGCGCCAAGTCCACAGCGTAAGAAAGAACCGGCACCGAAAGAGAATAAAATCCGCCTGTTTCTAAAGAGAAGCTCGGAACCGTTGTTGAATCTACAGAATGCAGCGCAACAGGTAATCGCAATCATTGCGGAAACATCACTTTATTTGTACTTTTGCTATTCTTTAATAAACAGTATCGATGTTGGCTATTCGAAGGCAGAAATGTCAAATCAAATTGAAATTCGAATCGAGCAGACAACAGTGTGGGCAGTGAACTTTGAAATATTACACGTGGAGTGGAATACACCTACGAGTGTCCATATCTTGTCATGTTGAAAATTAAATATTTGATTGATAAACTTTGATTCTTGAAAATTTATATTTTAAAAGTGAAAAACATTGGATTTATGAATTCTTCTATTGATATTGGTTATATTATAGAAAGTGTTTTATATTTAATATGCTTTATATTTAAAATATTGACATTGACATGTGAAAAAAATGGAATATAATTTTTTAACGCGAGACTATATTTTCAAGAAAATTGATTTTAAATTGATTTTATTTTAGTGCTACATCTATATTTAACTATATCCTTAACGGGTGTCATAACAAAATGACTACTATATATAATTACTACTTATATTCTGTTATATTATGTTACTATTTATGTCTATTATATTGAATAATGGAAAAAACGTAGATATGAAACGAGATATTATTGAAAATTTCATTTTGTTGAACACGCAATTTTATTTCTTGGTAATAAATTTCTACGTAATTAAGTTTCTTTTATTATAATGTAATATTGTCGTGCATTAATATCTTCTTTCATTAATATTCTCTATTATTCTCCATTATTCAATGCAATTATACAAGTAAATAGAGATACCTGTATAATTTTATAACCATTACTAGTTTAATATCGAAATATAAGTAAATCGCACGCATTGAAATAATTGCGTGCGATTAAATAACTTTGAAATTGCAATTTTTTGGGTATTAAAATTATTTATAGGATATTCTGCATATAAATTTATGCATCTCACAAAAATATTGACAACTTGAAAAATATTTATACATACCGTGTTCAAATACAGTCGTTAAAATGATAGAAATAGTAAGTGTGCGTTTGTTGTGTGCCGTGTAGCGGTCAGGGTTCGCGCAGCAGTTGGCTCCCATACAAGAGGTATTATTTTATCGCCACTTTTCTATACGATTTTGCATCCTCCTTTTTTTTTTTTCTTTTTTTACTTGTCGATTTCTTTCCTCGGCCTTTCTCTTTCACTCTAATGCTCGTCAAACTACTCTCTCTTTCTTTCTCAGTTCTCTTTCTTTCATGATCTCTAATAAAAATAACGAGAAGGATCTTGGATAACGACGATCCTAAATAATTTAAAGAATTGGTCAGATGGATTGGTCTGTTTTTTTTTTTTTTTTTTTCACTATTTCTCGATGTATGGTTTATAATAGAATTTTTAGAGCGAGATCTCGCGACGAAGGAGTTATCCTGAAATATCGATTGCATGGAATATTTACGCATTGATATTGTGAAATCAATGTAATTAGTTGTGAAGTTAACAAAATCGATATGATTATTTAAAAAAAATTATTCAGAATTTAATTAATATTTATGTACATTTAAAATTATTATAATAATATTTATATGATTTAAGTTTCAAATTATCACAATATTAATGCTATATTATTTATTAAAAAATATAGAAATTATATTTTACTGTATTTAAAGAGATAGACTATGGATTTATTATCTTTGGATACCAGATTAACTTTTTTGCTTTAAGAAAGGATTATTTATAATTTTAAATTATATTCATGGAATATTTGAATTCTAAGGATCAAAACAAGTAGAAAAGTTTCTATTCAAAAATTTGGCTTATTTATTAAACTATAAGTAACTATACTAGTATAGATATCTATTGAAGTTTACGTTAGATGAAGCGAGATGAAGATAGAATGACACGGAGCGCCATACCGTGGTGTAGCTTGAAACTAAAAATATAGCTATCTCACTCTAACTATATCTTGCTTCGTCTAACAAGCTTCGTATAGCAATTGCTCATAACTTTAATAAATAAACCTCAACTGATATTTTTATATTAATAATCAACATTTATGTTTAGATTCTTCAAAGATAATTAAAAATTTCTCTCAAATTATGAAATTGAATCAAAATTATTCGAGATAAAATATTACTTCGAAATTTTCAATCCTATTACTTTTTTTAAATAAATATAATATTCTAAATTGTTTAAGTATACAAAATATTGCAATATTAAAACAAATTGATAACAATCAAATTATATTTATCAATCTAGTATCCTCGTGTACGATTAATTATTCAGAAATTATGATGCATCCAACACAATTGAATCTATATACATATATATCAATGAAGCATTTGTGATTCCAGTCTATCTCTTTCAGTCGGCATGCAAGTCTTGAAGTGACTACACGGTTTCAAAGATCGTATCTTTCTTATAGTATAGTATATACAGGCAAATTTGCAATAGCTGTAGACACGCACGATCGCAATCATAATCCTCTTTAGAAGAGGAGGGCACGATTTGATTCTGCATCTCACAATTCGTCGTGCAGTCATGAAACTATAAAAGCACAGTAGTTCGCCTATAAAGAGTGTGCACCTATATGAAATTTTTGCGATTTCAATACTTCGATTTTTCAATTCTTCATCGATGCTTAAGCGAACAGTGATGGACGATCTGATTATTAAGAAATTATTGATTTGATCTCATTGACAAGATGGTTTTTTAGAATTATTCAAGAATTTATTTTGCAAAAAAAAAAATTTAATCATCGAATTGTTTAATCTTCAGGTTGAAAGTATATCCATCACTATGTACACAGAGATAATCGCTTAGCATGAATTTTCAATTCTCAAATTCGTGATACGATGTTTTCGTTGTTATAAATATGAAATTTTTTTTGATGAATCATAGCCGAATCAGCATCATACGGTGATCATCGAGGAATTTGAACCTGATGTGTTTCGCCAGCTGATCGAATACATTCATACCGGATGTGTGACATTGCAGCCTAGAACATTATTGGGTACGTGTTTTAAAATTTATATATTGTTAATTAAAATAATATTGTTAATTAAAATAATATTGAAAAGAAAGTTTCGACCTCTTTTCTTTGATGACTATAATTCAATTATTAATAAATATTGCCTTAACGTATCAACAATTCCATTTTAAAGGATTGATGAACGCAGCTGATTATTACGGATTAGAACAACTGAGGAAAGCTTGCACAGGATTTGTGCAATGTTGCATAACAGTGGACACGGTGTGCGCTTTATTGGCGTCAGCTGAACGATACATTCAGTACAAATGTACAAAATCCTTGGTTCATAAGGTGAGATCGCAAAAATGTATAAAACTTTTTGAAACTTTTCTCTTCTTCTTCGTTCAACAAGACCCTAAAAGAAAATAATAGGTTAATTTAAGGAATACTCTTAAAAATATTACAAATATATTTTATTTACAGGTATTTGAATTCGTCGACGAACATGGCAACGAAGTGTTGAATCTAGGCTCGTTCACCCTTCTTCCTCAACATGTAGTCCGTTTAATCCTCGCTAGGGAAGAGTTACGTGCCGATGAATTTACCAAATTCCAAGTAAATACTACATTCGATATTATTAAAATCATAGTTTCAGTTCTGAAAGATTGGATTGTTATTAAGAGTTCGTCAAAATTACTCATAGGCGGCCTTGATGTGGAGCAAGAAATATTGCGACAGCAATCAGAATCAAGATCTGAAAGACGTGATAGGCAATTTTCTGGAGTACATTCAATTTCACAAGATTCCTGCAAACGTGCTTATGAGGGAGGTTCACCCTCTGGGCCTGGTACCTTCGGGGATCATAGTGAACGCGTTGGCCTATCAGGTGCGTGTTGTTTCAGAAATAATAATGGAATTAAATGCTAACACATTCTCACTTCTCGTTCTCTTTTTCTCTCTATTTCTACTAATCAAAATTCCAAGTATTCAGAGTAGAAGCCTAGATATATTCTATAATTTTTACCTAATACGAGGTCATTTGTGTCTTTCATTAGGAATGTCGCAGACAGAACTAGTTAAAAAAATTATTATTATTACATTTGAAAAAATATACATATAATATCATTATTAGTATGATATTTGACGAGATTGACACTGTTACAAGCAGCACTTTTAGTGCAGAGGATCGTAGTTTGCGAATTTCTAGCGAAATGAGATAAAAAAATGTACATTCTCCACAAAGGTAACAGTAGTATGCTCTCAGTTCAAAGTTATTTCGTTCGATATATAACGTTTCGTTATATATCCCTAGAAAGCTAACCCAAGAACGACAAGAAATTATGGTCGGGAATAATTCAAGTATGAATATGCATTTATGATTCTTCTTGTCCCCTTTGATATATATATATAATACACACATGTACCTGTTTGTGTCTCTTGTCGAAGCATGCGGAAGAGAGTGCAAATTGTTTAAAAATTTGATTGAAAAATTCATTATGTATATATATATGCGATATAGTGTGTAATAATTGAGAATTTTTTTTTTTTGAATGTTTGGAAATTTCTTTTTTAATTTATCTAAAAAATTAAATGTATACTTCTTATTTAGAAATTCTTTTTATCCTTGTATAAAAATATTTTATTTTATTTTTATCGTTTATTAATAATTGATATTTTATTATTATTTTATTTAACATTTAATATTAATTATTAATATATATATACTTTTTTTTACTGTTTAACGATATATCACGTTGATGTACTGTTTACATTGTTCAGAATAATATTGTGAAATAATTAGAATATTATTCACTTGACGCATCCCTTACAAATTTAATAATCTTGAATATATTGATCATTGTGGACAATGTAAGAGTGTATCACTCTTTGTTTTTAAATCTTGGCATATTCACATCTCTAATATATTATTAATTATATGTATCATTTTATATTTTATACTTTATACACATATGTTGAAAGGAAAACTTTTCCCCTTATTGCACATGTAGTATATATTTCGATTAGCTCTTGTTAGCTTCTTTTAAATAAATAAATGTTTCCTGAATTCATTCTTTGAAAAATGAACATCCCCTTTCCTATTAAATTTATCACGATACATTTAACAGATAAATAACCACAATATACTTTCCATCACAATTTAATATATCAATATGAAAAACTTCACTTACACCGCCCTTTCGATACGGAGAACGTCATATATTATCCACAATTAAGAAAAATACACTTAAAACTATATAAACTATATTCTTCCATCTTCGAATCTATCCATCTTCTAAAAATCAAAAGAATTTAAGCTTGTTTAACCAAATTACATTGGTTTGCATTGGACGAAGATACAGCTTCGAATTTCGACAGCGAGATGGCGCTGCGACACGCGTCCCCATAACGAAAGGGTTCGCAACTCACACCTCGAAACACCCCCCCGAATCACAACCACAAGAACAACTATCGTAGACACGATCCCTCCACCCTTTCATCCACCCTTTCTTCGCCCCATCCCGAAAGCCTCTTAACCAGAGAGTTTGTTGCAGGCAGACCCGACCAGTGTCGACCCCGGAAAGCTCTCCCCCCACAAAGTGAAGCACCAGGACCGTAGTCTGTCGGTGCAATCCTCGTTGCAGGACCAATTCGGGAGCAACACGTCACTGAGCTCGACCGGGTCATACGAGGGGTCCGACGAGAAACAGCATTCAGGTAGCAACTAACCTCCGGCCACGGCCGCACTGATCGCGGCCGTATCGGACGAGCCTCGATGCGAGGGAATTTCTATTAACGATGCGGTCTCGCACCCGCTTGAAGGTAAATACGGCATAGCGGAGCAGGAAATACGGGAGCAGGAACAGTGGCAGAAGCACAGGCAGGAAGAGGAGGATCTGCAACGGCTGATCGAGCAGAGGAGTCAGTATCAATCGATGAGGCAGGACGAGGTGCAACGGCAGCACGATGAACAGCTGATCAGAAGGCAGGAGGAGGAGTTGAGGAGGCAGGAGATGCAGGAGGAGTTCGAGAGGAGGCAGAAGAGTATGAAGAAGAAGAAGCAGGAGGAGGAGTTGAAGAGGAAGAGGGCTGAGGAGGAATTGAAGAGGCAAAGGGAGGAAGAGGAGCAGAGGAAGAAGCAGGAGGAGGAGGAGGAGTCGAAGAGGCGGAGGGAAAAAGAAGAAGAAAAAGAGAAGGAAGAAGGGAAGAAGGTGGAAGATGTGGCGAAGCGGGAGGACGAGAAGAAGAAACGATTGGAAGTGGAATTGAGGGACGAGGGAGAAAAGGAGAATTTGGAGAAACATCGGAAAGAGGAGGATCTGGGGATCAAGGTAGAAGATCAAGAGGAAATTCCTCAGAAGAGATTGAAAAGTGAAGAAGATGAGAAACGGCAGGAATTGGAGCAGCGATTAGTGGCGGCGATCGAAGATCGGGCTCGAGAAGAACCAATTGAATCAAAGGAAGAGGAAAAATTGGATGGACAGGTGGAAGAAGAGAGGCGAAAGCAGGAAGAGTTGTTGATACAACGAAAGGAAGAGGAGCAACGAAGAATTCGCGAAGAAAAGAAGATGCAATTACAGCTGGAGGAATTGAAGGCACATTGGACGTCGCAGCAGGAAGTAATGTTGAGGATGCAGGAGGAAGCGTTGCAACGGCAGATAGAGGAAACGAGATACGAGGATGAATGGGAGAGCAGACAATTCCAGCAATTGCAATTGCATATAGAGGGTCGAAAACCTGAGGCGGAGAAGAAGTTGGAGCAAAGACAGACAACGGAGCGAAAAAGAGGGAGGAAGAGGAAGGAGGAAAGAGTGGAGATTCGAGTGCACGAAGCTGAATCGCCGAAGCGTGAACAGCAACTCCAACAATCACAACTTGCAGATGGCGTTACTGGTTTCTACATAAAGATAGTCGTGAGACAGGAAGGCAGAGCCAATTTAGTTTGGTTGTTCAAAACGCACAAATTTTGAATGATTCTCGTTTCTCAACGTCTTCTTTTCTTGGCTTGCCACTTAAAGCAATTAAAGTTTATAATTAATCGATTATTTTCGAGAAAGAAGATTATTCCAAGGTATGACTATCATTTTTCGTATCGTTTAAATAATTTTTGTCTCATGAAAGAATTTTCACTTTACGTGAAACGAATCGTTGTTTTTTCTTTTCTTTCTTTCTCTTTTTTTTTTTTAATATATATTAATATAATTTTTTATCGTTGTATTATACACAGATATTTAAGATAAGTGTAAAGAGATGTTCACTCATGATGGTTGTTAAATTCAGACCGAATGTCTGTACGTAGATAAGATACGTGCTCATTGTTGAAATGAATTTAATAGAATACAGTTAAATCTTACTGCGATATATCGTTATTTTAAGGGTATTTATAATTTGTACAGTCTGTGAGATCTCTAAATTCAACCGGAGAATTATGAGTTCCGCTGCTCAAAAAGAAATTGTCAGAAAATTATACGCTCGAACCTATTTACCTATAATAAAATTTCCATTGTTAAAGTATCATTTACGGTATCATTTACGATTCGAACGATTGATTTATCCTAGGGAATTATCCGGGAAACTGGCAAAATAATTCTCCGATTGCTTCGAGCGGTGTATCAACATGAAACGTAACTGTTATCGACATCGATTTTACGAGTGTTAATTTTACAACTGACACGTTAACGACTACTTATATACAATAATTTACATACGTTGCCTGTCTCTGAATTCCCCGGCCACTTCTTCAATCTAATCATTATCAATTACGCGGTGTCACTCCACTAATGAAAGAACACGAGTTTCGTCGACATCAATCAAACTCCTCGCTTTCCTGTGAATCAAGTAACTTCATAATAACTTATTATTGCTCTCAGCCTCGAATTTTTTTTTTTTTTTATTCTTATAACGGCTGTTATAAAGCGATAAACTGTCTGAAATATATTTTACGCCAAGCATCTCGAACATCCATTTTGATCATTCGAAGAAAAAAAATCTATTTTTCTATTCTGTTCGCAAAATTGGACCATTTAACGTTAATCATTTCTCAATCATTTTTATGGTTAACGAATAACAATTTTTTTTTCTATCATATATGATTTTTTAAAGAAGATTCAAAATTAATTTTGAGGATGCGTGTCTTTGATTTGAATAAGATCATCTTCGTTTGTTAATGATGGATAATAATTATTGGAGTATACGTAAAAAAAAAAAATGTAAATAATATTAAAAATTTACTGTAAAATAAAAATTACGAAAAATTACTCTTCGTTATCGTATTATTATTTGTGACAAGAAAATTTTTATCAAAATCCATATATAACGGAAATAAATTAAAATGTTCGTGTTATATGGTCCATTCTATAGTATAGCGAGTATTACGATAAAAATTATCGAAAACGTCACAATAAAAATTATCGATCGTTAAGAATTAAAAAAAAAAAGATTTTATCAGAAAAATAGAAGATATCTTTCAATCGTGTATGCATACGTGAATCAATTTACTTGTAAAAGAAGAAAAAGCAACGGTAAAAAAAAGTAAGAAGAAAATAACGTTATTGTTGAACAATTTTATCATATCCATTAAAGGAACTGCAAAAATTGAAAATATATTACATATTACATATTATGCATATAATAATATAATATTAATATATAACGATATATTGTATCAAAGAAGAAATATCGTTTTTGAGAGGCAAGGTGTTCGAGAGCTATGGTCGATGATTTGACAATGATAAAAGATTCTACGAAAAATAATCGTATCTCCCTTGCTATTCCAATTTTATTTCCATGTTTCTGGCTTTTGAAAATCAGCACTTTTTAAAATGAAAAACTTGACAAGAATTATACTTCAACTTTCGTACAAAATTCAATTTATAGATTTGTAAACTCGTCACGTTTTATTTATTAAATCTATTAAAAATTTTTTTCTATATTATTGAATCTTATTATATTATTATATTAATGTAAAAATTATTGGAAAATTTATTTGTCTTCTTTAACATAATTGAAATTCGTAAGATCTCGTTGATAATTTTGAGGTTATATTATTACTTTTCGTCACGATTACGATTGATAATATCGTTGTTGATGCATGAATAATTTTACACGACTGTGAAGCTCTTTAATCGTACTGACTCGCATCCACTTGCATTCTTGCAACGAAAATGTGTTTATGAAACTGTGAATATATATAAAATAATAATTAAGTAATCATGCAGCGGGAGGAAAAGTGTTCTCGATAATGATTTCGAAATTATTTTTCTTATTTTACCTTAACCCCCACTTAACATTCTCTTATATTTCATTCATTATATTTATAAACAAACAAATTATATAATTTCTTTAGAAATTGTAACGATATTTTATATATATAATTTTCTTACACACGACACATAACAATAAATAAACTAATGAAATAATCACACGAAATAATTAAAACATTATATTTTCATTTTCGTACGAATATCGAAGAAATCATTTTCTACAAAAATATCTCGATTTCCAACTAAAAAGAAAAATATATACACGTATATATATTCTAAATTACACTTTCATACTTTTTTCTAAAAATACGTATACAATTTATCAGAGAGAGAGAGAGAGAGAGAGAGAGAAAATTATTCAATTTCTTCCTGTTAACATTCTTCTTCCTAACTGCCGCGTTTAAGCTAATTGTTTAAGGAAAAAAAAAAAAAAAAAAAAAGAAAAAAGACGAAGCAGAGTATCTATTGAACGTTGTTGATGTAATACTCAGCATTGGTACAAAGCAGAACGACGACTCATTGATTCGCCGAACGCTGTGTCCACGGTACACGCGATCAGGGAGGGGAAAGAATATTGTACAAAGCGAATAATTTAAACGTTAAGACGTAATTTTATTCATGTTGAGCGAACGTGTCTTTGCGAAATTGTTTCGAAGAAAAACGAGTTAGTTGCTACCGATTCGCAAAACGATGCGCAATCCTCGTGTGTTGAGTCAAAACCGATGTATCTATGTAAATTATTAATTGTGACGATTATCGTGCGATTCGTGTTTTATGTATAATCGAAAATTGTTTCTCCAAATGATAATTATGTATGTACGTTGAAAATATAATATATAATTTAATTCATCTGTTATAAGTTTATCAATTGACGTTTGTCGATTAACCGAAAGCATTTTCTCCACGAATTTTAAGTTCAATCGGCGAAAAGCAACGATAAATCTTAATTTCAAGAAAACTTGAAGAAATCTCCGCAACATTGATACTTTCATTTCATATCGAACTCGATATAAGAAGAACATGTGACGAGTACATATTATTGTTTAGAAAAACAAGAAATTTAGGGAAAGGTTAGAAGAAAAATAATTCTGCATCGATTTCGTCGTTCTCCTTTCGTACTGTTGACAATACTTTAATCGTATGGTATACATACACCTTCTATCTCAGGCTAAATGTAAAATGATATATACATACATAGTATATAGGATTATATATATGATAAAAATTATTAGAAGATTGTAATCTATGAGTGTATTGCCTCTCTGTTTCACGGTGATTCGTGAATTTGTAACGATATTTAAAATGTGTCATACAAAATATAGTATTACTAATTATAATTTATATAATTCTTCTTGAAGGAATAATTAAAATTATTCAAAATTAATTTGCAAATAATTGACATGATTGATGGATTTATTTACAAAATAATGTACGTCAATGTAATTTATTGAAAAACTTTGTTCGAGATTGATTCCACTGTTAAGAACTACAATTAATGATTTTTATAATTTATGCATTTTCTTTTTTTTTTTTTTTTTTTTATAAAAACTTATACAGCCTTTCAATAAGTTTCAGAGATCAACAAAATGGACGTCACACCCTTCTCGAGTATCACTCAAAAATAACACGTATCATTATAAAAATTACAATACCAATACGAAAATTTTTAAAAAAATTTTTAAAAAACTTTTTAAATTACAAAGCTGAGATAACAAATAAATTTAAAAAAGAAACTAATAACGAACGAAAGATGGACGTATATAAAACATTATATTCGCATCCCTTGCAAATTCTATCTCCATTACTGAATATAAATTGTTCGAATTGTTCGAGACGAAACTTTCACAAAGTTTTCAATGATATTTCAATCTCGAATCGAGGTATGAAACAAATTGCACACGTTGATAATCGCGTAAAAAAAAAAGGAGAACAACGGAACCATGCATCAAAAGCTAAATCGCGCCAGTGAACCGTCGCTGGAAAATAATATTTTATCATCGTCGCGTTGTATAAGCGGTGCTCAGTTGCATAAGTGTCAAGAGTATATTTATGAATGTGGCGTAGCCCATTTAAATCTGTGTATCGTTGTCTGTCTGTGCGCATCGTTACTTCTGCTGTTTTGTACTTAAGGTGTGTGTACAAAAAAGAAAAAAAGAAAAAAAAGATCAACAAAATGATATGTCTGTTGAACATGGCGTCAATCACTCGTTATGACGTTATCATCGATCATATTTTTCGTGAAATTCGACCGATCGAATCGAAATTTATCGTCATTTATTTTATATTTTATATGGATCCGGATAAATTTTAATCGAGTCAATTTCTTTCGAAGAATTCCTCATTCCGAAGTAAATCCAATTCTTCCAGATTATAATATACATTTTGTAAATATTAAATATCGATTTTGTTCAAAAATGTGTAAAAGATCGAAAACATCGATTCGATCGATGGAAGAGAATTTCACATACATTATGATCGGTGCAATTCTATCTATAAAGTTCGATCTATCATGTTGTGATATTCTGTAGCCAAATGAGTTCAAAATAAAGGGAGAAGAGCGTGATGTCAAGAAGCCACGAACCGTGAAATCTATATATTATCCTTAAATATCCTTCGTTAAAGAATTCCTAAATACGTAAAATATTTATCGATTGTTCTTCTCAATTTCATAATGTTCATAAATTAAATTAGCCCCTCTCCTAATCCTCTAAGCATTTAAGCCGATAATATTTACATTCTTCTATTCTCTCTAACAGAATTTCAACGGATAGATAGAAGGTGAAAGATCAAGCAGAAGCACCTTTCGACTCTAAAAACCACTTCCTCGAGAGATTATGCTCGAACGGGGTACGTTGTTAAAAGCAACATATGGCAAGCGGTACCGCGAGAATAATTATATTTTCGACGTATTGATGACCGTGTGTGACGCAACGATCGACGGGAATTTGAGCGATCTATCGTGTAATCCTTCATTGATTTCTCGATATCGACGTTAATGATCCATTTAACGTATCTTTATCCTGTGATAATCGTCGTTCGAACGAATCCAGTTGTGGCCGATTAGAAGTAAATCTGCAACGGAATGAGCATGAGTAGGAAGGTAAGTGAAGCGGTAAAATATGTTATTATATCGTAAATATATATTTAGTTACTTTATGTTAAAAGTAGCTGTACTCGTTCGAAAGGCTTGACAGCAATTTTACACTCGAGTCGAATACGAGCAATTTTCTAGCCGGATTTATCGCGACAACCAGATTTATCGCAAATAGTTACAGTACTGTATAATTGAAGTGGGATAAATGTAAAATATTTTCCAGGTAATTGTAACTGTGCGTAATGACAGAGTTTCGAATAAATATGTAACTATGTTGTAAATATTAGAGGCACACATTCATGAACTGATAATACATATTCATGAACTGAACTCAAGAGGAAATGGCAATTGTTCGCTTTTTTTTTTCTTTTTTCAAGATTATGCAATGCAGAAATTCGAATGTAGATAAAGGTAATTATTATTCTTTCTATATATTTTCGTTTCTAATGTTATAGAGGCATTGTGCAATCTTAGAATAATATATCGGGTGTTCTAAGTCAGATGGAATATCTCGTTTAATTTTGAAATTGCATATTTTTGCAAAAGCACTGGATGGATGTGTTTAGGTGGAACGTATTTAGATTCTCAGTTCTCGATACGAAATATAAAAGTTTTGAGTAGAAAGTTGCTGTGTCAACAAAATTTAGATTTTAATACAGTTATCTAGGATTCGAAATATTAGACAAAATATACAATACGAGTAAATTATAATTGCAATGATTCCAATTAAATTCCAAAATGCAATTTTCACATACAAAAATTTAACTTGATTAAACATTACCCGATAATCGTAGAAATAAGATGAGATAAGTACGTTTTATAGATAATTATCAAGTGGATTGTTATTCATAACATAGAAAGAATAACGAACCTCTTCCAAACGTAGATCTCATATCGATATTAGATAAATATACGATAAACGATAATATAATGTCACTTTTATCTTGGGTAAACATATTAATGAAATTAAATATAATTAATCTTAGATAAATATACTAATTAATAAAAACAAATAAATATACATTTCCTCTCGCGTATTTTATTTTATATCTTTAAATTTTTATTATTATTATTATTATATTCCTTGTTATTAAAAAAAATTCCAAAATATTTTCAATTCCAGAATATTCATATCGGGTCAAAATTAATTAATCAGATTCGATTATATTAAACTTTACAAATGTAAACATTCATAAATTACCTCATCACAATCGGCACAATCGACAACCACGTTAATCTCCTCGATACCGAATTCAACAGAAACGTCACAAAATTTCCTTTGGAACGTATAACCTCAATCCTTCGAAATCCGGCAGATATCGATCAAGCCTGTTCGTTACGCATCCATAATCCATAGTAGACACGCCGATTATCTGAAAAACTCGTAAAACGGATTGAGTCGTCTGGAAACGATTATCGATCTTATCTATGAAACAGGCGTACGCGTATCCGAGGTGAAAAATATGCAAATGAGATACGCGAAAACCGTGGTTGCGAGCCAGTGGATCAGAACCAATGGGCTCCATTCATGGCGAAGGAGCATGGAGGAAGGAAGGAGGGGAGGGAGGGAGGAAGGGAGAGACGAAGGGGACGACGGTCGATGCTGATGACGTTTGGCATTAAAACGAGCGGCTCTCGACCGGTGCACTCGTCCGGTAGCGTTAATAAATGGGGGACATCAGCTTTTAATTACGCGCCTCGCTCGTAATTGTAACCCGCAGCGAAATCGTACGCTCGCCGCTCCTCTACTTTACAACGGTTTGCGACGATATACGAGCTGCGTTGATAACAGCCAACCATACGCTGTTCCCTGTTGCCTGGCTGATCCTTCGGTGAACCGATTAACGATCCCCTCCATAATTATGCTCCGCGAAGAGTGAGGCGCAGCCTGCTTCTTCCATCATTCGAAAATCGTTATAGGTGGGGGATTCAACAGGATTTTTCTTTTGAGGTGATGAATGGACGACTGTTTTGAAATACGAAAAAAAAATTTTTAATTTTTATATTATTCGAATGAATTTTTTAAAATTGTGATCTGTCTGCTTCGATTAATTTTCAAAAAAATTATTGAGTTATAGATGGGAGACTCTCATTTTCAACAATTTTAATTTTATTCTTAATATGAATGGATTGTTTTAATATTTCTTTTTTTTTTTTTGTGTTATTTTTATATATTTATATATATATTTTTTTTGCATCGAGTGATCATTCAGACGTATTAATAAAAGATAGATAAAAGTTTTTTAAAGAAATTGAATCTCTATAAGATTTGTTTGTATTACAATTATAAAACGCGTATATATTTTCTCAAACTCCAAAAATTTATGGTTAATTATTATTCATCGATACGATCAAGTCACGTATAATTCATTGTTATTATTCGTTTATTGTGACATTTATGCACGTCTGTCACGCGTGAAGATACTTGTTTAAACAATTTATCATCGAAGAAAATTATTTTGCATTGAACGATAATCTAAATAATAAATGGAACAATTGTTTAACAAGGAAAAATTTACAAAACAATGGAATTTTTCAAAACAAAACCTTGAGAAAAGGTTATAAATATGTGTTTCATAATATATATTTGGGAGAAGTTATCTTCAAGAAGAAACAACAAGATTTCTTTACGTCCAAAAAATAAATATACGATACGATATTATTTTTAAAATTTTTTTACAATTTAATTATATAACATTTTTTTATAATTATCACATTATTATTAAACATATCTTATCATTGTGATATACCGTTTTTAGATTATTGTTTTTCATCTAATAAGATTTTATTACCGATTTAATACAGATTTTTATATTTGGTATACATCGATACGTCTCAATATAAATAAGAAATCAAAATATTCTAAAATATACATGTTAAATGACTGACTAATAAGTTATTATTGATAAAATATTTTTTAAGAAAGAAACTCAACACTAAATATTCGTTCCATTGAAAATAAATAATCGGACATAAAATAAGAAAATAGTAAAATTTCTTCCAATTTAAATAAATTTCAGTATTTATATTACTTTAATAAATATAAATAGTATAGAGATCATAAAAGTGTGAAAATATACGCAACTCCGAACTATAAACCGGTTCAAATAA
The DNA here is from genome assembly GCF_014066325.1 of Apis laboriosa. NCBI lineage: Eukaryota > Metazoa > Arthropoda > Insecta > Hymenoptera > Apidae > Apis > Apis laboriosa. The sequence goes on from NW_025222278.1 coordinate 1,445,026, forward strand.
AACGTGAAAGGCCACGAAGAATTAATCCGTTTTAAATATATTCAGATCAAGAAAATATAAAAGCGATATGCGTAATTCAATGATGATGAAAATAAAAGTAAAAAAAAAAAAAAAATTTTCGAATTTTCACAGAAACACTAATCACATTATTGAAAACACTTCTCCTCTATTTTGTTTGCTTCACAACAATAACGATAAGATGAGCTCGAGTGAAATAATTGTTTATTGCATCGGATAGACAATAGATGTGACTCGTATTGATAAAATGGTAAATCGGTGGCAGAGGGGATGATTGACCTTTGGATACAGTGAAAAGAGATTACGTAAATGACGTAAATGGTTTATATATTAGAGACACGAGTATTTTGCAACGTAGACTGACTATGATGCCCGCGATCGTGTTATTGTTGGCACTGTTCACGTTGGCAGCGGGTGAAATTGCCCACAATGACCCACATTTTGCTCCTGGCCACGACGCTATCGTCCATCTCTTCGAATGGAAATGGGACGACGTTGCGAAAGAGTGCGAACAATTCCTTGGACCTGTAGGCTTTGGTGGAGTCCAGGTATGTGATAAAATTTATTAATTTTTAATTGATTAATGATATTTTTATTTTTAAATTCAAAATGTTATTCAAATGTACGATAGTAAATATATTATAGTTGTATGAAAACAATTGATAAATACGTGATGTTTATTGAAGAGATATTTCATGAAGGTTCTTTAAAAATTTTAAATAAAATTTAGAGGAATATATTAAAAACATATTTTTACGTTTGTTTAATTTTTCGATTTAAATAAAATCCATATTTATTTAAATATTATATTATTTAAATTAATTCTTGAATTTAAACTTTAAACAAACTCCTAGAAAATAATGTGAATTAAAAATTTATTTGCATCAGATTTATTTCTTTAAAATGTCAATAACAATTAAAATCCGATATCAGAGATCATCAATGGGACTTATCTTTTAATCTTTACAATTAATTTACCTATTTACCATTAATGATTATCAATTAAATATTTCGTGTATTTGCAAAAATAATTCTATAATAAACTACCTTCTGTAAACAAACAAATATCTATCTATGCTTTATTATCAATTATCGATCTGAAACTCATTTATCTCAACAACATCACGAATTACGACAACAATTACGAATCCTCTCACTGGTCAATAGAAAATCAATAGAAATTCAAAGAAACCAAACTTACTAACCAAATTTATTCCATCGAACATTTTAAATAAAGCAAAGATAGAAGCATCGCTTCCACAACAATCGCTTTATCAACGCGACATGTACACATATTGCAACATTTGTATAGGTATCACCGGTACAAGAGAACATTGTGATCGACAAGAGGCCATGGTGGGAACGTTATCAACCGATTTCCTACAAATGGGTCACGCGATCTGGCACGCGAGAACAATTCATCGATATGGTGGCAAGATGCAACAAAGCGGGTGTACGGATTTATGTAGACGTTATAATGAACCATATGTCCGGTGATTGGAACGACGCACACGGAACAGGAAACTCGAGGGCGGACACGTACAACTTCGACTATCCGCAAGTGCCCTACACCGTCAAAAATTTCCACGCTCGTTGCGCAGTGAACAATTACAACGACCCGGCAAACGTGAGGAACTGCGAGTTGGTTGGTCTCCACGACTTGGATCAGAGCCAAGAGTACGTCAGGTCGAAGCTTGTTGATTTCCTCAACGATCTGGTCGCCGTTGGTGTTGCCGGTTTCCGGTTTGTATTCACATTTTGCACATTTTAATTGATAATAATAATAATAATATTGATGATACATATCGGTAATATCGAGTCGACAGGATCGACAGGTGTTAAAGAAGGGAACTTCTTGAACTTCAGAGTCGATGCTGCGAAACACATGTGGCCGAGCGATTTGAGAACGATTTACTCGAGAGTGAGGAACCTGAACACGACGCACGGTTTCCTTGAGAATGCACGGCCGTACATATTCCAAGAGGTGATCGATTATGGGAACGAGGCGATCTCGAAACGGGAGTACAACAAAATGGCGGCGGTGATCGAGTTCAAATACTCATATGAAATTTCCAATGCGTTTCGGGGGAACAATAATCTGAGATGGTTGGTGAACTGGGGAGAGCAATGGGGTTTTCTACCCTCCAAGGATTCTCTAGTTTTCGTGGACAATCACGACACGCAACGCGACAATCCTCAAATACTCACTTACAAATACTCCAAACGGTACAAGGTATATATAATCAAGCTTTTTTCCATATTTTCCTTTTTTTTTTCTTTTTCTTCTTCTTTTTTTTTTTTTTTAGAAACAATTTATTCCTAAATATTTATTATCTCATTATTGTTCAATGTTGCTCGATTAAAAGAATAGACAGAACGTGAATGTTTTTAGTATTTTTTACGGTAGAAGTATAAATATTTATTAGATTAGGGAATACAGCGACGGTACAGTGAAAGCTAGCAAGTAGAATAGATCAACCAGTGATCAGACTCAAATATTTCTCTCCATGTTTCGTGCAATACTACGTTAAATATCAATTGTAAAATTTTTTCCACGAAAATTCCGATTAATTTTAAGCACTAATGAAATTCTTGCATATACTTTTTATTCATCTTCTTTTTCAACTCTTATTTTCGAAAACTATTCCAAGGTTAATATTTCGAATAAAATATAATATTTTAGATGGCCGTCGCGTTCATGCTGTCCCATCCATTCGGCACCCCACGAATAATGAGCTCCTTCGACTTCGAAAGCAAGGATCAAGGACCGCCTAATGACGGCAATGGCAACATTCTGTCGCCTTTGATCCACGATAACATTTGCAGCAACGGATGGATCTGTGAACACCGTTGGAGGCAAATCTACAACATGGTTCGTTTCCGCAATTTGGTCGAAGGAACGAGGATCGATAATTGGTGGGATAACGGAAGCAATCAAATCGCATTCAGTCGGGGATGTTCCGGATTTGTCGCGTTCAACGGAGATCAATACGATCTGAGGCAAACTTTGAAAGTTTGTCTACCTCCTGGCCGCTATTGCGACGTGATTTCTGGCAATTTGGAGAACGGAAAATGCACCGGCAAGGTTGTCACTGTGCGATCGGATGGAAATGCTGATATAGAGATCGGCGCAGGAGAAGAGGATGGAGTTCTCGCCATTCACGTTGAGGTGAGTGAGTTTGAAACTTAAGATTAATAAGAATAAGAAATAAATGAGAGATTTTTGTCTTATATAAGTTCTTATATAAGTAGAAGAGAAAGTAAAAGTTTATCGAGATTTGTAATATTTTTATCGAGTATTGTAATATTTTTTTATGGATATTTTGATTTAGTTGTTTACTCTTTACTCAACTCAACGTTAATTCATAAATTATTATAATAAAATGTAATGATAAAGGAACGCTTGAAAATAATTTTATCTTCAGGCTAAAATGGCGTAAAGGAATCATAAGGCAGAGATTGCGATTGAACGAAGAAGAAAATTCTTAAAATTCATCTTACGACGAGAAAAGCTTGTATTTAATTCCTCGTAGAGCAAATAATTATATATATATAAATGTATACAGTTTATTTTTATTTCTATCACTTTCGTCAATCACGATTCTTTTCGTAATCCGCAAGGGTCTGTAACAAAAATAAGGCCACCAGTGAAAATATTTTTCAACAATGTTTATTTTAACAGAAACAATGTACTGTTCTTGTTCTCTTTTCACCATTAATTTCTACTATACATAATAAGACAGTTAATCAGTAGAATAATACACGACAGATTCGCGATGGGGGGAAATAAAAAAAGGGGATGTCGAAAGGATTTTTTTTTTCTTCCTCTTCTTCTTCTTCTTTTTCATTCGAGGATGAAGGAATAAACTAAGGACGCAGGCGTAAATCACAGAAGAAAACGAAGGATGGAGAAATGGGTGGAGAATAAAAATCATCGAAAGATTATCACAAGATTGCCTTATTGCCCGTTTCTTTATCCCTCTTTTTCTCCAAAATTGTCGTCCCTTTCTGTACAATTATTCTCATATTTCTTTTTCTTTTTCTTTTTTCTTCGTTTTAAATAATTTCCACGTCACGCCAGTACGAATTTTTCCTTTCATTTCTCTATTCTCCTCTGTTTTCTTTCTTTTTTTTTTTTTGTTTTTTATTTCCTTCCTTAATACAAATGCACGCATACTCTTCCCGTGTTCGCACACCTGACAATTAAATGATCTCGTGCTATGCACGCGGTAATGATGTGCGTAAACCTTTTGCTACGAAACTAAATAAAATACTACGGGTCCTTTTGTAAAAGCACGATATAAATAAATGCTTAAGCATTATGTACAGTGATTCTCGGTTTAAGTAAAAGCCGCTAGCTCGGTTAATGTCCGCTCGTACTGTCCAGAATTTTTCTTTTCTTTTCATATATCTATACGTACGTTAATTTTCTGTACGTTAAAATGTTATTAAATTTTCTGCGAGTTCTATGGAAAATTTTTAAAAGATTTTATACACCAATTATATACACACAAAATGAAGATGATTGAAATCATGAAAAGTTGAAGTTTGAAAAATTTATTCAAAAATCATTTGAGTGAATTGAATTCGATTATGAAATATCGAAATATCGAAAAATCGAAATAAATTTGTTAAAATTGTTTTCCATAAGCAAGAGTACAAGCAAAAGTACAAAACTGGAAGCACGAGCAGATGTGCGCGCGAGACCGCGCTTGTAAGTGTATGTATGTGTGTTTGTGTATGTATGTGTGTATGTGTATACATAATATTTATAAACGTATATAGTCTGCAGTAAATTCAGGCTAATGTAAATCTAAAAATACTGCTCGTCTTACGAACTTATCAACTCTCCACTTAATAACAACTGTCGCACGCCCAAGTGCTTTATCTCCTCTTTTATAAAGACTAAATTGTTATTACATGAACATACAATAAGGCAACGGTTTTAATGCTAAATAAATAAACGTTAAACGTTGAAAATAAGGGAGGAAGAAAAATTAATTTACAGTTTTCCTTTTTTCTCTAATTTCTACGATCTGGATCCGTCGATCACGTTAAATCTACATCGTGTATCGCCTTCTTTCCAATTCGTCTCTTAATGTTTGTTTATACATGTGTGTGTATGTGTGTGTGTTTGCGTACGCATGCATACGCTTGTGTGTTTGTGTATGTGTATGTGTACATTACATTTACACTACGGTATGCGAATGTATCCGCGCGTGATGATCTTCTTCTTCGCGTGTGATCTGCACGTAGAACGTTAGCAAAAATATAATTTAGTTATACTTTATCATTATAATTCATTCATATAAAAACTTCGTTAAAATATATAAAAGAAACAACGATTTGAGCAAATACGTATATCATCCTATCCATACAGTTAAAAAGTACCGCGTTGAAAAAACGTTCATTTTCATCATTATTGCACATTAATTGTTTTTTTTTTTTTTTCCTTTCTTTTCATTTTCCTCTTTCGCTGATATGATGTTGTCTCGTTTCGTTTTTCTTTCTCTCTCTCTCTCTCTCTCTCTCTCTCTCTCTCTTGCTTTCTCTCTTCAATTCACTCGATCCTTACACGCAATCGTTTCTCGTTCACTCATCTTTTACATACTCTCAAATAACAATTGCTCGCAGTTTATTTAATTACAAACAGTTATTTACTGTTTCCTCGTGTTATTTATCATCGTTTTCATTGTTTCCACTTCTTCATTCGATAATGAAGAATTGAGAATTCGTTACTCGACACTTTTCTGTTTTCTGTCGTTGTTAGTGTTCCAGTGAAATTATTCGAATTCATTTTGAACGAATGATCGATTGTTTAAAATGAACCTGATATTCTTAAATTTATTTTATCTTAGAAGTGTTTAAATTTGTTTAAAAAATTTAAAAATAATTTTCATTGCATTGTTATTATATAGTTAATTATTATTAGTTTCAAAGCAAATGTATTTTTTATCATCGTAATTCAAGTTAAAATGAAAAGTGCCGTGGAGTAATAATTATTGCTGCTATATTTGAGTAGCATAAATAAATTCATTTGCTTTATAATTTAAATTTTTCGAATTTATCATGTGAAAGAATTCGAATAATTACTTTGTTGGTACAATCCAGATAGCACCGGATATCTGATATCCATTTTAAATTTAATGATAACATGAATTTAAAGATGCCTTGAGGTAATTAAAATTGTATTATAATTACTTTGATTCGTTACATTAGTACGATACTTTTTTTTTAATAAGAAAAAACTGAATGAATACGTATGTAGAAATACGTAAATTAGGATCGGTGGCGCACTCTAGCGGATATAATTATTACACGAATAAAGAAATAAAGTAATCATATGCACATTCTTTTTCAAATTCTTGGTATGGAACTACAGATAAAATCTGTGGAATAACTGTTCTAAATATTCTGTTTTGCAATACGAAACAATTTTAAAACACGTTCAAACTGTTAATAGATTATTTTACCACACATCTTTAAGACAATAAGACATCTCTGTGCTATCTGTAAATGAACTTCTCTCTACGAAATCTCTGTTCTCAGGTAACAAGGGGCAGCATTGCTTGAAATCGCAAATTCTGCACGTTAAAAGAATCACCTCGTTCTCGTTATCTCATCCATCTAAGAAAGGCTATCCTTTTGGAAGACTTTTTCGATCGATAGAGGCACTCGTTTTTTTTTTTATCAATATATATATATATATATAAATATATATAAGAAAAAAAAAATCTCCATTATAATAATTAATTCATCGCTTAGAACTTCGATTCGCGCGGTAATTATTCTAAAACGTTAATTTCCTTCGCCAAGGAAGACATTCCCGAAGAATTCAAGGCCGTTAATATCGCGTGAAACCGATGTAGTACCTTGACACGCTAATTGCTTACGAAGGATCGAACACGTAGCTTCCGGTTGCTGATTTTCTTTCTTTCTTCTTCTTCTTCTTTTTTTCCTTTCCTCTTTTATCGAAGGATGTGTAATTTGAATAAGCACGTAAACGAGGCGTTCTAATCGCTAATTGCCATCCCAATTAATTTGATTATCACGCAGCGTCAGCTTCTTTGTGCTCATCGCGTGTCTATTCCTAATTTATAAACGCGAGAACGTTAACACTTGTTAGTCACCCTCCACTTCCTTCTAGGCGAGGAGAACTCGTGAAAGCCCGGCCAGCTGGTACAAGTCTCTTAACGACTTGTAAAAAAAAATAACGAACTAGAAAGTATCAAGTGTCGAGAATTGTACCTCTGGGAGGGGGGGGGGGAGGAGAAAGGGGGTTCTCTTTTCTTAAATAAATTTTATGATCTGGCTGATTCCACATTCGTCTCCGAATTTCAGGCACTGAGTATCGTTCCGAGCCTCTCGTTTCTTCCCTTCGACGAAAGACAATAATAATAATAAAATTATCGATCGAACGATGATGAAACATCGCGTTTCAAGTTCGATCCGAAATTGAATTTTCGAGTCGAACTTTCGAACGATACCAGGTGGACAAGAAGTTCGTACGTTGATTTACGGAATGAGATGAAGAAAATGCTCAATCGTGTGATAAATTCGTATCGAGTCGATAGAATGGCTAATAAAAAGAAAAATTATCGTTATTTCAAATCGATTCGAATTACAGAGAAATAAATTACACAGAATATAAATAAACGAAGCAATAAGAAACAAAGAAAAGATACCACGACTTCTTATCCACAACTCCAAGTTCAACCATCGAAATCCTTCGTAATTCATCCTAGACGCAATGCCCCCTCCCCCAATCATCCCCCTTCTCAAAGAACCGCCTATTCCCACCCCCCTATTATTTCACACGAATCGATCCAGCCGTATAACACAAGTTAAGTACGTAAGTACAACGAAGGTAAAAATTCTGCCTCGAGGACAAAAGTAAGTCATTTATCTCCAGGTACTCTTAATTAATCGTATCAATACACGAAACTCTTGATCGTCGTCGAACGTCGTCCCCCCACCCCATCCCCCCCCTCCCCCCGATGAACGAACACTCGATGGACAACACACAGGCGGAGCCTCCACAGCGTCACGTGTGCACACGCAAAGCGATGCTGTCGCGTGATCCGCGTCACTGCTTGATGGGCTTCTTGAACACCACTTCCGGCTTGCGTATCGGGCGTGACACGCGCCGTTCTATCCTTAGGGCCCTGTTCGGGTCCTGGGAGGGCGCCACAGTGCCCTCCGGGCCCAGAGGAGTCTCCGCCATTGTTTGTCAGTTCCCCGTGCTGCTTGGCCGCCTTCCAGGCAACTGTTGCTGCTGCGGTTGCTGCTGGTGTTGCTGTTGCGACGCGGCGGCGGCAGCCGCGGCCGCGTTCAGGGCCGGCAGGGGCGTCTGGTGGCAGTGCGCGCAGTGCAAGCAGACCGTGCACGCGCCCAATTTCCGGGCGAGGAGGGCGCGAAGCTTCAGGGCTGGGCCCAGCTTCATTCCCATTGGGCCGGTCAGGTGGTCCTCCGAGAGAAGGGGCAACGCTGCTCCATCGATCCGGTGCTCGCGGAAATTCTGGAAAAGAGGGGTGGAACGGATTCGTTAGTTTTTTGGCGATCTTGATTTCTTCACGCGGGGGAAGAAAATTTAACGTGGACGATGTTTGTCGAAGGTTTAAATGGACGTGTGAGGTGTAGAATGGAGAGGTATAGAAATGTTTATCATGGAATTTTAGTATTTTTTTTTTTTTTTTTAATTAAGAGATTGCAAGAGATGTTTTTTGTTGGTCGGAAGAAAATCAATGTATTTTAGAAACTGTAGTCTTTACTCGATCAAAATTATTAGTTTTAATGATCTTTTCACAACGAGATTTCAATATATTTTTATAAAACTTCATTTTAGCGTGAAGAAATTCTTCGAATGCAGCTTCTCGAATATCGAATGTATTATTTTTTAAAAATGTAAATGGAAACAACAAGTGATAATAAGATTGGTGAAATATCTGGTGATGAGTTAAGATTTCATATTTTGATTTATCTAATTTTTGTAGAGTGATTTCCGATGGTATGCGGTCGTTGTCGTGCAGAATTATTTCTTAATTAATTTCTTGGCAGTAGGATGTTGCTGTTACGGTATCTCCTTGTTTCAGAAAAGAACAATAAATTCCCTTTACAAATCATCATATAATCACCATAACTTTTTCGATCATAATGATGATTTAGAATTTTATTTAGGATTTTTCATTGGCATCATTGTCCAGATCATTGTACGATTATCGTATAGTATCCATTTCTCATCACAGATTATAATTCTATTCAAGAATGGACTATTGTTTCGAGCTTTATGCAATAAGCACACTTCTAAACTTTTGATTCTCTGTCAGTTGGTGCAATATCTTCCTCCTATTTTTTCCACTTTATCCATTGCATCCAAATGTCATTTAGAGATACATGTAATTCTGCGGATTTTTGTAGCTTTCAATTTATCTTTGTTTAATATAAATTTTCAGACCTTATATTTTTAAAACCATACAATCTTCTCTGAAAACTAACCTAATATGTTTCGATTGCACTGCTTAATCTAGCTTAAACTCATACAAAAATATTCTAAATTCCTTCACTTCTCAAAAAAAAAAAAAAAAAAACAGTTAAACTTACATACAAAAAAGAACTTATTACACAAATGAAATAAATAAAAGAACAATATCAAAATATACTGAGCAAACTATAAGTTAAGTAACATTATCTTACGAGTCTCGATTGATCGATCATTTGTCCTAAAACAATTGGCAATTTCATGTGTACAATACAACCTAAATATAATTACCTAATGTTAAGAAGTTATCTGATACGTGAAAGTTAAATGCGAATCTAAGTTTAAACAAGACGTCCAATAATATCCAAAAAAAAAAAAGATGAAACACCCGACCAATTAAAGCGATTCATCCCACTCTTCCTGCTCATTCACAAAGCGTTAACAATGACACCCACGCGAATCACCCACCGCTTGTCTCTGAATCACGCGAGCCCACGCGTATATTCCTGAATCGCGTGACGTGACCCCCGACCCGGCTCGAAGGTCGCCCGTTCCTCGCGGGATCTCTAGGCGTCCTCACCGGCGTGGAACGCCGCGGCGCTCCCTCATTAAATCTCCGTTCCGCAAAAAGTCGCTACGAGTCGAGCTACCCGCTACCCGAGGATAGAATCGTGGCGAGGAGGCGGAACGGGAGGAAGGAGGCGGAAGAAGAAGAGGAGGAGCAGGAGGAGCAGGAGGAGGAGGAGGAGGAGGAGGAACGAAAAAAAGAAGAAGAGAAAAAAGGACGGACGTTTCATTCACGGAGGCCGCCGCACGATCCCCGTAATTGCCGCTGCAACCGGCGCGCGATTTACCCCCGCTTGCGCGCGGCCACTCACTCACACTACGCCGTACTACGATTCGTTGCCGTGCGCGCGCGCGCGCTTTCTTGCAGAGAAATACGTTGATCGCTCGATTATGAATGAAATATTCAACGTTCTAACGCGATCTCCGCACGCGAACCACGGGCAGACCGGTCTTCGTCCTCGTGCATCCTCTTTGAATCGTTCTCTCTGGTCTTCTCAAACGAGATCTGGGATCATCGGGTGTAAATCGAGGTTTTGATACGAGGTATGTTTGAAGTTTAGCATTTTGTATGACTTTCTTTCTTCTTTTTTTTTTTTTTTTTTTTTTTTTATTTTGATATTTTGGTTTTGATTCTCGTCTTCTGATTTTTCTGAGCGGAGTTGGAATGGGTTGCTTTGGAATGTGTGAAATGCGAATGATGGTTTTGGTAAAGGTGTTTGATGGAGGTAGATGGAGGGCGAAGAGTAATGATGGTTTCAGGTGGTTTCGTAATGGTAAGGTTTCAGATGTTGGGTATGCGAAATTATCGTGCAGATATATGTATTGCGATATAAATGGACTCTGGACGTATTTCAGATTAATTTTTTCTTTCCTCCATGTTGTTCGTCGTGTTCATCGTCGTGTAGATATTAGAAACGTTTGGTACCATATGATACCTATGAATTCAGATAAAAATAATTTTAATCTATTTAATACCCTTAATGAAACAATGTTCAAGAATAAAGCAATTGGAATTATTATATTGTACATTACAAAAGACATAGCATAATCTTACGATCTTCATCAGATTATGTCATTGTTCTTCTTTACCGACGATATACCTTATTCACAAAAAAATACCAGAAAATTTCTGCTAACATATCTTCTGCTTTAATTCCAACTTTCAAAAGATATTAACCATCGCATAATTTCCTACAATTCTAGCCTCCAGCATCCCGGCCCGCGTTCTTAACACAGTCACAACAAGGCGAGCAAACGGATCTCGAAACTTATCCCTCTTCAGCCGGCTTGCTGACTAATTACAAGAAGAGGACAAGAAGGAGGATCAACGAACTTGCACAAATTATCCCGTGCCGCGATTCTCGCTTTACACGCCGTTTACTCGCGTGAACCTCGCGGCACTGCTAATTATCCCGTTTCTCCCTTGCAGCTGACACCAGTGGTCGCGCGAGAAACGGCCACGAGGAACACAGAGCCATCTATCACGCGCCGACACGGCCGACATTGTTTCGAATTTCCGATAGCGACGCTAACGGTACACGAACGCGATCAAGCGTAAGAATGGAAGCTACTTTCATCTACCGCTCTTTTCACGTTAAACGTTAATTAACCGAGTAGTTAGCTGGAAGAAGATGAAAAACACGGGTCATGACATCGTTGTTGAACGCGAGTGAGAAGATCTTTTCACGCTTCTTTACGTACGATGGCTTTTTGCACCCAAGGGGTCAGAAATAAAGAAAAGAAAAAAGAGAGACTTTGAGAAAGACCTTTTTTTTAAAGGTTTATGAATTTTACGGGATACATATAATTTAAAATCGAAGATTTGATTTGAATTTATAAAGTTTAAAAATTGGTAAAAGTTTAACAAGAAAGAATAATTTCGTGGACGATTGCATTTACTACAACATTCGTTGGAATAGAGGATTTATGATAATTGCTGTAATTCATTAGCATACTGAAGCTAGGAGAGGTTGGAAATTCTTTTTTTAAAGACAGCATAACACATATTTCCGCACATTAATTGCTAATGTTTTTTTCTATCTTTTGAATTCAATGATAAATAAAAAATGGCAGAAGAGAAAATTGAATTAATAAGGAAGTTACTTTTCAATCTTCCTAACTTTTTCTCGTGAAATAATAAAATCTAATACAATCTTCATCATCCCTCGAGGTACATTCATAAAAATACTACATTACCAACAGAAATTAGCTAACGAAAACTGCATCTGCATTACCAACCGCGACTCACGTGAATTAAACTCTGAAATTATTTTGTTATTAAATCTTATATACGCACATATATATCAGACTCACGTGAGACAAAATTATAACGCGTATCCTCTATGTGAACCGTATTCCTTCCAAAATGGATGCCTGCGTTGTGTTTTTGCCATGCGTTTAAAGATCGTAGAGAAATCGTCGAGCTGTATCGAGATTGTTGCTACAAGAAAAAGGCGTATTTTTATTATATAAATTGCCATACGGAATAGAACGTTGCTACGGAAGGGTAGGCTTCTGCTCGAGATCTCTTAGCTGATTATTATGAATTACCACTCTGAAATCAGAGTATCAATTATGCCTGTGAGCCGTGGCGCCCCCAAGTAGCACGAAATTATAGTGCACGATGTCTCCTCGTTGATCGAACCGGGCTTTTTGCGGTATGCAACGCTTGCGTGGAAATCGTCGAGGTGTGCGCGCCAAGGAGTACGTTCCATTTCATTAAAATGTATTTAGGATAAAATGTTGCACCCGGAACAAGGGTACATTTCTTTGATCCGTTGATGAGCACGAATTAAAACCAATGTTTTTTGCACGCCTTGCCATCAAAGGATTACATGATTGAGGTTAGGTTTCGTTACACTGCAAATATCTCGTCATAGAAATTCCTTAATGTAAAAGAGACTTTTCTTTCACGGATTTAGAGAAAAATTTTCGAGAACTAATGTTAATTTTAGAATAAGGAACATTTTTTTTTTTTCTTTTAACAAATAAATCTTAACTTCGTTGAGAAACAAATTCTAAATTCGATGAAGAAATTTCGTCGAAGGAAGACGATTTCTTCGCGTTAATAATCTAAGAGAGAAGAAAGAGACGGGAGGAAATGACTCATAAAAAGGTTTCGAGGACAAGTTGACAGGAGGTCCTTCCCAGGGGCACACGTTCAGAGATGGCGGGATCCACGGGGATCTCATCTCGGCGCATACATCTCATTGTCTTCGAGGAGGGATACAAGGCAGAAGTTTCGTAATCTCACAAAACCTCGAGCCAACAGCGGTGTGGTGCAGCTGCAGTTGCAGAGAATATATCATCCTCGTGTTGCACCGCGGGCGACCGCGGCCCTCCAAAGGCCCAGCCACGAAGACAACCTATATTTTCTCCACCCAGTTCCAAACTCTTAAGGGCAAACGCGATCCCAGACTGGGTCCAGCATCAATTATACCTTCCACAAACACGCTCTTATCTCTCGCGCTTGCCAGACAGCGCGAAATTCGAGCGTGCAAGCTCCGAAGGGCGTGTTTAATGATTTTTCTACGTTATTGTACCACGGAAAAGATATTTAGATCCGAGTTTTACAGGCGACAATGAATAAAGCTCTATCGATAAAGAATTTTCAAGAAAAAGTAAGTCGATAGTGTATCGTTGGAATATGTATTAAAATTAAAAGAAATATAACCTGTAATGATAAAAGTTTCTAAAATTAAAAGTATATAAAATGGCTGAGATTCTTCTGACGCCTTTCTTAAATAAAAACGTTAAATTTTTCAACCGTGTATTTTATCACAGCTCACAGTTCATCATCAACCTCACGTTTCGAATGCGTTTGAAATTTTTGTTCGCCTCAGAATCACTCTTTCTGAAAAAAATAAATTCCTCCCAGGCGAACAACTAAATAAACCGCACCGTTCCATGTTGAACGCGATTCGAACAACGATCGATCGCGAGCTATCGAAGCGGACACGGGAATTCTTTCCAGCCTGTGGATCCGCAGAAAGTGTTGGTCGAGCGTGGAAAGGATCGGAGGTTCCTCGAAAAATAACGGCTCGTTCGTTTCTTGCCAAGTTCGAATTCCTGACCCCGAAGGATCTCGAAGCCGCGGTTATAACCTCGGAAGAGCACCGACTCGGAACAACGTCACGTTAGCCGGTCGCGATGGGACCCCGTGGAATCTTTCCTCTCGGTCGATCGGTTTCTCTATAGGGAAAAACAGCCGGTGGAAGTAGCCGAGTCCGTTGCAAAATCGAGCCGAGGCCAGGAACGAATTTATGGAATGTAGCTAGAGCGTTGCTTCGTCGCGTTTTATACCTTCGTTCTTCCGTTCGTCTCGAGCTCTGATCTTTCTTGGATTTCCTTTAACCTAAATTAAGGTTAAACGCGTAAAAAGAGTGGTGCACCTTTACTACGTGTTTTTACTTATTTTATTTATTCAATTTGCAGTAACGTGTAAAAATGTTTTTAATTGGCATTGGATCACTAATTTTTCAATTAATCGATCTAGTTTCTTTTTTTTGATCGAACTTGAAGCAAATTAATTATACAACATTGAAGATACAAAAGGTTTTGAGGTTATGTCAATATTGTAGAAATTTGCACATGAAAAGAATGTAATATAAATAGAACATTAAATTAAATAAAATACTTTAGACAACATTATTTCGTTTTAATTTATCTGGTAGAATAATTTGTTACAATGTTATAAACAATTTTCAATAAGAATTACGAGCCAGTTTTTAATATATCATTTTTTTTAAACAAAATTTAACACTTCGACATCGATAATGTTTATTTACGACGCGAAAAATACTTCCTTTAATTATTCGATGGTTCTAAATCATCCTCCATCAGGTGTATAGTGTTCTTCGAGGTAGGTCCGTAATAAAAGTCACGACTATGACATCATGAAATCTCGTCACTACAGCTGTTGCGTAACGACAATGACGAGTTAATGAGAAGAACACTTTACGATATATGAAAAATTCCACGCTGGTTAACTGTTGACAAGTGACAAGATAGCCATGGCGAGTATAATTGAGAAAGAGGAACAAAGATTTAATATCTCCTATAATTAAATATAATTTTCAAAGGATCACGGATTAATATTTTATCAATTCATCAAGGAGTATTGAAAATTTCTTCTTTTTTTCCTTATTATACACTTTTCAAACAAAAAGATACTACGTTTAAAATTTTCTCTATCCATATATATCTCTTTAAATTATACACACCGTATATACGTATATAATTTTAGAAGCTGATTATTATAATAATTTTAAATATTCTTCATTATTTTATAAATTATTTTACAAATATAGACATGAAACCTGATATATATCATATATCACGTACGTATCCAAGATAAAAATAAAATAATAACTATAATTTCCACATAACCTAATACAGTTGTCAATCCCCTAGCGGACAATCAACGAACTAATCTGCACACTTGGAAGGAAATTCTCGTGACATTTGTAACCGAGGACAGGAACAGGTGTTCGACACAAGGAACAAAATATAAAGAACAGACACAAATCTGGGACATATGAGGCGAAAAACGTTGCATACGCTGTTATAACTTTTGTTTACGCTATTGCATCCAGCTGGTGCATTTGCTTCGAGCTGTTATGCGCCTTATACGGCGTTGCAGTATGCAAAACACGACGTGAAATGAACTAGGATGAACGGATGCTCGGAATTTACGTTTATGACTCTCTGTCAAGTTATATCATTACTGTATATACAGCTGATTCACTTTGTAAAAACGAATAACGTTTGTACGTATTTTAATTCTTCTTTAACTTATTCTCCAACTTTTTAACAGATATTTCCGTTATCTCGTACGCGTGGAATTCCTTGTTTTCGTTAGAGTTTTACTGAAAAAATTGAATCAGAATTAGATCTGACATTGAATTTTTGAACTAATTTTTATTTCTAATTTCGCATATTTCTCGAAAATATATCGATGTATCGAGAAAAATGAATAATCTTAAGTAAGGTAATAAAAACGATCGGTATTGGATTCTTTCAAAATACTCAAAATAACAAAAATATTTCGTATTTCAAAGTTGATCGCGATACGAGATAAAATAGTTTTGGTGTAAAATATTTAGCCGACAATTTGTTAACGTTATCTTTGCGCATAGTTCGACGTTACGTTTTAGCCTTGTGTCGAAGATTCCATGCGTGCGGAGAAATCGTAAATTCGTGCGGAATTCCTTTATGTAACGATTCTCAGATGCTAAGTTCGACCGACGGAATTTGTGTCGAACAGGTATCTGAAATTCCGGTCACCTTCCACCTTTCGTTAATCGCGACCTTTATCTTGCTAGTCACTCGCGATAGAGGGAGTACCGCGCTCCCTGACCCTTGTTAATATTCAACGTCTCTATGAAAAACTCTTCGTTTTCCATAGATTCCCTTCCTCTTCTATATCTATAAAAATAAAACGGAAAAATAGAATACGCGCAGAAGCCATACATTCAAAAAATACATAAAATAACAATTAAACAATTGCAAAATTCCAATTCTCAAACGAATAAGTAATATATATTCCCTTGCAACTAATTTTATCAATCAATTCCTAATTATATCAATCATACTCGAATATTTTAACAATCTTTCCTCCAAAATCTCAATCTCATCATAGTTGCCTAAAAATTCTCTCGATCGCCCGAATAATTTTTCAAACATTTATCTTCCGAGAACAAAATTTCAACCTCGTCACGATCTACAAATACTCTCAAACATCGAATTATTAATATATTATCAATGACAGAGAACGGATTCCCTGGATCGAATCACGCAAGAAATTCCTACGGTAAACTTGCGATCGGTGGCTACGCCACTGTGCACCAGCGAGCAAGAACCGGTGACCTGCCACGCCCTGTCGAGGTCGTCGCGCGCCTCTCTCGCCGACGACCGGCGTACCGACGTCGACCGCGGCGCACCGACGACCGCTGCCCACCAGCCTAACCAGATCAACATCGCCCCACTGCTTCCCGCTACGCTCTGTCTCCCGTTGTGCTTCCGTCTCTCCTCCTTTCCCCTCTCTTTCCCCTCTTCCCCTCTTTTGCTCTTGCCTACCCTTTCTCTCCAACGTGTTTTCATCTCTCTCGAATCTCTTTCCCCTTTCTTTTCCATATTTTTAGCGGTTGCATTTTCAGTTTCTTATTTATATTTATATTTGTGCGTCTATGTCTAGTTTAATTGGTACGATGGCCGCTGGTGCGACACTAGCGCCACGTGACTATTAACTACTAGTAGTTAATACGTTTGTATATTCGTTTATTAGTTATATTTTTTTTTTTTTTTTGAAATTTTTGAAATGTATTTTTCACGATCCAAAGTATGGTAATATTTTTCAATCAGGATGAGTTATTAAAATTAAGTTTCATTAAGTCAATTAGTTTCCATCAGTTAAATATTTTATTTATACTTGTGATTTTTCGTCTTGTAATTCCTATAAATATATTCGTAATTCTTGATTATTAATCACAAGTTAACAAATTTAATTTCCTTTTAAGACACGTTAGAATTCTATCGATAAATTAATCTCCATTTCCAATCTCGACCGTGCAATCAAGGGGTTAATTAACCAAGAAATTTTCTTTCTCAAACATATCTCCTTTATCTTTACTTTTTTTTTTTTTTTTTTTACTATTTACCACAGTTTACGGCTTCCTCCCAAGTGACTCGTTCCTTTTCTACTTTCTCCTCTCGCGATAGAATTCATTTTCTTCCTCTTATATTTCTTGGGCCGAAGTGTCACACACCGTTCCATCTCTTATTTCTATTTCCTCTTTCTTCGACGATTTCAATTCAAATAATATTTCCCCATCGTTTTGGACCGCGCCCAATGTTTACAACGAGATTCTCCAACTTTTTTCCCATCCTCGGGCGAAGGAATCATAGTACGAGTTTCTCGAGTACGCTTCTCTTCCTCGCGGAATTGCGGTTACCGAGAAAAGATAGCGCGAGGATCAAGGGGTCAATCGGCTGACTCGCGACATCGCGCGATTCCATCTTTTCCTCTTTCGTTCCTCTCTCGGTTATCTCGGCGAATAAATTTTCAATTTTACAAATGAACGTGCGCGCGCGCGTTCAATCGGGAGAATTATGCACTTCTGCCTGCAATTTATCGCGAATATGGGGTATCGCGAGATTGTAGCGGATTTTTAACGCTAGGTGGTGTTCAGAACGAAATTATGAGGCGAGTTAGAACGTTATTCGTCATTTACGATTAATTATTGTTGGAACGCAAATTTCTAACCGTTGATTTATGTCACGCAGGCCTTGGATTCTTGCCGCAACGATCTATTGAGCTACGTAAATAATGATCATCGATTTGAGAATGCTTAAAATTTATAACACCGATTCGATAAATCTTACGTTTGATTATATATATGAATGAAAAATTTTATTCTGTATAAATAATATATATCAATTAGCAACTAGCTCGATCGCTCGTGAGTTTAAATTATATATTTCTCTAAGATGAATAAATTAGAAAATAATATATTAAAAATAATATGGAGAGATAATAATCCACGTATCATTGGCGATGATATATTCGCATAAAGATCAAATAGAGATAAAAAAAAATTTGCAAAAATATAATTAATTCGCTCCTTAACTCAGTGAATGTATTTTTTTGTACATTATACTCGCAAATTATTACAATTTTTCGCATTTTATAGATAAATCACATCAATTCTTCTAAATCCAAAAAAATTTCAAAAATATTCTCTGTACTTTCCTGTCATCCATCCTATATCCTCTTAATCATCGTTCACGCGTTTAATCAATTCACGGTCGTTCATTCACGAAACGCAATCAACCACGTAACCACGCCCACCTCCATCCCGTGAGCTTCTATTTTCCACGCGCGATTTTTATCCTGTCCCCGTTCAAAAAACGTTGTTATCTCTGATTTTTCACGCTCGTCCGTTCTTGCCTTACTTTTTAATCAACCGGTGTTCCCGGCCCCCAGATTTTAATTATTATTCCGGACCCCGCGAAAAACGGGAACGAAACTGGAGTAATTAGAGGCGAAACAGGCCCGATCCGTCAATTAAACACGATGGAGACGCCAAGTTTATTTAGATAGGGTACAGTGTCGTGTTGCCTTCGAAGAAAGTGGTGTCTGTGACAGAGGGAATATCGTGTTCCACGAGGAAACATCGTCGGAGATAACGATAGCGTGGGATCGTCGATGGAGGTTTCAGGAGGATTAATTTATTGGTTTGCGGAGAAAACGTGAAATCAAGGATTATGCCTTTAATATTTAATATAGGCTGTATATTTAGGCTGTATTGAATTGTAATTGATGATCGATGAATTGGGACTGTGGTTTGTATCTAGTTATTACAGAATTTATTTAATTTCCTATATGTAAAATTTAAGAAATTTATTAGGATATAATCAAAATATCTTCCTAAGATTATCAAGAAAGTAAAAATTGTTGGGATTTATCGATGATGGAAGAAATACGCTTGAAGAAAAAAGTTCAAATATTGGCTTACTTTTTTTAATAGAGGCAAATTTCCTTTGAATCCTTGAATCCTTAACGTATTGCTTCAGATGCAATTTAAATAAACCAGTTTCTATGCGGAATCTCCTGATATTTGCATATTAATGGAGAACTCAAATAGAGATTAAAATATCAGTGATCCAAGAAAGTTAAGGAGATAAGATAAGAAGAAGCAAAGAAAAAATTGAAATCAGGAAATTCTAAATAATATTAACGAGTCTCAAATACAAATTACATTTATCAAGTTGAATAAAGAAAATTAAAAATTGAAATAACCATACAAAAAAAAAACCTTATCATTTACCCTAGCAATGATAATAAAATCTATATCCCATATTCCTAACATGTAAAAACTATTTAAAAGCACATACAAATCACAAAAATAAAAAAAGAAGGATTGTGATAATTATGATAATCTCTTTCTAATGATGGACAACTATCAAACTAACAAACTACTTATAACAATAATAATAAATTCTCCTATCTACTGTCATCATACAATAATACAATAACATCCCATATCTCTCGACAAAATAATGCTCCTCTAACCTAAAAAAAAAAAAAAAAAAAAAAAAAAAAACAACCGCTCGAAAGATTCACAACTTCCTATTCGATACGAAACCATTCAGCTTCATCGAGCAAACACGACTCGTAGCATCGCTTCATTTCCATCCGCTGGTGCCTTATAGCGTACAACGAGAAAATTGTCCCGTAACGAGCCTCTAAATTCCCATTAAACGAGGCCAGCGTGAAAAAGTGGACGGCGACGAAAAAGCGGTGGTGGACTGTGAGGCGTCCTTGCGGACAACGCTCGTGTCGTCGTGTAATTGAGAGACATTCAGAGTGCATTAGCGCTGCTGGCCAGGGGGCAGGCAGGCGTATTAATTGCTCATCAGCAGTAATGAAGGGTTTGTAAGCCGATATTAGCATAACTAACAGGTTTCCCGGTAATGAAGCCACGCTCACGGTCACGATGCCACCGGTCTCTTTATGTCTTTCTGAACCCTCTCGACGGGCCGGCGTACAGCGGCCGGATGGATCTTTCATTATGAGAAGAACTATCTTAGATATTCCCTCTGTGGAACATGATTTTGAAGCGGAGAGGATTCGAATGCGAGTGGAAAACTTTGAAAGAATCGTTTGAACTCGTAACTCGATTGTTACGAGATACATTCTTTCTGGAGAATTTAACATGATGAGTACGATTGGTTAGGTTAGGTTAGGATTTTTTGATTGTTATATTTTTTACGAAGAATGTAATATTCTAGGCACAATTGGATTAGATCAGAATTTCTATTACAGTTTTTATGAAGAGTAATTTCTAAGTAATTTCTAAGTTGCAATTAAGTTAGGTTAGGTTAGGTTAGGTTAGGGTGGAACATGGAATCATATTGAACTTCGTATTGATTCAATGATTCAGGAAAGTTTGAAACTTTACGGAAATGTAGTCTCAAATAATCGAAAATATTTTCGAAATCGTGTAAAATGATATACGTTCTAAAAATTTTCTAGGATCAAAACAAGTAAAAACAAATAAACTAGAAGAATGGATTTTCAAGCAGAAAGCAAAACGATAAAATCTCGTCTCAAGTTCGAAAGGTGGAATGCGAAAGAACTCGTTTATTTCGATTTCATGTTTTTCTGAAGAGATAGTGTTCGATGATAGCTAACTCTTAATTAGCGAGACGTGTTTTCGAGACGTAGGTAGCTGATTCGAGGATTTCTGTTGTTGATTTCCACGTGGAATGCAAGTGCCGCTCTGGCAACCCGATGTTTGTTAAGCTTATTCAAACATGGATTACTATGGTTATTAAAGCAATTCAACTAATTGACGTTCGCTTAATAAGACTGTACAGGGAAGAACATAATTATATGTACAAAAGAGATTTGGTAAATAGTAGTTGTTCGATTCTTAATAAATTGCTCGTTCGAAAATAAATTGCCTCTTCGAGACTTAATAATATGAATATAATACGAACAAGTATGTAATAACGAGGAAGAAATATTTACACAAAGATGTAAAAAAAAAAAAAAAATTAAATAATATCGTAACACGGATTATAATCTGTAATAATTAATAGACGATTAAACTATTATTATTTAATCAACCAAGTAAAATTACACGGAGCATATAAATCAATTTGTTTCAAACGAGATCTCATGAAACGACGGAATTTATTCAAATTCGATCATTAATGTGCCAACAATATTACAATATTGAAAAATCTAAATCCAAATCCTAGGAAGAAACACTCATCGATAAATATAATTTTCGATCGATCGAAAACTCCGCGCGAGTCAGCCTCGAAGAGGATCGTAACTTCCTCGGCTTATCTGCTCGACGGAGCAAAAAAAAAAAAAAAGAAAAAAAAAAGAATCACGTTTAGAATTTAAATTGAGACCGACCCAGTTGGTTATCAACGGCCCCAGAGACGGAGGAACAGTTACAAGTGGCGCCACCGTCCCATTACGGCGCCGCCATGAGGGAAAATTGCCCACCTCGAGATTTCGAGGATCGAATCGACGGCTTATCCGTGTCGCTTATTTCGTGAAATCGATAAGAGAGAGCCACGTGAGCGGAATAAATTGTCGGTGGCCCTCCAACGTGCCCTCGTCGTTCGTTCGAAACAATCGGAGAAAGTATCGGGCGAGGGCGAGGAGTCGTGAGGGGAAAGGGAGAGAGGGGGAAGAAGAAAAAGAAGAAAAATACGCGAAAGGTCGAGGCGATAACGAGATCGCGATAGCCACACGACGTAGACGTGTATCGGGTGGTAATAGTATGCATAAAAGGCGAGTTCGAGCATCGGTGTACTTTCTCGTTGGACGAGAGGAGTCGATAATGAAGGGGAGACGGAACATCTCCTTCGAGATACGTTCGAGGAGGAGATTATATTATATTTTCGAATAACATTTTCTTCACTTCCTGATGGCATGTGTATAACGGTAAGGATGTTGGCCGCGGCGTGCGCTCGCTGTAGATAACAGTTCTACAGGTAGGAAGATCTAGATTAGCGTCATCTGCATGCAAATTTTAATGCACGATATTCGAACTGGGTGTATCTTTGACGGTCCACGATGGCTCTTTTCTTAGAGGAACTGGAGAACGGAATCTGCTTACTCTACGACTTTATTTTACGATTTGAAATGATTCTGGTGGAATAATAAATTCTTCTTTTCTTTTTAAAATACATTTGATCTTCATATATATATTTTCACCTAGATCAATCGAGAAACGTAAAAAAAAAAGAAACGATATTTATCTTGAAACGAATATAAAATTGAATTTTCTAATACTCTCCTCTATTCTAGAAATTTCCTGGATCTCGTTCCAGAGCTTTGATTCCATCCCCATAGCGTGAAAACAGGGAGGAACAAGAGGACGGAGCGAGTGGGCGGTTAGACTTTATTATTCGAGCATTGTTACAAATTGCCGCCCCCGCGTACCGCTCACGAACCGGCGCATTCTATTATCGGCTAAACCCTTGATAAATGCCTGTCTCTTTCGCGGCCCGGTCCTCGGCAATAACTCGTTATTAAAGTGCGGCCTCGCGATAAACTGGCGCCGATAAATCGGCCCGATTCGCACCGCTCGCAAATTCTACTTTCCTACGTCCGCCCGCCCGTTTCGCGAATCAACGAAACTCCACGCCCGAGGGGAAGGGGGGAGGGGGAGGGGGGATTTTCTACTCTTATTTTCGTAACTTTGCATTTCTATCTGCGCCATCTTATCGTTCGAGAAATTATTATGCGGAGGTATAATAACATGGATGTGGATCGAACAGATGATTTTTTTATTTCTAGTTTGACCTTTGGAGAATTGTTAGAATTGTTAGAGAGAGACCGTACTGGTTTGAACTATATTGTATAAATAAAATTATTCCGAATTATCAAACTTGTCGAGAATGAGAAATTATAGAATTTTTACGTTTAAAATTCTCTAAATATATATGATATATTTATTTAAGAGTTTATTATAGGCTTTTTTAATAATTCGATTTTGATTCTTGTCATTTAAAATAGAATAATTTTATATAATCTTGCTTAATTGTTGATTGTATACTGTGCAACGATATATAGAAAAGTATTAATTCACGTATCTATCTAATCTCCATCTATAATATGTAATACCTTTTATCAAGTAGTAGAACTATCTTTCCGATATAACGAATAACTATATGAATTTACACATTCCTTACACAACTTTTGATAAATCCTCCGTTTCTTTACGAATAATTGACACTATACCAATCATCAAATATTTCTTTCTTTAAATTCCTCGCTTCTTCCAAATACGTTTTCCTGATCTTTTCATGAACATTATCGTATTTTCTATGACGATCCAAACGATCCATCGCATTAAATCACGTCTTCAAACTAACTCCTCGGCTACCGAAGAAACACAGCGGGAGGGAACAAATTGAGCAAGGCTGATTTTACTTTCACGCGGGAAAGGGAAAGGGGGGAGGGGGGGGGGGGAAAGAATTCTTGGCGGTGAAAATTCCGATCGAACCGATTTCCCCGCTTCTCCGGTTCTCCTGGCTATCGTTCCCATCGATCTAGGAACAGCTGCTGCTTCTCGCGCCGCTTTTCGTCGTACGCACGGGCTCGTACGACGCCCGGCCGACCCTGAACTTTCTAAGCTAATTTAAATTCTCGAACGACGCTGCTCGTGGCCGCCGCTCGTAGACCTTTGGTCCCGGCCTCGACCGCCTTACTTCCGGTGAAAACTAACCTCTCCTCGATCGATTTTCTATTTCTTCTATTAATCGTCATCCGTAGACGAGAAACTTTTGTATAATATGATATTGAATTCGATATTTGTGCGAAAGTGACAATCATTCAATGTTGTTAAAATGAAGTTATATTTGAGAGGAAAACACGTTCGAAACACGATTTTAAAGTAAATCAGAAATATTGATATATCAGAGGATGTTTCAAATACGAGGTAAAGTTGTTGAAAAGTCATACAAAATTTACATATATAGTAAACGTGTGTTCGCAATTTTTTTCGGGTGAAGATCGTGCATGTTGATTTATGTTTTTTTGAGATAAATTAACGCGTTATTGGCGAGCCTCGTGATTCTCTCATTTTATGCAGATTCGCGAAATTCTCGAGATATGTTTTTTTCGACATCGGCATGATGCAAAGAGGCGACGATCCTATCGACACATTGTACAGTTAAAACGGTATAATGGATGAAATGCAAATTATCGATGTGATTTATTGGCCAGAAATTCGGTCAAAGATGAAAAGGGAAACAGAGAAGAGACTTGGGCGATTAGCGATTCCTAGCGAACACGTGTTTGAGATTTATCGCTGGAATCTCCTCGAATTTTATTTTCTTTTTATTTGAGCTAATCGCTATATGGCAAAAACAAATAGTGCTATCCAATATTCTTCTTCCTGTTTTTATTTGCAAAATATATAGAAAGCCTAAAGCAGAAGCGATTTGAATGTTCTCCAATAATGCCAAAAAAAGAAAAAAAAACTGTTGTATGTACAAACAGACGATAATGGATGCGATCATCCCAGTTTCTCTTTCTCCACTTTGTTACATTACGTTCTCAAACAGCTGTTTCACCATCCAATAAATTTCCATGAAAAAACAATCTCCAACAGTTTCTCGCAAACTCAATTTCCTACTTCACCTGGTACTAACAAGAAAAGTGTCAGAAAACAGCATATTATTACTGCTTGCGTTTAACAAGATTACCATAAACGTACAAACATAACCTACTCCAAATAGCCATCTTGTCAACTCTTCAAAAATGTACAACTGCGCCACGTAATAAATCCCTAAACACTCGTAATAAATCCCTAAATACTCGTACAATAACTTCAAACTAAAACAAACAAACAGTCTTCGCAATGCTTACGAATAAACTCTACTTTCCATTACTTCTGCTTTCTCACCCTCAAATCAAACCATCTCAAACCGTCGAAAAAAAAAAAAAGAAAAAAGGATAGAAACGGAAAGACTCCACTTTCCATCGCTTCCCACTCTCCTTCTTCAAATCCAAATCATCCTTTCNTTCAAACTAAAACAAACAAACAGTCTTCGTAATGCTTACGAATAAACTCTACTTTCCATTGCTTCTACTTTCTCACCCTCAAATCAAACCATCTCAAACCGTCGAAAAAAAAAAAAAGAAAAAAGGATAGAAACGGAAAGACTCCACTTTCCATCGCTTCCCACTCTCCTTCTTCAAATCCAAATCATCCTTTCTCCTTTCCGATACCTCGACACTTTCCATTTCCAAAAAATTGCATCTCGATCCCTCCTACCCTCCTCCTCTCCTCCCCCAAAAAAAGAATCCCCTCGTCATCCCTGGAATCGTCCACCCACAATCGTCCGCTCGTAGCCCGTGTGTAAAAAAAAAAAAAAGAAAAGAAGAAAACAACAACATCGGCGCAGATCTCAGCGCATCGACCTCATCGCTCGGTCTCACCTTCAACCTCGGGGCTGGCTCGTTGCAAGCGGCAAGACACTCGAAAGAGCATAGCAGGGTGATCAAACGGGGAAAGTGGTCGCCCGGAGGAGAGGCTCGCCTGTTCGAGGCGGTCTCTTCGAAAGGCAACCTTGTAATGACCTCAGCTGAACCCTGCCTATGCACTCCGCCAAGGAGCGAGGAACGGAAAGAGAAAGAGAGAGATAGTCAGAGAGAGGGGGGGAGAGAGAGAGGCTAGGCGGAGAGAGGGACTATATTATACAGCCATAACCGTGCCTCTCTCGCACACAGCCTACTACACACACACACACACACACACACACACACACAGAGTTGGACCGAGCGGAGGAGCGCACCTATGGCCACCGGCGGACCTTCGTGCGGTCGCCGGTTTATCTGCAGGAAATCTACTCTTGTAGGCATGCCAACGGATCTGGGCGGCGGCGCGCGGGTGTGCAGGGGCGCGGTGGCGGCCCTCACGGGGGCCTGGTGTCCCCCGTGGAACCGCAAGCCACCGCCGCCACACTACTGTGGATCCGCGGCGCGGAGAAGCGAATGGCAGCGCCGCGGATAGAGTAGAACAGCGTGCTACCAGCGGGGGATCGCGGCCCCGATACAAGATACTGCCACGTGTTACACGGTGTTCGCCACCAGAAGAAACGCTCGCCTCTCTGTGTCCCCCTCCTCCCAACGGTGGAACCCTCCTCCCTCGCTCCCCCCTCTCCCCCCTCACCCGTCCCCTTTGGTGGCTCTTTCGGTGGTAGCCCGGATATCCAAGTGGTAGCCCCGTGTTGCCCGGTTGACCACCTCGAACAATGCGCCTCCAACCTCTTCCGGGTGTTTGAATAATGGCCGCAAGGCGACCGGGACACGGTGCGCTCTCGCGCGTTCAGCATTCCTCGGTTGGGCTGGGTTCGCTTCCCATTCGTCGGATGATAGTCTTCCTTCGCTTCGTCTTGGTTGAAGACCTTGTAGATCATTCGTTCGAGTTATTTTGAATTGAACAATATTGGATAACGTTGTCATCGAGAGACTACTTTAACGTCGATCGTTAAAGTAGTGATTATTTATCTGAGATGATTTTTGAGGAAATACATTAATCTCTGCTTAGAGTCAAAGCTTAAAAACGAATTATCTATCTTACTTCCTTTGATCAATTCATTTAATCGTGTTGTATTCGATATTCCATTTCTTCAAACTTTTACAATCAAGATCCACTTGTTCATTTTCTATCCCACTTATAGACTTCACTCGCAGAGCTCGTTTAAATTGAATTTTACGAAACAATCGATGTATATCGCTCTTTCGAAAAGTACAGAAAAGGATCCACGAGGAGTGTTAATATAAGTGATGTTCAACTTTCTTCCGCGTGTTGTCATTAGTTCGTCGCCTGTTTCGTTTATCTCGGCGTTTCATCCCTGGAATAACCTCGTTTCTTCTCTCGCGATCTCGGTGGCGGTTATCGGCCGACAATCGGCATACATAGCGCATACGCACACGCGTGTGCTCGCTTTCCAGATGCCATTCGAGATTACGCAAATGAACGAGGACGATGCGCCTTCCACGGTGGGATAAAAGAAGGAGAAAAAGAAAAATGGCGGAGCAAAGGAATTGAAATGTTCGCGGGAAGAGACACCTAGCGGCGACAACCAGCCCTTTCTTTATCGGCGAAGCAGCGAGTTCATCGATAAATGAGAGGTTTCAGCAATAATCTACCAATTAGATGGTTTGTCAACGCGTAAATTAAGACCAACACCAGATGCTGTCATCTTGCCACGATCATTACTCTGCTTTCCTCTCGAACGCGAACAGTCGAGAGAAATTTCAATATTTACGTTAGAGGATGAAGTTTTATAATCTTTTACGGAAGATTTTAGAAAGAAGTAGCAAATTTTTATCATTCTTCATCTTAATCGCGAAACTAGTCATGAATAAATATCGCTGATCATAAAATCTCACTCAACAACAAAATTATAAAATTTCACCAACTAATTTATCTCTGGCACCAAAATCAATCGTTCCTTCAAAATGCCATAAAAATTAACATATTGCAGAATCAGAGACCCGAGAAACACAAAAAGAAGAAAAGAAGAGAAACTTCTATCCAATTTATCATAGCTTTTCTAAACTCGAGTCAACGTATCAAAATCTATTTCCCAATATATATTATTTCTTCCTATTACGCATATTCTGTACAATGGCCGTCAATCCTGTTGTGCCCAGAGGGGTTATTCCCGGTATCCATTTCCATCGTATTAGAAATTACGCGTTTAATATCTTTGCTTGGTCTCCCATAAAAGTCAAGAAGAGCGTTCACGAGAAACGAAACGCAAAAGTGGAGGGGGGAATTACATCGATCACGTCCTTTTCAGAGAGTGACATTTAATACCGTGGGTGGTGGGCGCCACGCCAAGAGAAATGTCATGGGGCATGTAACGCCGGCAGCGAGAAAAATCCAGCCAGACTATGACATAAATTTGTCAGTCGAGCGATTCCAACCGGGCAGAATGATACATTCAGATCGTTTATCATTTAGCATCGTTTTACGTCTAATTTCATTTTCCTTGTTATAGCAATATAGCCACATCCGATTAAGCATGCGACATTGTTTGATGCATTGTAAACGATAAATTAAGATACTTTATTATACAAATTAGTCGTTTGGAAATTATGCGATGACTCGTTCATTTTACACGTGTACTTTTTTTTCTCTTTCTTTTTTCTTTTTTTTTTTCTTTTTTTTTTGATTTATTATCGATTAACTTAACTTTTCACTTCTCACGTTCAATTTATTGTATTCCCTAAGTGTCACGTGAAATGTTTGCAGAATAGGTTATGCACGATTCAATTATAATTTATGATAATTAATCGTATTAAAGATTGAAATTTAATTAATTATGACGTTATATTTTTCAAGGATGATTTTATTACGAGCGGAAGAAAATACGATAAAAGAAATTTTTTCACTTTTAAATTATATCCTCACATTGACATTCACATTCCCCAAACGGCTGCAACAACTTACAAATAAAAAATTATCCTTATCCATCAACAACTTTACAACCAACCTCCATAATATCACATTCCTATTTATCTCCCCTAATTAGATTTAATAATTTAATAGCAGATGTCGAGAGCGTGCACTTTTACAACGTCGTAATTCACACTGACAGCCAGTCAAATGAAAAGCTCGTTTGATCGACGCACGCCGAACGAAGTTTTAATTGCGATCAAAGATGAATAGGGGAAGACGTGTTTACCCAACGAGATCTAGCGGCAAGGGCATCAACTACAACCGATTCGCGGTGTTCCCGTTCAATGATTTTTCATTGGAGGAAAATGTGAATTGCAAACGATCTCATTACTCGTCGCCAAGTATCGATGTTGGCATACGCGCGATAGCATAAACGACTTTTACGATCGTGAAATTTATATTGGCGACCCGAATGGAATTTTACGAGTTCTCGCCGTGTGTGTCTTACAAATTGCTTTCCCCTCTGGCTAATAACCTCGATCACTCGTTCACGCGATTCTTATTTCTATACCGCTCTTTTGCTGTTAATCGGCGAAAAGAATTCTGGTTACTCAGGTAATTGTATCGAAAACTTATTCCGTTCACGTGAAGTTCCGTTCCGTTCACGAGTGTGAGAAATATCGATACAAACAAGTTTAATGGGATAAGAAAAATTACGTTTGTAATTCCTTGCCTTCGAGAACATTTTCTTTTCTTTTTCTTTTTCTTTGTCTTCGAGGACAAATTTATTAAAGCTTTCCACATAAATACGCGTTGTTCAATGATTGTGTAATCGTCATTGCAATACATACACGGACGCCATCTATCGTCGAAAAAAAATTCTAACCTTTACTTGAGTCATATCGATAGTTAAATTCGATTTCACAAGTATCCAATTTTTATTGTAATAGTCAGTTAACAGCAAGTCTATCGATATTTTTTTTTTTTATTTCATCATTGTCATTCTTATTGTGACGTCAAGTATATCGATTTTATTATTTTACGCAAATGCAGAAGATGCTGCGAAAACGATACAATTGCACACGAGAATGATGTAACAGCCGCTCCCACATATGTCTATACATCACGCGAGTCCCGCGAGAAATGGATATACATATAAAACCGCCTTTCCAATACGCCGTTTGCAAACCGCCAGGCTACCGAAGTGAGATATTAACTGTCCAATTGGTTCACGCTAGATCGCGCTTTGCCGCATTTCAATGAACGCAATTTGATAGTCGACGAATGGCGTGCCAGAATTTATTTAACGTGGTAATTGAAAATTGAGAATTTCACGGAGATTTGAAATATGGAAAAATTATTAAGTTTTCTTTTTAAATTTGAAATTATTTTTTTTTATGCATTTATGTCACAAAATATCAATTATCTTTTTGATATTTTCTGGAACGAAAATAAAATTATTTCAACATCTGCAATCATTGTTCTAATTTTATTTCAAATATATGAAAATCTATATAATTGATGAATCATATAAAATATTGCTGACTAAAAACAATGTAATTTTAAGTTTCCTTGTAATTTTAGTTTCAATCTTATTTTTTTCTTTTTTTTGTTTTTGATAATAGATCGATAAATTCAAAGGAATCGTTTACAAGGTCTCTTAAAGAAATACTTTAAAAAGAAACGAAGAGAATCGCGAGGACTTTTCGTTCGCCATACTTACACGATAGACTTTACCGGATTAAGAGAGAAGTATATGGCAAAAGGTGTCTGTGGGGCAAGGTGACAACGACGCGTCACTCGAGAAGCTACATCAGCCAACTGGTACACAGCACCGCTAATGAGACAGCTGCCCTTTTCGCAAGTGAATCGCCCATTTCGCGTATAATAAGCTTACGCTTTGTCCTTAGTCTGAGTCACATCATAAGACACACGTGTTACTGTACCGCAACTTTATTTGTAAATTATCCTCTCGACAAGTATAGCTGCACTTAATCGGTATAATACAATTTTTTGGCGATTTCTTTTTTTCTTCTTGCGAAATTTTAAAATAAATTGCATATCCGAATCTCGTCTCTTCTACGATAAGTGAATAAAATTAAAACAATTTCTTATTAAAAAGTACTGCAAGGTTACTACTCCACTAATAGATTTATAGGTTAGATTTCCTGTGTTTGTCAAAAATTATTGCCAAACCAATTCGAATGATAGATTTTTAAATAAAAATTAACATATAAATAGTTTTTTAAGAATTTAATAAATAGAAAGAAAGAGAAAGAATATTTTGTAATCGAAAAATAATGAAATTTGACTGTTTGAAATCGAAGACTTCGATAATGTTTCAACCAATCATATTAACAAAAAGTATAACAAAAATTCTTCATCCTAATATTTTACATTATTTGCATGAAACGCGAAAAGAATTTTCTTTCCAAACTGTTCCTGAAAGGTATCATATACCACTTTTACGTCCAACTCGCAGATCTACGGCCACATAACTTTCCTAGGTCGGAACCCGTACTTTCAGCCAAAGTGGCCATTCGAGAGGGAGCTGTCTCGTTTTATGATGCATTCCTAACCTGCGCGGAACGCAGAAGAAGATTGTTCTTTCTCGTTGTTTAACTGCGAAATCGATGCTCCTACCTCTGTTCCGCGCCATTCCCATAGATCTAATCCTTTGCCACAAGGCAAGGTTACGACGAGGAAAACTTTTCCTCCGCGTGTTATATGTATGTACACACGGAGAAAGGGAGAAATATTTTTCCTCTGCGTAATTCAGCAGGCAACTCGGAAAAACTGCGGCCCGAGTAATTGGCCAGTTGAACAGCGTTATTGTTGGCGAGCGTATTGCGCGCACTTTGCGTGCGTCCGCGATTTCAAGGAATTATAGTTGCAGCCCCGGCTAATTTATATCTCGCTTCAAGCGTGCATTACCCGTTTCTGCTCCTTCTTCTTCTACCGAACAGATCGGCATCGCGTCGATTCGGATGATAGTAATTAACAGTAAGAGCGTTTTATTATTATCATTGAAGATGTCGTGCTTGACATCAGAATCGACGATAAATCGAAGAATACTTATTGCCGCGTAATATTCAATGAAGATAATGAGCTAATATTAGTTAATAGTCGAATTTCTTTAACGATATATACTTCTTCCGTTCAATTTGTTATTCAATTTTCATTCCATTTAGGAATTTACTGTTCATAAATTCATATTTCAGAGAAACACGATGGAAGCGAAATAAAATCAAATTATCACGATTTATTAATCTTTTAATTTCCTATACTTAAGTAAAGGAAACAAGTTTTTATCTGGCACGCCATTCATCTTCTATTTAACTTAAAAAAAAAAAAAAAAAAAGAAAAATATTATCTCGCGTAGTATAGATGGCGCTCTACAATATTTCGTATACCTCTCATGTCACATAAATACACATTGCCCGCGTCCGTCGAGTCGTCAGACAAAATGTATTAATCTTACAAATCGTAATAATGATCCATTGCTCATCCGCCATATTGGGCCTTACACTTTTAACGGCGACTTCGCGTTTATCCATGCGCACTCCATCATTTCGTATCTTCAAACACGATCGTATTTCATCGTTCAATGCCACTATATAATATAATAAAATCGCAACGACAGCCCTCACCTGCACCGGGCCCAATCCGCGTATCCCACGAACAAATTTCACCCAACCGATCCGATAAAGCCGATATCCTATCCCTGCATATACCTTCGTCGAACAAGCACAATCCATGTGTGCATCCATTAAAAGGATCCATCGTGAAAGAATCGCAATGTACAAATGTTCCACGGACGAAACAGGGCCCGAGGGGTGGCGAGGCTCGACCGCAGGAAACCGCGCGTCGATGAACGCGTCTTCAGAGAGCGGAGGAATAGGAAAAGCCGACCTGCGAGAACGAGAAACACGTAGGAACCGGACGAAAGCGAGAGCGAGAAAAGGAAGGAACGAACGAGGTAGAAGGATCGAGCAGGGGTCGAGGGTTCACCGATCGTTCGTGTTATGATAGGCCGCGGGCCCAATAAAAGCATCCGCTGCTAAAAAAAGAAAGAAAGAAAGAAAGAAGGAAAGAAAGAAACTGTATAAACAGAGAAGGAGTACAGGACAAAGTAGGAGAAAGAGGGAGAAAACTAAACGGAGTCTACACGCGGAATTAGAAGAGGAGAAATGGAGAAATGGGAAGATGAAAGAAGGGGAGAGAAATGAATGATGGACGTGCACAGGGACGAAAAGGTGGAAGTGCAGGGTAGAATAAAGAGAAAGAGAGAGAGAGAGTAACAATACGAACAGAGAGAGAAAGAGGGAGGTGCGCGTGTCGAAGCAGATGGAGAAAGATGGCGAAAGTGAGATAAATAGAGAGAGAAGGAGAGAAAGACAGGGGAGGGTAAAGAAAAGAAAAAAAAAGTCAATCGGACCCCTCCATTACCATACGTTATTGGCCGGCTTCGCGACGGTCAGTGTTTGCCATAACTCCAGATAAATAAACCCCAGGGGCAGATAAATCTGCGTGCACGCCGCCGCGTGTATAATGCAAATGCAATCATGTCCGCGATCCCACCGGTCCCACGGACCTTAAAACTTGGCCCCTTAAGAGCCCTTGCCTATAAAGGGCACGCAACCGAACCGCGGGGCGGATTTACAACTTGGGCTCGGAGCGACACGGTGTTATCCTGTGCAACCGAAAGAACAAAGAGTGTGAGAAAGAGAGAAAGATAAAGAGAGAGAGAGAGAGAGAGAGAGAGAGAGGGAGGGAAAGGAAGGAAGGAGATGATCTGGCTTTGAAAGTAATTAAGATAAAGGGGCAAAAGCGTATTGCGTGAGCGGATTTTTCGGGATAATTTTGAAAGATTGCGTTTGGGAATTGCGCACAGATTCGCAGTCGGGGAACTCGTTCCAGCAAATATTTCATCCTAATGACTATAATTTGTATCGAACGAGTTCGAAAGAATATTCGATTGGAGCAACGCTTATCGTGGAATCATATTAACCGAGGATACCAAGTTACACGAAACACGGAATTGAGAGAGGAACGGTATACACCGGGGCCGGTGTATCTGCCGATTGTATCGTTCGATGAAACGATTTATGGGTAATTATCGGTCGGACAGATTTTATTGGGACCACTGGTTTTTCGATGATGCAACGCTCGTAATGTCTCGATTTCTTCAATCCTTCTTCGATCTGTATCAGGGCAAAAAACGCTTTTGTTCGTCAATTATACGGCTCCCTTTCTCCTTCGTTGGACACGAAACTGTTGGGTATTAAAATTGAAACGATGCGTGTGGAAACCCGTGAGAATGAACGAAAGTAAGAGTTGTCAGCCTGAACGTGACATTTATCTCGATTATGTGTGTGTAAGAGAGAGAAAAAGAGAGAAAGAGAGAGAGAGAGAGAGAGAGAGAGAGAGAGAGAGAGAGAGAGAGAGAGAGAAAAGAATGCTTCGTTTCTATTTCGTTTGCGAGAAGATCGTATCTATCGATATGCCCAATGATTATCTCGCAACAATTGCTTTGATTATCTTGCTACGAGGGAATAAAGATGTTAAGCCGATGGAGATTTCGTGATTGAGTGTTGATAAAAAAATTGTACTACATTATTTTGAAATTATCGCATGATGTTTGAAATGCGATTGAAATAAAATTAAATGTAATTGAAACGGGACCTTTATTAGAATCGGTGGCGACTCCAAGCGGATAGAATAGGTACTAAACTGCAAGTCTTGTTTGTAATTTGAGGTTATGTTTCGAAATAAATCATATATTCTTGATAGATAGATGCGTAATATCTATAAGATTACTTGAGAATTTATTTTCTCTACTTTTTTTCTATCTCATATCGTTAAAAGAAAATTCTCTTTACCGTTATACACCATATGTACATTAGTACATTATAAATTGATGAAATAGAAATTTCCAACTGTTCGCAACGTAAACAAATTATCAATCCACATTTCGCTTACAAGGGAAAAAAGAGCGAATATATTTCATTTTCTCGATCGAAATATGAAAGTAACTATCTTAATAATTTGATGGACTTTAAAAATATTTACCCTCCGTTTAATTTAATCTAATCTTCCACAACAGTCGTTTAAAATTCTTAATATCGATATTTCATTTAAAATATCTAAAAAAAAAAAAAAAAAAAAAAAACAACGATTTCAGTGAAAAATCAGAAAAAGGAATTATAATATATGATTCTTTCAATAAGTTTGAAAGGAACAGAACAAGCGATCTCGCGAATATAACTCATATATTCATCGAAATATCCTTCCACTTCTTGCAGAAGTAAATTTCCGCAATTAAATATCAACAACCAATTGATTTATCGCGGTGATTGTCGAAAATGCACGGTGCTACAAGGCTGTCTGGTTACTGGTATATTAATGACGATCTTCCTCGAACCCATGTGCTACAACATG
The DNA here is from genome assembly GCF_014066325.1 of Apis laboriosa. NCBI lineage: Eukaryota > Metazoa > Arthropoda > Insecta > Hymenoptera > Apidae > Apis > Apis laboriosa. Next base: position 1,480,477 of record NW_025222278.1, read on the forward strand.
CTCCGACGTTCTGTACACCACATAATAACGAGAATGATGATCGCGCTAATGCACATAATTAAGGCCGGCGTCGATTCCGTGCATGTTGGTGATAACATGTCGTTCGTGCATTAGATTCAACGTGTGCAGAATATATCTGACTCTGTACCGTGTGGAATCGATATAAATGATCCTGGAAGATCATCTTTTACGTATACACATCGATGAACATAACTTGATAACGGGAATGTGCAGTTATCGTGACAATTTTCTTTTTTTTTTTTTTTTTTAAAGTTACAGTCTCAAGATGATTATTCTTATCTTCGTAATATTTTGCGTCTTGTTTTCTTGGATTATTCGTTAATTAGTTTTTGAATAGATAAGATATAGGAGTGGAAACAAGAAAATTAAGATTTTGTGTGAAAAATGAAGTTTCTATTCTATTATTTATTCTAACGTTAAATAACGTTATATGAATGTCAAAATAAAAAGAAAGATTTATAAGTCGTTCTGTATCGTACTTTATATGGAAACGTCTAAAAATTACAAATTAATTTACGACTGTCCATTCAGCAGATAAATCATCCTTATATACTTTATTTTTATTTATCCATAATTAGAAACGAACGTCTTCTAATTTATTTCTTGGACGATAAAATATCCAAGGTTCCGATTTTATCTATCGATATTTCAACTAACAATTACAATTTATCTACAATACCATTAACAGTAATTCAACAACAACATTACGATTATCAGACAGCTGTAAAAATTCTTCGTCAAGTTTCACGTCAAGTGACGTAGCATGCACTTAGGCAACGTTAATTAAGAGAGCTTTAAACAAGGTTCAGAGCAACGTTCAAATGAAAATTGTCAGTGAGTTACGAGAGAGTAAAACGAAGATGCTTCATCATTAGGCCGAGGCCCCCAAGCAACATGATAATTACGTTATTCCTGATAACATCGCTATTCAACATCACACGACATCACACAACCATGTCATTAACGATACAAGAAGAGTTAATTTCACGATTTGCTAACACTCTCTATCATCGTGATCCACCTCTCGTTGAATTTTACTTTTTCGAATCCTCCCACATTTGCGTATTGTTTTCATGCGTGATTCAACGGGAATTCGATTGTTCGTAAATGGAGAGAAAATAATTTTTTACCTTGCAGCCAGGAAACTCGATGGAATGATTATTGTAAATGAATATTATTTTGTAAACGGATGACGGTTTTCTTACCTGTAACAGAAAAGAAACAAATTTTGTTTAATCGAAAGTGTTACAAAAATTATTTCAAAAAATAAGTAAACAAAAGAAAACACTTAAATAGAATTTAGCAAAATATATGAAAGCAAATTTATTTCATGCAAATAATTTTTTGCAATTAATTTTTCAATCGTTGAATTGGAAATCTGTATTGGTTTCTTTTTCCTACCTTATAATATAATTATGATGATGAACTTTGCCGTGTTGATATTAAATTTAATAAAATATATGCAATGAATATTTGCAATAAGATGAGATAATGCAGACGTAAGAAAATCGCGAATTCTAGGACGGATTCTTCTCGCGTAATTCGAGAAGGAAGAAGAAATCGAATTCCCTCCATCGGCATAATCTAAACGCAAGGAATTTTCCAGTATCTACGATTCAAATTTAACAATTCCATAAGGAATTCTTCTCGAAGAAGAAGAATGTTCATTGGGAAATTCCGTGAAACGTCATTCTTCGCGTGGAACGAGGAATGCATCCTGTTGCGAATCGAATTGTATACGAGCAAATTGCTGTTTGACCTAATTATTGGACAATCTTCTGAAGAAATTCCAATGAATCAAGAATATAGCATTAAGCGGATAGTACCTAGATTATGATATTGAAAAAGTTATTACTTTATTGTATCAATCGTAAAAATTATATTATTTTCATATTAATATATATATATCAATATCAATCTTAAAGAGTTAAATAAATTACATTGAACTTCTTCACAATATTTAATTTAAATTTATTAATTAAATTTTTCGCACAATTAATCTGCACGAAGCTTTTATTCGCACATATAAAAATTATATATTACTCATCATGAATGTAGATCAAAGTATGACGAATCCTACGTAACAAGGAGTGGCAGATGTAAAAGAACGCGCCACCTACGTAACAATTTTTTAATCAAACCTTCTCGAAAGATTGGATCAAGGATCCTTCACGTTCGATTCTCAAAAAACTCTCTTCATCGATCAGATGATTGCGAAAAAGATGATCGAAGAGCATTGTATCGCGACAGACTACGACCAATAAAAAATCAACAACTGTCACTTTTGCTAACTTCGTCCATTTAAAATTACTTCAAAAACCAAAAGAAAAGAAATTACAATTATCACTTCCAGAGGCGAGAAGAAAGAAAGCTGGGAAAAGCATCGTTATCGCAAAAATATTGAAAGATCGTTATCTTCTTCCCGACAAAATCTCAAAATCGCGCCCTTTTTCAATCGCGCCCGATCAAAAATTCAATTCGAAGTCCGGCCGAGTTCCTAATTAATTTCACAGGCCCGACGTAGTACCGCGAGGATCCCCTGTTCACCAGAGGAACATTCTAAACCGATGTAACGATATTTCGAGAACCATTAGGAGAGGAGCTCTCTTCACGAGCCGGGCCGAGAGATAAACGAGGTACACGGAGGCGCAGCGATCGCTTCGTAGAAAGAGAAAAACGCGACACGGGCGGATCGTGGAAGAGAGAGAAAGAGAATGGGAGAGGGAGGGTAGAGAAGGGAAGAAACGCGACATTAAATTGGGATTAGCCGTTGGTTCGGATGGCTGTAAGTACAGAGGAGACACGAGGCTGAAGATCAGCAACGGTGACAAAGCTCAGCCTTTGGTTTAACCCCTGATGGCCACTGCGGCACCGCGTGGACGTGAAAGAGAAGACAACGAGTATCGAGATCGCGACGTGTGTGGCCGCCTTTAAGGACGCCTCGAAACGCGCCACGTCTCCTGATCAATGCGGGGCTCAATGCGGCATGAGAACTACCCAACCGAGCCGCTCCTCCGACTGATCTGAAACTGTTCGTATTAAAAATCCTGTCGCGACGATTTCGATTCGTCGTGTTGAACACACTGTTGCCTCGGCCTCTTTCGAGAGATTTATGAACACGCACGGTATATACCCTCGGTACTTTTGATACTTTGTCGAGCGCTCGGTATTACAGAGGATTAGAGACGGATCGTGATGAGGCACGATGGAATAGGATATTGTTTTGCATAAGAAAAGTAGGAATATAAGAAGAAATTAAGGAAGTAATTTCGTTGCAATTTTCTCTTATCGGATTATTATAATGAATTATAGTGGATAAAAGAAAAAAAGGTCATGTTTGTAATCGTGAAAAATATCTTTGGAAAGTATGAACGTGTACGTGAAATTTATTATTTATTTTGCGTCGCATAAATTGATTAGTGAAATATACGTGCGTATAATATATCTTTTCTCGTCGAAGCTTGATTTGACAGAAATATATATATGCATTCGCTACTATGCAACGCGTGGAAGAAAACCGGCTGCTACCGCTTTCTTTGTATGAATTTTATCCTACAATGTGCCGTATATAATTTCACTTACGGAACCTTACGATTTCTTTCTTATTTAATTCTGTCAAATTAACAAATTGGGATTTATTGCGACGTATGATAGATATTCAATTAACGTGGAAACGTATTAATACAGCGTCAATCACATGCTATCGCTGTGATGGCACGCGATAGATCACGATTAGAAGATTACCGTGTGCGTTTACGCCGATTCCGAAATGAATTTCCCTCGATCAATCCATCCAACATCGATCCATTTTCTAATTTTCAAAAATCAATGAGACTCGTAATACAGACATTCTATCTCTAAATTTTCAAATTCGAAATTCATTTTTCACGCAACGAATAATAAAATTCAATTATCTTTCCTATATCTTTTCTTCCAAAAAAAGGGAAAGAAAAGGAAAAAAGTTTCAAATTCCATTTTCAAAAATCAACGCAACTCGCAAAAACACTCTATTTCCAAATCTTCAAATTTCATTTTTTGTGCAACGTATAATAAAATCCAATTATTTTTCCAAAAAAAAAAAAAAACAAAAATAAAATTTTAAATTCCAGAATCAAAAGAGAAACAATACTTTTGATTCTTGGATCCATTTTTACAAATCCAAGCATTTCGCCCATCCGCATCGCCATTTCACGGTACTTCCTGCACCTGCAGCTACCGGTTAGAATCATCGTCGGCGGTTGAGGCGCGCGCGTGTGCATTCCAATAAGCAATCCTCATAACTTTCTTACCGAGGGGCCGGCGGGGTTGCCACCGATATTTCATCCCGGTGAAAGAATCCGAGCCGCGGACACGGGCGGAAAAGGTGGGCATCCGCATTAATGCAGATCGCTCTCGTCGGGTCGTTGCGGCAGGGAACATAACGACGATACCGCAGCAGCGCCCTCGAGGTGTATGGGGAGCCCCCGGCGCGATTAATGCCGATTAAAAAGGCAAAAGTCCCGCCTCTGATCATTACGCCGATGGAAGCGGCACTGGCAATTCCGTGCTCGAAGTAAGGTAGCCGTCGCGACCCCCTCTTATTCCCTTTTCTTTCGTTTCTTTTTTTGCCTCTCTCTCTCTCTCTCTCTCTCTCTCTCTCTCTCTCTCTCTGTTTCTCTTTCTCGCCGTCTCCTTTTCCTTTCACCTTTCTTTCTCCATCTGCTTCTTCTTCTTCTTCTTCTTTTTCTTCATCTTCTTCTTGAATCGCTTCTTCGTTCAACACGGCTCCCTCCCTCCCTCTCCCCTCTTTTTTTATTTCTATTCCAACGTTCCCTTATTGGTTTCTTTTCTCGAGTAAGGTTGATCTCGGGTAAGGTCGCTGCCGTACGGGGGCCCCTCGAGGGTAAAGTAATTACTTCTAGTCCGACGCTGAGCTTCGCCGGCGGTTCGATAGCCAAACTTATAATTTAATGGTTAATTATATAAGGAGTCCCCCGCGATTCGGCGCAGCCACTGGGCGGACACGGTGACGTGCAGGAATGCTTCTTAGAAGGAAAGAGAGAGAGAAAGAGAGAAAGAGTGTGTGTGTGTGTATGTGTGTACTCGTTTGGCACAGCGATGTGAAATCGTCGTGGTCGAGCTTCGTCGGATTTGAAGTTGATGGGTAGATGCAATTTTGGATGGGATGGGTTTTTTCGAGGGAGGAGGCTCTTAAAGGTGTTTTCGATTCGATGATAGAGATTTGAAAAATTATTGATTTTTGAATGAAAAATTTCGATTGTTACGGATAATAAAAAAGAATTTTTTTTGAATGATAATTGAATAAATTTATGTAAATTCTCATATTATAAATGTTTACGGGAGGAAAGAAATGATATTCCGTGTAATTTGTATCATGCAATTTTGTACGTAAGTTTACTCAATATAAATATATTTTTTAGTAAAATATATTTAAAATGATTTATGGTATTAAGGAAATATTTAAACGAATTTCCAAAATAAATTATATCTTTTGAAAGACACGAAGTATAATTAATTTGCATTTCTAGTCTCGATTCCCACAGCAGAACAGGTGACAGGAATACTTTAGTTCAGAAGACCTTAGATAGAATTCAGATTAGTCAGGCTTACGATTTCCATATAATGATTGGTTTAAGGCTCTATTAATCAGAGCGGAACTGGTGTTGTTTTTATCGGAAATAAAAGAAATTAGCTTCAACGATTTTAAGATATTTTATTCGTTCAATGAGAAAGTATAAAATCATCGTATCAAATTCTATCTTTTTTCTTCTCTATTATTTATTACTCGTTTCAAAAAAGATAAGATAAAAAAATATTTCCATCTTATTTCCATAATTTATTTTAACTGAGATAATATATTAAACCAAATTCATTAAAATACACGTATAATATATTTACAAATTATTTATAGAAAGTTAATCTTAAAGATAAAAATAATTTATTACGTATATAAATATAAAATTCTTCGAAGTTTATCCAAATTATTGATGTTTATATTGAGTTTGTGAGACAGAAGTGATTCTAAAGGCAAAAATAAAAATAAAAGTTCCTGTATATCGAAAATATCGAATTTATTTATTAAGTTGTATGCGATTCGAATTTACGTTAAACGAAGTGAGATGGAGATAGAGAAAGACAGCTTCTGTTATGTAGTTACGCCACAGTGCGGCGCTCTGTGTCATTCTATCTTTATCTCGTTTCGCGTAATGCAAACTTATTCCTTATAATTTAATAAATAAGTCAAATCAACCATATTTTTTTGAGTTTTTGTATTTATTTCGATCATTAGAATCTACTTTTGAAGAACATGCTATAAATATATTAATAATATACACGGTTATTAGAATATTGTAACACAATAATTATACTGAGAATATTTATGCAAAATCATATCTTTATGAAAAATGAAACTTGAAATAAAATGAAATAGAAATTTGATTTATTTCCTTTAAATATTATAATTCACATTATACGTTGAATTTTCCTTTTTTTCTTATTTTTGCATATACAGATATATACTTGAATATTCAATTTTTTTTTATAAACGCATAAATATATAATTATATAATATAACAAGATATTATAAATTATTTTTATCCATATTGGATAATAATTTGAAAAACTGTCTCATAAAAAAAAACTCATCAAAGTTACCTATACACTCCAAACTATAAAATACGTTCGAGTATAAATAGCTTCTTCAAGATGTGTACAAACATTAATTAAATCTTATCTCGAAACACCTGTTGCCCCCTTTGAAAAACCATGTAAACGTGTAATATCCAATAAAATGGCTTTCTAAAAAAAAAAAAAAAAAAAAAAAAGATAGAAAGAAAAGAAAATATCCCGGAGCCCGCCTCGCTCGAAAAAAAGTCTCGACTCATTCGCGGCAACAAAAAAATCGTCCAAGAACTGAACGGTACACCGTTCCAAAAAGGACGAACCAGACGAACCGAACCGAACGTTGTCCAAGAATCATAAGAGTCGATCGATCGATCGAAAAGATTGCCACAACCAACTGGATGGAGTCGTTCTCTCCCTTTCCCCTTGATGGGGAATGCCTCGCATGGGAATTATCTAAAATCGTCGTGGTGAGCAATTTCCAGCAACGAATTTGGTCAACGTTAAATCGCGACGTTAAGCTCGGCGTAACACGGCCCGGCAATCTGGTCAGGGCTCATTTTCGAATCGGCCACGGCTGATTGATATGTATAACGCGGGCTGGGCATACGTTATGAATATTGATAAGCTGCCACGAATATGTCTGATCCACGTATGTATATATATATATATATTTATACCTGGAACGCGTTCCACGACGGCCTCCAGCGACGCTTTTCCACAGGCTTTTTTTTTTTTTTTTTTTTTTTTTTTNTTTTTTTTTTTTTTTTTTTTTTGCGAACGCCGATGCGCAAACCGAGACGATGATATCGAGGCCAGGTGGTTCGAGGCGCATCGTTCGCAGCATGGAATGTAAGCAGAGCGTAATGAAAACGAAATATTTTTTCTTCGATCGGTAAATACGTGTCTACTATATGCGCTATGGTATGTGTGCCTGTAAAAGGAAGTTTAACCATTAAAATATAAATAAATCGTTGGTTGTCCAATTAGAAATAAGCGCGAGCCGAATAAAGAGACGTATGACAATTATTGTCACATTTACACAAACGTAGCTGGCCATTGAAAAAGAATCGACGAACGAACCTAACCTCGTTCTTCGACGAATATACGGTTTAAATTAACCAGCCATCGTTTAAATTTAATCTCCAAACAACCGACAATCATCCCGTTCCATTCAATCTCGCGATGAATTTGAATAGAATTCGTCTTCGTCTTCGAAGAGAAGTGAGATCAAAGGACAAGGACTCGTTAAAAGCCACGTTTAATTGGTGGCCGATACAGTCGCAATTATCTCGAGTTTTCTATAACTTACGGAAGTATGTTGAAGCAAAACCGTGGAATAAAGAGGCGAGTAACTGTACCTTGGGACAACCGTATCCAAGTAAAGGGATCTATGGTAATTATCGATGATGAAGAAACGAGGGACCAAAGTGGAGCAAACCGATTATCTCGATCGCGCGGCCTGATACGCATCTGTCCACGGGGGGATAACGTAATAAGCGTGGCATGGACAAAGGAGTTGGTTTCGTACCACCAGCTCGAGGTAAAAGGTGTTCAGTGACAGAATCCTAAGATTCCACGGTGAACCTGTACAACGTCGTTCCGCGTCCTCGCACACCAGGCGTGTCCCTTCTCCTCTCTCTCTCTCTCTCTCTCTCTCTCTCTCTCTCTCTTTCTCTTCCTTTTTCCTCCTCTTGCCATCCACAAAGAAAATCGCCCCACAGCGATCCACGAATAAGCTTCTTCTTACTCGATTTCTGTCCATCTCGGCTGTCCATCAAACCGTGTCCAAGCGATAGATTCCTGGTCACGCTTTTAAATCGGCCGTCTCCGTGCTCCGGATGTCAGCGGATGCCCTCCATTTTCTCGCTCGAGATACAATGTTCGGACGTTTCGAGAGGATCGTCAGTTCAGAGGATTATATATCCGTTTCGTTCCGTTTTTACAACGTTTTTAAAATAAGATTTTTTTTTTTCAACTTTTCATCCGATTTGGCAATTTAGGGGAGAAGAAGAATCTGAAGAAAAATTCTTGAAAGAAAGAGAAACACGAATGAACAATAACGGATATAAATATTCTTGATACGTTGGAAGCGGAAAAACAGAGTGAGGAGAAGAGATGTGTGGAATAAGAGAAATAACGAACAAATGGACTAGATCTCGCCTACTTAGCAAAACCAACAAGTTGGCAAGAAGGTATATCCGTGAAAACGTTTACGAGTTGAATTACCAAGAGCTACCGTACATTCTCCCCGATTCTATCGTCCCTCCTGTCGACAACAGGTTCCATTCTCATCGAGAACTTCAGAAGCTACTCTAGGAACACTCGATCCCGCCACGATATCATCGTTTCATGTAACTCTTGCCGCATGAGAAATCGAAACAGAGGAGAACGAGATTCGTTCCACGCAATGGCCTCTATGGGAACAGTCTAATCTCCATACACGGCTCGTCATTTTTCAAACGATCGTTACTAATCGATACACCTCATCTATCCGATGACATATTTCTTTATAAATATATATAGAGGTTTATTACTATATATAGAAAGGGATAAATATGAAAAAATAATTGATTAGAAATAAATATTATTATTATTTCATCTTTCTTTTCTTTACCCTTATCTGTTTCCAATTGAATATTACTTAAGAATAAAATATTGATTCATAATTGTCAAGGATGTTTAATTTTATACATAATACCTATCTAGCATGACGACATACTTTCGTGATCAATCGCGTATTGCGCGATGTAACAATATTCATAATCGATCGATCTAAAACGACATTTGATTTTGTCATCATTTGTCATTCTTTTTTTCTTTTTCTTTTTTCTTTTACCGTAACTATTCGATAAATGCTCAATAATGTATTCTTCTCGATCAGGTAAGCACAAATGACTCCGTTTGACATTTGATTCTTAAACTGTACCATTTGTCATTCTCTTTCATTCTTTGCTGTATTCTTTTCGATTGCCTACCAACGAGTATTTAACGAGTATTAAAAATTTCGAAGATCGAGAAAGAGAAACATCAAACAAACGTGTAATGGAAAATGCTTTGACGATTCGAATTTTTCGCAAAAATTACGATTATTTATCCATTCAAAGTTGAGAAGAATCTGCGAGGATCGAAACTGGCGATTAATTCGATTTTTCTCCAAGCTCGCGATCGATGATCGTGATGATCATCGAGATCTACGAACGCTTTCTCTGCGGCTATTGCGTAAATCGATACGGCAAAAACTGTGTAATGTAGTCTGGGAATTCTCTGTCGGAACAGAATACTCCAGTCTCTGTACCATCGATTGAAAGAATAGAAGAATTTAATAGTTGGATAATAAGTAATTTTATACACGATTAAAATTCAATTTTTTTAATTACGATTTTATCCAATTGTGTTTAACGCAAAGGCAAAGTAGACATTGAATAAGATATCTTTGGAAATATTATTTATTTCCTACTAACCATTACGTAACGTTACGATCTTTCTAATGTACAACATAATATTGGTTTATATTTAATTGAATCTTCGTCAAAAGATATTTTTAACATGTTGGTGATTAATGATTATTACTTAGAAATAATTATAGTTACAGGAAGAGAGATGAATGAAGCGAGACAAACATCAGAATGCCACCGACTGTTCGCAAATAGATGCGAAGAAGAAGTCAACTAATCGTGGCAAGGAGAAAAATTAGAATCCTGTTAGAGGGAAGCATCTCCCCACGTGGAAAAGAGTCGACTCACTCTGTTATTTCTGCGTTATGAATAATGTATTCGCGATTGGTATCCGCTGATATCGTGCGAGTACATATAATTACAACGAATCGTGATAATTGGTAGGAACTCGAGGAGAGATTTCGAACCGAGCAACATTCCAACGCTCCTAATTTATCTCTCTCTCTCTCTCTCTCTAATTGATTCTCCCTAACTCGTATTAAATTTTGTATATTTCAACAGGATCCAGCAGCAATTATCAAAATTTAAACAAGTATTCCTATTTCCAACACATCGACATCGAATCGCACACCTAAAATATATTTTTTCCCTATTAAACACTTAAAATTCCCAAATGTTACGCGATTTAAAGAAATACAGGCGCCACTAGTCTGACAGATAACGCGTGATTATAATAAATAACTTTGAAAACGTACGTTCCTCGTGGCGCCACGAGTGTAATAGGCATCCTAACCTCGAAATCACGGACGTTGGTAAAAAGATAATGAAGAACGTACGGGCGGTGTGCGCAGCCCGTACGAATCGAGGGTCCATTAAATGGGGGAAGCCCCCCGAAATTGCCCTAATTGTCGATACGGAGACCCCCTATTGGCCTCGCGGTACGTATAATTACACGAGAATGACTCGGCGCTAGTGCTGCCCTCGCTTCTTATCGCCCCCGGTTCAACCTACCTAAGAGTCGTTTAATCCCATGGCGATCCGAGGCCGAGGCTTCTGACCTTCTTCGAGCAACACTCCGGCAACGTGTACCCGGGACATTTTTGCGGATCATACTCGATCCACGCCGCGGGCTTTGAACCTGGAACCTGGTATTCGCCCGATTGGATACCGACCGATCGAGTTCGATTATGCGATTCGTATCTCGACATTGTCGGGTTAATTAATTTTCTACGGTGATTACGTGGTCCCGACTTGTGACTAAGCATGCGAAGGAGGCTGAAGATGCGGCCGAATTGGGGGAAGGTGGACGGATCGAGATTAAATTTCGCAAGGAATTTTTTCCCAGACTTATTAATTTCCACCCCGCTTTCAATCCCGAAACTGATGATTAAAAATTTATTCGTTGTACTTTTATCGTATATTAATCATTTATCATTTACAACATCGAAGCGAAATGTTCCATTGTTGATATTACAGACATTAAAGAAGATTGATAACACGGGGAACGGTAGATTGTACAGAAGTGATACGCGCTTTAACGAAGGAAATAACAAAGATGATCTCGGTCCAATTAAAAAGTTAGTCGTTAGACGTCGCGTTTCTATTGTTACGATTCGTTCATTAACAACAGTAATTATATACAGTTACGGAAATTTCCAGAGGACACATAATTGGGGGGGATGCTGATAGAAATAATTGAAATTATAATTTTTATACTATCTGCTATGTCACACCTCGTCAATTAATCGAAACACGATTTCTTCAAAGCCATTTTTTCAAAGGCTGACTCGACGAGTTAATAATCTGTTTTAATAAACGGGCCCCAAAGTCATTGCTGCGATTTGGTGCACGATATACCGCGGTCTAACACGTGCACATAGAGGATTGCGTGGAGCGCAACGTTGGGCCCGGGCCCTCTAAGGCCCCTCGCGAAAAGGCCACGCCGGGGTCACGTAATGACGGGGCGAACTCTGCAATCACAGAAGCGCGCACGCCACGTGGCTTTGGTATACGCCTTTGCCCGACCTCTTCTCGTGCTTATGGCCGGCCGTTTCCTCGAGATCGATGGAAATGTAGACCTGGACGTGGAGCGTGTGCATCGACCTTCCTCCTCGAGAGCATTCTCTTTCTCCCTCGTTGATTGAAATAACTGTTTTTAATCGCTTTATTAATGAGCCGAGGCTGATGATACGAAAGCATTCGCGAGGCCTTGGGCTCGGCTCGCAATTAGTTTTCTCTTAAACCGTTCGCCAGGTGGCGAGCGTGTGTGGGTTAGGTTCAAGGTCGAGATGCGCTTTCCAATACTGGGGATTCAATTAATTTAGAATATTTTAATTATCTTCAGATGTTTGGACGTTTGTTTGCATCGTTTTATTACATTTGGCAATATATTCAGAAAATTTGAAACGAGGAAATTGATCATTTAAGAAAAATTAAATTCTGGATGATCCGGTACACCGATTTTGAAAGGTATAGCCTGTAAAGATTGCACATGTCGTTACGTCGTCAAATATTTCTTCAAGTATATATTTTGCATTTTAAGAAGCAATATAAAATTATCCAGGGAAATTGCTCGTATAATGATGTTGATCGGGACAAAATTAAATCAAAAAAATATTTAACGATCGATAGATGGTTAATAAGCCAAAAAAAAGAAAAAAAGAAAAATGATACCATCAGGATAATAAAGTTAAAAGAAATCGTAAGAATCAATATTTGTCCCAAAGTATATCGTAAACCTAATGTAATATTCATTTACAAATACACATTGAAAAGGATATAATCATTGTAATCACAACTTGTTCATCAAACATTTACAATTAAAAAAATAAAAAGGATTGATATAATTTTACAGGGGAAATTACCATAAGTAGTTGGACACACTCTATCATGTTGCCATTAATCCTAATTAAAGAAAATTATGCAACCGACGATCAAACGGTGCTACGTTAATTCCCACTAAGCGGGCCGGCTGATTATAATTTCAAATCAACCTCCGTAAATTTCGGCGGCCGCGATGCCCGTTTCGTAAATCACAATCGAATACAAATTGATCGTACCCGCGAATATCTGTCCCCTTTAATCGATCAATCTGTAACGAAACGATATCTATTCGATATCTAATCGTGAAAAAAATTTCACGATTTCTTCCTTTCCATGGAAAAATGGAAAAAATTTTAAAAGAGAAAAATTAGAAAAATTCATTGTGTGAAACTTTTTTTTTATGAAAAATTTCAAAATAATCATCAAATTAAATGCTTCTTTACAGAAACGAAAATTATTAATAAATTTAAAAATTGTCGATCCAAAGATACGAAGAATCATAAAAAAAAAAACTAAATAATGAGGATTTCTTTAAATATGTACTCGCTAAGTTTTTAGAAAAATTTATTGTGCGAAACTCTTTTTTTTTATGAAAAATTTTAATTTCAAAATAATCATCAAATTAAATGCTTCTTTACAGAAACGAAAATTATTAATAAATTTATTATTTACAGGATACAGACAAATTGTCAACCCAAAGATACGAACAATCAAAAAATTTTATATAATAATTTTAAATATATATTCTCTGAACTTTTAGTGAAAAAAGCGAAATTTTTCTTCCCACTTGTGAAAAAATGACAGGATAATTGTCACAAGGAAAATTAAATGCTTCGAATAGAATGAAATAATTAACGTATACAAACAAATTGTCCTACGTTAAGCATCGTGAAAAAAAAAACACTATTAAAAATCGAACTCGAATCTGAGAAAAAACGTCGAACCAAAACAAAAAACAAGAATTACCGGGAGAAGAAAAAATTAGAGAGGGGCCCCAAAGGCAACTCTCCGCAACTACCGGCGCAGCTGAGTGCATTTGTTTGCCGTTTCCATGGGTTTCGACCTTAAAAGCGTGCCGACGAAACCGACTTCGCGGATATCCTATCTCGCGAAGGGATCTCTCCAACTCGGAGATTTTTGCCGTCCGGGGCCGCCTGCGCCACCAGGAATGCGTTTACGCGCTCCTGCCTTCGAGTAAATCTCGTTAAAGGCTTCCCGTGGATTAAGCGGGGACAGAGAAAGGGGTTGGAGAGGCGTAGAGAAAGAGAGACAGAGAAAAAGAGCGTGTGTATAGGTTAGCTCGGTATATGCATAACAATTTCGAAGGAGGTTTCATGGGCCAGCCAGAAAGAGAAATTCAACTGCGAGGGGAGGAAGAGATGGTAATCTCATGTTGCGTTATCGGGGTACAGGCTGGATTATCGTTCCGCTGCGCTACTCCATGCCGTTATTTAGGGTATAACTGTTCGCGAGTGATGCAGCAGAGGAGGGTAACTGGTATACACGTGTACTGTACACGCGATGATTAATGCGTTCAGGATGAGTCTTGGAGTGAAATCATTTTTTTCTTTTTTTTTTTTTTTTTTTTTGCGGATACAACCGTGATTCGTGGTCGATGCTGATGGATCAGGTCAGGAAACAGTTCTTTCGCATTTTCGAATTACTTTTGTCTTTTTTTCTTTTTATTGAAAATTGTGATTCTTCTTCCTGTTTTTTTTTTTTCATTTATAATGGCATTCTATTTTACATGGCAATTTTTTTTTCCAATCTTGTGAAAACACATTCATTTTTGGAATTGTACAGATTAATATACATTCGAATCATTTGGAGAATCGATTCTTCTAGACAGACTTTGGTATTTGTTCAAAATGAATACAAAAATCGATGGGGCAGAAACGATTGTAGCTGTTAAATGGCTATTAAGTAATTCAAGTTTCTTCATTATATATAAAATAAAAGATCTTCGTTTAAACGTAAAGTTCTTACAACTTGTGCACACCTTTCGATCTTTAAAAATTCGCGCGGTAGTTGAACAGCATCTCAGCTATATATCTTCCCTCCCCTCACCCCTCACCAAGATCCTTAACAGACCTTTTCTACGCTTATCCCAACAATGAAAAATATATTTCCCTAGTCAAAAAGGACTTTCCATCCATCCATGAACCAGAAACTTCTTCCTACCATTAACCTCGCCTCCCATCCACACACGCTCAGCCCTCGTGGTAATTGCGTAGTAAGCGCAACGTGGGGGATATATAATTGCGGACAGAGCCGATACGTATAGTGGCAAGAGCCTATAAGGGCGTAGAGGCGAGTCCACGAGAGAGAGAGAGACAGAGACAGAGACAGACAGAGAGAGAAAGAGAGACAGAGAGAGACAGAGAGAGAGAGAAACAGAAAGAGAGAGAGAGAGAGAGAGAGAGAGAGAGAGAAAGAGAGAGAGAGAGAGAGACAGAGAGAGACAGAGAGAGAGAGAAACAGAAAGAGAGAGAGAGAGAGAGAGAGGAACCCGCGATCGTTTCGCTCCGGAGAGGAAAAATTAATTTCGTGACCTCGTTGAGGAAGAACCTGCCACGACGGAGGCGGAGGTGGGTCCGTACGGTGGATGAAGAGGAGTAAAGAGAGTCATGAGCTCCCACAGGGGCTGACCTTACGACCCTATCAGCCGGGCCTCTCTCTCCGGTATTGTTTATAGCGTTGAACCGTGCACCGGCTACGAGACGGCCATTGTTCCTCGTGGACCCCATTGTCTACGAGGAAACCTCCCCTCCCCCTCCCCTCTCCCCCTTCTTTCTCTCCTTTCCTCTGACTTGCGCCGCCGCCACTTGCGTCGCGCAATTTATACAGGGATACAAAACTAGCGTCTAATTATTAGAACCGGATAATTGCTCAATTCGGATCTACGAAGTACGGTCAACGAGACGAGAGAGGAAATTTCTGGGTCGAAATAGAGATATCTGTTGGGAGTTGAAGAATGAAGGAAAAGTTTCGAGAAAGAGCGGGTTGAAGTTTCTGGAAGCGAAGACGTATGCATAGGATCGATTTAGTAGTAGATATATAAGATGAAAGAATTTCGAGTGGAGAATTAAATAATTTTGAATATGCAAATACAAATATATTTTTAAGATATTGATGAACAAAATTAAATTTTGCAAGGGATATTTTATATTGGAAAAATAATATTGAAAATATACGCAAAATATACGCATACGTGTACTTTCAATTAAATAAATCCAAATTGTTTATCTCTATCACTTATCTCCATTCTTTCTTTCTTCAACGCAATGATATACGATATATATATATACATATATCGTAAGCTTAAAATAATTTCGACTTGTTATCCCGCTTCGGGAATGACAACTTTCCACTATGCCTAACCAGCTTCAAATAAAAAAAAATAAAAAAAAAAGAATAAACGAAATAAAAATGAACGAGCTCGAAAATTATATTAGCGGAGAAGGATCTCCGCCTCGGGCGGATTTTTCCAGACGTCGGTTTCTCCCGATGATCGACGCTCAAAAGTGCGACAGCGCGTGAAATTAAGAACGCCATGCGAACGTGACACGCGTGTCTGTGCGCATCGGTCATCGAAGTCGTAATCACTGTGATCGAGGTAAGAGAGCTAGAAGAGGTCGAAGACTCGCGCGCTCTTATTCGCGCCGGGGAGGAGGGTAGATAGGTAGAGCCACATCCTGCTCCCCCTCCTTCCTTTTTCCTCCCCTCATTTACGTCTTATTTCTCCCCATCCTCATCTCTGGATGCAAATGCTAGATGCCTTCTCTACCGCTATCAATATCGCTCGGCTCGATGTCGAGATAGCGTTAAATATATAGTCGTTACGGATGTAATACGAATAATTACAGCGATGGATTACGAATATATCTCGCTGCAAGAATTTATTTACGGTTAATTCAATAATTTCTTCCTCTTCTTTTTAAACTTCCTCTCTTTTCTCCCTTCTTAACATAACAAATCTCTTTTTTTTTTTTCTTTCCTTTCTTTTTTTTTCTGTATCTCAGAAAACACCATCCATCGGGAAAGGAAGGGGAAGGAAAGGAGCAATCTGTATCAACATAGGAAACCCGTGTCCCGCGGGTCTCATAATAAAAGGTTTAGCCGCGCCACGGAAAAATAGAGTAGCGTGCAAAGCGTGGAATGGGTTTAAAAATTTGCGTACGCGGCGCACCGCATCGACGACATAATCACAGTGATCGACAGTAACGTCGGCAAAAGTAGAGACTCCGGTGTTCCTCGAGGACAGATCCTCGTCCTTCTCCGACTTTCATCCTCCTTCGTGCGAGCCTCCCCTCCCCTCTCCCTCTCTCCCTCCCTCTCTCTCTCTCTCTCTCTCTCTCTCTCTCTCTCTCTCTCTCTCTCTCTCCATCGTTCCTTGTACGAGTTTTTCATGGCCTTGCCACGGAATGGCGGAACGTTGCGCATCGCACAGGTGGACCGAACCACCGATCCGTGTGTTTCGAGTTTGAAAAGTGGCGTCGCGCGGCCTACCTCTAATGACAATGTAGATGTGGATCAAGGTAATGATAATGCGTGGCTAGGGCCGACATGCTGAACACGATTCACGGCTTCGAGCGCATCCGTGCGTAAATCGCGGACGGAATAACGGGGGAAGCTGTTGACGTGTCACGAGATGCGTCTCTGAGTTTCAATTTCCTGCAATTACGCGGTCTTTTCTTCCTTTCTTGTTTTTTCGTAGAGATGAGATTTTTTTTCTTTTTTTTTTTTTTTTCTTTTCGTCTTCACCGTCTCTGATTCTGAAAAATTGGATTGGATGGAAGGTTGGATGTTGAGATTGTTATTAAGTAGGTTGAAAGGTAATTTTTGACGCGTCCAATTTCCTTTGATCGTATCACCTTTGTTGAGTTACTCGTTGAGAAAATTCGAGTCAATTATATTTTATAAGGGGTATAGGTATAAGTAGTAAGAGAAAGATGGGGAGTGAAAAAATTATTTCGAAGTTTTACCTTCCATGGATATTTTCGAAACGAGCAGCATTATGAATAAATGCATAACATTTCTCTCGATTGCCAATTAAGAAATACAAACACGCAGTAAAGAATTTAGCAAGAAAGTATTTTTATCAGGGAATAATAATGAAGTTTTTAAAAAACTCGAATTCCATCGAGAAAAGAAACCTTCTTACTTGACCTAGATAATCGTAATCACTCTGCAAACGCGTGCTCCATTCCAACGTATCCCAAAATTTCTTTATACCAAAATTTTTTTTAATTCGCAGAAATTTTTCTAATTTTCGCGACTTTTTCTTCGAAAAGGAATTTAAAAAATTGAAACGATCAACGATATTATAACAATCGAAATTATTGCACTATGCAAATTATTGCAATTACGGCGAACCGTCGAAACCACGTTTTTCAAGAGTTCTCAGAAACTCTCTCCGAATCGTCAAGCAGCCGCAATACGCGGAACGCATCGATCGATTTCAGCAGGATTCCGCGAATTCGCGAGACGAACGGTGAAAACGCGGCTTGGAATTGGAACGATCGTAATTAAAAGGTGGAACGGCGGCGCGGAAACAGAGGCACGTAGTTCTTCTCCTATCCAAGTAAACGCGATTATCCCGCGTTTATATGTGCGTCCACGTGCGAGTACGCACACGGTGTTCATGCTGAACTTTCACCGCAATTAAACTAAAAGCGCAATTTCCCGCCGCGTCCGCGTTCGCTCCTACTAGGGTTAATGGCGCGGGGTCGTGAAACCGCGTTGACGTAACGCGGAATTCCGCGAGATCGAAGGGAAATAAAAATTGGATCGTCGCTACGATCGAGGTATCGATCGATGAACGGGTCGAATTCGAATCGATTTCGAATGCCTCGCTTCGATGTATTACGCAACGCGTAGCAATCGATGAACGATCTTTGTTCCCTCCTCTCAAATTCCCTCCTCTCCAACGTCTGGAAGAAATTATTTTTCCCTTATTAATTTGCTACTTTTCCCTTATTAATTTAGACGAAATTTCGTCTTTTTGTAAATTTTTCTCGATTTGTTTCGAAGATTCATTCAGAAGATAATTTGAAATATAATTTCTATATTTCTACTTATCTCGTTAGTAATAATCGAAAAATATAAAAAAAAAAAGTTCAGGAATGACGTTTAAAAAGGAATTTTATATTGTTTGTATATATTTTGTAAAAAGTAAAATTTTAATCGCTCGATCATTATTAAAAATTCTATTATTTTAAAGAAATAAAAAAAAAATGTCCAAAATTCTACCGAGATATAAAACAATCATCGGCATCGATCTTAGTAGCCAAAGCAATTAACCGATGCACATTACTCTTCCTCTCGTCCGCGATAAAGAAAACGAGCTGCCGTGCAACGTATCAACCATCTACTGTTTACATAACACGAAAAACTTAATCAAGGCAGATCGCCACGGTAAAAAGCGTGTAGCTCGGCTGATTGCCGCGTAATCGGCGATGCGCGCGTGAAACGGACGGAATGCAAGAGATCGCAAGAAAGATATCGAGAACGATCCTGGATGGAAAGTTGGCGGATCGGCCACCCTCCTGTCCCTCATTTCGTACCCTCCTCCCCTCCCCACCTTTGCCTGGCTATATAATAAAAACAATGATTGATCTTAATGGGTAATAAGGAACCCGTTGCAACACATCAACCGAGAGAGAAAATGATCCGCGATTAACGTCAGGATCTCTGTTATGCCTCGCGAACTCCCTTCATTCTCGTTCGTATGTGAAATGTGATGTGTTCAAGTCGTTACAGAAAAAAGATGCGCTCGATATTTGTTATATTGTCCTTCTTCACACCTTTTCTCACAATTTTTTTGTTTGAATAAATACATTCCTATCTGTTGTTTCGTTATTCTATATCGTTATACAAATATAAATAAATAAACGATACTCGTCAACTTACTCGTCAAACTAAACTCAACTCAACGCAACTCGATCTGTTTGCTCTGTATCACTGTCGAATCTCTAATTCGTTCGAATATATCAAAAAAGAAAAAGAAAACACTCTTGAAACCGCATCAAACCTCCGCAAACTTCCGCAAACTTTCGCAAATCCAATCAAACTTCGTCAAATCTCGTCAAACGTCACCGTGACAAGGAAATCCAATCGAAGATAGACACGACGGCCAACCGAAATCCGATCAACGATTACGCGCGATCGAGCCGGAGGAGGTTTGGCATACCCCCCATCAAATCGGTTCTTGAAATCCATCTTTTCCCCGGGTAATAACCACCCTTTTCAAGGATCCACGATCCTTGAAGCCACCTGGTACACACGACGATTTACCGTCTATTCTCGCGGGTTCCTCGCTCGCCCTGGCCTAAGTCTCTCCGAGTCTCCTCTCTTCAGATCTCTCCAAACGGCCCGGGGCAGTGTTCCAGGAAAGGTGAAACTGGGGAGGATTTTACAGGAGGATGGTCGAAGAGGTGGACGCACGCGCCGGGGGCAACCAGGGGCTCGAACTCTATAATCACTTTTCCATCTTTCTCTTCTTTCTTTCTTCTTTCTTTCTTTCTTCCTCTTCCTCTTTTTCTTCTTCTACACGTTCGTTACATTCCCCCCCCCCCTTCCTCTTTCTCTTTCCATAGAAACGCACACGTGTGCCATGTACGTGGAGGGGAGGGAGATGGCTTGTATTTTCGTTCACCAGCACAAGGGATTCGCGTGTAAGCGTACCGAGCATGCTAATTCCGGACAGACGGCCTCTATACGTGTGGTTACGTGTATACACTACGATTCAAAAGTATTTGGATAAGGATACTTGGGTACTTTTTGACAGGATGCAATTTTGTCGAGTCGACTGGCAAAAGGTTTCTCTTGTTATTTGTATTTATGCCATAAAATTCGTGCCAATAAAGTTGGAATTTATTGGTAAACGCCGAATTCCATGAAATACTGATACTGTCTCGAGGGATTCCTATTTGGAAACTGTTAAATTTATTACGTAAATATATTTTCGATACAAATAATATTGTAACATTTTCAAAAAGTAATTAATCTTATTGCAAGAAAAGAAAATATCCCACTTTAAGATTTTTTGATTTGACATTTAATCTAAATTTATCATCTCTTTATTCTCTACTTTTCAGCTCTATAATATAATTAATTAATCTCGATAATTGTTAAATTTTTGATAAAATTCACGTAGTAATTACAACGAATCCATCGAGATAGCCGAGAATACTTGTGAACGGTAGTGTACACCTGCGTTGGAATAGTACACGCGCACGAGACCGAGCGAGGATCCTGCACGACACGCTCACGCGTCCACCTCTGCCAGCCACACATCTGCGTAATTGTCCCCGCCGGCAGCATCCGACCGAACGTTCTGTCGGACATGCGCTTATCGTACAGCTTCGTTCAAAAGCGTATAGGAATCGTTTGCTCGGTTCGAAATTCACGAAGTTCATGAAGTTGATAGAATTTGCGAATTTGAATACTTGAAAATGAAAAAGTGGAAGAAGATTTTCAAGCGTCTTAATTGTAAATAATGTAAAGTCTTCTTTTCGTTTTCCATTTCCAATTATTAAAATTTCTTCGAATTTGTTGAATTAAAATTTCTTCGAATTTGTTAAATTGCGAGTTTAAGTGACACTTTTGAAAGATTTTGAAAGGTATCGAAGAAATAAGTAAGGATAAAATACTTGAAAGATAAATGTCACTTGTTTGGCGTATCTTGTTCACTGAAATCGTTTACCTACGGTCAAAGAAAAGTGAAATCGTATTTTCACCGGTCCAATGAAGATTTCACACGCGTAATAAAGGATTTGTTAAGAGTATTTCTCATAGGATGACGAACAAAGTTATGAATATGCCGATAGAATCGGGGGAAAAGTTAATCTTCTCGTTTTCCACATCTGACAGACGCTTTGATAGAAATCTGATAGAATCTTTGATCTATTAAACGCAACATTATCATAAATTCAATGAAACCTCAACGTGGGAGTGGTTGTACACGCATTCTACGGGGAGTGGAATCTGTTGCAGAAGATTTATCAGGCTGTTGTGCCCGCATTTATCTGGCTGGATAGTGGATAATTTAGTCCTACGTACGGAGGTGTAATATTCTGATTACATATTGTGATCCGGAGCGTGGGCCGATGGTGGGATGTATCTAATTGATAGTTTCCAACAAATTTACAAGCTACTGAATGGATTGGAGATCGCGAATACGCGCAGTAACCGTGAATTGCGGAGAATAATCAGTGTTATTCCAGAAACCGAGTGACATAAATTTACTCTTTGAAATATCGAACGTGACAGCTAAAACTGAACTTTTTTTTTTTTTTCCCCTCTGCCCCTTGGCAAAATTAGAAAGTAAAACTGTGAACGCGAAAACATTCGATACGAAAGATTTTTAATACATAGGATGCATTATCCCATAACAGAGAAAACATTAAGAAAAATATAAATATCCTATGAAATAAAATCTTCCGAAAATGAAAGAGTACCCTTCGTATTCCTGATCTCTGTTAATCAAAACACTATCGAATAAAAATTATTTATTTCCATTTATTACCTATTAATATATATTTAAAGAAAAACTGCTACTTTCCTCGGGACAAAATCCATCTATCGAGCGAACACGAACGATCTCTGGTTGACCAGAGAGGAGCAGAATCGAAACAATAATTCCTCTCGTCGAGGAATTACCTCTCCTCATTGGAAACCGCCCCCGCCTGATTTAAAAGCTTCCGCGGGACCGGATCACGTTATCGAGCCGCGGGTACTCGAAACGAGTTTCGAATTCTCGCCAGTATTCGTAAGTATTCGGTGGGTTGGGTAACTACCAGCCATCCACCTAAGCGCACGCTCCCTTGCATAATACCTTCGAGCTACGTGGCCACCTCCTCCTCTCCACCTCCTCTCCCTCCCCTCCCCCTCCCCCCTGCCCGTGGATCCCGACGCTCGATCGCCCCTGGTCAGAAGAACGGAACACGAGGGATGGAAGATGGCTCTAACGATCGATGGCTTGCGTGATTTATTTTTGGAAATGGCCGCTTTGACGCGGCGGAGATAAGGAACACCGATGATGAGCGTACGAGGAACGTGTAGAGGAACGTTGGATCGTTCTTCTGGGGCCGGGAGTTTCATGCCCGGAAGCAACGTCTAGGATCGTTTTGCACATTTTAACCGCGCCTGAGAACCAGACGAATTCTTCCTTCCTGCCTCTTATACCAGGAAGAGAGCTGATATTATCTCTCTTAGCCGAGGATGAACGAGGCTAGAAGGGATCTCCTATCTGTGGCCCCTATCCTCATAGAGAAGAGGGAGCTGAGGGTGAATTATGGGTGAAAGTTAATGCGTTGCGTTATATGTGGCGCATTTGTGTCCGGTTTGAGAGGATTCGTGGGTGTGATTGTTGGGAGGAGTCGAATTGGGGTTGATCGGTGGTGATTGATATCGATGGTGGAACGATGAGAGAAGTTTGTGATTCGAGGAATACGAGAATATGATAATACGAAAATTAAACTAGTGATTGAAATTTGAAGGAAAATTGCGGGTAAATGTTAAAGAGCAACTCGAGAGTTATTTTTCTTGTATGATCTCACTACACGGCATTTAAAAAGATTCAGTGGCATTAATCTGTCAGCAAGCCTCGAAACGTCAGACATTATTCATTTCTCAAGTGTAATAAAAAATCTATTATATAATAAAAAGAAGAATCTTAAGTATGCCTCGTAATTCTAATATTCCTCGTTCATTCTTTGACAACAAGTCTTTTCTTCATTCCTAGTTAGTTACATCCCAATCTGCACATTTAAAACCTTATTTTCAACTTTAAAAATTACGATACAATATTATCGATATCGATTGTTACATCGTACGATAATATTAAACATAATACATCACGAATAAAAGACATAATAATAAATTCTTTCGAAATCAATTCTTCAAAATCGAAATCTTCTAAAACGATTCCATTGCTCTTACATAACCTCAAACCTAACTACTTATATACCTTTATATCCGATAAACATCGAATGATATACATTGTATTACGTTACCAACACCATCCTCCACAATCACAATCCATAATCCGCGCAATATCGAACGACAAAAGCGTCTTGTCGCGTCATTAATCAACCTAACCTATAAAGCCCTACGTCGAAGACCGGCAGAGGGACACGCTCGGTCGGTAATATCGGTTCTACGAGGACGATCGCCGTCGGATGGTATAAATTTCCCATAAAATCGCTACGGCTAATTGAAAAATCTCCGATAGCGATGCATCATCCTCGCTTTCTAAATTATCCTACCGCGCGACTCCCTCTCGACTCGCGTGTGCACGAGAAATGACGCATTAACAGGCCGGGAGAGAGACAGCGTGATCACGAGCTCACGATCGCGGGCCCCGACGAGATACAAGCCTCTCTTGGTCCAAGACAAACCGCACACGTTCCTATACGGCCTGGTACATCCTTCTTTCCCTCCCTTATCCTCGCTTATGGGTTTTCGTTCGTAACATGTGTTACGATTTCGACACGGTTCACGGGCCCGGCGCTTAAGCCGCGTTTCTAAATCACGCCGTCATCGTGATTCGTCCCGGTTCTTGCGATACGTCCACGGAAATCGTACCTGCTCCCTCGTCACGATCGCGTCCTCGTTGTGTTCGTACTAATGGGAGCGAAACGGCGATTCGGGGATGAGTGAGATTGGAGAGACGGTTTTTTTTCTCGAACAATGTTCAATATATTAGAATACATCAAGCGTATCCATCCATCATCGGACAGTTGCACCTTTCTTAAAAATATCCCTAACACGCCATAATACCATCTTATCTTCAACATCCTATCTAATATTTCTTTAAAACTGTCCCCTCGTGCATTCCAGCATACCTCCATGATAAAATACCCCTATTACCATAAAACCTAAACCTGTTCTGCCTAATAATAAATTCCTATTATATATATTTCTACAAATTCATTCCGCTCGAAATTCTTCCAAAAATTTTCAAAAAAGAAAACAAACAAAGAATTAATATCCTCGTCCCCGACATCTACATCATGTACATATACATTTTCTAAACTAGTTTCACGCGGAGCCCGATCTCGTCCACGGTGGTCGTGGACAATACAATGATACGAGGAAGATACAAGAAGGCAAGGAGCGGGCGAATATGAAACGAGGAGAGGCATCTCTCGCCGCTCGGTCCGGTTACGTCTGCCAGGGAAAGCGTGCAATTCTCGCGGCCAATAAATCTTCGGCACACTCGGAGGTGGAGGACTTCTCGCGTCTATTCGCCTCTCCGCTCGCTTATGACACTTGTGTACTACCAGCGTGGCGAGCACCGTGTTCTTCATGCGACTCTGTCGCGCGCGCCACTCGCTCACGTGATCGAGCAGTTGCGAAAGAGGGGTGGCGCGATTGCGTTAACGTTGCCCCCTTCATTTGATTCCATACACTAAAGATTTTTTTATACCGTTTTTCTATATCAATTAGTTGACACGTTTCGCAACAATAACAATTTTATTATTTACGGACGAGCTGGCAGAATTTAATAACCTAACCTTTTTCTTTAATTCTTGGATCCTGGATAAAACGATTTGATCGTTAGCGTGGTATACGAGGCGTGTTCTAAAATTGAAGGGGAAGAAAAAAAAGCAAGAAGATTTTGAAATTTCTCAGAGGCGCTCATGAAAAACGTTCGTATTATGTGTATGAAGATATATATGTTCATATGAGTCGTGAGGCTTAGAGTGTAAAGAAGATAATGAATGAGATTTATTGTGCGCGTCGATTAGTCGCTCCTCTTGTTTTACGTTTCACTCGTGTTGCTCCTTCATGTTGGGAAAGCTCGCCTTGGTTTCTTAATCGCGACGCTTTGTGATTTATGTATACAGAGTTGGAGATTTTTCCTCTTCAGAAGATGATGTTAACGTAATAATCTCTCCGGGAACGAGGGCTGTTTTGTTGGGGCTAATTGAAAATTAATGGATAGTACACGATGAATTTCTCTTGTTATGGTTTTCGAACATAAAACACGTTTCTTATGTTACATCATTAAAAAAAATTTCATTTTTTCTTGTCGCTAAAAAGTATTTCATATATATATATAATTTTCGTCTTTAAGATATGTTCACAAGATAACTGAAAAGTTAAAGGATCGCAAAGTACGCGGAAAAGGTGCGGCAAACCTAACGAAACCTCTACCAATAAATATCAATATGTAATTTCACTTCGAATAGATCAAATCAAATCCGTATAAAGAAAAAAAGCAATCACGATATCGCACAATCAAACACGAAACACCAATCAAATTTCGCCCAATAATAACCCAATTGGAATATCCATTCCTCAACCAGCCATCGTTAAACTGATCGTGCAAGCGTCGTTTGTCACCCGAACTGCAGCAGCTTGCATTTATGCAACATTTCGACGATGAAAGATAAAACGGACAAAGTAGCACGAACTTAATAACCTTATTAAAATTCTCCATTTATATTAAGTGTCGAATATTTTCACGAATATGTGTCGATTATAGATGCAAAAATAAACGTAAAACTTGATATATACAAAAATATTGTTCCAAGCTTATTTATTATTAAATTGTAGAATATAATTGAAATTTGCTTGTTAAACAGAGATAGAGATAGAGCGAGATGGCGCTGTAACGAAGATAGACTTATCTATCTTCGTCTTAGAAGATGGCGCTGTGATGAAACTAGAGCTATCTCACTCTATCTCCATCTTTATCCAACACAAATTTAAAACGTTTATAACTTATAATAGATAAGTATTAACCAACATTTTTCCATATCAACTTTTATATTTTTTTTAGCCTCTAGAATCTATCCCTCAAAGCTATTCTATATATATTCTATATATATATCGATACCCATATATATACATATAACAGTAGAAAACAATACCAATTCGCATTTTTTTCATCTTCTAATTCATTTTCACGAGAAGAAAGAGAAAAAAATATAAGAAGAAAATGAAACAACACGGAAATTACAAAGAAATTTCGATTGGTCGTGCAACATTGTGGCAACAGGCTCGCGATATGCAAGGTTCAAAAGGTGAAATCGGGCGGATAGAAGTGATTGCGTCAATTCTGATCGGCAGAAAAGATCCATTGTTTCCGCTCTGCGTTCCCAAAAGAAAAAAAAAAAAGGAAGAAAAAGAAAAGTTCGCTCTGTGGCTTTATAATTGCCCGGCTATGCTATCCGCGGTATACGTTTTATCGTTCCAAGTTTATCGGGCCGCGTTATTTCTTCATGGTTCAAGTGGTACGGGCGCACTTATGCAAGCATTACGAATCGAAGTCTCCGCAGTTACGAGCGGAAAACAGTCGGCGAAAAAGGTGAAAGAGTCACGATCTCTCCTTCGTTTTTTTTTTTTTTATCCCTCCTTCCTTCGTTCCTACGGTACGGTAGGAATAAATCGAGAATATTCGCGATTTGATCGCGAGATTTAATTCGTTGTTATCGAGATTATTATTGGAGTGATTTTTTTTTTTATATCTTTGGAAATGTATGAAATGTATTGTATACAGTGATATTCGATATAGTTGGATTATTAGGAGTAACGTTAACTTTTAATTGATATTAAGTAAATTAGTTATTAATTAACATGGAATAACGTTTTAGATTAGGATAAATTAATTTAAAAAGAATTTAATTTGTATTTTACATTCGACGAAATATCAGTAATGATATTTGATAGAAATAGAAATTAGAAATTGGTTATTAATTAACATGTACATTAATTACATTCGACGAAGTATCAGTAATTTGGTAGAAATAAAAATTGGATTAAGATAAACTTGATAAAGTTAATCTAAAATCACGAGTAATTCAGGAATACTGGTTATAATTAAAACGAGGAGTAAAAAGAAAATAAATCAAATTACGTCTGTTTCAAGTATTAAGAAACTTGTTTCTCGTTGTCGTAACAATGATAATAAAAATTCAATGGATAAATTATTCCTCAAACGCCTTGAAATCGATGAAAGAAAATGCAGTAGGCGAGAAGAATAATACTCCACTTTGCGAGGAAGAGATAGTTATCATAAACTAGCCAGAGCGAGAAGAAATATGTCTCTACAATAGCTAGAGAAGGCTATCTTGATTGCATTCAACCAGCCAACTAATCAGGAAGATCTTCAAAACATTCGTGTTTCTTACACTTTAAACCGTTCAATCCAATAAAACTGTGAGTAGTCTCGAGAAAAAGTATCTAATCGAACGAAGTAATGGAGTAACAATGATTTTAAAACTCAATAAGAGAATTCAATGAAAATTATCCAAATTTTCGTAACAAATTTAATAAAAAAAAAAAAAAAAAAAAAGAATAAATAATCATACGCTTTTCCTTCTCTGTATTATTACATTCACTCGTGAATCTTAATTGTAATTAATTTAATTCCTTGAATAAAACATACTATCCAAAGAAATTACATATACTCTCTTAAAATAAAATCATCAAAGAAAATGCGAAACTTTTTCTCAGAATCAATATAGTAATACCATCGCCAACAAAAGAAATGGTGTCCCCATCTACAATTTACACACGTATCCATCGAAAAAAAGAACCTGCAAGATTCCACGTCGAAGAACACGACGAGCCAGATCACACAATCCCAAAAATTGCCAGGCAACTGTCCCTCTCCCCCCCTCCTCCCTCTCTCCCCAGAGAATTTTATCGTCCGTCTCGACTCGTTGCACGGTCTCTGTTCTGGGTTCTTCGAACCCAGAGGCTCACCGAGCACAGGTACCGTTCGCCAGGGTCAACACAGGGAGGAGAACCGGAACGGTAACGCCATAGTAGGTGACGTTATTAATTGGTTAATGGGAAGAAAAAGAAGAAACCGAAGAAGCAGGGCCCGGTGTACGAGGAACAGGAAGAAGAAGAAGAAGAAGAAGAAGAAGAAGAAGAAGAAGGAGAAAGAGAAGAAGAAGGATGAGAAGAAGAAGAAGAAGAAGGAGAAGAAGAAGAAGAAGAAGAAGAAGAAGGAGCGCGGGTCTCGAGGCTGACCTCAGGCGCCTCCGACGTTGACCACCGAGGTCCGGTTGAAAGGAGCGGTCCCTGCTGGATTAATTATCATTACCCTCGTAGAAGGAATGGGATCGTGTGTACCCCACCTAGCCTCACCTTCGCCGTGACTGGCTACCGCGCCCGTGCCACGACCCACTTCTGCCCCTTCGGGTATAATGAGAAGTCCGCTCGCGAGAGGAAGAGAAAAGAGACCGCAGGCCACACCAGAAGCAAGAGGAGAGAACGGGTCTGATGAACAGTGACTTTTTTTCCCTTCTTTTTCTTCTTCTTCTTCTTCTTCTTGTTTTAACGTAAATACAGATGATGCTGCAATTCCTCGACTCGGTTCTGTCCCAATATGGATGGATACGTGCAAACGCGTTTCTTGGACGCGTAACTTTGAGCGGTGTTCACGATATCTGGATAACTGGGGTTTCCTCGAATTGCCATTGATCAAAGTTCAATGGGGGGATGTTGTTAGTAGAGAAGATACTTGAAAAATCGTTATTGACAACTTTCCCAAAATTTCACTCCGCGATCTCCCAATTATAATTCGCCGTAATTCGCTTTAATCTTTCAACCGACCTCCATTCCAAACCGTCCTCTCCACGAAACCAAACCACTTATCCACCTCGCAATCGTCCGCTCCAACCGAAACCCTCCACCATTCCGCCACTCTCCTCCACCGGCAATCGACCCAGGTTCCAAGTTCCCTCCGTTCCCGCGCGACACGCAAAAAAACCAGACGCATTAAGGTGGAAAGGGACGGCCTTCCTCCTCTCTCTCTCTCTCTCTCTCTCTGTCTCGTTTCCATCATCGTCTCGTTAAAAGCCATCGATCCCGTGTGACGGTAGCGTCCGAACACGCTGGAAATGCGGCAAACGAACAGGCCGCTGCCTTTAAAGGGCCGTTCCAGGAGGCCGGACACGTAGCTGCACGTCGCTCGTCTCCAGCCCTCGTGGTATCGAGTGGTATCTACTCCTCCGAGAGAAATCCTCCGTGCGCGGATACACAGCCAACCTCGGCACGTTTCAACCTTGCTTCTGCTCTCCTCCACGGTCGGACAGCAGTCATAGACAGCTGGTATCTTTATCGAATCGATTCGGCTGACAAACTGGAGGATACCGCAAGACGAATAGCCGATCTGCATGAGCTATGGAGTCGTGTGCATTGCGATTAGTCAGCAAGCCACCGAGTCCCCGTGCTCTAATGGGCATCGTTAGCCGTTCACGTAAAGGAGAAGAAGGAGCGTGTCGGTACGCGGCGAGGCCGACCTATTCCTAACCTAACCTGGACGATACGCGTGTACGTATATTACGTGCCTGTTGATGAACGGGGGAGGGGAGAGGGGAGACGCGTGTACGTCCCTGCCGATCTACGTGTTCGGGGTGTCCTCGCTAATCGTGATCGTCATCTTCGTCCATTGGTGACTATTCTTGGAACCTTGGAATATGGGAACCGAGAGGAAGAAAGAGAAAGAGAGAGAGAGAGAGACAAGTTCTTCGAATCGGGTTAGGTTAGGTTAGGTTGTTCTCGAGGGATCGATTGGAGATAATTAATATCGATATATATATTATAAATATATATTAATATTAATATAATATATATTAATATCGATAATTAATTATGGGATATTACGATTGCGATTTTAATTAATCGTGGATAATTTTTTTGTTTGTGTTTTTTTGGTTGTGTAAATAATGTATAAGAAGATTTGTTTGAGAAAAGAGACGTGGAAAATGGTTTTTCTCTGATGTGTCGAGTTGTACATAGATTATTGTAGGGTGAAATCATCGAATCGATTGCTACACGCGCGTAATTGTAACGCGCGAAGAGAAGGATGCGTTAGTTCGTTTCCGTTTTTTTATTTTTCGTCGCGGGAAGCGATTGGAGGAAAATTTTTTATCGCGATCTTCAGTCCTTAATAATTAATCCTAAATCACGAGAGTATTTTATCTTGTTCGGATATTCAGTCGTATCCGCATTAGCAACGCTTTAAATGTAAATGAAGCAACGATATATCTTCCTTCTTTGCGTAGCTGAAACACATTTGAAGTAAATAAGAGGAATATCAGAAAACGTTGATGAGCACGATATATCTTGGAAATGGAGCAGAATGTGTCTTACGAAATTTCAGTGTGGAAAGTGAAAACGTACTTCAAAATACCAGACGAAATGATTAATGAAGACCACCTGTAGAACAATTTCTTCCCATTTTCCTTTCCCTTATTATACCTCTTGGCATATTAATCGAGGTTAATAAAATCCAAAAAAAGAAAAAAAATAATAAAACAATTAAGAAAGTTATAAAAATACAAAAATCGATATCGAGATTAATTCGATATATACAACATAGTAGATAATAACGATGAAATTTTTCATTCTACGCGATTTCTGAATTTTAATTCAATTATTAGTTCAAACCCAATTAAGGATTAACGAAGAATGGCCATTTGAAAGGTGGTTAATGAACGTGTTGCAAGTGCAACAAGGAGAAAGGCGAAAATAGTTTACTGAGAAGGAACCAACGTGCGATTTTACTTCCGTGATCGACGTAGATCATCGTCAAATCGGGACGATGGGATGAAAATACCACGTGGAAGCAACGCCCCCGCGGGCAACCTATGATTTCTATACGCCACGCTGTCACACAGTTGATTCTTAAGAAAACTAGAATACCTTGTCGAATCGTTTGTATATATACAAAGAAGAAAATTAAATTTGTTATTTTAAATATCCTTTTTTTTATGAAAATTCTAATTACAATATTCGATACAATATTTCTCTTTGATTTTATTAACTTTATAATCCTTCTTATTTAACAGAAATATCAATCATAGATGGAATTAATGGAAACGCTTTTTCTTCTTTCAACCCAAACCTATTTCAAAAAACACATAAACCTTTTTAAACCTTTCGATCGAAATCCAATTCATCGCGATCTATCGTACGATAATATCCTTCAAACAACGAAAAAAAAAGAAAAAGAAAAGAGGAGAGGAACACGAGGAAGAGGGTACCAAGAAAAACGAGCATGACGTAATCGTCGGCAACCCAGATCTGTCACCTAAGAGAGAGACGAGGGAGGACCTCGGCCTCTTCGTTAGAGGACGAAGGGAGAAGAGAAGAGGGAGCCACGAGCGGTTTGCCATTCATCAGCCGCGCAACTGGATGAGAGTGTACGAGTATCGAGAGAGAGTAGAACGGGTCACCGAAGAGGAGCATCGTGGATGCGATGGAGGAGGCGGGAGGGGAAAAAGGAGACTCTAAAACGACGGCGTCGTTTTCGTGATTTCAGGCCTCATCGTTCGCCGTCGCGCAATCGTCATCTCGCTGTAAGGAAGAGACTGCGCCACCAGATCTCGCGTTTTCTAATCATCCTTAAATGATAATCCACTAGATACGCGGGGAAACGAGAATCTATTCGAGGAAAATAGGCATAGGTGTGTCTATTACTGCCGCGTGCCACCGGAGGAAACTGGAGACGTCTCCTTTCTGGTGGCGTGCACGCGAATCACGCGAGGCCGAGATCGTTGTGACCCGTACCAGAGTTATGTGGGATATGTACCATGGGTTCTCATTATCGTTCCAATATTTTTCAAATATTTTCCTCGATTAAATATTTTGACGGGCGTTTAAACGTGATTATAATTAATTTTCCACTGAATTGAATTGTGAATTTTTAATAAATCATCGATAATAACGTATCGTATCGAAACAAGATTCGTTTCGTTCTATTTTCAATTTCGAAGCAATAGCATTTTATCGTGTCCAATTGCTTGTAAATTAGATAACCTCAAATTTAACTTATAAAGCTTGGTCTTGAAAATTGAGAGATCATTTTTTTTTATATAAATTTAAAAGAAGCACAGCCAGTTTCAATTTCATCGATAATAACATATCGTGAAACAAGAAACATTCGTTTCGTTCTAATATTTTCAATTTCGAAGCAATTTATCGTGTCCAATTGCAAATCAAAAACTTGAAAATTAGATAACCTCAAACTTAATCTACAAAGCTTGGCCTTGAAAATTCAGAGATCATTTTTTTTTTATATAAATTTAAGGGAAGCACAGTCAGTTTCAGGAGAAGTCTTCGAGGAGAACCTGTTGCTGTGTCTAAGATCGATAATTACGTGAAAATCGTGAAACAAGAAACATTCGTTTCGTTCTAATATTTTTAATTTCGAAGCAATAGCATTTTATCGTGTCCAATTGCAAATCAAAAACTTGAAGATAACCTCAATCTTAACCTACAAAGCTTGGCCTTGAAAATAGAGAGATCATTTTTTTTTATATAAATTTAAGGGAAGCACAGTCAGTTTCGAGGATTGAGGGAACGATTCGACCATTCTTTGATCTCTGAAATATTCGCCAAAAAGAGGGAGGGGAAAAAAAAAAGGTCAAGATCCGACCGGCTCAGTTGGTGCATCTAAAAAGGATACAGATATCTGTGCTACTATTTCAAGTAACCGTCCGCAGTAACTTAATCTGAAGCATGCACCAACAACCGGCTATGTATACTCCGGCGTGGAAGAGATGGGACTGGTAGATGTTTAGGGTAAGAGAACCGCAACGAAGAATTTCATGAAAGCAAGAGCGTGCATCTGTGCGCTACTGTGCAATGCAAGGACGTTCCTTTTAAGGATGGAGCCACTGTTTTATGCACATGTTTCTACAATGGTGCACCAGTTTAATGCTGATACCGCGCGATGCACTCACTTCCTACTGCAAACTGCACGCCGGATTGTTCTCTAAACACGTGTCGTGCAATATTATCGAGTCGTGGGTCTGCACATGTTTATTTGCCCGAGCGAGGAGAAACCGGGCGATTTTTACTTTTTTACCCCGTCTCGCCTGTAAAAAGACGAGGAAAATTTTTGGATTCTTCTACTTCTATTTATTAAACCGATGAGAGAGATTAAATTACTTTTCCTCGTTCGTGGTATGCTCTTTTAAATTTAATTTAAAAATTTATCCCTATTTTCCTTTCGATATTCGATCGTGTCGATTATCAAAATTTATTATCTCGAATTCTCGTTGAGAAAAGAAAATTTTCAATCCATCGATGTCGAATCAATCGATCATCCTCTTGTTTGCACATATACATGAAACAGAAGTCACTTTCTGCTCTCTTCGTTCGGTTATATAACGATCGTAGAAAGTAATTACATCTATTGGGTCATGGAATGGACAGATAAACCGACACCTAAATAGGAGAGCGTGGCGAATTCCGCGGCACGATTTGTGACACCTTTGTAGAAAAGGTTAACAGGTTTCGTGGATATTCGGATCAGAAGTTATGGTAAAATCTAACCAGTCCTCGAGGAGAACCTGTTGCCGTGTCTAAGATCGAGAGATCGATAAGACCGAAAGAGGAGGTAGAATCTCGCCCGCGGTGTAATTAAGCATTGACCTATAACGAGCTATAATTAGTTATGTCCCAACGAGCACAGGATAGGAATCAGTCGATAAACTGGCCGATATCGTCTGGATGCCCACGCTTCCGTCATGCTAAATTTGTGGAAATTTGTGAGTAATTTTATCGATGTTCGAAAGAGAAATAAACAACGAAATCGATTGTTAGGTTAGAATTAGGAAATATAATAAAGAACTATCAAATCTACTGAAATGATTTTAAAAATAACAATTATATTTTTATATTTGTCTTCCTGAATTCATCCTCTTTCACGATTAAACGATACTTTAAATCTGTTCTTTGCTTTTTCTTTTCTTTAAAAAAAGATTAGGTTAAGGTTATGTCCCAACGAGCACAGGGTAGAAATCACTCGATAAACTGGCCGATATCGTCTGGATGCCCACGCTTCCGTCATGCTAAATTTGAGTAATTTTATCGATGCTCGAGAGAAAGATGAACGACGAAACCGATTGTTAGGTTAGAATCATTGAAAATATAATAAAGAAATCAATATCAAATCCAAAAAACTGAAATGATTTTAAAAATAACAATTATATTTATATTTGTCTTCGTGAATTCATACACTTTCACAATTAAACGACATTTCAAGTCTGTTTTTTCTTTTTCTTTTCTTTAAAACGAGGTTAGGTGAAGATTATATCCCAATGAATACAGGATAGAAATCAGTCAATAAACTGACCGATATTGTCTGGATGCCCTCCCTTCCGTCATGCTAAATTTGTGGAAATTTATGAGTAATTTTATCGAGAGAAAAATGAACGATGAAACCGATTGTTAGGTTAGAATCATTGGAAATATAATAAATAAATCAATATCAAAAATAACAATTATATTTATATTTGTCTTCGCGAATTCATCCACTTTCACAATTAAACGACACTTCAAGTCTGTTTTTGCTTTTTCTTCTCTTTAAAAAGAGGTTAGGTTAAGGTTATACATTCAAGTAAACATTACTTGTTCCACAACTTTCTTAAATATTATTAAACTTGGATACAAATACGACGAATTATCTCTTTCGATTAAAGGGAGTGAAAAGAAAAAAAAAAAAGTGAGTGAAATACCTGTCCATTTCGAAATATTATTAATCATTTATGACACTTGCTATCTCTCGATTAATGCAAATATTAATATCAATATTCATACCGTTACTACTCTTATTAATAATTCATCGGCCACGCTTAATTTCATCGAGCATATCGATCGACACCGATCATTTTAATTATAAATTATAATTTGTTATTTTTGTGTAACCTATTATTAGAACGTTCACAATATCATCGAATGAACATGCAAACGGGTAATATAGAAACACAGGTACCTAGTACAGGCAATTAGAGTAGCATAAACTGTCGGAACTCGATCGACAGTTGCAACGAGGATTGGCTCTGATTATTCTCGAACGAGTTCAGGTAGTCGAGCACGTTGATCAATCACTTTTAAGAACGCGTATATACAATGAATCTGATAAGAGAGGGGGGGGGGATACATTTTTTCTTTCTCGGTAAAAGAATAAAACTTGCGAAGAAACGAAGACAAGACCTCGTGTAATTCATTTTGTCGGATCTTAATGATGTATTAGCACGGTGAATCTGATATTGAGTGATGAATCGTTTCCAAGTTGCTCGTTGAAGTTTCGGAATGGTCCTCGATCATTTATTTAGCGGAAACGGGACTAACTTAATTTAAACTCGAGCACGATCATATACGATTATATTTTGAATACTTTCCAATGTTTCATTCTTCTGTTTCAAATACTCGAATTTAATAAATTTTACTTTCATAAAATTATTACCAATATATCCAAGATTTATTATATCCACACTTAACCTCAAAATTCTTCGAAAACGTAACAAAACATTGTCAAAATTATTCTAATCTCATCCATTCATCTCATCTATTCTATTTCAAGACCGTTTCACCTCTTTAAAAAATTTTTCAAACGATCTAATAACAATTTTTCTCCAAATTATTCTGAAAATTCATGAAACCGGCACACAATTTTATCCGAAAATTCTCGAAAACAACAAATACACCTTTCCCTTTACCCATCCCTTTACTGTCCCCAACCACGCTCATCCATCTAATCAACGATAGTCTTCGGATCCCATTCGACATTGTCAATGTTCGAACGCTAACAAGGAATCGATGGGTCGACGGTAGCCGGAAGAAGTGCTCAGCTCGGTGTGCTGCTCGAAGAAGGGCAACGAGAATTATAGCGAAAGACAGCCAGTGGAACCAATAAGACGTTGATTGCGGCTCCAGCAACCGGCTGTCGATATATACTCGCGCGTGTGCCTCGTATACACGTGAATACGTGTGTCACGACCCTGTTTTCTCTCTCTCTCTCTCTCTCTCTCTCTCCCCCCTTCTCTGTTCACCTTTTCACTCGGTATATATCCGCTTCTTTCCACTTGGCTCTCGTTGTGGACCCGGCCACGAGATGCGGGCTAGGCCTTAACTAGTCGAGAATATGTGGTAACCCGACGTTTAAGCAAGGGGCTTATTGAACCGCCACGTAGGAAACGTGAGTGATGGCTCGAGGCTGAGGATCATATCGATCCTC
Source organism: Apis laboriosa (assembly GCF_014066325.1). NCBI lineage: Eukaryota > Metazoa > Arthropoda > Insecta > Hymenoptera > Apidae > Apis > Apis laboriosa. The sequence goes on from NW_025222278.1 coordinate 1,517,335, forward strand.
GCGAGAAGAAAGTTCAGGCGAAAAATTGGCGACGATGAATACGTGGTCTTTAGGTTAGGTCCGTGTAATTGACGTGATTGACGTGGTTTCTCGATTACGTTTCTGAATACGTTTCTTTTTTTTTCCTTTTTTTAAATGTTAGGTTAGATCTTGAAATTGGATCGATGAAATTAAATTGATTTTGTGATTTGGAAAAATTTGAGATGAAATCGAAGAAGTTGTGTATATATATATATAGGAGAAAATTGTCTTTCTTCGTTTTTTGAAATGTTTTGAATCATAAATGTAGGAGGAAATGGAACGAAGAGATAGATCTCGAGAAATTTTATAAATTACGAGTGTTTTACGATTCTTGGAGATCCGTTTTGAGGGGTAATTTGAAAGAAAAAAAGGAAGAAAGGAAAATTTGAAAGTTGTCGAGTGTTCGAAATCGATAGAAAGTATCGATCGTTGCCATATAGAGAAAATTATGGGCCGGAAAATTGATGAAACCATGCTTTTCAATCGTTTTATGCCGGAATGTTTTAGTACTGGGTTCGAAAGTATCGGAAATTATCTTAGTAAATAAACGTATCGTTTTTCATCTTTGATATGATTGACTCGTTCCCTACTACAATTATCTGGAAATGCGATATTCCTATTAACACGAGCAATGGATTCCAAGAATCATAGTTTTAAACCGCTACTTTTGTCTTTTTAACACAATTACGAATATCGGTAGAATCCTTCCCGCGAAACTACTGATGTGAAGCAGTTGGAACCAGTCGCTGTAAATCGATTCTCTGACATTTTATGCATAAAATTGCAATAACAAGAGTATTAGAAATCAAAGATACGAAGACGTCTCGTGTTTCGTGTATCGTGAATCCAGTTTACCGCGGAAAGTATGTTAACCGCTTTCGTTTTTCTTTTCTATTTGTAATATAAAAAACTCATCACATTGCTGCGTTATAACTTTCAGATCGACAACTTTATCGCGCAAAATAACACGGAATCATCGATTTACGAATATATATATATAAAAAAAAAAAGAAAAATATCGCGTTCCTCGATTCTTTTCTTTTCTTTCCAAGAATCGTCCCGTTAAAATTATTTTAACCCAGTTCATACCATACGTAGATAAACTTCGATAAAATCTCTCGAGACAAGAAAATCGAGAAGGATCGCGGAAAGAAACGAAGAATCCAATCATTTACAACCATTTTTCTCCGATAGATGGATTCCTCGAATTTCTCCAACTTTCAAAGAATTAAAAAAAGAAGAAGAAGAAGAAGAAGAAAAGAAAAGGAAGAGGCAACTTCGATTCTCTTTCAATTTCCACGCACATCCTCCTCCGTACAACACGGAACAGGAGTAAAACGAAGCACGGAACACAAACGGCCAATTAAACGTCACTCCCCATTTCGAAATTCGATACATCAGGCCGTTCGATCCGGCGCGACGTCGTGCTTATTATCGCCGAATTCTCACAACCCGGCGAAAAAGTCCGATAGAACCGGCCAACATCGAACGCGGTTCGCTTTCTACCCGATCCCATTAATCACCGTCAGGGGACAGGTATCGAGGTATCGTGCGCGACTCGAAAAACTCGGTGTTCCGAACTCGTTTTATCACCTCTGCCTTCTATTCGACACGCGACGTCCCTCCCTTCCCCAGGAAAGAAGGGAAGAAGGAAACGAGGAGAAGAAGGGCGAGGGAACCCCTCGCCTTGATCCAAACGGCTTGTCTTTCATTATCATAATGAACCCGTGTAAATAGCGTCCGGTTAACGTCCCCCTAATTACACCTACGTTCAATTAACATATCAAGAGACATTTTCATCTGGAAATGACACAGGACACGAACGCTACCTGAAAGCGGCATATCCTAGCGGCTTTATCGCGGCAACACGTTTCTAAAACAGTACGGTAGCTATCTGTCAGTCGAAGAAAAACAGTCCGGCCTGTTGTGAGACTGGGTTACATATCGGCTCGCATACATCTACCTACGTGTGCCTCTGTATGAATTTCTCTTTCTCCCTCCCCCTCCAGGGTCCCCTGGCACACGTGAACGGATGGAGGAGATACTGCCTGTTTATGTATTATATTCCGGTGTAAATCAGAATGTACACCATGTTGTTTCCAGTTTGGCCGTAAGATACGTAAGAGATGGAAAATGATTGTACAAGGTGGTGAAATTATATGCGTATAACTGGAATAACTTTGATTAATTTTGTGCGAGTTGATGATTATAGGAATAAAAAAAAAAAAATAATGGTTTTGGATAAGAGTCGATTCGTTTCGAAATGTTTGTAAATAACTTGAGCATCTATCTAAGAGAATCATTGGACAAGTATTTCGATAACATCTATTCGAAATCTATATTAATTCCGTGACAAAAATCTCTATTTCATGTGAAAGAAAAACACTAGAACTGTTCCAAGATAAAAATCTCTACATTATAATTTATACCAATATTTCTACTTGTTAAACGCACGCTGGACAAAAGTGATTTAATAACTCCTCCAGAACCATAAACATACACACACACCATAAAAATCCCTGCGCAACAATTTATTACCGATATCTCAATTAAAAAAGAAAAATCCAACCATCTACACGGTGTACAAACACTCTCAAAATATTTTTCCTTAACCGTCACAATCCCGACGATCAAGAATCCAGTTACATAAGGATCCAGTTCCCTCGGCCAACAGAAGCCCGATTATGACTCATTCCATACAAATGCCTACGTAGACAACGCTCCACAACCTTCTATATTCTCGCGATAATTCGAATAAAGAGAGAGAGAGAGAGAGAAAGAAAGAAAAAGGAAAAAAAAAAAAATTCCCATTGACGTATTAACTGTTCCATTATCGTACAAACTCGCACGATCTGTACTATCGTTTCACCGTTTTGCGTTTTGCGCCAATGTGTCGGTGTAATTACACGCACGCAGCGTCAAAGAGAAAGCGCGCACGTGGCTCCCCCTCGGTTAATTAGCTTTCCGACGATTAGCCAAACACCGACCACGTGGTGGACGGCCACCACGTTAAATCGATCGAATCCTCGAAGGATTTCATGAAAATCTCTCGGATAAACCGCCACTTTCTAACACGGCGATTTCCATCGACCGCGGAGAGGATCCACGTAGATCCTTGTCGCGGTTATCGTCGCGGGATAGAGTCGTAAGTTTCCGTGTCGAGATCTGCTGTAACTGTTTTCTATCGGGTACACGGCTGACTTGAATTTCGATAAGGAAAGCCGGTGTGGATCGGATAAGAGGATTTTATTTATTTATTTTTTAATTTTATTTATTTTATTTATTTATTTATTTATTTATTTATTCATCAGTGAAACGTCGTGTAGAATTATCACGAAGGATCTTGGGCTTAATACCGATTCGAAAGACTCTATCTCTCTCTAAATTTTCGTATCGTCGAATTTTTTTTTTAAGAATATTTAAATTTCTCTTCTTCGTACAAAATTATATGGTTTCTTTCAAAATTTGTCAAAGAGAAAAGAAACTCGATCCCGAATTTCGAAATATTTTTCGTCAGTTATAAAAACTTTTTCCAATTACCAAGGAATGGACGGATACATCGACGCTTCAACGGTTATTACTAAACACCGGTGTTGGTGGAGGTAACGAGCCCCGTTTCATCGTCCATCATCCGAATCCACTCGCGGCGAGATGCCACGGGGAATCGCGCCAATAAATCGTCCGCAACGAATCGCGGCAGAAGATCCGCGCGTAGGTTCGCGACAAGTCAAACAAAGAGGCTCCTCGTCGCTTGGCTGGCCGACGCGAGGGGCCTAAAGGCGGCTGATTTATACGTTGGCCGACGCGTGTCCGTGTACGCGTATAAAGGTACTACAAGATCTTCAATTACACAAGACTTTTCCAGCGTAACGACCGCGAACGCGAAACCCTTTTCATCTCTCGGGGAGCGCTAACAACGAGCGAGAGATCCATCCGCGCTCGATGGATGGCTCTCTTCCTAACCGAGACGCCGGCTACCCGACTGCCATCGATACCAGTTGAAGAAAAGATGGATAGAAAGGTCGAAGGAGACGTATACACCGGTCTCGGGGTGAAACTTGTTCACGAATAACGAATCGAACGGTTATGGATATATTTACCCGTTTGTGCACCTTCCTCTTGCCATCATCCTTGTAATTATTACGATTATTTGCACGCTGATTAGAAGTTGATATTAATATTCGTTCCGTGTGATTTTATTATTTTGAAAATAATAATAAATACAAATTTTTGGATGGTGAAATGGATGATGAAATGGAAAGTAGAAGAAGAAATAGTATTCTAAGGTAACTAGGAAACGATTTGTATTCAAGTTATTCGCATTCAAATACCTCTATCTATATTGTTAATTATCCAGAGTTACGGGCATTGACCCGTTGAAAGAATAACTAGAGTTAAGAATAATTCGAATAAAGTTACTTCGAGAATATAATAAATGACATTTGTTCGTGGATATGTGATTTGTTCGTATATCATATAATAGATCCTTAGCTTTTCGTGTAACCTTGGTCATTTACCATTATTTCCAATTATCATTACTTGTGATTCGAACGAATAAATTATTAGAGTAACTTATGGAAGTAACCTTATTCGTAGCTTCAACTTTATTAAATTTCCTTGTAATCACTCTAACCTAACCTCAAAGATGATCACTCGCAAGCAATTTGAACGAAGAGGTTCATTCAAATCAACCTTTCACAGGGCAAAAGTGCACACTTCAATCGGATGGAAAAAAAGGATAGAAAAGGAAAGAAATCGAGCTGAACGCTGAGGGGGGAAAGGAAAGAGGAGTCTAATACGTGGATTCAGAGCGGACTTTCTAACGATTCGGCGCGGAGCGTGATGTGACCCGGGGCGACCTCTCGTTCTCGAAGCAAGAGGCAAAAGCGCGTAAGCGGTGCGCCTGCATCTAGAGCCTGCCTCTCGACGTCAATTAATCATTAATAGGCGATAATATTCATACGGGGATCAAGCGTCGATCACGAGCCGAGCGTGTCGAATGAATCCCCCTCCGAGAGTAAGAGGAGACGCGTCAAAATCGTTGCAGTTATAGGAGGCGCGATTCGAGATCCAGCTTCCTCGTTGCATCGATCCGACGATTTACGAGGAGGAGAAAAATCGGCGACTGGTAACGTGACTAGTAAACGACCCTCTAATGAACATTCAGTGACCGCTTGATAATCGTTGAATAATTTCAACTTCTCTTCCTTCGAAATTTTCTTTCGAATCGTTGAAATTGAAATACTAATCACGTTGAAATTGAGAAATTGAACCTCGAATCAACAGGAAATTGTTACTTCTTCTAATGATATTTAATATTCCAAAAATATTTAAAAGGAGTAACAATTACTTGTTGAGGTTTAATTTCAATTTCAACGTGATTAGTATTTCAATTTCAACGATTATATTCAATTGATCGTGATAACTGGGTGGGTTGAAGCACGGTAATGGAGTTGTTTACCTTAATTGCAGATGCGTTTGACGGTTTTTGGAGCGCGGAATCGGTGATGGACGATTTGCACGTTGGGCGAGATGCGGAGGATGAGACGCGGCTTTCTACCTCGTTTTGCTCGAGCTTTAAATAGATCTGCGGATCCGGGGCTTTAAGCTTTTTCGCGCGCGGATGCTCGGCGAAAGCGGAGCAACCGAGAGGAAATTATGAGATTTCTAAAACGAGGAAGAATGGCGCGTTCGTTGGCTGATGGGTCAGCGTTTCTGTGTTCTAACGTCCAACGCAGAATGCGTGGAAGGTTTGAAAGTTCGTAATCGTTTCGTGGTTTCTTCTGGGTTAGGATATATATTTGCCAGGTGGATATATCTTGTTTGACTTTAAATTCTTTATGTATATTTTAGAAAGTTTGTGTTTAATGTTACGTCGATGAAATATCGTCGAACGTAAAGGAACTATCCTAACCTATAACACGGAAGACAGTAAAGGAAAAAAAAAAAAAATTTGAAAATGTCTCGTCGTAATAAAATTCCATAACCTCCAATATACCTGAGAGCCAACTGGACAAAGTCAAAAGAACCAGAACCAACTTCTTTCCATTCTTTTATTATTCGAGACGAAAGATATAAGAAGAAATTTCTAAAGAAAAAAAAACTCTAGTTGCATAAAACTCTAGTTACCTCTAGTAACTCGGGAAAATCTATCTTGCGCGATCTAAAAATATCGAAAATAACGGATACTCGATACTTTCTGTCCGTTTGAATCCTAAAGCTCAAACAAAAGCGAAAACGAAACCGTCACGATTCGAACACGTAGACCCGTAAAAATGATCTAAATCGGTAAAAAGCATCAAGCAGTTAACCGAAAATATCCGAGGCGAGAACCGAGAGATTTTATCCAGACGATCGATGCATCGAAGAGATAAACGACGTCCATACCTCTTCCGCGAGAAAGAATGTTGGCAGTTTGCCCATTCGATCAGAACAAAGGTGTGGAATGGCCGACAAGGCGAGCACACGGGGCCGATAAAACGCGAGCGAAAACGACGGAGGAGTTTGCCACGAAGTGCATGCGTGGGACGTGAAGACACGATATCTTCTCGTGTGCCACATCACGAAAGACGTACGAACCGATTCGATTCGCATTCATGACTTTCTAACGACCTGGGACCAAGTGTCTTTCGCCTCTTTTGCGCGTCAGCTCGCACACGGGGACACGTTCCTTCGAGGATGCTTCAATGTGCCCACTTTAAAACACATACTTTTCCCTCTCTTTCTCGCGCGTTCACGATACACGAAACACGTCCAAGTTCCTTATGAGTTTCTTATATCGACCCTCGAACGCCTCTTGTTAGCGTAAATTACGCCTTGCCCGCTTATCGAGTCCGCCTTTTCTCCTTTTTGCTTTTCGCTCGTGATTCGACTGCTTAAATGGTTGCGTTAAAGACGGGTCGAAAAAATAAGGATGTTTTACTTTGCGGTCCACGGACGAATTATGAACAGGTTTCGACGGTCATCCGAGAAACCGGAAGAGAGAGAGGGGTAATCTTATTTTTATTCTCGGTTGTTGCTTCTAATTTGGCAAAGTACGGGGAGATATAAGAAGAAGAAGAAGAAGAAGAAGAAGAAAAGAAAGGAAAGAATATGCTTGTACAAGATATGTTGCAAAGATCATGGTACAAGCGGATAAATAGTGATTCTACGAAAATAAATCAAAAAATATTTTATTAGCTTCCGTTTTCAAGTGAAATTATATACAAATTAATTATCGATAGGCAATTATATGTGGAAATAAACAAAAGAGGGTAGAATAAAATTGTATCCTTTTATCATTATTTTTCAGAAATACGAAATTGAACATACATTATAACTAAGGAATCGTGTAATCGAAAATTTTCAAATTTTCTTAAAAACTAATTCTTTAAATGAAAAGAATTTTCTCTTTTTTTCCTTTTTTTTTTTTCGCACATAGAATTACCTTCTATCGATAATTAATTCAAGAAAAACCAAAGTTGATCTTTCAATTCAAAAATATTTTTCGCACACAAGAATCATCGGGAAAACGGACGTTGAAAATTTTAAGAACAAGCTATTTAAACTATCCAAACCAATCGCGCGCAATAGTTTACCCACGAATAAATAATTATTCGAAATTTTAACCAATTATTCAACGAATAATTCGAAAGAGTTCCGTAGAGTTTATCCGCGTATAAAAATTCTTTCTTTCTCATCCCCCGTATACAAATATCATTAACAGGCGATTAAAACTCGTCCCCCCTGACCGTGTACCAATATCATAAATCGCGAGCGTACCAAACACGCCGCGATAATTAGGCACGCAGCCCTCGCGGCAATTATTTACATATCCACCGGGGACGATTCGATTTCTCGCGATGAGATCCGTTCCTCTGGTTCTGCTTCGAAACGAAAGTGAGCGTATATAAATAAATATATATATATATATATATACATATACGTGGTCGCGCCACTATTCCAGATCGGCGATAAGGATCGACGCTATAATTCCATCGAGGGATCGGGAAAGAGGAGAGGGGAGGGGGGAGGGAGGGAGGAGAAGATCTCTACCGAACGATCTATACTCTCACTCGTTGATCAGAGCACCGCGGTATCCTTTATAAGATAATCTCGAGAGATGCCCGCGACGCGGCTCCAGCTATTTACGAACTGGGGGAATCTTGTAAATCGTAGCGGGTTCGTGCCTCCGCTATCTACTATTCGTCACGAGAGGCCGGGCCCGCCTCCGTCGTCGATCACCACCTGAACTTTTGCCAACGTTTTCGATGCCTGTTAACGAAAGCGTATATAGCGCGCAACGCGATCCATCATGGGTGATTTTTTCAATCCCGGATTTATGGTGTGATAAATTGCTCGCCGCTCGATATACGCCGCGGTGATTATTGCGCCTGGTTTTGTGCTCGACGCGCGTATATTCGCGGATATTCGAGTGTTCGGGATATGGATATTCGCCATGATTTACGTAATTGTGTGTATCGGTCGAAATTTTGTGGGAAAATTGCGTCCGAGGTTCGCCGATGTAGTTGGGTAAAGAATTCGTTGACGTTGGTCGATTTGTTTGGTTAGGTTAGGTTATAGTTATCTTGGATAAGTTTGCAGGAAATCGATGCTTGATTTCTCTTGAATAACGTTGAGAGGAAAGAATATATATTTTTTTTTTATCAAATATTTAATCGTATAGTTAAATTTATTCTTGTTATTCTCTTTTTCCTTCTAACCTCTAAATTATAAATTCGTACGATTCGAACGAGAGGAATGATACTATTACAAATCATTATTTTATTAAACAAAAATTTAATTGTAAAGAAGAAAACAAGAAACAAGAAAGAATAAAATTCTACAATCCTATGTTCATTATTCTAGCCTCCAGAACGCCACAATCATTCGAAAATCTTTAAAAATATCGATCAACATTCGTACAGGGGAAAAAAAAAACATTGCCTCCGAAAACCCTCGAGAATTCTTGATTCATTCACTACTCGCTTCGAAGAATGAAAAAGGAGATCCTTGATGCAACAACGAGCGTATACCACCATTCGTATTTGGCCCCTCGTCATTCTCGAATCGGGAGGATGGCATGATCGAAATATAGCCGAGGTCTCTCTCCCTTTTTCGTTCGAGCGTTCATGAATATGCATGACTAGGTGGGTGCCCGCGCAAAAATTTACGGCCCTGACAGTCTGACGTTTCGAGGACCGCAAACGAGGCCTAACGATACCCGTGGATATAATCGGGACTGACAGTCCTCGAGGAACCACGTTACGCCTCGAAATCGGCCGAATCGTTCGACCGTGTTTTCAGAACGTCATGGAGATGTTGTCGAGTGGTTTCTTGCGATACTACTTGCTGGAATCGAGCGTGTTATCGAACGAGGCGCCACACCACGGTGGATAAACAAACGATGAAGATATATATATATAAGATTCTTCGAACGTATTCTTTGTCGTTTTTCGAACGAGATGAAGAAATACAATCGTATTTTTATTGAAAATAGATGCGAATAGAATAATCTATCGAGATAGAAATCAGTCTGTCGAGTTGAATTTTGAGGTTAGGAAGAAGAGTGCATCTCTTTTTTTTTTTTTTTTTTTTAAATAAGACTCTAATAATTTTTAAATTCTCTAAGCTTCCAAAAAAAAGGTTAAAGTTATATCAAAATATTACAATAAATATTCGAATATTTATACAAAACATTACTGTTGATACTTTTATCGAAATAGAAATCTGTCGAGTTAGAGTTTTGAGGTTAGCAACAAGAGTGCACCTTTTTTTTTTTTAAACAAGATTCCAAACTTCCAAAAAAATATTATATTAAAATATTATCCTTATAATCCGAATATTCGAATATTTATACAAAATATCATTAAAATTAATACGTAGTAATACGTAAAGATCGAGAAATAAAAGAAATAATCGTCTTCCGCGATTAATTATCGTAACCAAGAACGCAGTCAGATCTATGCAGAAACTCTGACGTTTGACAATTCCAAGAGTGGGCAATGACAGGTTAATAACTTCGTTCCAGAGAAAGCTCGGTTGGATAAAGTGGAGGAAACGAATTCGTGATATCGTGATCCTCGTGTAAGAATACGAAAGCCGATGCTAACGAGCCGGTAACGCTTAATTGTCCCGGGATTAATCAATTTGCCCGTACCCGCTATCAGATCCATAATTACAACGTCGGGTTTAAGCTCTAATTATAAAACAATCCATCGTTTCCTTTGACGATGATCGAGCAGGGTACCCGGCCGAGTGAATGGGTATCGCACTTATAAGCGATTAAAATCAGACACGGTTCACAAAAACGTCATTTGAACCGGTTGCGTGACATCGTGAAGGATTACTAGAAGACGGATGAAAAGTTGTAAGAATCCTCTTTGGGGATTCAGGAACGCGGATGAAAAAGAGCGAAGAGAGAGGAGGACAAAGATGATTATGCGAGGAGAGGAAGTGCTGGTCGATGGAACGAAGAGTATTGTGGCATATAGAATTTTAATTTCTTAATGTGTGCATAATGTATATGCTTCGTTCGAGGCATATGGAGTCGGATCATTCTAGAAATGATTATGCAACGAAGAAGTATTTCGCGTAATAAACGAGCGTATAAATTACAGCGTGGTAATTCCTGTATTAATTTCCAATGTTAATTCAGTCGTTCCATTTGTTATCAGCGTTATTAAGCAATCGAGCTGCTAATAACTTCGAAGAAAAATGATCGGATAAAAGTCAAATCAAGTGGTAAAGACAATATCGTGTATCTTTGATGCAATGATAGTAGAATAATTAATGATAGCGGATGAATATTTAACGAACGATCGAATATTTAATGAAAAAGACGAAATTTAAGCATCTGGTTTAAATAATAGACAATATATATCTTGGTAAAGCAAAATTCTAAATTTATTCGCTGTATTTATTTTCAAATTTTTTAAGACAATGTTTCTACGTTTGACTAAAATTTAATTCGACGGAACTAACCTCAAATTTTAGTTTTTTTCCTTTCGAGGAAAAATTTTATTCGAAAGAAGAAAATTCGATTCCTAAAATGCCTCGAATCCACGTCCTTCTCCATCTTCCCCCTTTCACTTCATTCCATTCCACTCGCCATCCTTTAACGACGCTTATTTTCACCACACGGCATCCGCCACAAACTCGCCAACAACAACACTCGTAAACAAAGTGTCGAACTACCTTTCGTGAAGAGACAACTATTTCCCATTCCATCGAATGCGCCACGTGAAAAGACAATAAAAACAAGCGAACCAACCGAACGATTACGAATAACTTCACGTTTCTATGTGGAATGCTAGCCTAAGGATAGAAGAGAGAAAGAAAGAGAGAGAGAGAGAGAGAGAGAGAGAGAGAGAGAGAGAGAGTTGTGATGCGAGAAAAAGGGGGAGAAAGTGCGGACACGAGGATCAGAGAGGGGTGCTGGGTCGATTCTAGCTTCGAGGGGTCATTACAGAGCTCTCTTAACCGTAGAGCACGGTCTTCTTGCCAGCAGACTGTCCGGATTGACTGATGTCAGGTCATTCAGAGCTTCCTAGACCTTCTCCGGTTGCCTCATCGACGTGACGACGTGGAAGTCGAGAGAGGAGGCCTATCCTTCCAACGATATTGCGCGACGGATCTCGATACGCCTCATTACGCCAACGACTTTCAAAAGCAATTAAAACTGGCACGTTCGAAACTTATTCCATCTCGTAACAGCGAATTGCTCGCTGTCGAGTTGTTCATTCGTCGTCGGTCATTTGCCGAGGTTTCGAGAGATCGCGTGATTTCAACAACCCACGCGTTTTTTCTATGTTTGTTTCTCTCTCTCTCTCTCTCTCTCTCTCTCTCTCTCTGTCGTGAAACGTTTGATGGGTTTTAGTTCGAGTTTCCTTGATATATTCATGGATAGTCGTGGGTAAGAAGAGAAATTTCTCGGTGAAATCGGAGCGACAGGGAAGCAATTAAAAGCGTAGCCTTTGGTGAACCTGGCTTTTAATTATGATCACGGTGAGTGAGGTTAGGATTGAGGAAGTCGTAATGGGAGGCGAGGGTTTTGAAACGTAGCGTAATTCCGCGAGATTTGATAGAATAGTACAAATTCTGATTTTTTTCTTTTTATGATATTATGTACAATAAAAATTAAATTAGATGTATCGTAGATAATCGTAGATAACCTCTTGACCGAGCAGTTTATTTTTTAACTACTCGAAGCGAAGAAAATTTTAACCTTAATTTTCCTTCCGAGCGTAATGTTAATAAATCCTATCGAGAAACTTGGAATTTGGAAAGGAAAAAAGTGATAACCTGAACCAACCAATATTTTATTAAAAAACCCTAGACCCAGATTGGTTAACCTCTCGTCATCGCGGTACAAAGTTTCCTAGCGCCTGTGGCGTTTCTTATGAAACCTGGCAAACATTATCGAGTTTATTTGCCACGATGTTGCAATTGCCATTTGCGAAATTTACGCCCAACTTATAGCAACACGTAAAATGGAAAAATTCGAATCAACGAATGGAAGAAAATCGACGCATTCGAGCCACTCACCTGTGCATACTCTGCGCAAATATCGATCGACGACACGTAATTGACGACGTCCTCGATGGTCCATCGATTGACAGCTTGCCCATCGCCACACGGCATGTGACCACACAGGGATGGACATCTGACTGGAGGTGGTGTGGTGGGTCGAGGGGTTGGCTTCGGTTTCGGAGACACGCTTCCCGATCTCCTCGTTTCCGCCCTCTGCCTTTTCCGCGGTGCGAATCCACCTGGACTCGACAGATCCAGAGGACTCGTCACTCCCGTGTCTCTTTTGTTCGCACCTGTGTACGGACAATTCAAATTTTTCGAATGTATATAATTCAAATTTTTCGAATGTTTTAAACATTTTGTCGAACGCGTTATGTATGTGAATGAATTTCATTCGTTCATTGTATTCAAGATGAATAAGTTGAATCAGATATATTTATACGGGATAGATAGATAAATCGAATGAAATTTATCATTAAATTTTTTAAATCCGCAGTGAAAATATTAAATCAAAATTTAGAAAATTAAAGAAATTTAGGCACGTTTTTAACTGATTTATAATTCTCTGATTTTTATTTGTGAATTTTCACGATTAAATGTAAAAAAAAGTTCTTATTTTGTACGAAAAAAATATCCATAATTTAGTTTTATAATACTAAATTATAACAAATGAAAATTAATTAATTAAATTTATTTCTATTTATGAGTTTTATGTCGGAGATTAATAAAACGATATTAAATTTGTATTAAAAATGCTTAAATTAAAAAAATATACTTATAATTAATTTGCGAGAAAATGCGGAATATTCGTAACGAGATGTTACGCTTAAGGAGGTCGACGACAAACTAAACGCTCGAATGTTATTAAACGAGCTCGAGGCTTTATACGTACGACGCAAAATCAAAACATTGGAAAGATTGACAATATTTTCCGAGAATTGCCGGTAACCGAACTTATCATTTGGAAAAAACAAAAACTAAGTTTAGAACGGCTGTGTATAATACGTAATAAATAATATTAGCGGAATATTATTTCTTAATAATATTCAATCTCTCAAAATTTGAATAAATATTATCTATTTTATGAATATTAATCTGTCTAAATTTGCATAATTAAATACGAATATTTTATAATTCGGAATATAATTTTAATAAATGTATAAATACGTATTAAAATATGAGTTTGATAACTTTTTAATTGTTTTTCCATTAATGTTTAAAATTCAAATGACATCGATCAAAAATTTTTATATATTCTCCCTATTCTTCTATGGAATTCCAATTATCATAAAGAAAAAGATATTCAAGAATATTATTTTTCCATAGAAATAAAACTATTTTTATTTAAAAATAATTATTAAAAATATTTGTTTTTTAAACTATATTGTATAATTAATTATTAAAATATTCATATCTCTCCTCTAATAATAAGTTACAATTTATCTTTAAATATCGTAGCTAAAGAATTAAATTAGAATACTATATACATCGATCAATTCTATTTTTTATACATTTCCAAGACTTACTTACCATAAAATATTTATCACTATTTAACTTTTCAAAAACAAAATAAAATTTGTTCTCAATGAGTTGCAATTCGATTTCCGAATATCTCACAAATCTCTATCATCATTTTAAATCAACGAAAAAAATAAATCTCAAATAAAATAAAAATTCAACAATAAATAAAATCATATTTTACAATTACCTTTGAGATACGTTTCCAGTTCTGCAGCATTTTGTGCAGCATTCGCGGTCCTCACCATGTGCAAAAGTGCTTGCGTCGACGACATGTCCAGCATCGGTGGGAACACGGGATTACCGAACAGACTCTCCTGCTTCTGCTCTTTCGGATCTTTATTGGATAGAGGGGAGGTGGTGGACACGGTTGACGGTTGTGGCGCACCCAACGGCGCCATCAAACCGACGAAGGGTGTGGCGGCAGTTTTGAACGCCGGAAACCTTGGATCTAGGCCTGGAGGATAGCCGTTTCTGGGCGAACTGAAGTAGCTGTGAATCAAAAAAGCTTTGGTTAATTTTTGAAGAAAATATTCAAAAAAAAGTTGTAGAAGAGATTGTGAAAATTTATTTTTTTTTTTTTTTGGATTTATTTTTTTTTTTTTTTGAAAATACAGAAAATTTATTAAGAATTTAAACGGATTATGATCGTTATAAATCTCTGACGTTGTTTCAATTTGAATAAACAGGTGTCTTGAATTTTAATGAAATAATTATATGTGACTATCTATTACGAGATTATTATGAGATTTGAAGAGTGATAAGTTATGTCAATAAAGTTAATATTGTTTATTGAAGATTTGTATTTAATTATCTAATTATTAAAGTCGTTTCTGAATGAAACGTAATTTGTAGTTGACAATATTTAACAAATTAAGTATGCAAGATTTAAAATTCACTGTGTAATAATTTACTGCGGAATTGGCATTATGTACACGTAGTTAAATATAATTTCCTAGAATCGAGTGATTTCATAATTCTTATCGTCAAGTTTTATATCATTTCAATTTAAAACATAAAAATTATTAAACATATTTATCTAAAGTTCAAAATCATAATAGTTGGTTATTTAAAATTCCTAAGAAAATTTTTAAAAATTATTTCAAAAAAATAACATTCGTTCAATTGTAATCCAATACTATCGACCAAAATGAAATATCACACCTCTGTCTCATAAATTGCTTCAAACGATCTTTCAACGATTTTACATTCTAATAATAGTCAACTCAAATCTCGAAAATTAAATTCAACGTACTCGTTCAACAATTTCTTAGCATGGAATATTATTTATTATAAATTACATCTTTAAAATATTCACATAAAAAAGATTTAAGAAGAAAATGCAAGAACATAACAAATCTATAAAATATTCTTTTTTACCTCATATAAACTCGAATATTTTAATATTAACATACCAATAAAATTATTCTAAGATACCTTATACGCAATACAAAAAAATCTATTGTCATTATATTGGATTCAAAAAATATCGAACAAATATCAAATTCTTCCATACGAAACCAGAGAAATCTATAATCAGAAGAACGTTTCCATTTTAAGGCCACGTTCAATCCTATCAAGTATACTTACGCATCAAAGAGACATTTATTCCCATTACAATATGTTGACGCTTATTTCCTACATTTCTTTAATATTCCTCTGTCATAAACAAGCATCAACCTTCCACTACTAACAGAAACATGAAAGAACTCTTGAAGGAACACGATAGAAAGTTTCTCTCTCATTATTACTTCAACAAAGACACGATTCAATATCATTTCTCGTCACATCATACGTGGAAGGATTCCAGGATCCATATTTATTCATCGAATCGGAACAAGTTACTTTCTCCTCGAAACGCCACAGATGCGTTATTCTCCGCGTCTCGGCCGATCTTTCAGCCGGAAGTTGGAAAGCAACGCGAAGAAGCTGCAACCAGTTTCAAACGACAACATTCTATCAAGAACACTCGGTCCAATGATAGATGAGCAGCGATATTTCAAGACGAGGCGATCGATATTCTTCTTTTATACACGACATTCTCGTCAAGGATTGCTTCTTACGCGTTTCTATGCGATTCCTACGTATGCACATGGAGGAAAGTACGAAGAATGTCAAGGCGAGCGTGATGACTCTCTCAAGGTCTTATGCTCTTTAAATAATACAACGTTTGTTGTGGATGTGCTTGATATCGATTTGATTGGATTTGAGAGAATGTATCGTAGAGATTTTGCGTTGAGAATAATTGTGGAAAGGAATCTACGAGCCTCTTTACCGATCGAGATGTTTCTAACCTCTTTCTGATGAGCGTGGCCATCTTTTTGTAACAACCAATAAAACTATAATACGTAATATACGCATAGAATTTCGATATTTAATCTATTTTATTAAATTATCTTATTTCTCGAAAGTGAATCAACACGGTTTGTTTCGTTATATTGAAATTTTTAAAAAATATTTCAAGTCTTAAGTTCTTGGTTAACGATTAGTTTTTCCATGGATGATTATTTTAGCAAATCGATGTGTCCAACACGTAGAAAGGGATCGTGCAAACTTAAATTATCATATTTGAATCAATCTGCTAATGGTTAGGAATGGAGGTTTCCTAAGAGAGAGAGAGAGAAAGAGAGAGAAGTGTACTCACTCATTAGGATTGGCGTTATTGTACTTGGCAGCGAGGCTTCTCATGAAATCGCTATAATTCCGACCCATCATCTGCTCCATGTGTTTGAGGTGATGGGGTGGTGGTGGGCCCTCGGGTCCACCCAAAGGGGTAGCATTTGGTGGCGTTCCTGGATGGCTGGACGATGAGGGCGTCACGCTCCTCGACGACGTTGAATTATTGTCTGGCGTGAGCCGTTCTGTTTTAACCTATAACACAAACATCATGCCCTTCCCTTGAAAATTTTGAAGTGAGAAATCAATCATGAGTTAATTTTTATCGAATATTTAAAAATTGTATTATAAAGAATCATTCAATAACGAATGATAATTCATTATACAAAAATAATAACGTATGTAAAATTTAAATTCTAGTTCTGTAAATTTAAATGATACCTGTAATAGATTGTTTAATATTTATACTTATGTTCTTCTTTAAATTACACGTTCTTTTTTATGATCAATTATCTCTAAAGAAATCTTTCATGTAAAATTAACTTTAGCATCATATACATAATACGTATATAACAACATATTATTAAATATAACACGTGTATTTCCAGAGATAACTATAAGCATAAGGAATGAATCACGTTTCAAACGTAACGCATTGTTGAAATACCCAATTAAAATATAATTAATCACTCGATCGCCTAAATAGCTACCTCGCAAAAAACACCAGCTAAAAAACAGCCTACTACAAAAAATTAAAAAAAATTCTATGCTGCCTTCACTATCCCATATCGAACACATCAATCATGTCACCAATATTTTCACACTTTCGCATATACTTTGCACGTACAAATTTTTATATAAGAATAATATTCCAAAAAATTCCATGTGACACGCAGAATATATTAACACAATCCCGAAAATAAGATAAGAAATCCTATTATAAATATATATATCATTCACTCTTCTACCATTTCATCGAATAAAAATTTTCATATCTGAAAAAAATATTCACAATGATGAAAAATATTCACATGTATGATTCACAAATTACAAAATTATTCCAAAAATCGCAACATTGCCAAATATACTTATACTTTCATAACGATCTATTTCAAACGAAAAATATAATTCCAAGAACAAATTGGACAAATTTTAAAAATCTACCTATTACCTTCGATACAACTTTAATTTCACACTTCCGTTTCAAATTGAAAATTCTCATATATACACACATACAGAAAGAAAAAAGAAAGAAAGAAAGAAAAAGATTCCAAGAAAATGCCACTATATAAAAAAAAACCAACTAAGGAATTCGCGGCGTTCCTCGTCATTGAAAACGTCATCCTCGACCAGTATCCCCGGCCAGGGGAGGGGCGGCAGGAAATATCGGTGCGCGTTAATTCCCGTGGAACAGATTGCATCCGAGATATGGTAATGAAGGGAACGCGTGGCGGGGACAGTTGACTCCTCTTCGCCTTCGTTGAGAAGGCGACGTGACACCAAGAAGAACGAGACTCGATTGGCGTAGAATAGAGTCCCCGAGGAGGCCGTACCGCCACGGTAAATCTCTTTCTCGCCTCGAGACCTCTTCCTGACAACGGCCTCTCGCAACGTAGACACGATCCCAACGTGTACAAGCCACGCTTCTCTCCGTGGCGTTCGTCCACGTTTCGTCCACCTCGTCCTTGCGAAAGAAACGCGCGGCCGAGGGAGCGGACGGTTTCACCCTCGATAAAACAGAGAGAAATGTAGAGTTTCGATAGAGGGATTTTTAGGAATTTAGGCCAGAGTTCGGACGATTTGTTGACAGGAGTTGGGAATGGTTTTTGGAGAAAACGAGAGGTGGATCGAGGATCGAAGAAATCGAGGATCTTCGATATTCTTATTTCTTTTTTTGGTTTTTTTTTTTTTTGGTTTCGAGAGTGGAAGGATTCGAGGGAAGATTGATTGGCAGATACGTTTACGGAGAAATTGAAGCTCATGGCGATCGATAATTGAAAGAAAAAATGATATAAATGTGTAAATTGTCTAGCTTTAAAATAATAATCTTCTGATGGAATTATTTATTTTTAAATTATGAAAAAGGAATTTACACTAATTGTACAATGTGCTGAATAATACATAATGATCATAACTCTTATCTTTTCAAAAATCCATCGATCAAACCAATCTCTCCTTTCGACTTTTAAACTTTTTCTTCATTTCACTCCCTCACTAAAGTAACCAAGTTTCATATCAAAATTAATAGCACTTATCACATTCCCAATTTTCTATCACTCTCTAACTTTCAAAAAAAGAAAGAAAAATATTTTTGAATCAAAACCAGAGGCAAACTAAAAAAAGATACAACGCTTGTTAATGCATCGATTACAAGGAACGAACAAGCCAATCGTATTCAATCGTATCAAGATTCCACGTCGATCCATCGTCGACCGTTGTTTCTTCCACGCGAGGATCTTCATTCGTTTAACCGTTCAGCAGCAGTAGAAGAATTTTCACGTGTCATTGAACGCCCATTCTTTTCCTGAACGATGATCGTCCATATCTCCTGGCCATTCGCCTTCCTCGCTTCTTCTTTTCTTTTCTTTCTTTTTTTTTTTTTCTTTCCCTCAGTCAGTCACCCTTTGCACCGCATTTACAGAAGCGTCGAACAGCCGCGCGCGTGTGTCAACGACGGGATGACACTGCGACTTTCGTTTGACATCGCTGTCACAGAGAGGAGGCCTGCCTCGAACGGGACCGCTCGCGCACACGCTACCGCTTCCACTGGTAAACTTTATCTCGAGAAGCCTCCTTATGCCCGTTCCCGATCAAACACTCGAGACACGAGTCTTTTGGATATTTGTTGGAAGGCAAACAACGCGAGATTCTTTTTTTCTTCTTTTCTTTTCATTGCTTTTCTTTCGAAAAGCGATTTTTAGATAACTTTTGTGCAAAGAAGAGTGTTATTGGTTTCGATTTATGATCGTTAGTTGCCAAATTAATTTACGAATAATTTTCTATAAGTTAAAATTGGATATTGTTGGATACAAGAAGGGTCTCAGAATTTCTATGTAAATTTCGAAGTTGATTGAAACTTTCTTTCGAAATCACATGTTGACCAACGAATCTTTTACACTTCTAAGGATGTAAAAATTGAAGAAGGTTCTTCTTCGAGTACAATAATTGCAGGTTAGAGAAAAAGGAATAAGAAGGATAAAAATTAATTAAAATTGTCGTTGTGAACTTACTTGAGTGGTGTCGAGACCATTCTGGTTTTGTCGTCTCCTACCCCTTAGCGGTCTGGGAGTGGCCGCACCGGAAAGGTGGGCACCCTGGGGGCTTCCGCCCCTCGCGTCGACCGCTGTGTTCGCGGCCAGGGTGGCCCCGTCGTTATTTTCCGTGTGTGTACCTAAATCAGTCCCCTCTCCACGATCGCCACTACGTGGTCCAGTACCCGCGGACACGTTCTCACCTGATACCTCACCTGGAAAAGAAAAAAGGAAGAAATTTCTTCGTGTTCGAGTATCGATCGAGAGTGTGTCGATCGACAAACACTGTGACAAACGTGATAAATACATCAAAATAGACTGATTGGAATATTACTTAGATCTAACCAGATTGACGCACATAGAGTTGATAAAGTAACAAGTTTCTGCCATTATCTGTATTACTTATGTATCATTATATCATTTCTCCTATCTTATTTGCTATTTATTATTATTATTATATTTCTAATGATAAAAGATAAGTTCATTAATAAATTGGAAATTTTCTACTTCTTTCTATTATTGTAGGGAATAATCAACACTTTCAACAATTCTTCTACGTTTTAAAAAGAAAATATACGTGTGTATAATCTCACGCACAGTGCTAGGAGTAATTAATTTATATCTCAAAATAAAATGTATATCAATTACAACAATATAAAGAGCTTCGCAAGAAGCACGTATAAATTGAAACACGTATATATCGTTTCATCCCATTTAATTCACCTTATTATTATTATTTCAAACTGCATGTCCACAATCTAATCCTTCTATTAACTCCCTTCAAATCCCTCTATTCTCACACCAATAAAATATAAAACAGGAACAAATCCACCTTAAACAACCCGAGCCACGTACAATCCCAAACCCAATACCTAATCTTTCTCACCCTATCCATCTTAAATCCCTGGAAACCGACCAACTTGAAGCAGCCAATACCCGATACACCTTCGCTCCGACATCCATCCAGCATCCACGTTGGAGTCGAGCCCCCGTTCCGATCAGATAATCCATAAAATATCGTCTTCTCAACGTGACGATCGACGATCCGCTTACCAATACACCAAAGCCCCTTCCTTCCAACGCCTTCAAAACTCGGCATTTGCCTTCGCGTCAACTCGTGGCTCGTATTTCGACGTTTCCACGATAAATTCAATCTCGTACCATACGTTTCCCTCTCGATCGATTTCTTCTTCTTCCTCCTCCTTCTCCTCTTTTTCTTCTTCCTCTTTCCTTCGCCCATAACACCGGTTTCGTAACGAGGCGGTAGCCAGAGCCGCGTCGTAAAGCTTCTTTAACGTCTTTGCGTGTAAACGGTGTCTTTCGACACCAGGAATTTCGATGAAATACGCTTTAAGGCGTATAACCGTACGGGAGGACGATTACACGCCGAGAGCGCCGCTAGGCGGAGAAGTCGGGAGATTTACGTCCAATAAATGAACCCGTCCTGGCGCCATTATCTTCATGCTCGATCAGTGGAGTGGACGCCGTATGCGCCGCGCGTGTAAGAAGTATTGCGACCGTTTTGGGATAGGGAACGTTTCGTGAGGGTTGGAAGGGAACAAGGCTTGGACAAATTTTATTTGAGATAAGATAAGGGAATAATAATTCGATATAATTTATTAATATTCTCCTTCTTTCTCGGGGTTAGATTTCGTGTTATTAAACGTGTTTGTTTACGCGGCAGTTGATGAAATAAGAGAAAGGCGATAATGAACAAATTGATTGTTTCGTCTAATCAAATATAAGATAATGTGAATAATACTTTATTTTGAAAATGCTCAAGAATTTAAGGAAAGAGAGAGAGAGAGAAGGGAGAGATGACCGAAGGGTCACTGGCCGCATTAGCTACCAAAAATATCCAATAAATTCTTGCCATCGTTAAATGGCCGGAATTTTATGGCGGCTGTAACTCGTGCACACAGCCGAATTTGTTGGACGATAGGAATCGCGATCGTTCCACGCGATGCGAGATCGTGATGATTCCACTGATGCCACCGACGAGCATCATGCCGGTGAATCTTCAGAGGCGAATTTGTTACTCGTGTTAATTTATCAGTGGAGAGCAACGTTTGAGAATCCGTTGGCTGAATACCAATAAGGATGTTATCGATAATTTTTCCAATTTGAAGAGGATATAAAAAAGATCTGATGAGATTTCTTCTTCTATTTTGTTCTTCTTCAATTCATTCTTTTTTCCTTTGAACGTTAAAAATTTAATTTTAATATAGGGTTAATTTTTCGATGTGTGAATTTTAATTTTAAACGTTCTAAAATTATTATATAAATTAATTTAGATTCGTTTTGCATTATCTTATTTTATATTTCAACGATATATCAGAAGTTGTCTATACAGATTATTAAGTTGGTAAATTTAGAAACTTTTTAAAAGCTTTTGTAAAGATAATAATCGTAAGTAAGAAAATATAATAGTTTAGCCAACCGATTAACCTTTTAGTGTCAAATACCGTCTTTAGCATAATCATGCATTTCTTATATTAGAATAAACAATGACATATCAGATATTACGCTATTTAACGCCAAGAGGTTAACACTCTATTCACTTTACAAGTATATTTCTATTTTAAGATGATGTAAATTGAATACAATAATAGAAGAATATAAACAACTTTTTCAAAACTTCTAATAATCGATATTTACGATACTTAATTTCAATATTAACATATAATAAAATGTAATAAAAATTAA
This sequence comes from Apis laboriosa, assembly GCF_014066325.1. NCBI lineage: Eukaryota > Metazoa > Arthropoda > Insecta > Hymenoptera > Apidae > Apis > Apis laboriosa. The sequence continues at coordinate 1,539,957 of NW_025222278.1, forward strand.
TAAGAGGAAGATAAATAAAAAGTATTATATAAAATATAATAAAAAATCGTAGAAAGTAAAAGTTTCACGAATCGAACCAAGAAATTTCCGTGTAAACATACAAAAAGTATACAACTTCCAACTTCATCCAAAAGAAAATAACATAAATTTTTGCAACAAGCAAAATTCCTTAATCGAATTATTATTCTTCCTCCATATATTTCAGTTTAACACAGCAATACAATTATATTTTAGAGCCTTTAATTAACCCTCTTCATCGCGTAAAAACCAACCTTTTCAATGGAATTCCAAACAAATATACCTGGCAAGAATTAGAAAAGCATTAACAATAAAGAATCACCCTTTTAACGGAAATATTGGCGATCGAGAGAGAAACTTCCACCGTTCGATTATATAACTTTTCCAATTTCAATCCGCTCGATCCTCTCTCCACACCGTTGAACAAGATCGAGGGGCATTAAATTACAGTATACCGCCGTTTACGATGCACAGTGTATATATACGCGAGCGTGAAGATACACATTAAACTGCTTTTACAACTTCCCAGAGAATGGTATTCCCTGAAATTGGTGAAGATTCTAGCGTTGCTTTAAGAAAATCCGGTGGATGAAGGAGGAGGGAAGAGCGGGGGGAATCTGGACGAGGGAACATCGACCGTAAAAGTCATTTCTATGACAGTCATTAACCAATGACTTCATCGTTTCGGTATATTTACTGCTTCTCATCAAAATTCTATTAGACACCCTGCTCCAATAGGGCAAATGGGCTTCGTCTTCTTCTTTTTTTTTTTTTTTTTTATTCTAGAAAAAAAATTCAGAGGAGAAGATGAGAAGAAATTCATGAAATTTTCTTCCTCGATGAACTTGGCGATGATGAGCAAAATACGTTAGTTACACGTGTGTACGTTATCAAATGTGTATATAGATATTCAAAAGATATAAGAAAAAATAAAGTTTTCCTTTAAACAAGATTTTCTACCGATGTGTCTGGATAGACGCGTGACCTAAAATTAGATTTATGGCGAAGAAAGCTCATAAAATTTCGTATATACTCATCGCGGATATCGTCACGTTTCCTTCAAAAGATACACTTGGAACCGCAAGTTTTATGAGCGCGGTAGCCAAGGCTAAGTCACGTACGACAAATATCGTAACTCGTATTCCGGAACTGTCGAACTATTGTTTGCCGATTGTTTCTTCGATTCTGCACAGTTGTTTGCGGATGAATGAAAAATTGTTTGCAGTTACGGTGGTCGTAGCCGGTAAAAGGTACGACTCAGCATGTGAATCGTTTTTAAATCGTGGACGAGCTGTCTTCAAACATTTGTCGTTTCTGTGTAATCATTGAGAAAATAATGCAATAGTATAAATAACGTTAGAATCGCCTATAATCTTGGTATTCAAAGATTTAGATTTCAAATATTCTACCTTACTCCGCAACATTTTTCAATTCTCCTCTTTTATTTTAAATTAATTCTTATTATTTATCGCGAATCTTTTATAATAAATAAAAAATTTCTTAAAAACGTTTGTTATCTTTAATGAAAAAAATATATATTCAATCTTAAATTATTTTTATTTTGGTAAAATAAAAATTTTCACTTACGGATTACCTTTCTAGAAATCTTCTTTCTATTATATAAAAATTACCAGTTTGCATTCACATATGCTGATTGAAAATGTACAGTGTTTTGTATCAACAATTGTGCAAGTTTTACGTATAAAACTCGTGGCAAAACTGACTACACCGAGTTCAAAGAAGCAAGTTTTCATAGCAGGTGAGTCGAGGTTCGAGGTGCGACGACACACTATTGTTAACTCGTATTAACACATCGTTACGATATTTCACACTCAAGCTTCACATTGTTTCCGAGTTCGTATGGAGGAACTTTTGTATCTTACATATATGTGTACGTATAAATATTCTCTACCCTTTTGTAAACAAAATTTCAAATATTGTTCTTATTCTTAAAAAAAAAGAGGAATAAATATATTCAACAGAAAATAACAATTCCAACCAAAAAAAAAATCCTATCTAATTCCTAAATTATTGGAAAAAATTGTATCATAATTTCATTGTTTAGACGAATTTCATTGCTCTTTATTTCTTTACGAAAAAATTAATATGAAAAAAATTAAGAAATATCGATTTGTTACTCGATACTAATTGTAAAAAGAGATAGAGTGACAGCGCCACGCCGCGGCGCGACAGTGTAACAAAGATAAAATCTATCTCTCTCTATCCGTCTCCAACTCCATCCAACTAACACACTTCTTCGTCTAACATAAATTTCTTAACAAATAAATTATAACTTAATCGACATTTCAACTTTCGTTCTTGTTTTATAATTAACCTTTCAAAGATTAAATTGAAAGAATAAATTAACAAGAATTTTGCTCGATTTTTGAACATATTTCTCTGAACGAATGTATCTAAAATCCTTTGTGGTTAGTGAAAAAAAAACGACGCTTTGTCGCTACCAATATGGCGGAATTGCAGGATATAATTATCTCGTAACCACTCAAAGACGCGATTCAAGAAAAATTGAGAGAAGCGAAGGAAAGAAGACACGGAACTCTCAAAGCGTGGGTGGCAAGCATAAATTATTTTGCTAGATTGTCGTTAAAACGATTTGACCCTCGAGGTCGAGAATAGAGCACCGCGAGACAGGAATAAAGATGGCACGGTGCCTTTCAGCCGACGTTAATTATTCTCGCCTCGACGAATATTCTTTTTCGACGAATTCCTCGCAAATATCTGCTCTCTGTTGAGGACACTGTCGAGTTTAAAAAAAAAGAAACAAAGAAAAGAAGGAGGAAAGAAATAATCGAGAGGCTGTCACAAAGATGACAGATCGTAACGTCGCTCTTTAGAATCTGTCAAGTTGAGACTGTTCGTGAGTTCATACTCGTTTTCTAAATATAGAGAGGAAATTGTCCGTTTTGTAGAATAATTAATGAAAAGATTTCGAGGATTAAAATTTCGTTTGAACTTGATTTCTTTTTTTTTTTTTTTTTTTCTTTTTTGGCGATGGTCCGGATTGATTGTAAATATAATAAATGTTTGAAAGTGATACAATTGCTGAAAGAAGAATTTTAAATTGAATTGATAATTTCTTCCTGTTTAAAAGAGGAAGAATAGAGAGAACTGTTAGGATTTCTTGTGTGCAGACAAAGTTCAATGATTCTTTGATTATAAAAGATTTTTCTTAATTAATCCTATTTAAAAAATAATCAATAAAGAGATAATTTGAAAAGATAAAAGATAAAAGATTTTTAAAAAAAGAATCTTTTATTATCTATAAATAATATAAATCTTGTTAAAATAAATGGAAGAGAAACCAAATGTTATCTAAGCTTCACTGTATTTTTGAATTTCAAGTTTCCATTTGGATCCATAAAATTATGAATTTATGAACAGAAGTTGCTTTCTCTCGAGAAAAAAATCTAACACAGATGTCGTTGCTCGAATAACATTTTCCAGAATCTGTTTAACATATTCAATTCACAGAAGTGGAAAGAGATTTCAATTTTCTTCTAATCCTGATATCACATTGCATATCGAATTTTATTTTAAAATCAACTAAGCTAAGAAACTTTAACAATAATTAATAACATTAGAATGATATTAAAATCTGAGATATCATCGTAAAATATTTTTCATATATCCGATATTGTTTCTACGAAATAAAAAAATCAAAGTTATTTCTAATCATAATAAAATTAATATTATTATATTTCGTAAATTTTTTAATATATTTTTTTTCTATTACCGAAATAATGTTTTTACGTTATTCGATAAAAGCGATGCAAATATATTTACAACGTTACTATAATTTCTAATACATTCAAAATAATCGAATTATGTAAATTTCTATGTCGCCGTTCTTTGCATATTTCGATCCATGAACGTCGATACGATTTAAGTAGTATAAATAAAAATTTACTCGACACGATTCTCGTGCATACGTTATTCGCTTGAACCGCACCCAATTCGCATTTGCATTCGTAATCTTCACTCCTTCATCTCCGTTGCGCAATCAATCGATTCTTTTTTTTTTTTCTTCATGTTGTTACAAAAGATTTCTCTGATTTTCTGTTGAATAATCAATTCAATTAGAGAATAACTATAATATATCGTAGTTTCATGCAACATTCAATTAAGATCGATTTAAAAAAAATGAAATCCAATTACTATCTAATTAATTGCTTATTAGTGCCGTGCTTTTCAAAAATATATAATGATGATTTATAAAAAAAAATCCAAGATCTTGTGAGAACTAAAGATTAAGATCAAGATTAGATTAATGCTTCAATGTTTCATATGTGACTCGTGTATTATTAATTGAAATAATACAATATCTGTAAAAAAAAAAGTACGTAAATCTAAATTTGACACGAACTTTGCTTTTAATTTAAACAAAAAAATACAAAGAATAATGGAATACAAAACGCAAATACAACTCAAGCACGATAAACAAAACTCTTCCTCAATCTAACATAACCTAACCATCCCAAATCATCACTCCACGCCAAAAACGAAAGCCATCGCCTCGTCCCAAAAATAAATACCGTTTTCTTCATTAACTGGCATTGCCTTGAAAACCGAAACATTCATCATCCCGAAGCCAATTATCCCGTAGGCTACAAGAAGTGCCGAACGAATATTTTTCGCGTGCTACCAGCGTTGCGGAGGCTTCACCGAGCCCAGTCATCGTGATTAAAGCTTGAAACGCGAGAGAGCGGAAGCTGCCGTTTCCTTCGCGGCCTGCGCAAGGCTGGCCAGCCAGAAAAACATCGAACGAATCGCCTGCCTTAGAGGTTTGCACGCGTGCAGCACGCGTGCACACACACGCGTTCCTCTCGTATCCGCATCCGGGGTTAGCGTGGCGTTTAATGAACGATAAAGGCAGCCCTGGACTCCGTGGTACTCGCTCATTATAAATCCTCGAGGCGACGAGCCATTATCTTTACAAATGCAAGATTTTCTTCTTTAAAAATTTTCTATAAAACGTTTCTACGAAATGTAGAATAGGAAAAATTTAATATCGATAATGTAAAATGTTATTTTTTCGAACACGTAAATAAATACAGAATTTCTGGGAATTCGATTGGAATACCGACATTCATGATTATCTGCCGAAACAATTAAACTTGGTATCAAGTTTCATTCGGCACGCTCCACGCTTCGAGCCTCCATTTCCAAGAATTGTTGGATATAATTCACGCTTAAGCGAGAAACATTGTAACACTACACTGTCGATCCAAATCTTCTATAACAGGTAATTAGACAAAAATTCTAACTTCTTAACCAATCCTTTCTTCCAAACCCACGCAAGATCAAACTCACGAGAGACCATCACCCATTTATTATATTCGTTTCAATAGCACAATATCGCGGACGACAATAATTACAAAGCGTAACGACCTTTAAAGGCCGGTCGCGCTTACGAGAGTAAAAGAAACGCAGCGAGAAAGGGAGGGGGAGAGAGAGAGAAAGAGAGAAAAAGAAAGAGAGAGAGAGAGAGAGAGAGATTAGCGTGCTGGCGTTAACGCGATCAGCGCGCCGTCAGCAGGGGCGCTCGCGTCGGATATTCGCTTGCGTTGTAAATCTGCCGTAAGTTATGCGCGAGCGGGAGGGCCGGCCGCGCCATTAAAGCGGGTTATGCCCGTTTCAAGTGGAAAATCATAAGCACCGCAAATACGCCGTTATTACTATAGACGCGCCACGAGCACGCCATTTACTTTGTAATCATGACTAATGCATAATGCAGTAGCCGGTGCGCCGGTTCCCTTCTGCGTGTGTCATTCGCCGACGTTTTATGTGGGTGCGTGGACTGGTTTATACGTATATGTATATGTATATATATGTATGTATATATGTACGTGTACAGTTTTGATTTAGTCGGTATACCGATGGTCGAGTAAGAATGCATGAAATGTGGTTCTATGATAGATCGATGAAATGGCGACTTGTGGGTGTAAGAATCGTGCTTGTGTTGTGTGTGTGCGCGCGCGCGTGCGACAAAGTATGGTAAATAAGTTATTATGATTGGAATTAAAGGACCTAATAATACGTTGTGAAATCATGATATAAGTATATAGTAGAAAGAAAATTAGATAGATAAGACTAGATAAGAAAATTATTTTATTACGATAATTGTTACGATTATATTTTTTTAAATAACATTCTTTTTCCAAACAATATAATTTCATGAAATATATATCCGAGTCCGAATATAGTAATTATGTATTGAATTAATCAGAAGAATTTATAATTGAAATGATTCTTTAAATGAATAAAATGAAGTTTTAACACAGTCATTATATTTGCATCAAGTATGGAGAAGATTAGATAACTGTTGCGTTGTAACATACGAAGGTGACTCATTTCCACTTGATATTTCATCCGATAAAGTAGATATACGATGCTGATATATATCGACTATTTCATAAAAAAAAAAAAAACGAATAACAAAGTTAAATTGTTTAATTTTCTTGCATACGTTTAATTAACAAAATCGTTTCACGGACAAATTTTGATCTAAGCTAAATATTAAAAGTACATTTAACCTGAACAACGACAATTTTTTATCATATATTTCTAATCTTTGCAATCCTCGACTTTCTACGCATCATCTGCAGTTGGAGGATCACTGTTAAAGCTTCGCGAACGAGACGATATCCAAGCATTCCAGAACGTCTGTAATTTCACCTTTTTGGTCGTCGGGTAACGTCGACCTCATCGCGGCCATATTTCACACCGCGGGATCTCGTTCTGCATTGGTAGCATCGTATACTCTCCCTCGGGACGTTCGCGTGTTCCTGGTGCCTTCACCTAGTTAACAGTAATACCAACTTCTTCTCGCCGTTTATTCTACACGTTCACTCTCGTTACCTAGTGTATATCTTGGAGCGTTTATTGATTTTCGTAGTTAACGGGTGGCAGCGTGAGTTAGAGGGAGAATGTGTTTAGACAAATGTGAGATGAATAAGTGTTATGAATAAATGTTTATATATACTCTGCTCGATTACGTTTAGATGAATCATATGTTCTTTTCTTATGTTTCGTTATTAATTATATATTACGAAGAAGAGTTTTTTTAAATACAAAATTAAATTGAATCAATTTTATTCCTCGTGTTTATAGATGTAATAATTTATTTTTTAACTGGTTTAAATATCAAAATATTTTTTCACGGTTCGCGTTATCGTGTACGCGTTGAAGTAATAAACAAAATTAAAAATCAAAAAATTAAATCAAGAATATTTCTCGCATTGCGAAATCATTCTGCAAATTAGATCAACATTCTTATCGACCGTTCGCTTAACGCACAATCGTCGAACGAATAGCTGACATTAGCTGGCATAACAAGAACACGCGTATTCTTCTCGTATCGAGGCGTAACCTTGGTCGCGTGGAGAGCGGTCGAATCAGCTGTTTCAACCATAGAAGGCCTCCTGCGGTATACAATGGACTATCACGTGACCGGCGAGCGTTTATTAGCCGAGGCAGAGAAAATGTTCGACGAAAGAAGAGGATACGATAGGATTTATTACGATTCTGGTTAATTAACATCCCTTCGAGTACACGCGACTGCAAGGTGCGTCCCTCGAATATGTGGAACTCGATACACGTGCTGGTGATAAATTCCAGGCCAATCGTGATTTTCCATATTTGATTTTTTAATCTCGATCGTCAAACGAAGTTTCGTTTTCGTTATGGAAATGAAATTTGATGAGAGTATTTTTTTATAAAATTGGAGATTAGATAGTAGGGTTGGAGAGATGTTGGAGAGAAAACAATATATTTATAATATTTTGCAAAATATTATAAATTTGAATTGGATTTTTGTATATATTTTAAACAGTCAATATAATGGTTTGTAGAGATAATTAAGCGAGTATTATTCGTATATTGCGATATTGACTGGTTTTATTGTCGAGATGATAGTGTGAAGTTATTATCGTAATGGTAGAAATATTACGTTCTAGTGTTATTTAAAAAACAATAAAATTCTTTACGATTGTTTGAGCTAAGAGAAGCGGATTTCCATAAAATTTAAAAATATGAAAAGAAAATATCATCGTTGATAGCGAGTAACGATGATTTTGTTCCGTCATTCCAGAAAAGACTATATAGCTTTTCAATGATTAATCTCGGAATATGCAAACTTATATCACGCGAGAAAAACTTGCATCGATAGTTCTTGTTGTAGGTGTATGCTCATTAGTCACTTTTACGCAATCTCACATTTGTTTTTACATCAAATGTTAATATTGTTTTTTTACTTTATCGGTATATTTTTTATCGTTTTTATTTTTGCAATTTATCATAATTTATAAAAGAATAACAAAAACATTTATGAAAAAATAATTATTTATGTATGAAAAATAATAAATATTCGTTAAATAAGTTATTGATGAGATATAATTTTTCTTTTTTTTTTTATATAAAACAGAATTACGTATATAAAATATTTTATTCAAGATATTTGAACAAAAAAACAAATTGCATATTTTTTTTTTTGTAAATAAAAACATTAAATATTCACCTAATATCCCTGAATTTATTCTTCGAGCGTACATATATTTGTATTTGTTAACATTATTAAAAAGTAATTAATATTTATTGATTACCGAGACAACATTTTTGCAAAAATAATTTTTTTGTTCCCTTCGACGCAATAACTATTTAATTATCCGTTTCCTGGGATTGATTTTGCAATTTAAAATTAAAGAATAAATAATATTATCCATAAAACTCAGTACAATAATTGCAAAATAAATATGAAATTATCTAAAACATCGCTAAATTAATCTTTTACTGTTAAAATAAAAAAAGAACAATTTTTAGTTTCCTATTATTTAACTTCGTATTATTACTTTCATAAAAAATATTATTTTCTTCTTTATGTTACAATAAAAATCAATCACAACGAGAAGAAATTATAGTGATTGATTAAGTGTTGGAAGCTGTTTAAAATTATAATTTATTCAAATTTAAATACAAATGAAATTTTAAAAACATATATATTTTCGATACGAAACTCACTTTTAACGATTTAATAATTTACTGCTTATCTATATATTTTAATAGTCAAACCAACGAAAATTATTTTTGTCGTGTAATTTTTTTTTTTTTTTAATAATTATAGATAAACGAAAATTAGTCATTTAATAATGCGATAAACGAAGAAATAACTTTTCCATCCGTCCATTTAGCTAAAATTTAAGATCGAACTTCATGATGAATACATGGTTTCGTCATACCTGAATTATAATCCGCGCCACGAGCGTGACTCGATATTACAAAGCGAGAACTCAAAACGTGGGTCATCGGTGAACCACGACAGTTACTCGAGGTAAAACTATCATTATGCAAACAAAGATATCCTCTTGAGTCATTCTAGCCAGCAAGCCCGGGTATAAAAGAAGATCAAAGTGTCAAGAATATCGTACACTATGTCTATCAAATATTCTAATATAACCTTTCCACAATGAACAATGTTTATAATTCGAAATAAATATTCCATTCTGTTCACGCTTTAATATCCGTTTACGGTTTCAATCGCAATTACAATCGAAGAATATCGAAATAACTCGCGTTTTATAAATTTTCGTATTCAATTAATCGTAGAATTTAGTTAAATTTTCCATAAATTTTTATTTGGAATTGAAAGGAGATAAGAGAATGAGAGAAAAAGAAAAAGAATTGGAGACAAATAGAAAGAAATGAATTAGAAATTAGTGGATAAAATTAAAAGTGAAATATAAATATGTCTATCAAATATTCTAATGTAACATATCCATTTACAATTTCAATCGCAATTACAGACGAAGAATATCGAAATAACTCGTGTTTTAGATTTATAAATTTTCAAATTCAATTTCAATCGTTCAAAATTTAATTGAATTTTCCATAAATATTTATTTGAAATCGAAAGCAGATAACAAAATGAAAGAGAGAGAGAGAGAGAGAAAAAAGAATTGAAAACAAATAACAAAGAAACGAATTGAAAATTAGTAAGTAAAACATCATATTCATCCAAAATCCATTCCTCAAAAATCAACATCCAAAATTGGGAACAAATTCGATCCCAAAACGACCAGGCCATAAACCAAAATCATTTTTCCATTTTTGCTCTCGTTCCTCCCAGGCACAACAGAAGCAATAAAAGGCTCCAGGAAGAAGAGAAGCAGCCAGTTCGTTCCACCAGTGGCAGACAGCAGCGTACGGTGACCTCCGTAGCCCCGTCGTACGAGCATGCTACGCGAAAAGGCAAACGAAAAGAGCATCGGAAGAAGAAGAAGAAGAAGAAGAAGAAGAAGAAGAAGAGGAGGAGGAGGAGGAGGAGGAGGAGGAGGAAAGTGCGTGCCTGCGTGACGTAGCTTTCGCAGGCCATCACGCATATGTTACCCTCCGCGAGGGGCCCCTATACGCGTTCACAATGCGATCCGCGGGGTCATTCCACCTCTTCAGCTCCTTCGTATTCGTCGACGTCTCTTCCGTGGACGGTCGTGAACTTTGTTCCGCCGTGGTTGCCACGTAGGTGTCCCTTTCTACGGGCGCCGCGACTCTCCTAATCCTCTCGACTCAGGGTCGCGAGCGTGCGGCGGAAGGACGTAGGTGTCGTGAACGCTAGGGCGTGACTCGCGTGTCACTGGGGCTTTGCACCGAGGATCCACGATACGACGCCAGATAGCGCGTCGGTCGTGGGTGGAGAATAATATTCGGCCAATTTTGGATAAATTTTCTCGTCTAGCTTGGTTGGATGGTTTATTTAATTTATCTCATGTGCATTTTTGACGTAAATTTTTGCCAATTTTGGACGAGACATGGCTACGGATCTGAAGATTATTAGTCTCCTTTTTTTCTCTAATTTCTCTTATATATATATATATATATCTTTAGTTTCCTTTGTAAATTGCGCGATCAAATTCCAAACATCCTCGATTCGAATGAATGGAAATCTGAATTCAAATCGAGCCATTCTCGCCAAGGGAACGGAATTGGGAGGGGGGAAGAAGGAGGAGGAGGAGGAGAAGGAGGGAAAAGAAATGACTCGACACTCGGCGAGACAAATATATGTACACCTCTCGCCAGGTGACCATACAATCTACGGCAACAAGATCAAACCCCAAGAGAGACCACGAGAGAAACTTGGAATCGAGGAAACCGCACGACAAGGCGTGCAAAACGACCGACTCCCACGACTAGGCTCGTTTCGTGTTTCTCTTCTCCTCGTTCGGTATTCGAAGAGAACGAGACACGTTACGTAATCCTTTTTATCACGGCCAAATGTAAACGGTGACCGCGGAAAGGGGCGGAAAGAAATATCAACACGGAGCGGACAGATCTTGTTTGTGTCGCTTTGCGATCCCTCGTGAACGTGAGAATGTACGCGCGATTGGAAAATTGCGACGAGAGCAGAAGCGTTTAACGTCGGGGAACAAGATGGAATCGATTAGATATGCATCTAAACAGGTTAATAAACCACCCACACGTACGCATCACGATTCACTGGCCGGAACGTTTCTTTCCACGCGCGGTCTTGCAAACAACGCGGAATCTTACCACGTCCTGGCACCATTTTTCTTCCTCCCTCCTTTCCCCTCGATCTTTGTCGTTTTTTTTTTTTTGTTTTCTTATTTTCCTATCTCTGTCGTTCGACGAGTTATGAGAGGATGACAAGACAAAGAGCGACGTTTCGTGCACGAGCACCGATCAACGATTCTCTCACTTGTCGCGTTGCTCGAAAGTTGGAGGGAGGGGGGGCTTGAGAAATCGGTTGTATTGTACGGTGAGAAATAGAGTGATAAGATGTTGGATGGAATAAAATGTTGGATTGTGGAGGAAAATTGCGTGGGATATCGGGAGAATTGAATTTGAAGGAATGATTATTTTTCACGTGGCAACTTCATTTTTTGCGTTACGTAAATAATTAAAAATAATAATAATATTTGTAATAATTGGTGGCGATAAAATTTTATAGAAAATATACAGGAAGTAGAGTACAGATTTTCTTGAAAAAATTTTTAAATTCAAGGATAAAGAATAAATTACATATATTTTATTATCAAGATTTTTGATACGATCGATGTAAAGACAAGTTTACCATATTCCATGACATAAAATCTCAGTGGAATGGAAATACAATGAGATTGATATAAAGCTGCATAACAGACGATTATTGCAAATGAGACAAAGAAGAAAAATTCATCTCGAAGTACAAACTGATCATTGATTGAATAATTATTTCTTCGCCGAAGCTTCTCGAAATGCAAACCTCCCCTTTCTTTCTTACCATCCTCTCGTGATAAAATTTTATACACCTCCCTTCTCACACACAAAGAAAAAGAAAAAGAAGAAAAATACACGATTAAAACTTTCAAAATAGTAAGCTCCAATTCTTAATTAAAAGAATTCTGTCCAATTCCGATTCCACTCCATCATCAACGTTCAAACACGAGCACGGTCACCCTTTGAGCAATCTTGAGGGTCGATTAAAGCTATCTGCGCCAGAAGAGGGACTCGACAAAGAGCAAGGTGGCCTCGTGCGCGAGAAACGATTAGCGCCGACAATCCTCTCTCGTCCTGGTGCACGGTGGAACAAGAGGAACGGTGCTCGAGAGGGGGAGGAGTGGAAGTCAGGTACGTGGGTCGAGCAAGGGGTCACAGTCGGTCCACAGACGGAGTCACCTGTGGTGTGACCGATGCGAGCGGCAAGCGAGCAGCGCTCGCTATCATCTCAAATCCCTTGCCTTCTTCGTCATCGTGGCTAATGCTAACTGCCTCCTGGTGTACAGTCCGTTTCGAAACTCGTTCGAAGGCTTCGCTTGCGTTATATGTAACATGGTTATTGCGTACGAGGAAGAAGTTTTGTTGAATATAATGTACAGGGTGTTCGTATATTTTTAGAGTATGTTTGGATGGTCGAGTCTAAAGAGCAAAATAAATATGAAAGTTGATGTACGAAAATATCGGTTCAGGTTTATTTGTTATATTACGTGTCGAGTTACGAGCAATTGGAATTTGTGTTAGATGAAGGGAGATGGTGATAGATCCGAGACTGCGATGGAGATTCATAAAATTGTTCATAAAATTTGTTCATAAAATAACGATTTTAATGCAGATTGGTATTGATGGTTGAAATAAAATTATAATTCAAGGTATGATGCGGGCGATTGAAAAGTTTCTTTCGAATGAATTTGTATGTCATCATCATTGTTTAAATTGTACGAGACGTCTTTTAGCATTAATTTCATAAAAAAAAATATGTAAATTAGATTTTATGTGTTTATTAATGAATCATGCCTATTTTATACGAATTACACGTAACACTGCCGACAGGTCACGAATTTTCTTGGCTCGATCTTGGTGTGATCTTTCGAGAAAAAAAAAAAATTTAACTAAATTTAAATTAATAAAATTCATTATCACACGGAGGATCAATTTTTCCAAGAAATATCATAAATGTCTTAAAAATTTCAAACAGATTTTAGCAATCTTTACAATTTTTATATATACGTATCAACGTACTCGAACTTCGAATGATACATTCTCGTTAATAAATCGTGAAGCTTCCACACTTTTTCCCAGACATATCATTTAATCACGATCTCATCAATTATCCGCTAACAACGTCAATTCGTAATAATCATCGTAATAAAAAAAATTATATATATATATATACATATATCTCCTGCCTTTTAACCGTTTACGCAACTTTATCCATTCCATACGTTCATTTCCTCGATATAACATTAATGTCTCTTCAATCTACTATTTCTCAATAATTAAATTAGAAAATAATTCCATTAATTACCAACGCCATTTATCCCCTCCTCTCAAACAAAACAGCGTGACCGTCTTTCTGACGCGTCAGAATCAATAGTTCCCACAATTAGTCGTGCCACCAATCAAACTACATTGTTCAACATTCATCGTCGAAGGCTTAAAGAGGCCCCGTGGCGGTTGCGCCACGTATCGCGTGTCAAGGAGTTCGTCAATAATTATTCCAATGACAAGAGCCACGCTAACGAACGCAATCAGTGTACGGAATGCCATTGATCGACTCATCGAGCACCGTTGTTTTCAAAGGATGTACGGTCATCGCGAATAAATTCCCTCCTCTTTCTTCACTCTTTATGGAAGTCCTTCTCTCGTGGTCGAAATAATTAATGCCTACAATTATCACAAAATATATTCCTCGTTAAACTATATTGATTTAAAAAGAAATTTTACGTTCATCGAATATAATTATGTGTTGCAATCACGATTTATAATTTCAAAGACATCAATTGTGATACACCTATAATTATGCCTACAATGATCACAAAATATATTCCTCCTTAAAATGATTTAAAAAGAAATTTTATTTAAAATCGAATATAATTATTCAGTGTTGCAATTACGATTTATAATTTCAAACACACATCGATTGTAATACATCTATAATTATGCCTACAATGATCACAAAATATATTCCTCCTTAAAATGATTTAAAAAGAAATTTTATTTAAAATCGAATATAATTATTCAGTGTTGCAATCACGATTTATAATTTCAAAGACATCAATTGTGATACACCTATAATTATGCTTATAATGATCACAAAATATATTCCTCCTTAAAATGATTTAAAAAGAAATTTTATTTAAAATCGAATATAATTATTCAGTGTTGCAATCACGATTTATAATTTCAAAGACATCAATTGTGATACACCTATAATTATGCCTATGATCACAAAATATATATATTTCTCGTTAAATTATATTGATTTAAAAAGAAATTTTATTACACCGAATACAATTATTCAGTATTGCAATTACGATTTATAATTTCAAAGACACATCGATTGTGATACATCTATAATTATGCCTACAATGATCACAAAATATATTCCTCCTTAAAATGATTTAAAAAGAAATTTTATTTAAAATATAATTATTCAGTGTTGCAATCACGATTTATAATTTCAAAGATACATCGATTGTGATAGATCTATAATTATGCCTATGATCACAAAATATATTTCTCGTTAAACTATATTGATTTAAAAAGAAATTTTATGTTACATCGAATACAATTATTCAGTATTGCAATTACGATTTATAATTTCAAAGACATATCGATTGCGATATACCTATAATTATGTCTACAATAATCACAAAATATATTCATCATTAAACTATATTGATTTAAAGAAATTTATTTATGTTACATGGAATACAATTATTCAGTGTTGCAATCACGATTTAGAATTTCAAAGACACATCGATTGTGATACACTTATAATTATATCTAGAATGATCACAAAATATATTCATCATTAAACTATATTGATTTAAAGAAATTTATTTATGTTACATGGAATATAATTATTCAGTGTTGCAATCACGATTTATAATTTCAAAGACACATCGATCGTGATACATCTATTACACCTACCACTATTTGATAGCTTGAATCATCCTCCATTAAATTATCCATCGATCTCTCTGAATAATTATATCCTCTGAAATTCATAAATTCATTATTACAATCACTTAACCTCAAACCGGACCGGTTTGTAACGTTTTGCAAATCCGATTTTTACCAGTTTACTCAAATTACCACCAAGAATCTTTATACGTATGTAAGCAACAGGCTTCAATTAAAACGAATGACAAAGCTTCGTTCGCGTGCATTCGTCAAGAGTGTATCGTTCGTTTCTCCGAGTGATGCATTACTGCTAGGCCGGTGCGATCAAACGGGGAAACGGGTTGACCCTCGAAGGCTTGCAACACGGTCACGAACTTGGTCACCCTTTTCCTCGCCTGTATTTCACGGGGCTATCGGTTATCCGTGCATCTGACGCTTGATAGTAATTGATGCCGGTTTAACAGTAATTACGAGAGTAATGTATTGCCGGTCTAAAGAGCAGGCATTCCGTTTTCTTGCGGACGAATGAAACGTGCGCCGTGGCCAGGCATCGCTTGACTAATGGGTGTCTTTCGTTCGCGGCGCGTTCGATTCGAATCGACCCATTCGTATCCAGCCTTTTGATCCGGGCTTCTGCCACTCGGAATGACTCGCGCGCATTCGAGGGAAAACGCATTCGAACGACTGTTTCGGAATTCGACGACTATTATATGTTCTCTTATGCACGCATCGAGTATAATATTGCGCGATTCGAGGATAAATGGAACGTAAGAAATGAGATGGAAATTTGTTCGGCGGTGAAGGGAGAGTTGATCTAATAGTTTGTAGAATTTTTCATATTTTTTTGGAATAATTGATCGATGAGAAATATGTTTAAATATGTTTAAACTTACTTTCTTTTTTTGATATTTTTATTTTAACAGTTTTAAATACTATTCAAAAGATCTCCAATGATTTTCTGAATTTGTAAATCGACAAGTTTTCTGTTTTTTATTTTGTTATATATATATATGTATATAATGATCGTTTTAAAATGCGAAATAGGTTGCAAATATCAGCAAAGCAATCGTCTAATCACGGCTATATCTAAAAACGTGACCAATCGTACCGATTACGTACGGCAATATCGTCCGACTGCTAATTAATCGCGAAGCGTGTCGCGGTATTGGAGGAGAGGTGGAAGACATATCGTATGGAGCGACGCCATGGGCCACCCACGACAGGCCCTATCGTCGACAAACGTAAATTAACGATTTATTGCGCCGGTCGTTAGGAAGTTCGATCGGCGCGAAATTCGAAGACGTTTTCGTGACTCGATGATATCGAGAAATGTTACCGATAGATGGTAATTAGTTGTTTCTGATTTCAGATTCGAAATCAATTTTCGAATCTTTTATTCATTTTTCAAATCAAATCTAATCTAGAGCAAAAGTTCAAAACTTAATTCTCTATCACGAATTCTTAAACAAAATCTAATTTTTACTTGACGACCGTCGTATCCTAATTCAACTTGGCAAAATCCACGTCACGCCCAGACCCGTACGCACAAAGGAGCGAGGCATAAATCAGCGTGCAAGACTAAACGTCCCGCTGAAAGAGGGTCATTTTTCGATTCACCCGCTAGAAAAATTGCTCGAATCCTTCCGTTGCCGCTTCTGACCCGAACAAGGGTCCAAAGGTCGACAGGCGAGGAATGCTGGACTCCTGATATACCTCGCTAATGAACCTTCCAGTCCTGTCCATCCCGTCTATTTACCGATGGACAGGGAAACACCGAAAGAGGCCCATCCCTGTCTCTCTCTTCCCTTCTTCAACAACCTGTTGCCTTCGTTTTCGACCGACAAAACGTCCTAAAAGGCAATCGAACGAAGCCAAAGGCCAGCCGATGACTTCGAACCATTCTTTCTCTTTTTTCCTTTCCTCCTATATTTTCAACGTATTAAAAGTTCTCCCAAAAATTCTTTTCATTCTTTCTTCGCAATCCGCAAATCCTTTCTATTCTATTTTTGTAAAACACATCGTTTCATCTTCGTCTTCCATTATTCCAGTTTCTCAAAATACCTTTGATGATTTTGTGATGTTTAAAAAAAGAAAGAAAGACAAATTTTCTTTTATATTATAAACAATAATAGAAGAAAGGATAGCGATAGAACGGAGAGAAAAATCTGGAATGATTGTTTATCGCGTAGAAATTTTTCGCGATTGACGACTGAAGAGTCAATAAAAGCTCATCTCCGTTGTTCCCATGGGGCAAAAACTTTAACCCTAGGACCTAGGGCGAAGAGAGAAATGACGGCCATCAAGGAAATACCATAAAACGGGCGAGAACGTGGCATTTACGATAATATTTCGATTGGCATTATCGCGTCAGAGGAACGCGAGTATTACGGGATTCGTGGGGCTTGATGTCGCGGAAGAATGCAATCGTGCCGAGTTCATGTAATCTACGTTACACTCGAGCTGTACTGTTAATTATGCGACCACGTTACATTGTGCACGACTCGCGATCGCTACGTGGTTGCTTGATATTGATTAATTGAGCCGGTGCTGTAGTTGTAGGCCGGATGATTTTTATTTTTCCCCTCATTAATCATTTTATTTATTCAAACTTTTTAGGACAGGCTTTGCCTACGATCCTTTGCTTTCCAAATTATTATAAAGCATTTGGAAATATTTTGCTTACTTAATCTTAAATTATTATTTTTATTTACAAAAGATATAAAGATATTGCCTCGCGAATGGAATAAAATTTATTTTCGCGCGATTTTTACCGGAATCAGTCGTATTTCAAAAGGAAGAAGAAGAAGAAGAAGAAGAAGAAGAAGAAGAAAAAAAAACTCTTAAATCGAGAACTCTAATAACGAAAACCACTCTTCTATTCGATTCTCAATTCTCACACAAAATCACCTATAAATTTTCAGATATTTATTGCAGAAATATTATCATCAAGCTTTTACCAAGTTGTACACCATTCCAACTATATATTCGATTTTTTTCTTTTTCCCGCGATAACCATTTACGTCCACGTTAAATCAATCCAACCCCTATCTAAATTAATCTTCCTCGAGCGAAAGGGATACGTGATACCGCACAATATCAAAGTATCAAACTCTCCAAGTTTCTTGCCAAGATACCGTGATGAATTTCTGACACCCGAGGCTATCTTTATTGGATACCTCCCTTTAATATCGCAATCAATTTCGAGCCGCACAAAGTGCCTTTTATTGCTCACCTCTAACACCGTCGTAAACAGCCGCGAGAAATATTTTTATTACGCGCATCCGTACTTTTTTTTAAATAAACGCGCGCGATACATCCGCGCATGCGCCGTTGCGCGCGCACGCGTCACGTCCAGGCTGCAACCCGATCAACGGCGGATAAAGAGCAGGATTTTTCGTATAGTACGAGGCGGTACGAGATTCGACGATAAAAATCCCATTAACCATTATTTTTAATTATTTTTAATTGCAAGGACGATCGAGTCGGGAGATAATTGGCAGAGATGCGATCTATCGGTAGAGTAATTCGTAATCAGATATCGGTCGTGAGATAGGCGCGGAATGCGCTGTTCTGACCCAACCCGATCGCTTCGAGCGAACCGACCCGAGGAAATTTTTGTTGGATATTTTTTTTTTTTTTTTTTTCTCCACTTTTTTATCCTTTTATTTTCGGTTTTTTTTCCCCTCGTATATTCATACATCCATCAATTAACGACAAGATCGCCTCATCGATCTGCGTTATCGATCGCCATTTATACGTGTCAATATATGCCTTGCCGTTTCCTACTCGTGCATAAACATCCGACAATGAGAATTGTCGGTGATTGTGTGCGAGTTGATGGAAACTATAAAGCTTAAGTGTAAAATTGTAGCGCTTATGTTTTCCAAATGGTGAAAAGATCGAACGTGTTTGTTTCTTGTTTCTTGCGAATAATTGTAGCGTAAAATAAAAAGTAATAATAATCTGGATTAATTAATGAAAAATAAAAAGGATAAAAGAGAACGACAAAGTTATTTTTTCCAGAAGAAAAATAGAGGAACGAAGAAAACGTTAGAGACGTTATAGTTATATAATTATAATAGATATTTCACGAAGTGACTAATCAAGGTCAGAAGTTCTTGAAGTTTCACTTCAGAATATACGAATATGTATTATTTCTACGAGCAATATTTAACGTGACGGTGCTTTCTAAGAATAGAATCTTTCGTGATCGATTCCATCTGTTTTCTTTCACGATCGATGTGGTAGTGTAATTATAGGAAAAGGATTTAATGGAAATCTTGACATTTGTACAATTATTGAGGCAATCAATTTGCCGTTCAAATACGTTTCAAAAGTGACAACATATGTTCCTATCATTGTTTTCGATTATTCTATAATAATTTTAAGCACGAATATTTAATATTGCAATAAAATTTGTAAAAGAATAAATAAAATTTGTGGAATAAAAAAAAAAATGAACGTGTACAAACACAATTATCAATAATTCCAATTAAAAATATGAAATCAAGATTATCGTTTCTCGATTATATAATGTTGTTATCGAGATATCCTTGTATAAAATCTTTCTAAATAAAGTAATATCGCATAGAATGACGAATATTTGCTGACAATCGTTTTATTTATATATCAGCCATACGATAACAATTATTCGGTAAGCGATAATTAACGAATACTTGTTATTGTATAACATCAATTCACAAAATTATTTTTATATTATGTAATATTCTGAATAAATTCAAAAAGAGAGAAAATAAGAGTCGAATGATATCTTCTAAAAAATCCTAAATCTCGTCTTATTCCCAAGTCGTACGAACGAACCCTCTCTTTCTCTCTCTCTCTCTCTCTCTCTCTCTCTCTCTCTCTCTCTCTCTCTCTCTCTCTACCCCGAACCACAACGTTCACGCAACAATTAAAATCGCTGGCTCTCGTAGATGTAACCTTTCTCAAGCTTTCTCTCCTCGAAGAGAGGAGCTAACTCTCGAGGAAACACGAACGTGGAGGAGGAAGAGGTGGAGGAACAGAGGAGTAATAGAGAAGCGGGCCCGATATGGTCATGCTCTCTCGATGCAAATGAGAGAACCGAGAAGAGCGTTGCCTCAGAGGTAGGCGAATGAAAGCTCGGGCAATTAAATTCTCATTGGAAACCAGACACGTGTTACCGCGTGTCTGACGCGGTGGTCATGGGTGATCGCGACCTCGAGATCGACGATATCGTGCATTACGCGACAAATCGGAGCTCCTGCTTCCTGCCACGTTAACGAGAGATTCATTGATTATACTATTTATATATACATATGTATATATATGCCGTTCCATAGGTTATTGTCTGTATCAATCTCCTAGATTCGAAGAAATCTTCCAACTTCATGTTTCGTTCGGCCAGCAGATATAATTTAATCTCCGAAACGACTTCGCTTTCTAAAAATCCCTTCGATAATTCCAAACTTTCTCCAAATTCCATTGACCCATTTACCGAAGGTGTGTTTCGAATACCGATGAATTCTACTCCTTCCCCCTAAATTCTCTTAAAACTTCGTTAATCTCGTCTACATTTTATTGAATATTAACGATTCTATCTTTCTAAAAGTCAGATTATTTTCTTCTTTTTTTTTCTTCTTTTTTTTTTTTTCAAACTCACCTCGAATCCAACTCTCCACTCCTTTCCAAACTTCGCCTCGAACAATGCACAAAGATCCGAAACGTCTTCGAGCGCGTTCCGAAACCGACCTCGACAACCCACCCGCCTTCCACCGAAACACCTCCTGGACAAAAACCCCGACCAAACCCGCGTACCTTCCCCCTTCAATCCCGCCGACAATTCCATTCCATCATTCGACGCTCGCTCCTCCGTCGAAAACCACGTCGCCCCTTAACGGCACCCGTCCATCGTTTCCACGCTAAACGAAATAATTACCAGCGTCGCGGGTATCGACGTCGGGGCCCGCGTTTCGCGTATCACGACCGGTCTTCGCGTAGCCGCGTGTCGTTTAAAGGAATTATCACGACGTCCGCCCGACGTGGACGATTAATCTTCGCCACGGTGCGAAGCAGGGGCCTTTTCGTCGTGCGAGCTGCCTTCTCTCTCTCTCTCTCTCGAGAGAGAGAGAGAAGCTCGCGGCAGCGCGGGAGGAGGCTGCCGATCGAGAGAAGAAGGAGGAGAAGGAGGAGGAGGAGGAGGAGGAGGAGGAGGAAGGTTTTCGCCTCGCTTATCTCGTCACGACGATCTGCCGACAGATACACCGCGCGCCTTGACACGTAACAATGCATGCATGAATTAATAGCGACCGCTGCCGTGCTCGTACTTCTCCTCGCTTACAGCCAGATTTACATCTTTATCGCGGGGCTGGGAGGTGTCGTTCAAGCACCGCTCAAGTCGAACCCTCCCCCCACCCTCTTCTTATTCTCGTTCGTTCTTCTCAACGAGGAGAACGGAGTTGAGCGCCTCGATTCGCTCTTTGTCGTTTTGTTCCTCCCTCCCCCTCCTCTTTCCCCCCTTTTTTCTTCTTCTCGCGCTCTCGCTTCGCTTTTGTTTTTGTTTTTTTTCCCTCTCTCTCTCTCTCTCTCTCTCTCTCTCTCTCTCTCTCTCTCTCTCTCGTTCTGTCTCTGTTTTAGTTCGATGCTTCGCGGCGCACGGTTTTTCACGCGCCGCTTGTAACTCGAGCGGGGATTTATTGCGGTTGATCGAGCTCTGGGAGACTCGTGACGAGAACGCGAGAAGGACTTCCGAGAGGGAGTCTTGGAGATCGTTGCGAGAAGGCAACGAGGAGGGTGTACGTGGTTTTAAATACCTGTGAACGGTTGTTCGATTGTCAAGGGATCGTGATGGAGGTGGAGATGGTTACGAAGAAATTGTGACGTCTTGTTCCAATTCCTTTTCTAATTGTCCAATGTATTCTCGTATTAAAGTATAAAAATTGGATAATTATTCGTGAGATTCGTTTTCAAGGATTGACGAGAATTTTCTATAATTTAAGGGTATAAATAAAAATTCTATTATTTCACTCTTGTCTTTTGTTCTCTATAATATGAAATTTGTATAATTATTGGAATTTATCATTTAAATTCTCAATAGTACGATTTAACAAGTGTTCCTTTCAAAAAGGATCGATGAAACAAATATTTCAATCTAATAGAAGACGTAGTAATAATTATCGCAATGTTTTATAAAATAAGGCTATCCTATTATTTTATTTTTGTCTTTTATTCTCTATAATATGAAATTTGTATAATTATTGAAATTTATTATTTAAATCCTCAATTTAATAATTGTTCCTTTCAAAAAGGATCGATGAAACAAATATTTCAATCTAATAAAAGACGTAGTAATAATTATCGCAATGTTTTATAAAATAACGCTATCCTATTATTTTATTTTTGTTTTTTATTCTCTATAATATGAAATTTGTATAATTATCGGAATTTATCATTTAAATTTTCAATAGTACGATTTAACAAATGTTCCTTTCAGAAAGGATCGATGAAACAAATATTTCGATCTAGTCGAACACGTAATAATTATTGCAATGTAAAATAAAGCTATTCTATTATTTCACATTTGTCTTTTATTCTCTATAATATGAAATTTGTATAATTATTGAAATTTATTATTTAAATCCTCAATTTAATAATTGTTCCTTTCAAAAAGGATCGATGAAACAAATATTTCAATTTAATCATTTAAATTTTCAATAGTACGATTTAACAAATGTTCCTTTCAGAAAGGATCGATGAAACAAATATTTCGAACATATATAATAATTATTGCAATATAAAATAAAGCTATCCTATTATTTCACATTTGTCTTTTATTCTCCATAATATAAAATTTGTATAATTATTGGAATTTATTATTTAAATTTTCAATACGATTTAATAATTCCTTTCAAAAAGGATCGATGAAACAAATATTCGTATCTAATCAATGATTAAAAAAATTAAGTTTTATAAAATAAAGCCTATCCTGTTATTTCGCTTTTGTCTTTTCTTCTCTATTTCTCGCGCAAAATAAATCAAGGTTCTTAAGACGACATACAACGTGAAGGTTTCTCTAATCTCGATCTCGCAATCGGATAAAAGTCTCCTTCTCTTTTTTTTTTCTATTCCACTGTTCTATTCCCATTTAACAATTACTCTGCCCTTCGAAGGTAATTGAAATTATTAATTCGTATAATTGAATCGGCAATTAATTAAACAATACTGTATTCATCTATCGAGAATCGTAAGGTAAAAATCGATGCAACGATAGGAAAATTATTAAGTAAAATTGATTAAGTAGAATCGTATTGAATATTATAATCGATGTTTCATTATTGTGAGAATGATGGTGTAAAAAGATCAATCTAGTGATTCTATCTCCGTGATTATTTATTTTTTTACAGTTAATTAATCATTTATAAATCCGTTATGTTGATTTATAACTTTATTAAAGTGGATGATAAATTTTCTCTGCGCTTTGATAACAAAGATTTCGATTAATAATTTTGTTATCAAATGTGTGAATGGAAATGTGAATTTGAAAAATTGATTTCAAAGATTTTTTTTTCACAAAACATTTAAAATGTAATTTCCATTACTTCTTACTCATACTTTTCTGCATACTTTTTCTTACTCTTGGAACTAACAATGGCTGTGGTATTTCTTGTTCTCTCATATCTTTTGAAGGTCAGTACAACTTTCTCAGAATCATTTCTCTGAACCCACTGTGAATCTTCACGGACTAAGATATTCCACGAGTTATTAGACATAATTGCAATCTCGAGAATTCTTCCATGCGGAACAGAAACGGAGAGAAAAATGCCAGTAAGAAGGACAACGTAGAAATTATCGTAAAACTTCTATTTCGTGATTTTTTTTTTTTTTTTAACCGCAAAATCGGTTCTTCAACAATCTAATTTCAAAATATTAACAAAAAATTAAAACGAAATTTAATTTTTATTAAATCGACCACCATGTGTTTGCAATATACTCTCAATCCTCTAACATCATATCCATCCAAATTCGTATTATACCCTGCTATACGGCAAAACAATAAAAATTTTCAAACGAGAAAGTTCAAAGTATCCTATAAATTCGAGTGATATGATATTACAAATTCGTAAGAGTAATTCGTAAGAGTAATTGTTTCTAAACAAGTCTCGAAGCCATAAAATGCACGGTAACACGATATTAATGATACGTTCGCGTGATAAAAATTAGCCACGGTAATTGGCTCGTATCATGGATGTAGCAATTAGCCGTGGATCGAACACGTCAAATTT
This sequence comes from Apis laboriosa, assembly GCF_014066325.1. Lineage (NCBI taxonomy): Eukaryota > Metazoa > Arthropoda > Insecta > Hymenoptera > Apidae > Apis > Apis laboriosa. Next base: position 1,564,646 of record NW_025222278.1, read on the forward strand.
TATTGAACGACTATATAAAGCTGTACGAATAGTAGCCAACTGGATGAATTTTGAGCGAGCCCATTAACGAGATACCGATCACCCTGTTACGTGTCTCTATCTAATTACAACTTTAGCAAGACAGCCACTGGTCACGAGTTTCGCTTCATCGTATATTGCGCATGGGCAATTTTTTTGCACTCCTATGATTTTCCATCGTTCTAATTGTCATCCTGATTTCACGCTGTTCTCTTATCCGATGATGATAAATGATCAAATATATGGCTCGATTATTATTATTATTATTATTCCACCTCTGTAACTTTCTTTGTTTCAATTTAAAGAGTAGAAATGTGGACTTGTCTATCGAAAAAGAAGAATCTCGTCGAATTCGAAGAGATCGAGTTGAAAAATAACGTAGAAAGTTCTGATTTGGAAAAATTAAGTTTTGAAAAATTAAATTACATCGAATTTTTAATTTATAATAAGGGCATATACGAAAAAAAAATTGAAATTATTTTCTTTGGCTTGGAAAATTACTTTTAATATATATATCGAAGTGCGATAACAAAATAATGATTGCTATTCTAAATTTAAAAATACTGGAAGCTAATGCAATTTGAAAGGTTAAAGCTTTCATAAATTCTTCGTTTCTTTAGGCGTTCTGATTCTTCTGCCATTTCTCTATCCGATCGTAACCAAAGTGTGAGAATTCCTCGAGGTCTCTAAATATTACTGTACAATAACGCGAAAAGCTACTCCGTTAAAATATATATTCTGTCAAATTTAATTCATATCTACCTTTCGAAGAAATCCCGGAAAACGATCAAACCCAGCCATATCTTTTTTTTCAGAAATAGAATAGATAGGGTAGTATCCAGAAATTCTGCTTACCTGTAACAGATAGAAAACAAATGTAACAAATATATCGTACGATTAGAAAGATACAGAAGCAAGAATTTTTTTTAATATAATTTCATCGATCAATTTTCATGGAATATTTTTAACTCGATAAAAACAAAAATATATTTCATATATATCCCATATATTTAATATATATGTAATCACATTTAAAAAAAAATTTCAATTTTTTAAATTTAATTTAAAAATTTTAATTAAAATTATTTATAATTAAATTATATTTATAATTAAATATTATATTTAAAATTATTTTTTATAATATTTATAATTTAATGTAAAAATATATATAATATAATATTTAATATAAAAATGGTATAAAAATTTAATTTAAAAATTTTTCAAAGCATAATTTTCACAATACTCGAAGTATATATGTATATATACATATAAAGTAATAGTTAGAACAAAGAGAGAAGATCAGCGTGCAATTGAACTTTCCATTTAACTGAAATTTAAGAGTAAACCTTTTTACAAAACTACGTCGTAAAATGTCCGCGCAAAGAAATCCAGGAAACGCGCATTTTGCCAGTACGTTTTACCAGAAATTATTTACAAAGTAACGATCAGTCCCGGTAATAACAATGAATTAACCGGAGATCAACGGTTTATAAAACGAAGCCTCGTAAATCTTTGCTCACGATCATGCTTGTCGATTCTCCACTAATAAAAGGAAAGGATGGAATAGAAAAGACGCCGAGGGAGGAGATTACTTGGTTATAACTGCCTACGATTTGACCTCGCTATTACGCTACGCTTCTACAGATTCATTGAGGGAAATTTTACGAGATCGTTGCTCATTGATCGTCGCTCTCTCGAAAATAAAAATTCTTAGGTTATTACTTCAATAAAATTGAATTTTATTACGAATCTCACTCGTTGTATAAAAACATATCAAGAAAGATTAAGAGAAGACACCTTTAAAGGATCAAAATGATCCGGAAAAATTTATTGAGCGATTAAATTTATTGAGAGATTTGCTTTCAAATGGAGAGAATGAGATGGAAATGTAAACTTCGATTGCTCGTAACTTGTTAAACGAAACCTGAATCCACATTTTCATAGACGAAGCTTATCCTCGTTTAGTTTGAATCGACCTCGATATTTAATCGAAAGACACGAAGAAATTATATTTAGCACTTTTCTTTCTTTTTTTTTTTTTAATTAAAAATATACAGAGGAAAGATAGGTAAAACGTTTGAGAAAACATACACAGGCTATTCTTCTTCTTTTTCCTTCCAAAATGAACTTTACCCATATCTTCTTCTTCTTCGAGTTCTTTTTTTTTTTTTTTTCCTCAAATATTCAAACATAAGAATGCTCGGTATACAAAGTAGCAAAAAAATAGTATACACGAATAGCAAGCAATTCACACAATCGTAAATTCAATTATTTAATAACAGTAAGCAGCAAATGGAACTACCTTGTAATGTATTGAAGAACGTGCTTCGCATACTAATTACCAAAGCTCCTCCAAAGATTTTGTGCTACAAGTGCACATGGTAACAGGGGATCCATTCAGGAAATGCTGCTGCTACTAATACGGAATGCTAATTAGATTCCGGGCGTTGATAGCCTCTGGCATGCCTAACGATATCTTTCTTTCCTTGTCCCTATCTTTTCTCCCCTCCCCCTCCTTTTCTCCCCCACACTTTTAATTAACAAACTCCTCCGAGATCCGTCGAGGCGAAACGCCAGGCGTACACACCGTTGGCGCAATTTGACTTCGAACGGTTTTACACGCGTCGCGTGTTTCGACGGTCGGCGAAGATTTATGGAGTAACGGGGCGTTTTAGTATCGAACTTGTTTAGTATATCCATCCCGCCGTACCGTACCGATAGGATTGCCGATAGAAAGTCGCCAATTCAAAGGTTACAACCTTAGACGCTTAGGCCCCACTCGGTGAAACGCGCGCCGTATTATTCACGAGGCCTGGTAATTGGCGGCTGCGTGACCGTTTGCATTAAATTACCCGCCGATAAATTGAATCGGTCGCGTAGTGGCGCGCTCTATCGGCCCGCCCGAGGTGGCCGAGGTGGTTGGTTCACGATGTGTCGGGGCGGAGTTATGTTATCGGGAAGGGTAATCGATCTCGAACCGACATGACTGGCGAATTAGGCGGCGCTCTCGTTCGAATCTCGCCTTTGTCTCGCGGAAATTGAATCGCGTGTTGCGTAAAAGCCGCCCGTTGATTTATCCCGATTGAATTTAATCCCCTGGGGGAAAAAACGGAATGGAGAAATAATGTAAGTAACGCGATATGTAAATATGTACCCCGACATATTTGGAAAACCCATCGATTTCAAAAATCGAGGATACAAATTTTCGAAGGAAATCGGGGAGGGATTCGAACGGCTAAACGGCACTTTAGCGGTTTCGTGCAAATTTACATCCGTTCCTTCACTCCGCTGTGCGTTCCAACGCGTACATAGGAACGAATTCCGATCGCGGGAATGGTGCTCTCCGGCCGGCCTCGGAGAGCACATCGGCAACAACCCACATCGTTTCTTAACCCTGGTGCCTAGCCCATTCATAGACACCCCACAGAAACACCGAGAACTCGACGGCGGCCCCGGCCATTTCCACGAAACGATCCGCGTTTCTAAAAACTCTTCTTTCCCCGAGAGAGTCCAGGAATCGCGCAGCAAAAAAAATCGCCTCGCGCCACGGCTTTATCATACATAACTCGTTACCAACACGCACGCGTGTAATATATACCAAGAAAGAGGCACGTTTCCACTCTATGTGGTGGAAGGATTCATGGGCCAAACGTTGACACGAATGACGACTCGTACGACGGTCACGTGGGCAGGACACAATGCAGGGTGCGGCCTCACCTCTGACACGTCGGGGTCCCGACCTATTCCCGTGTACCACGGGCCAAGGTGTAGCATTGTGCGAGGGGTGGGGGAGGAGGGGAGACCTCTCTCTCTCTCTCTGTCTCTCTCTCTCTCTCTCTCTTTCACTCACTCACTNCTCTCTCTCTCTCTCTCTCTCTCTCTCTCTCACTCATTCACTCACTCACTCACACACTCACTCGATGTGGTACCCAGCCCACGTGCAACGCCAACACGCGACGCGAACCTCCGAGGTGAGTCCTCTTCTTTGGAATTTCACCGGTCCGGGAATACGGAGACGGCCAGGTAAAAGCCTCTCGTGTCACGAGGTTGGCGCTGCTCTCTGTGTAGGGTACTGTGTGTAACTGGATTCGACGAAACGGAAGAATCGGGGATCGCGGAGGAACGTCCGACTTTCTATGGGTGTAAAAGGTGATCGTGTTTGGCGAGGGATGAAAGGCGAGGCTTGGACACGGTGGACAGTGGGGAGGGAGGAGGGAGGGAGGGGGATCGGGTTTTTAATCTGTTCACTAATTTATGTATATCATTTAATTTATGTAATATATCATTTATTTAATTTATATCATTTATGTATATCATTTAAGTTCTTCTTTTGAATGAATGACGATTTTATTTTCTCGTTGCATTTCGATTTTTCTTTTTCTTCCTTTTTCATTTTTTTATGACGTATAACGGTGTAACAATTTAGTTTAATTTGATGAGAAGAATGACAAAAGTGTATACGACACGGTGGAAACATGGAACAACGGTGAATATAATTTATTGGAAGAATTATTGTTGCCATCTTGAAATATCCTTCGTCGAATTTCCTGTAAATTCTCTGCATCGCCACGTCGAAACGTAAACATTGAGCATATCGCGAAATCTGTATCTTTATCTACACCATCCATTCATAAAGTAAACTCTCTTCTTCGACTATCCTAACCTCAAACGGTGGAATCCACGGATCCGCCCACAATGCACCGTTATCAAGAAAGTTATTATCCGAATTCATCTTTGTTTAAGTGAAACATCACTAAAACACACTTCGGTTTAACTATTAACTCTCGACGAATTATATTATTCGATACAGATTTCTTATCACGTGTTCAAGATGCGTTCGAAAACTTACGATTTACATTACGATTTTATCATAATTCAACGTGTTATCAATATAATGGAATTTAAACTAAAAGTAACTGATAATTCTAATAATAACTTTCATACTTTAGACTTACATTTCACCTTCCTTATATCGCACATCGATCGCTCAAAACCTAACCTATTGACACGAAAATTCTCGAAAATTCCAATATTTCACTTTCTTCAACTACATCAATCACCATTCGAAAATCTAATCTCAAAGTTATTAAAAACTTCGAAAATTTTCAAAATCTGAAAATCTCTTACAAATAACATTTACGAGTAGAATATTATAATATCCCCCTATTCGCTTTCAAAAAGAAAAAAATTTCTAAGCCGATGCACGCACGACGGAGGTAAAACTTAATATCACGTTCAAAGCTGAAACCTCTCGAATTTATCTCCTCTGGTTTGTTGCGAACTTGAAGGAGGATCCGTTGCCGATTACCATCGGCCAAACGTCCTAACGGATTATCACGAAAAGACGGAGGATATTGGAGGGTGGGGAGGGTGGGTTTCCAGAGGAAAAGTGGCCGTTCGCATCTCGATTATCTGGCGCGATACACCACGTGGACCGGCTTGACATCTTTCTTCCTCCGCTTCCCCCTCACCTTCACCGCCACGGCCACGTCTTTTCGCGGAGGTTAATGCGGCCGAATGCCGGTGTCCACGCGAGCCCCCGCGTGCCCGTGAAACGCCCACGGCATCTCATATCTTACGGATGAAGACATTTACGACAATCCTCGCACGGGCCACCCCACCCACACCTTCTTTCCCGTCCCGTGGACAAAGACCTATGATGTCACTCCTCCTCCGCGTCCCTCCCCCCTTCCTTTCTTACTTATTCCTCCCTTATCCTTCCCTTACTTTATTCGAGGGAATTTTGTCGTCTTTTCTTCTTTTTTTTTTTTTTTTTTTTTCCGATTTCGAACGAGAGAATGGGTCGAAGTTTGCTCTCTTTCTTCAGAGAGGGGAGGGGGGAAGAAAGGAATTTTTGATTATCGTTTGGAATGGATCGAAACGAACGATTGTTATTCTTATGTTGTGCTTATTCAGGAAGGATATACCATTCTTTCGTTTCGTTTGGGTTCTTTTAGAATTTTAATTCTCGAAGAGATATAGCGAAGAGTATGGAATAAAGATGATGAAGAGAAGAAAATGAAGATCTAATGAATCTTGCTTCAAAATTGTAGAAAACGGAAACAAGATAGAACGAAGAGTGTTTTAATGAATTTATTCTTCTTCCTAGTTTCGAAAATCTAGGAACGAATCTACGAAATCTACGAGGCATTCCAGAAAAATTGCACAAGAGGAAGTGAAGGTGGAATCGAAATTAAGATAACAATGAGAGGAAACTCGTGTTCGTGCTCGTATTTTTATCGTTCCATCGGCATAGAGGCCGATAAGAAGAAAAGAAAGCAGCGTTGAATTTTGCGAAATGAACGTGCACCGGCGGACGATACTTTCACTGGGCATGCAGCACAATAAGTAATAAATGCCATGCACATAATGAAACAGATAATGTATCAAAAGCTGATCAACGATTCTGACGCAAGCCGCCTTTTTCGGGAATCGTAAAAATATGAAATACTCCTCGCCCAGCTTTCTAATATGTTAATAACGAGCCGAGCGTCACGACGCTGGTATTAACCGTTTCACGATCGAATAATCAAGTCTTGACTCTCGCCGAATTAAAGGATACACGATTTTATAAGCCTTAAGTATTTACCATACATTCATTCGGATTATGACCATCTTCTTAACAACCTCACTTTTGTTTTGTTTTATTTCTTTTTTTTTTTTGATCATCGAAGCTGAAGCTAATCCCGAAGCTAATCATCGAAATCGATGATTCTGGAACGAACGAAATGTCCTGTAAAACGACTGACGTTTCAAGGAAATAATTAATCATAAACTTGTAAACGTTTCGATAATTATGATATAAACTATAATCTCAAACTTTCATCTTCATCTTAATGATAAAACTCTTTGAATCCAATCAAAAAAAAAAAAAAAAAAAAAAACCTTAAACCGATATAACTCCTAACCTAAAATTTGAAAGAAAAGGAAAAGGACACAAGTTGACAAGCGAACAATCTGTAACCACGAAATTCCACATGTGATCGAAACAAGAGAAACAAGAGGTGGCCAGTAAGAGGAAACTCCGGCCACGGAACAATGTCGCTAGAATGTACGCCTCGACCCCGAAGAACTCGACTCGGGATCTCGTTCACACGGCGCAACCTTGCAAGCCCGCGCTCGAAGGATTTGCATTTTACAAAAAGGACCCGACCGGGTATTCTATTCGGTTGGCAACGGTTGTTAGAATAAGCGAGCATCGTGGTCTATGAGCCAGGGAGGACTGGTCCAGAGCGCGTGTTCACGGAGGAGGCTCGTGTGCGCGCTCTCCTCCTCCAGGAACGGAGGAGAGACGTTACTTATTTACGCAGGCTGCATTGTGGGGAACAATTGCGTAGGCCAACTCCATTAAATCTTTGACCTTTGTGTAATTACGCCTAGAGGTCGGCTAGGTCGACCTCTCGGCTGACAAGTCGAAAGAAAATGAATATTGCGACACGCGTGACTCGCTTCTTTTTTTTTTCTTCTTCTTCTTCTCTTCGTCCCGAATGAACGAAGGCGGACAATGGCTATCCTCGGTTTAATGAATGATTCAGAGATTCTTTCGGGATGGTGAATTTGAGGGAATCTGTGTTATCAGTCTTTTGTTCGACACTTTTTGCGGGGAAATTTTAATTTAATATCTTTTGGAAGGATTATTGGAGAGATTGTGTAATAAATACAGAATATTTTTAAATATTTTTGAATCTCTTGTAAATAAATATTGTTAATCTATAGTAATTTATTAAAATTGTTACGTAGATACTTTTTCAAACATAAATTATTGCGAAAATTTTAAAGGTTAGATGTGTTTTAGTATGTTTGATAATTTCATCAAATCATGATACAATATTACCTGAAATTTCTATTTTTAATTTTCATCAAATTATTATCCATTTCTATCACTATTTGTTACCACTTCTGTTCAGATGTAACCAATAGAAACATAACCTTTCAACGCAAAAGTGTTGCAAGCGATAGATCAGATCAATCAGAATCATCAAATAAGTCTTCTAATGCATCCTACATCTCACATGAAGTAATCAATATCTCAAGTATGTGTAATATTTCATAATTGTTGGAAGATGACACGTGTGCAACAAGTATATGCAAAAAATAAAATTTATTGGCAGTTCATTATTATACTTTTAAATTTTCTGTAAAACTCAAAACTTTCTCATTCACAATCATCACGACACACGAAAAACACAATGAGAACAAATTGCACAACATTTCGTACCCATCTCATTCTTCTTCCTCGGATCAAACGCGCCATCTACCCAGATTAAACAAACGACACTCAACGAGAAAACTACCTCAATTTCCCCAACGAATTGGTTGTGGCAATCCATACGCCCACTCGCCAGCGCCATCATCGTCCATTTTAATAACGATATCGGTCTAGGGGAAAAAATTCCACGGAGGAGGAGAATACGAAAGGGCAAAGGCGAATCCTTTCCTTCCTTCTCTATTACCTCGAACCTAAGCAAAATCAGGTATAGAGGCGCACGGTTGGCTATTCAGTGGATATGCAATGGAGCGCGGATTAGGCCGTTTCGTGGAACGTGCTCGAGCGTTGCTTCTCTCGCAGCACGTCGCAAAAGTCAGAGGTGACGTGTCACCGAAGGTGACGACTATTCCACGCCGATGTGTGTTGTGCAACAATGGCAAAGTAACGGCTGCCGTTGCACGCGAACCGACGACCCAACGATCTCGTCGTCCACGTTTTTCCTGTTTATCCGCGATGATACCACGAGAACACGTATGCCTTGCCCGCGGTATAAACTTGATATTGCGAAATGGTTCTAATCTGTTTCTTGTTTCCGAGACAGATTTTATTTTATCGAGAAAGAAATGTGCAAAGGAGAATCAGGAGAGAATGTGCAAATTTGATCAAATTTACTTTTTAACAATTTTATTTTAACGTCCACGTTGACTCAATTTTAATATTGTAAATTTTTATTTAAAAATAAATATATATAAAGAAAATTTTCTACGAATTTTGATAATTAGTTGATTCTAGAAATCAAAATAAACATAGAAATAGGTAAATAGAGAAGTTTGGGTTAACTGAAAGGAGACGGTGATAGAGAGAGAGAGAGAGATAGTTTTATGTTCGTTACATTGTTGCGCCACAGCGCGGCGCGCTATGTCATTTTATCGTCTCACGTAAATTCCAATTGTTTACAATTTAATAAGTCTTAATTCCTTATATCTTTATCTTTTAAATACCTTATATCTTTTAAATATGTATATTTTATTAAAAGATAATAAGATTTTATATCGGATCAAAAGTCCACTATTCGACAATTTAATCCGATATAATAATAATTTTTAATTAAAAATCAAACATTGAAGCGTTTGGATTTCAACGTTTGGATCGCGTAACGAAAAAAATAAAGAATATAAAAATATAATGTATAAAAAATAATTCTATTAAAATACCGTACAATTATCACGTATATTTAAGTAATTCGACGTAAATTTAATTCAACGTTTTAATTAACTACTTATCGTTAATAACACGTTTCGATTAAATGTGAAAAGCTACTGAAAGTAGATTGGAAAGTTCCACGTGAATTTTAGAAAACAGCCGCTTGTCACTCGAAGCAACAACCTGTTACGAAATTAGCACGTTTCTCATAATTATTGCTATTAGTGTTATTAGTTATGTTTTAATAACGTCGACCGCTTCGGTCATTAAGTTCCCTCTTGATTCATTTTGGTTACACAACGTCACTATTAAATCGTGCACAAGAAATTAAATAAAGTTGCAACTTTCGTTTACGAGCGAACAAAATGGTATAATTATCGGGAGGAATAGATAAGATTGCGTACCTTCTATTATAGCCAAGCTTTCATTAAGTCATAAAGATTACCAAATTTATAGTCCAGTAATGTAAACATAGTTGTACGTTAATTTAAAATTATTTTCACAACTTCTCACTTTATACTTTCAGTTTTAACATATTTCATTGTTGTTATTATTATTATTATTATCATCATCATCATCATTCATTCATTCCTTTCCTCTTTCATTCAAAAATCACTTTTGCAATCTTTTATGCTAAATTCAGAATTTCCATTAATTCGATGATAATCACTAATTTATATTTAACAATGTCATTTCTAATTCTTTTCGTAGAATACTATAATTAAATCAGTGAATTAGAAAGAGGGGGAAAAAACCAGTCGCACTTCATTTTCTATCTTCATGCATTTTCAAAATCGTCATAATTACGATAATAATCATAAAATAAATGTATATACAACGATTAATTTTTGCCACAAATTGAACGAAGAAATTTTATTCTCATCTTGGAAACAAATCTTTTTGTTAATCTTTATCCAATCATCGATCGAGAGATATTTCTTCTTGCGTTCCGTTATCGAAGAATTTAGACAGATAGCATTAAATTTGGATCAAGCCATTTCCTTATCGTCTTCAAACATTATCAATATACCATAACGATCTGAAATACAATATTTTTCTAAAACCTTGTACCTTCTATTCCACCTCTATTCGTTCTTGAATAATCTTCACCTACCAAAAATCATCGCCATCATTACTAAAACAAACACCTAACCACATCTCACCTAACTTTAAAATCTTTACCAAACTAAACATCAAATTGTATCCACGTATCATTCCAATCCATATCTCGAAACCTCTCTAAAAACCCGATTAAATAATAAAAAAATATTTTCTCGGCAACGCAGAGGGTATCGACTGTCAAGTCGGCGAATACGTCCACGCGTTGTCCTAGGTTGAGAACCTCTGACCTCCATAGAACGAGCACGAGGCGGACCGGTTCGGGTCACGGAGGATTCTTCAATCCGAGCTCGTGCTCTTCCCGAAGCTACGAACGAACGAAAAGGACGCGACCCTCCCTCTTCTGCCTCCCCTTCGCGTGACACGCGCGCTCCGTGCGTGCGCCTTCCTCAGCTTCTTCGGGGAAGATTGAAAAACGACGCGACAGATAGAGAGAGAGAAAGAGGAGTAGAGAGGAAGAGAGAGGGGATCGACGGGAGGAAAAAAGAAGAAAGAGTAAGAAGAGTCGGTAGGCGAGAGAACGGGAGGAAAAAGAGGGAAACGATATCGTCGATCGATGTCCTCCTGAATGTCAGGCCGAGAGGAGATTCGAGCGGGGCGATAGCTGGTGTGTCGTCCTGGACTCGTGTCCTGCCTTCCATAACCTGACACGCGGTCCGGATCGCGAGAAGACGCCTTGTAAAATGATATTAAAGGATTAGTGTCTACTCTCGGCGGGACGAGTCGCAGACCTTGAAGAGATTTCGATCCGGTTCCGCGATGCTGGCCGATCGTCGTGCGGTGAATGATGAAGATCGATGGATTCGCTCGCTTTCCATTTCGGAGGATCGGGGGATGGTTGTGCGCTTGTTGGATTTGTAATTTGAGCGAAATGCGCAAGGCGATTTAATCTCTCAATACTAGAATTTGGTTATACGAATATTTTTTTTTTTTATGGTTGTGGTTAATAATAGTAAAAACAAATTCTGATTTGTTTGTTCAATTCAATTCAAAATATATGAAGGAACATCAAAAATATCGTTCAATGTATCAAATTGATTCAATCTTCCAGTAGTGGAATACTTTGATGATTGTATTTAGTCAAGTAGTAGAAACAAATTCTGATTTATTCGTTCAGTTTAATTGCAATCCAAAATATATGAAGGAACATCAAAAATGTCATTCAATGTATCAATTAATTCAATCCTCCAGCAGTAGAATTCAATTAGTATCTGGTTACACGAATATTTTGATGAGTGTAATTAATAGCAGTAAAAATAAATTCTAATTTGTTTATTCAGTTCAATTGAAATCCAAAATATATGAAGGACCATCAAAAATATCGTTCAATGTATCAAATTAATTCAATCCTCCAGCATTGGAATTCAATTAGTATCTAGTTATGCGAATACTTTAATGATTGTGCTAATAACAATAAAAACAGCAAAAACAAATTTAATAGTAAAAACAGTAAAAACAAATTCTGATTTATTCGTTCAGTTCAATTGCAATTCAAAATATATGAAGGAACATCAAAAATATCATTCAATGTATCAATTAATTCAATCCTCCAGCAGTAGAATTCAATTAGTATCTGGTTACAAAAATACTTTGATGAATGTAATTAATAGTAGAAATAAATTTAATATTATATATAATAATTTGTTTGTTCAGTTCAATTGTAATTCAAAATATATGAAGGAACATCAAAAATATCATTCAATTGATTCAATCTTCCAATAGTAGAATAATTACACGAATACTTTGATAATTGTATTTAGTCAAGTAGTAGAAACAAATTCTGATTTATTCGTTCAGTTTAATTGCAATCCAAAATATATGAAGGAACATCAAAAATGTCATTCAATGTATCAATTAATTCAATCCTCCAGCAGTAGAATTCAATTAGTATCTGATTACACGAATATTTTGATGAGTGTAATTAATAGCAGTAAAAATAAATTCTAATTTGTTTATTCAGTTCAATTGAAATCCAAAATATATGAAGGACCATCAAAAATATCGTTCAATGTATCAAATTAATTCAATCCTCCAGCATTAGAATTCAATTAGTATCTAGTTACGCGAATACTTTAATGATTGTGCTAATAACAATAAAAACAAATTTAACAGTAAAAACAGTAAAAATTCAAATTATTCGTTCAGTTCAATTGCAATTCAAAATATATGAAGGAACATCAAAAATATCATTCAATGTATCAATTAATTCAATCCTCCAGCAGTAGAATTCAATTAGTATCTGGTTACAAAAATACTTTGATGAATGTAATTAATAGCAGTAGAAATAAATTCTAATTTGTTTATTCAGTTCAATTGCAACTCAAAATATATAAAGGAACATCAAAAATATCGTTCAATGTATCAAATTGATTCAATCTTCCAACAGTAGAATTCAATTAGTATTTTACATAAATACTTAGATAGTAACAAATTTTAATTTGTTCGTTGTTGAGTTTGATTGCAATCCAAAATATATGAAGGACACCAAAAATATCGTTCAATATATCAAATTGATTCAATTTTCCAGTAATAATATTTAGTTAGTATCTTAAACGAATACTTAAATAGTAACAAATTCTAATTTGTTCGTTCAATATATCAACTTGATTCAATTTTCCAGTAATAGAATTTAGTTAGTATCTTACATGAATACTTAGATAGTAACAAATTCTAATTTGTTCGTTGTCAATTGCAATCCAAAATATATAGGGGACACCAAAAATATCGTTCAATATATCAAATTGATTCAATTTTCCAGTAGTAGAATTTAGTTAGTATCTTATACGAATACTTAGATAGTAACAAATTCTAATTTGTTCGTTGTCGATTGTAATCCAAAATATATGGGGGACACCAAAAATATCGTTCAATATATCAAATTGATTCAATTTTCCAATAATAAAATTTAGTTAGTATCTTACACGACTACTTAGATAGTAACAAATTCTAATTTGTTCGTTGTCGATTGCAATCCAAAATATATGGGGGACACCAAAAATATCGTTCAACGAATCAAATTGATTCAATCTTCCAATAGAATTTAATTAGTATCTGGTTACAGGAATACTTTGATGATAACAAATTCTAATTTGTTCGATTGCAATCAAAAATGTATAAAGGAAAGATCAAAAATATCATTCAACATATGGAAACTCGATACAACAATTTTGAAGGAGGATCAATCTTACAAACCTTCAATTGTAATAGAATATATCCCACGAATCTTTTAGAGCATTCAAAATCATCAAAAAATCAAAAAATCTTATCAATCTTCAATAACGAGGCTACAAGTCAAGTACTACAAACAAGATATCTCTACCGCAATTTGTACGCCAATCAAAACCAAAAAGACATTAAATCCCTATCCGTCCACCACCGTTCCATCATCCACGATCTCTGGCCCACGTAAGACCAGCACCCGTATCATCCAAAAAAGATCCTCCCTCCCCCCCTTTCTCCCAACTCTGCTTCGCTTCAGGGCCGATCGTTAAACTGATTTCGAGAGCGTGGAGATCGTTGGCCCGTTGGGCAGGTCCACGTCCAGCCCACATAGAAGAAGAGAGGCCCAGCCTTCTCTTTCTGTTCGAGCGAGGTCGCGTGACCCCGAAGCGTAGACGCGACCGCAGGCTTCCAGGTTCACAAACAGTGAAGCCAGCCGCAAGCACACGCGTGCGCACGCACGCACACACACACCTGTGCGCTCGTGCACGTGATGGAACATGCGTGTGGACGCCTCGTAAGGCGATGGAATGCGCCGGTCCCCCGGTTTCTTCTCGGATGGATGGCTTTGTCTTCGTGATCTGACGTCTCGCTCTGAAAGCCACTCGTCCGCGAACGCGCCTCTTCATCGCTGGGACAACACCAATCCTCCACCTCCATCGCTTTCTCTAATCTCCTCTAATCGAATTCCACTCTTGACTTTCCCTCTGGCGTGGTCCACCGAAATGATCGATTTAGGCTCGCGTTACTTTTTCAACGATTTGGGTTGATTAGGGAGGGTCTGGATGGGTGAACTTTATAGTCTTAGGATTTTTAGAAGGGGAATTTAATATCGTTTGGTTATGTCTAAAGTTACGTGTTTTAGATTCTTATGAGAGGTGGCATTAAAAGATCGTCTCTTACGTAACCTTTGGTTCGAATTGTTAGTCTAAAGTTTAAGTATATTAGGTTAAGTTTCGTGGAATTGGAATGAACTATCGAATTTTGGTAAAAATGATTGGCAAAAGGTGCTTGAGTGGTGAACTTTGGATTGGATTGTTAAGAGAAGGTTAGGTTAGGTTAGGTTTGTGAAGGATGCGCATAGTTGTTGGTTGACTGATGATGCAGTCTTACTTGCATGACTTTCTATGGTATCGTTAGTGAATCCTTCTTTTGGAATGTTGGTTTAGATATATAGTTATACCGTTTTGGTACGAGCATTTATATATTCTTTTTACGAGATCGTGGAAGTGGAATGATAGTAAGCTAGGTTCTGTTACTCGTGTTCATGAATGATTAGAGACTTCAGCTTAAATTGGTTTGTCGAGAGAATGGTCAGGTAGCTTGATAAAGGACATTCATAGGTCGATCGACAGTGAAGTCTCTATAATACTTCGTTGGAGAGTTTCTCTTTCAATATGTGAAGAATATTAGTATTGGTTATTATGATAGATTGGGCTTATAAGTATTGATTATGATCGTGCAACTATTCTGCTGTTGGACGGAATTGAGGAAATGAAATGATGATATTTGTATGATTATATTTGATGTAAATATTGTCACATTGGTATTTTGAAATATTCTTTATTAATTAAAAAAAAAGAAAAAAAAGAACAGTGTCGAAATAATTTAATTATCGAATTAAATAAAAGCGAAAAGTATTCGCTCGAAATAATTCCATCTGTGAATGTCTGTTTATCATTGATCCTGAATAATTTATCGGTTGTATAATCTCTGCTTAAATCTCGTGTTCACGTAATGCATAAAACTCATTAACCCACGGGGTCAATCGTCTTGACTATGATGGCCTGTTAGAAAGTCCACGACAAAATACATTGACATGAATATGCAACAGTAAAGCACATAGAATTTCAATGAAACTTTTCTGACGAGCCATGGATGAGAAAACGTACGATGCTGTGAAACAAAGTTATGGATGGAAAACCATCGCATTTTTCCATGGTAATTTTAAAACGAATGATTGGATAACGTGTTTCTATTCTTGGAAAAAATTTTATAAACTATCGATAATAATAATAGTATTGGATTAGGAGAGAGAGAAAGTAAAAATTGAATTCGAAATTATGAAATTGTTATATTTACGATTTATGATTGATTAAGAAATTTTTTATTTTAATAATCGTGTACGAATTTTATTGGAAAATTGATAAAGCAAAAAAGCGAGTGGAAATTTATTTTTGTCCAATCGTTAAAAAAAGAAGAACAGTAAAATTGTATAGAAGGATATAAAAAATTAAATATATTCTGACATATCATAAATATTAAAATAAATCAGTAACATCTTTGGAATCGCTTCCAGCCTCCGAATCGATGTAAATTTTCAACACCGTCACATCAATTTAATTATACGACTATCGGCATTCGATTGTAATGTCATCAATATTCAATAATTTATAATGTCAACTTAAGCCTTGGGCAATATAGAAACGTAATTATGGTAATGATCTCTTGGACACAATATTTTGTCCTGTGAGTGCTCCACGTGTCATGAGATAATATTGGATTCGATATTAAAATTTGCCTTTATAGAAATATTTCGTATATTATAATAGCACGCTTCCTTTCTTTTCTCTTTCGTTATTTTCTATTTCATTTGGATGTAAAAAAAAAAAAAAAAAAAAATGTAAGTAACATGTATGCAGTTACATTTTTTAAATATATACCTATGCATAATAGTCTACTGGCCATCTTTCTCTGCCATAGTAACAGAAGTGCAAATACTGCTAATTGAGTGTAACTGACAGGACGTTCGAAAAATAGAGATTCAAGGAACGTGAATGTTTCAAATTAAGTGACGACAGTGAACTCTGTGTATAGAATATATTAATAACTCATATGTTTACAGAGGGACACAACTCTCGTAAAGCTGTTAATAAATAAGCTGCATTTTACTTTCCATGACCTGATATATTTACAAGAAACAATTAATCGTTCGATAAATACTGTATAACACTTTCTTAGAGATAACTATTTCGAGTTATAATCTCCTCTATATTTAAATTATAACACGAGAAAAATATATTTTTTACGAAGCTTTTATTTTATTTCTATAAAATTCAAATAGAATATCGTTCACAATATTGCATTCCTTTACCTTTGTCTTTCAATCAATCCAATTGATTTTAATTAATTAATTAATGTTATCCATATATACTTTACTCTTCTCCAATTTAAATAAAATTCGTGGCGAATCATCTATGAACATATCAAATCACACGCGCCATCTACGCGCCATCTTCAGTTTTACCAACCGTCATCAATCCACCACGACCGCCTGTCATCGAGAGGCGATCTCCCTCAAAAACGGCCATTTTGCAAAAGCAGAAAAAGCAACGACCTCAAATTGATCGATCCTCAGCGTATTCAATGGCCGTGCACCGTGTGTCCAGTCGAGGTAATTAATGAATCGTTCACACACCTCGCCCACGCTATTCGTTTCCGTTCCCTCTTCTTTCCAGGGAAGAGTTTGAAACGAACTTCTCCACTTGATGCAGTTCGTCGTCAGCGCGGTATCGTTCGACAATTAATCACCCAGTGGCGACCACCGTTCGTGTGTCGGGATCCATTAACTGACCGATTCCCTTTTTACACCGCCGCCAACCTTGCCACACTTCCGAGTTTGGCGAGCCGCGGAAAGACCTCCATCTCGCGGCCGAATAATCATTTGTTCTCGCGTGCACCGGCCTCGAATTGGCTGGCTCAATTAATGGAAATTGAATCGTCGTGAATGGAATTGTTGATTTTCGAACAGAGAGATGAGTCTGTTTGGGAACGCAAGGATATATATATATCTTTGTGGATAAAGAGAATGTATTTTATAGGTTAGGTTTCGAAGACTTCGAATCGCATAGGAATTTATTAAGATCAAAGTATTTAATCTAATCAGATTAGTATTTTGACAAGTGGAAGTATGAATATATAAATTCACAAAGTATTAGGTAAATAATGGGAACGCAAGGATATATATATCTTTGTGGATAAAGAGAATGTATTTTATAGGTTAGGTTTCGAAGACTTCGAATCGCATAGGAATTTATTAAGATCAAAGTATTTAATCTAATCAGTATTTGAAATGGAAGTATGAATATATGAATTCTCAAAGTAGTAGGTAAATAATGTCATCGAGTTTGAATTATTTCCCGTTCATGGCGCCATCTGAAAGAGCGTTCTTTCGTTTTTAAGAAGAATCGTGACGAGAGTTTCCGGTTTTGTTTATTTTTTGCATTCCAGCTTAGGAAATTAGCTGTTGAAGCTATTTTAAAATTGTTTACACGCCACTGGTACAAAAGAAGATATGAAGATATAAATTCAGAAAGTATTAGGTATGTAAAGTATTAGGTGTGCAAATAATATCCCTTCCTCTTTTTTTCTATGTTCGTAACTTCTGACCGAATTCGAATTATTTCCGTTCGTGGCGCCATCTGAAAGAGAATTCTTTCGTTTTTAAGAAGAATCGTGACGAGCGCTCCTCTTAAGAATTTCCGGTCCTGCTTATTTTTTGCATTCCAGTTTAGGAAGTTGTTCAGCTGTTGAAGCTATTTTAAAATTGTTTGCATGCCACTGGTACAAAACGTGGAAAAAACTTGGAAGTTTTAATTTGAAAGACGACGATGAATTAGAGGAATCGCTCGAAAATTCAACCCAGAAGAATTGGCAGAAAGATTGGAGGTCAATTTGCGGTACCCATCTTATTGAAATAATTGAATAATCTTGTACCTGATTTATATAATAAAATCTTGAAAAGATTTTGGAAAAAGAAAAGAGGAGGAAAGAACTATCTCTATCCAATTGAGCAATTAATTGTCTTATTTATCATCAATCTAATCGATTGAATCTCTATAATCTCTATACTTCTTTTGCTAAACCATTAAAACCTTTTTTTAAATAATTTCAACGATATTATTAGCCACCCACATCCCTCCCCCTCCGAGACTGACAATTTATCCTTCGCCCCGTTAATCGTTGTCCGCGACAAGCGAGTGTCTCCTTCGTGACAATAACGAAAGAGCATCATCGACGACTCGTCGAAAGACAAGACCTCGCCGATGTTGTATAATGAATGGATCGTTCGCACCTCGCCCACGCCAAACCCTACCCTCCTTCTCTCTCTCTCTCTCTCTCTCTCTCTCTCTCTCTCTCTCTCTCTCTTTCTCTGTTTCCCTTTCTTCGCTCGCGAACAGCGCGCGATCGGCACGATCTCCTAGGAGGCAGGGCCCGGAGAGGTCGATAATTAATTACTTTGAGCGATCGAGGGCCGTAGATCCCGCGGAGCTGACTCTCCATTGGGAGTAGTAGGCCAATTTGTCAGGGCAGTCACGCGCTTTTCTACGAAGCCACCGCTGACAATGAGTAAAAGGGCTGTCGTGGCTGATTACTATTCCGCGGACGAGCGTAAACGCGACTCGAATCGAACCAGGGATGGCCTCTCCATCGCCATCCTCCGCGCGCGCCTCCCTCTCCGACCTTTCTGACTTTGTTACGAGCCGCGTATATTAGATAATTGATGGGACGCGCTCTGCCGAGATTGGGACAGATCTCTATCTACTAAAGAGACGGATCACTTTCCCCTTCAACTTTGACATTTCGTGAATAAATTTAATGCAATAAGTTGTTTACGCGTTAAGAATGGAATATCGCGAAATTCGTTAAGAATTCTGTGAATATATATATATATCGTATGATGAATAACGAATTTATCGTTCTCGAATTTATCGTTGCTTGCTCGAGATCGGTGAAACACACAAATCACGGGGAGGGAAGGGGAAAGGGGTTCGATCGTAGGACAAGTAAATTAATAGCCTGGAGAGTCCTGAAAGTGGAAATCGAGAGAGGGGGGGGGAGGAGGGGGACAAATTTGCCAGAATAATCGTTCACCGTGCAATCGTGGAATTAACAAGCCGGTAAAAGGGCAAGCATGTCTTGGGTTGTAGATCCAGCTTCTGAATAGAGTCACGTTGTCGCTTCGACGACGACACACGCCACGATTTTCGCAATATTAATCGTTGCAACCGGCTTCCCTCGTGTCGAATGCTTATGCGCGATCCGTGTCTCGTCCGAGATCTCGTTCTTCTTTCACGTCGGCGGATGCGGATCGTGCTGTTCGAATCGCGAAAAATTGAAACCGAAGGGGAGAAAAAGAAGAGAAAAAAAAAAAAAATGAACGCGGACAAATCGTCAATTAATTCACGGCAACTCTTGCAACCTTAAAATGGCCGTGGTCACTTCTTGCGAGAATCGATTAGCGGCGCTGTTGGATGCTCTCTAACGTGAATGTTAAAGTGGACGAAAGTAAAAGAAATAGAAAAAAACATAGGTTGATTCTAAGATTTTCAATGCCTTATCCGGCATTTTTGCGCGAAGATTTATAACTCAACTTTAAAAATTGAAGAAATTCAACTATTTTAATACGATAATCTCGAAAAATGTAAAAAATAATTATTTTAATCGTCCACAAATCTGTACACGTAAATGTCAAAGTAGATGAAAGTAAAAGAAATAGAAAAAAATATACATAATCCTAAAATTTCAATGCCTTATCTAGTATTTTCAAAATTCTTATTCCTTTCTCATTATAAATTCTAAAAATACGCGAAGATTTATAACTCAACTTTAAAAATTAAAGAAATTCAACTATTTCAACACATCTCGAAAAATATAAAAAATAATTATTTTAATCGTACACCACAAATCTGTACACGTAAATATCAAAGTAGATGAAAGTAAAAGAAATAGAAAAAAATATACATAATCCTAAGATTTCAATCCAATATTTTCAATATCCAATATTTTCGAAATTCTTATCCCTTTCTCATTATAAATTCTAAAAATATAACGAAGATTTCTCTAGCTCAACATTAGAAATTAAAGAAATTCAACCGTTTTAATCGCATCTGTAAAAAATGTAAAAAAAAAAAAACAATTACTTTAATCATTCGCAAATCGATTAAAAAAAAATTCCAAGGAGTCGCTTTCCATCATCTCCCGATTCGACTCGTAACGGCTTCTTAAACACCTCATCAACGGTGTCCCCCCAGAACCGTTCTTCTCTTTTCAAGCGAGCAACCACCANACTTTAATCATCCGCAAATCGATTAAAAAAAAATTCCAAGGAATCGCTCTCCATCATCTCCCGATTCGACTCGTAACGGCTTCTTAAACACCTCATCAACGGTGTCCCCCCAGAACCGTTCTTCTCTTTTCAAGCGAGCAACCACCACCTGTCGATCGTTCCGGCTCGATCCGTTTTTCGCCCGATTGTTCCAGGGAAAGGCGATTGTTCCAAGGATCGATGGGACTCGATTCTCTCCCAAGTCCAAGCATGATCGTCCCGTCCCGTCCCACGGCCGTTTTCGGAGGCGTCACGTAGCCGGGTGGCCGTGCACCGAGAGGCCACGCCGCCCGCTGCACCTGCCAGGTCATTAGGGTACAAACGCCAGGTAGAGATCGACGACGTGGACGAAGATGAAGAGACACGCCGACCTTTCGGCTCGAAACGGGATTGAAAGCGAGTTTGGGAAGAGAATGATGATGCGGAGGAAATGGATTTGAGCACGAGGATACGGAAGTATCGCGCGAAAAGTGAAGCTCTTTTCAATTTAGTTTGATAGTTCTAGAAAACAAGATCTGTCTAAAAGTATTTATTTTTTTTATTTTGGAAAGAAATTGTAATGAATTCAACGGACCGAAAATTCTTAGATCTGTAAGAAATTAGAAGCAATATAAACAGATATCGTATTCCTTTTATTTTCATTGATTAGGAAAGTAAATCGTTCGTTTCCTGCGTCTATAATGTTCATTTCTTAACGAGTTCAGATGTACTCTTTTTTTTTTTATCTCGTCTCGATACAAGAATAATTTTCTCGCGAACGAGCTACTACGATAATAGAACGGAAATCAGAAGAAGATTATTTCTCAAGACGAATGAAAAATGGAAGTCGCCTTCATTACGTGTAATTACGCTATTTAAAAAAGGGGGAAAAAATTGTACAAAAAGTTGATTACAAATTTTAAATTTATCTATGCATTTTCAATGACGATATTAATAAATAACACGTCGTAACATCTATCTATATATATATCTCCATTGAATTATTATAATATTCTATATAAACGACGGAACAAAAACGATAGAACAATATTATATATTTCACAATCACGTGGAGATGGAAGATGTACGGAAAGAAATCGACAGAAAATGGAGAAACGGAACCAGGATACGCGGTGGTAGATCGTGCAAGAAAGAAAGAAAGAAAGAAAGAAAGAAAGAATCCAGGGAATTGCGGTTGGCTAGAGAAGAGAGGTTACGAGAGGGAAGAATAAGGAGGAAGGGAGAAAGAGGGGGAAAGCCGCGTCGAGAAAGGACCAAGGAGGAGGTACCCGTCACGAACTGCGGGCTAATTGTCCGGGAGATTGCTCCTGCAGCCTGCTGTGCGCTGCTGTTGCTGCTGTCTGTCCTGCACGTTGTTTCCTCGACCTCGAGCCAACCTCTGCCCGTCCTTAAGATCTTGATCCTCTCGGGGAATCGAGCGGATCTCGCCCCGCTTGATCCACGACGGGATCCTTATTGTTTCGTCGTGGAAAATTTTTAAGATCGATCGATCTGAATTATTGCCAGAACTGAAGGTATAAATTTTCATATTTAGAAGAAATTTGTGGGAACGAGGAAATCAAGAGGAGAAAAGAAGGAGTTGCACAAATGATTCGTTGTTGTTGTTTTTCAGGGTCATTATAGATTCTGGAATAATTGATAACAATTGAAAAGGAAGAAGCGTTGATCGCCGTAAGATAAACAAGAGGGGGCACAAAATGAAGGAAATGATAAAGAACATGGCGTAATAAAAGCTAGGGGAACAGGATTATTAGCGGTATAATCGCTTATTATTGCGCGAGCACGTGCATCGACTAAATTATATTACACTTGACGATGCTGATATTTCCTTCGAGATGTTCTTGCGGTTTCGTTCGATTGCGATTTTATAAGGTATCCTAAGGTAATCCAACCGTATAATAAAATTATTGGATTGATGTAATAGAATTGTGATAAAAATCATGAGTGAGCGTGGTGCGACGAGGAGAAATAATAATGATTTATAATGAATTATAAAGATGAGGATGAACGTTTCTTATTTACGAATGAGGTAAAAGTTCGACAAAAATTTGACAAATGGTAGAATTATCTACCAATAATCTATCATTCGAAATTTGTTTAATATTAATTTTCGTTTCGTTTAATCTATCGATATAAACAAATACACTAAGAGAAATCGCAAACTGTACAATACGCTGCACAACGCTAAAATTAAATCGAACTAAATCTACATGCACAGTTGCACACTTGTGTAAATACTAACCAAGAGATCGCTGCCCCGCAGGAGCATAAATCTTCCGAAACAAAGAAAGATGAAAAAGAAAGAAATCAAAGGTCTGAGCAACTAGCCGGCTAATTATTCCACACTATGTATCCCTTCTTGCCTTGCAGTAAGTCGGCCAGAAGTCGAGAGATCCTTGGAGGCACGGTTAATATTCCCAAAGAAATTTATGCGACCCGTAGTGAGCGCAGCTCCGCCATAAGTTACGTAATCCAGCGCATGGTAGCACGTACTAGCCAAAGTGGCGGCGACGATAAATCTTCGAAACGCGGTAACTCACGATGTTTCTCGCCTGGTGAGCCGAGACACACGAGTTGTCCCGGTGTGGAGAAACGAGGAGAGGAGCCGCGTCTCCTCTCTGGTGGGGGAGAAGGGCGGGGAGGAACGGAGAAAAAGAACGAACTATAGATGATGTCGTGCGCCAGAAATGTTGGATCGAACGCAACAAGTTGTTGAAGGTGATGGATCTTTGACGTGTATTCATAATGGGATTCGCTTGGAATTTGGTAAATCGAGGCTCGAGATTTAGGGAAATTTGAATCGGCGATCCGAAAATTAGGTATGTGGAAAAAGATCGGCAGAGGAAAATTTTTGGAAACACGAATATTTTATTTCGAGTGACGATAATTATGCGATAACGAAGCGAATAAAGTTTTAAGAAAAGATTTTAACGACTAACATCAATTTTCTTCTGATACTGAAGAGTCATTAAAACCCGTCAAACAACTGTCACTATATTTCAATTTACTCATTGTATGAAATTTCATACATTTCATCCCCACGTCGAATTCATTAAAACCAATCAAGCAACTGGCGCCATATTTCAAACACAGTCGTATTTCAATCCATCTTTTATCTCAGTGGCTGACCTAATATATTCAATGTCATCGTATCTGGCTAAAAACAATCCTACCTTCCCTCGTCCTCTTTCTCATCAAATCCATATATACTTCACGCCTGAAAAAAAACTTACGTTCCTCACTTCCTAATGATATTCCCAACATTGAACTTGAATCCAACGTGATTTTTAAACAAAAAAGCCTCGTTCAAACCTGCTATTACTCTCCTCTCTCGAACACTCTAAAAATTCCCGAAGGCTCATTCATCACGGTGGCCATATTGGTAACGCAACGAGGTGAAAACATTTTCTTTTCACGCTCGCTACTGCAAGAACCGAATCCATCATCCTCGTGCCGTCAGGTAAGGCCGACTTACACTCGTTCAAAACTCACGATAACCTCTTTTGTACCACTTCTATCGGTCTTTCTACCGATCGCTTTGTTGCAAAATGTCGATAAGAAAGCTTGTTCTCGATTAATAAATCACGGACGAGTGGGAATAATGGGCGAGATTTCCGGGTAAGGAGGCAAGAAAACAACGTTAGCAACGACTAATGTCCCGAAGTTGTGCCGACGGTGGGTCGACTTCGGCGTCGTGTCATTCCGTAAAACAAGGAGAAACGTGCCGCGGCAAGAAATTTCTCTAAATCCGCTCCAACGTCGTGCAATCGATCGATGTCTCTCGATCTGACTCGCTACAGTTCTTGCCACCGCACGACACCATTCTTATCTCTTTTTTCCCTCCCTTTCTATAATCTATTTCTTCGCCTCCTCTCTCTTCTTTCAATGTTTTTCTTCTCGCCGAGACTAATAGCTAAACGTTTGAAACGTTCCTAACTCCTCCATCTTCATTAGCGACAGGAGAGATAATTTTCAATAGAAAACGTGTCGCATCTTCGAAATAAAAAACCACTACACAACTTTTCAGTAAAAATGTATAATCCCAAAAATGACACGCAACATGATGATCACGACCAAAACTTGATCCCAACCTGTATCTCTATCAACGACATAGAGAGGTAGCGATAACTTCAAACAGCGTGTATCGTCTTCAAAAAATAAAAAAGGAAGAAATGGTATCCACCGCTATATCGATATTTCGAAAAATGTACCATCTCAAAAATGAACCGCTCAAACCTGATCCTAACCTCTATCTCTATTCTGATACAGGAGAGATAGGAATAATTTCCAATAGGAAACGGCGTGTATCGTCTTCAAGGTGAAAAATGAAGAGCGATGCCCCGATAATGGCACACTCGAACGCACCGATAAACCCCTCGAAATAATCCGACTTCGGTTTCAATTATCAGCGATGTCGTCGAGACAGGGGAGCACCGCCACGTACATACACCGGTTATTTCACGTGCTCGATAACGTTGAATCGTGATCGGCTACCGGTCAGCGGCCGGCAGAGTACACGAGAAATATCGCGTGTAAAACACGAAGCACGCTCGTGTTCGTTTGCTTCGACGCGTAGGACGGTTGCACGTATCTAACGAAACTATACGATGCGTGATACCGGCCGTCGCTTTCCAACCTTTCCTCGCTCGTAGAACCGGAATTTCTTCTAGGCAAATCAGGCTAATTTTTCTTCTCTTCTTTTTTTTTTTTTTTTTTTCTTTTTGATTAAGTTTACATATGCTTTAACCATCGTTGCACGACGCTTGGAACGGATGTTTGAAAAAGTTGACAGGTTAGATAGGTTAGGATAGATATACGTTGTACGCTTGGAAAGTGGAAAAAGGGTAAATAGTTTCGTGAATTTTGGTACTTGTGATCTCTTGAAGATACACATTATTGGTTGAGATAATGAAAGGATTAGTAAAATTTTAGGTTAGGTTTTAAAAACTTCTTTAAGTATGAATGTAATTCCATGTGAATGATTTCGATAAAGACAAGAAGATTGTGGATTTTTAAATAACAATTTTGAGAGTTTCTCTGATTTCGAGTGGAATTTTAACGATGATATAATGTTTCCTCGTTAGGAAAGTTTCGCGATAGGAAAGAATGCTAATTACGAAGGAAGACGTTGACGAGACCGTGTCAATCGTATATATTGCAGTTTGAGTTTCAGATTTAAAGTATTTAATGTGTGGACATAAACTTTGTCTCCTGCTTATTTTATCCTTATTTACGAAGAATAATTGATATATCTTGACGTACTCAAGTCACTCAAGTACGTAGCCGAGGAATATGTATTTATTATTTTTAGAACATAACCTAACTCTGAATCTATCAGACCATTTTAATATCCCATCAATCATAAATCTCACAATTCCCTCCTTTGAATTATCTAAATTACCCAAAATCCGCGTCCAACAAAAACCATTAATCGAAATTCCTAATTCCGTCTAGTCACGTTCGAAGAAAAATCGCATCGTCGAGTTCGAAACGCGAAGCGATCGTCAGCCATTCGAAACGATCAATCACGAACATCAATCACGAACATCAATCACGAAGTGAATATCGAGGGAACAGATGCGACCAGGCTGTCCAGCATCGGAATAAACGCCGCGTCAGCCGGTCGTGTACGCGGTCGCGTGCAAGAGAACGCCTCTGTAACGAAAGTAGCACGTGTAGAAGAAGCATAGGGGGCGGTGTGCGCGCGCAGGTATATACACGGTGGCTGACCAGCGGAGAGAAGCCGTGGCTCGAGGAGCTCGAAAGCCTGGAGAGGTTGGGGCGAGGTGGTGGCCCCAGGGCGTCGGGTCACCCAGATTTCAATCTAGATACAGCATTCCTCGGTTAATTAGTACTGGCTGACTGGCCGTGAGCTCCATCATTGGCCCGAACTCCTGCTACGTGTCTGCTACTCGAGGAGCCCGTCCTATGCCCTTGCCTGTCCAACCAACGCTGACGCGTATCTCTCTCTGTTCAATTTGTGCTTACGCGTGTCTCTCTTTCCACGTTGGATACGTCGATGGTTGTTTTGCGTCGGTGCAAAGTCGGTGTGGTAGTGTAGCCTTCCTAGGATTTTTCATCGTGCAATGGTACATTCCTTGGTGGAATCATTTTCTTTTTTTTTTTTCTTTTCATGATGCATTTTTTAATTCTTTAATATCAACGTAATTTTTGTTTTGACAGGTTTTCGATGGGAAAATTTTTTAAAGTAATTTTTTAAATCTAACCTAACTATTTCTTTCAATATTTGAATTTTATGGAACACGTTAATTTGCATATACTTTCGTTTCTATTTTATTGCGTAGTGGAAAAGTATATATTCTAATTGAAAATAGATAAACGTGAAGTTTAAATGTTTGAAGGACATGTTTGTGTTAAGATAAAAAAGAATTTTAAAACAATTCAATTTGCATTTGAATAGGTTTTTAGTTTCTTAATATTAAATACTAGAAGATTATCAAATGATCTTCAATGATTCTTTTTCATAAAGAAAATGTGTATTCTAATTATGAAAATAAGCAAAAATGAAGTTTTAAATGGTTGAACAAGATTTTATTAAGATTATAAGATTATAATCCGCTTTAGAAGTTGGATTTGCATTTGAATAGTTTAATTTCTTAATATCGGAAGATTATCATCAAGAAGTTTCTTCTTTATGAGACAAGTATGTATTTCAATTATGAAAATAAAAAATAGCAATGTTAAGCAATTGAAGAAGAACAAGATTTTATTAAGATTATGACTTTAAAAAAATTTAATTCGCAACTAAATACAATCTTTAAATTTTTGAAGAGTAAGAAAAAGATATTAGTACTATCTTTTCTCGGAAATAATGAAATTCAAAAAAGTTTATGTTAATATTAAATATTCTGTATACGATGTATGAAATTATTGATCTTTTGACTCTCGATTATTTGCACAAAAAATATCGCTTAACCTAAACCCAACACAAAGCAACAAATCATCATTAGAGAGTGGAAGGACGTTCAAAGTCCTTCGCCAAGGATTCCACGAATTCTCGATGCGATGATCTAATCGCGCACAAGTCCAAGTCCCACTTTTTATCAATGATCGTCGTTTAACCTATAACACCAGCATCCCTTGAAGGCGAAAGGTCAATCATGCCGCTCCAAGACTCCAAGAATAATCATAAAACCGACATTCAATTTATATCGTCGAAAGAAAAAATGAGATAAAAAGAGTCTAGAAAATATGTATCGAAAAAATCGATCCTTAAAACGTTCAAAGAGCACGTTTGAGACCACACATAACCTAACTATTAGAAATATGTAAGCCTGTAAGACGTAGTTCGTATCAAAAATGACGCGAACTACATATCTTAGCCTAAGAAAGATCACAGAAAACTTATCTTTTCGAGAGTGGTGACGACGAAAAACAATGAATTCCAAATGGTGGAACGAGACTATTGCATAAGACGAGGCGGTGCACGATCGACATGGACAGATAATTCAGTTTCAGCACGGAACCACTCGCGAAAAGTCTGGTAATCAAGACAACTGTACCCCGCCAACCAACATTATATCGATATCATACGGTCGATCGTATAAAAGGTCAGAATGTTATTTTACCCTCTGCCTATCTGCTGCCTAACCTTTACGATCGATATCACTGATCTCATTAGAAGTTAACAATAAAATGTCGTGCCGGCTCGACCTATTGCCGCATTATTCTTGAATTCGTATTAAATCATTTCCTCAATCTGGGCCAATAACTTTTAGATATTTTCCTTATCTATTTTTTTTTTTTTTTTGTTTCCGATATACGACATGGACAATGGAAATTTCTTAATGAAATTATTGGTATTGGTATTGGTTCTAGACGAAGATTGATATGGAATAAAGACACGGATATTGCGATGAGATTTTATAAAGAGACTCGAAGAAATAGAATCTCGTGATGAGTAATTATTTTAATATTTTTGCATATTCTATTTTTATAATGTATTACATTTTTTTGTATGTTTCATTCTTTTCATAAATACATGAAAAGTTTGCAATTATTTATTGTTCACGAAATTGTTATTGGATTGGATAAACAGGGAGAGATTTATTTTCGTTCCATTGCCACAGTGTGGCGCAACGTGTCATTCTATCTCCATCCCATTCTATCTAAATCAAACTTATTTATAACTTAATAAATAAAAGAAAAGTTTTAATTGACATGTTTGTATAACAACTCGTGTTCTTGTTTTGATATTTAGAAGTTCTAGATCCTCTAGAGGAAGTGTCTCGAACATATCAACATCTTACATATGTTTTCTGAAGTGAGATATACACTTCATAATTAAATAAAAAAATTTACTAATCGGTAGTTTGTTAGAAGTAAATAATATTTATCATAAATGATATTTCTAATTCCAATCAACAAGTGAACTTTTAGATGTATATCGTTATAATGATAATTATTTTCTTAATTATTAGCATTTTTATTTACTCCTAAATTTGCATACGAGATTATTCGATTAATAAACAGGTATTGAATAATTTATAAGAAATTTATATCTTATAATAAATTATAGAAATAAATTGCTTAATACACTTATGTAACGTATCATAATCATATAAATAAATATATATATATATAAATCCACATTCGATTTCATTTCTGTCAAAAAAAATGATCGAGATCACGGAGAAATCTCAAAGCTCAAAACAAAATTTATATCGCTTGAGCTGAATTAAGAATAAATTCGAACAAAACGTTTCTCTCCTAATTATTTGCGAGTAATTAATAGATGTATCGTTGTTGTGCGATATTTTTTTTTTTTATCAAAAAGCTTTTCCACCAAAAGTGCAGAGGTTACCCATCGAGGTGAGACCGTGTAGCGGCCATTTTTTTCGTTCATGTGTCGTCAGCCACGGGATCAGAGGTCGATCGTGGAATTCAACGATCGTTGGAAACCGCAACTTATCGCGCCTCTGTATCCATAAATGAGCTCGGATCGTGTCTCGATTCCAATCGCTATGAAATCTAATTCATCATTGGATCATTCTACATCGTGGGACGAAACGGAGATCGGTAATCGCGTAAGCGATAACGATACGATGTAAAACAATCTTTGATCGGTAATAATCGGCTGTCAGGGTAGAATGGAAATTCATTGCGAGAAACATTGCCTTGGTTGGCCTAGATCCCAGGAAACCTAGTAGATTTCATTGGATTAACTGTACCTCAACACTCTTTGAGAAGTTTTTAATGCCAAATTGTTGGATCATTTGAAGAAATGAAGATATTAATCTCGATGAAGTTGATCGGTTTGGCATTTAAACGATGGATGGAACACTTTTGAAGGTGTAGAAGATTCTGAAATGTGGCGAGGTTTGGATGAAATGAATAGTAACAAACTTACAATTATAATAAAAGAAATTAAATTTTATAGATTTTATGATGATAGATTTTATAGATTTTATGATGATATATATAGATGTGATATATTTTCGATATTTTTTTTTTTTATTTATTAAAATTTTCTCATCATTGTCTAATGTAAAGTTTATACATTTGTATCGTAATGTATACATATAAATGAATAACAAAAATATTTATTGTGATTTAGATTATGTTAAAAATTATTTATTTCAAATGTATGAAATATCTTGTTATTAGAAAATAATATATTTATCATAAAATTTATTGTAAACTCTTATCACGAACTTAACATACCAAGTTAATTAATATATTGCTATAAATGTATTTTATAATAATATTTTGTGATAATACCCAATCACAGATTCATTAATATTAATCTCTATGGAATTATAGTAGCTCTAACGATTATTGTTTTCTGATCAAATATCAAATTCAGATATTAAGACGTTCTCTTCTAAATAAAATTTATTTCAGAATAGAAATCAAAAAAAAAAAAAATATTCGAATGTTTTTCGTAATTAATTAAAATCAAGCGATTATCAAGGAAATAATCGGTTTTCAAAAAAACAAAATTTGAATAACAACAAAAAGGAAAGAATGAAACCTCGAATAATTTCCAAAAATGAATTCCGATCTTTCAAAATTTCTCACCAAATCGAAACTTATCGATCGAAAATCCTTCCAATCTTTCGTACAACAAATAATATAATAACAACAACAAATAATATAATAATATAAAATAAAAATAGAAAAATAAAAAAGAAAAAAAATCCATTCCCTCCCCACGCAAGACTCGCCTTCCCTTCGTCGCCCATCAACAAATAAAACACAGCGAAAGTTTTCTCCGCCGAGCAAACGAGACACTCATTCCAAACAAATCGATTACGGCAATTAACACGAGACGAGGCATAACGAAGTACGACACGACGACAAACATCGCACGCCTATCAATCGTCGTATATATTTCTTTCCTTTCTTTTTTTCCTTCCTTTCTTTCTTTCTTTCTTTCTTTCTTTCTTTCTTTCTTACAAGGTGCACGTTAATTTATCCGACAAACCAGAGACCGAGCAACACACGGTGAACCGCCAACCAACAACATTCCCGGTCAACTCGAGAGAGTTGGGCCCAAACCAGAGTTCACCGACTTTCATAATCCAGTCAAAGAGTTATTGCACAACCAATAATCCTCCCCGATATAAAATGTTCGGCTTCTTATTGGTTGGACATGGTCCGCTAATTCGAACCGCTTAATCGAAATTGGCGATCGTTCGGTAACCACTTGTCAATATTTCAGATCCATGGACAGTGGCAATCCGTTATAGGGCTTTCGATACGTTCGATATCACGTGGGATCTGTCCTTCATGGTTACACGGTTCGGGAATTATATACGGCGATGCGAAAATTTTCAGAGATCGATCGTTTCTTGTAAAACTTGGTGATAAGAGGGTTGTTACAATGTTATGGTTCGTTGGAGTGAAGGAGAGAGTTTCCTTTTTCTTTCTTTTTTTTCTTTTTTCTTGTAACGTGTGTCGTCTGGTGGAATTAAGGGATTGGGAGAAATTACGATGATAAATCACGATAAAAACGCGTGATGTGGATTATTTGGAGGTTAGAAATGCATATTTCGATTTTTATTACGAAATTTCGAATTTTACGATAGATTCAATGAGACAATTGTTGTGCCTTCGTTTTGGAGAATCGTGCAATTTTAAAGTTTGAGCGAATGAATTGTAAGTGGGAACGGTATGCCACGATATACAAGCGTTTCAAAACATTCGATTCTTTAAACCGTTTGTGTAATCCCTTTGATTAGACATGTGCGGTGTAGATACGTAGAACGTAACCACAGAAGAAAGTAATCGGAATTGGCTACGAGCTCTCTTACGTGCGTCAAATGTCATCGACATGGCCTGTGAACTCTATGCATACGATAAGCAATTGCTGTAGAAACGTGAATGACCTATAGATATTCTCAGCAACATTTCAAACCGATCAACAGTCTCTCTCTGTTTTCTATCTCTGTTTTCTTTCCGCTCGTTCAAACGTGTTCGACTCGACTTCCATTTGAATTTTTAAACAAACTTATTACGAAGAAGGAAAAACAAGGAAAAAAAAAAAAAAAAAAGAAAGAAAGAATAAATTTACAAGATTTTGCATACTTGAGAACAAAAAATGATTGTTGTGAAACTGCAAATTGATTCCTAAAAGAAAATTAAATTATGATTTCATTCAATACACTACTATCATAAAATACAATTAATTAAAATTAAAACTACTTGTACTTTACATTACCAAGATGTGTCTCGCTATTCATCATAAATATAATTAGTGAAAAAAATATATATATAATTTAATCGTTTTCGTTATTAGTGAAGTAAATTTTTTTTTTCGTCATAATTCGAAATAATACGATTTAAAAGAAATCTTCGAGTAGATGAAATTTATTACTAATTTATGGCAAAACTTTACCGATTTCTAAACAAAAATCTTATTAATTCTGACGTTTTTCTTCCATCAAAGTTCCACCAACCGACAACTTTTGGGAATGGAAACAATGGAAAAGGTGGTAATCATTCGAAGAAAATAAGTTTCTATCGATGATACCACGATCCATTCGAAACGAGCTTGTTCGATTTGACGAACTTGGACGCTTACAAAGACCAGACGTACACAGGTTAAGTTGTCACCGTATCCCCTCCGCCAACAAAACGCTGGCCGTGGTTTCAAGAAGTATCGTAGAGGGGTATTAAACATGGAATCATCTTGAAATACCGTCAGATAAAAACAGCAGGCTACGACCTGGTGGGACGTGGTCAGGTCGGGTTACGCATCGCCTTTACAAACGACTGACCTCTTCCTTCGGATCGTAGGAGGCCAAGGAATGGAAGATAAAACGAAGAATGCGTTGCAATGGTTGGCCGGAGATTCTTCGAATTGAACAGAGGTCAGATAAGCTTCTTTGGGATCGAGAAAATTATTGATTTCTAACTTTCTCCTTGGTATTTCGATATTTTCGACTGTTCTTTAGCGATAATCCTTTTTTGTTATTATTAAAAAGTGAGCGAGGTTATCTGGCTTCGAGCGCCATCTGTATATGGGAAATTATTGCGCAGCGATGTCTCATTTCGCGAGTTCAAATTCAAGATTCGAAAAAAGATTTAATTCTAAAAAAGTTATTGATGGTTGTATGAGAAAAGCATAAATAAATGTTTGTTAAAAATATTAAAGATTATCTAAAATCGATAAAATTCATATTTACGTCGTTGATATAATAAAATATGTACACACAGTGGCGGATATTTTGACGAGCTTAATTATTGGTTTAATGCAAAATAGAAAAATATATATGAAAAAAAATTCCAGACTTGTAAATGTGCGAATCGTTTTTTCGATTTGCATTTAAGAAACGAAACTATTGGTGAAAAATTTAACGTGTTTTTTTTTTCTCAACTTTGTATTAAAGGTTTTTATAAAAATATTATTTTATTTTGGAATAAAATGGAGCTAGATAAGAAATATCGAAGGAAAATTTCGTTCGTTTCATTTTTAATATACTTAACGAACAAATCAAATATATCGTAACGTTAAAACATAATATTTACACCGATTTAAAATGGAAACACAGAATCTTCCATTTTTTTCTTTTTTAGAATTTGAATTTTCTAAAATATCTCTAGAATTTTAAATTTTAAATTAGCAACCGATTGTAAATTATTTTACATATTAGCGAAATTAAATACCAATTGAATATAAATACAAATATCATATTTACATTGTTACATCCTTTCCGCCAAAATAAATCAATATACTAATACTTCATCGAAACGAATTATTCCATCTACTAGAATTTCTCCCCACTCCACCTCAAAATCAATGAACCTCGTCCAACCATAATTACGCTTGAATCGCGCAAAACATCAATAAAGCGAGAGTTAAAAGTTACTAGGAAAATTGCACGTGTACTTGTATTTTCCACACTAACCTAAAAACATTTTACTGCACAATTTTCCTCGAGTTATACCTTTACATACCTACAGACATAATGAAGTCGTAAAAATAAAAAAGAAAGAACGAAAGAAAAAAAAAAAAAAAAAAAAAAGTTCGCAACTCAAAGCTAATGTCCAAGGATAAAGCAAACGCAATAACAAGAGTCTCCAACCATCTCTCAAGAAATTTACCACCATTTATCCAGGTCATTGTCACCCCGCAACTCCATTCCACACCATTTCCCCGACAACCCTGCCGATTGTTCGAGGCCGAGGGCCTCCACGCTAAACTCCTCAGCCACTAAACTGAACCGTCCACGGGAGGATTATACACGGGCGCAGGCCACTCCATAAAATCGCTCCATTTCCTCGAGCAAGGTCAAGCCTTTCGAGTTTCCCTCGAAGAGGAGGCTGGGATGGACTCATGGCTCAGCGTGCACTCTATCCGCTCTATCCGCGAGGAGGATATAGGTGTATACGAAACGAGCGTGTAAACGTCGCGTATTTCACGCCAATGAAAACCGCACGGATCATTACGGCCGATCGCGGTCGGACGAGGAAATATTCCGCTGCGGTCGGAACGTGTACGTTGCTGCTCCACTGGGAGGACGAAAATGAGAACTGCGAGGGGAAACACGGTGTCCGGTTTATGGGAAAGGCGAGGAAAAATCGAGCGTGTTATAGCGTGGAACGAATTGGATGCAGAGGAGGGATTTAAGGGGGAGAGGGATGTGATGGAGAATTCGTCGAAGGGTAAAAATTATCGAGGAGGAAAGGATTTTTTGGGAAGGAAAGGGAAAAATTCGGAGAAGTAATTTATTTATATATATATTTTATATATATTTATTATTGTTTATATATATTATAATTTATTAAATAATTTGTGCGAAAATAACGAGAGGAAAGAGTCGAGTGTGACGAGTTGGAAATGAGGTGAAGTGGTTGAATTGGACTTTTTTCTATAATATATATCCTTAAAAAAATAAAATGCGCGATCGATAAAGATAACCTAAAATTTACGAGAGAAAGAGAGCTCGGGAGGAAGAGTAAAGAAGGTTAATTAAATCGTGAAATCCCGTAAGAAATAGGAAACGATGTGGCAATGCGAGCAAAGCGAGGACCAAAGTCCAATAAAGTGGCCGATTAAAGGATTCCCGCGCATATTTGAACCGAAGAAAGGAAGAGAAGAAAAGAAAAGAGAAAAAAGAAGAAGACCGAAATCGATAAAAAGACCTCACCTTCCGAGGAGGCGGAATTAAGCAACATCAAAGACAGAGAAAGGAGAGAGGGACGTTGTAAAGGTAACACGATACAAAAAGAAGAAAAGAAAGAAAAAAAAAAAGAAAGGAGAAAGGTTCGAATTAACGAAGAGGCCGCGGAATCGTCGCGAGCAGATAAAGAGTAAAACGAGTGGAACTCGAAGGGAAAAAATAGTGATTAAAAAAAAGAAAAAAAAAAAAAAAGGAAACGAGAGAAACAAGGTGAACGAAAAGGAACGAATCGCGGGCAGATTAAAGAAGAGAGTCTTTCGAGGAAAAAAGGAGCAAAGTAGGAAAGAGGGAAACGAGCTTCTCAGCTGGCGAAAGAAGAAATCGAAGAGGGAGAGGACTACGGCGTTACGTTAACGCCCACCGAATCGTAGCATGTAGTATCACGAGGTTGAAAAAGGTAGGAAGAGAGACAGAGACGTTAGGGACCTGAACTGGTATACCTTTACGATACCGTCCCCCGCCATAAACGTCACGTATCTTTGGCTAAAGAGTGCTCGTAGTGGCGCCCCCCTTACCCGGCCCTTTATTAACGACGTGACTGCAAGAACTTCCGGGAGAAAAGAGACAGTGACAGAGTGGACAAAGGGAAAGAGTTAAAAGGGATTGTCCGATATATCTATTTGTTTCTTCTTTTCTTCCTTCGTTTGCTTCCTCGCTAAGGAAAGGCGGGGGAGGAGGTGTGGTTGATCGTTGATGTAAGGTTACCGGATATTTTTGACAAGGATTTGATCATTTTAGGACTTTATAAGAATAACATTTGGGGCGGACGAGTAAATTGGATATAGGTTTCGTTATAAATTTAACGCGATTTAATGATAAATCGGGATCTATATTTCGAGAAACAAAATGTGCGATATATTTTTGATACAAATGATACAAATGATTAAAAAGAGGGATTGATACGCCCTCTTTCCTTGAAACGAAAATACTCGATTTACAACTGATGAGATACGAAATTAATGATCACCGAGATTCCAGATTTTATAGGGAAGTGAAACATCGTAAAATTGCGTTTTACGTTTATAGAGAGCCACATAATGCTATTAATAATGCTATTAAAACCGCTAAAAGTGACCTGCCGTAAGTAAGTTAATTAACTTAATCGGATTAGAGAATACTTATTCCGATAATCTCGAACTTTGATATCTTATTTACGTAAGTTAAGTACAGAATCTTGTACAATAATCTCGAAATATCGATCTATTATTTTACATTCCATCTAAATTCGAAATAATTACATTTTTTTTAAATAAATTATAAAAATTTGGTGATACATTGACCGTATATTTTAAAAGTCCATCGTCATCTATTATATAATTCTTAATTCTTTTATGCATTCAAATTATCATAGACACCATATATTCAAAATTGTAAAAGAATTATTTACAGAGATTCGTATAGATACTGAATCTCAAACTCTATCCTCTTCCAATCACGATTTTCTTCACGATCTTTAAAAATATCAAATCCTCCTAACCTCAAACACTTTCACCAAATCTCATGTCTAATTCCCATTCGTGATTCCAAAACGCAATAAATATTCAATCAAAACACACAAACATTCCACGATTATAAACAATCATTAAAAATCTCAATTCAAAAATTCTCTAACCTCTCTTGCCAAAATCCCTCGTTCACAGTTCCAAAATGCAAGAGCAATCTCATTCGCAAACTTTCTCCTCACCTAATTCGATTTAAATCCGATTAAAAACCACCTTCTTACTTTTCCCTTCCTTCCTTCCTTCCTTTTATCCTCTCCGCGCACAATTCCTCGATGCTGGTCGAAATATCGACGAGTAAAAACGCGGCCTAACGATTCCTCCTCCGAGTGGAAGGCGGCCAACAGGCGGACAAGAAGGAGGGGAGGGGAGGGGAGAAAGAGAAAGAGAAAGAGAGGGGTCCGAGTGTCTTCCGATTAAGAGCGAGCTTGCGTTCCAAGGCGGTCGTAACGCCGCTCTAAGAGCCCGTACCTGTCCACGACCAGGTAATACCTGAAAACATGTCTCTATCACGAAGGGGAATCTCCCTCGTCGGGTAACGCCTTCGCATAAAACCGACGTTTTATCCCGTCTCAGCCGGCCGCGACGTGTTTACGGCGTTTCTATAGTCGACGGTGCAATAACCAACGTCCCTCGTCGCTCGTGGAGGCCACGAGGGCCTCCGAGAGGGAGGAGGAGCGGGGTTGGGGGAGATGATATTTTCGCGGGGCGGCGTCTAAATTAAGGTAGCGGCGAGGTATCCGGCTTTTTCTCCCCTTTTCCGGTCCGTGCAACGTAAGCTATGCCCAATGTTGACGTTGAGGCTCGAGTACAGGGGGACACCTCTAAATGTCTCCTCGTCGCTTCTTCTTATTTTTCCATTCGCGTACAGGATCATAATGGATGATACAGGTGGCAGGAGATGCAAGAAAAGTCATCAATCATCCATTCTCAACTCTCCATTAAGAGGAATAGTATATGTGTGTGTGTGTAAACATTTCTTGAAATAGATTCGAAAGAAGGAAAAGGAGAAATAAGAATTTAATAATATATTAAATAGGGAGTGAACAAGGATGGGATAATTGAGTAGCAAATTATTCCATGGGGAAAAATACGTCGAAAATGTAGAATGAAAGGTTTTTGTTTGAGCCCCCGTTTTTGAGAAAATTGAGTTTGAAAATTTGTGCGGCACTCGATCAACCGCGTGCTTGCAATAAATTGTAAACTGGATTTTAATCGAAAAAGAAAAAGGAAGAAAATTTATTCTACAATTTTCATTTCTTTTTCTTCGTGGAATAACATCCTGTTCATTTTTTCTTCTTCTTCTTTTTATTTATTCAATGTTAAATAATTCTAAATCAAAGTAACATTATTTTGCATTTTCTATATATATATATTTTTTTGAAGAATAATCTCAATCTATCCTACGTGATACTTTACGTATTTCTTTTTCTCCCTTTACTTTATTCTCAACTTCATTTTCTCGACGTCCTTCCGTAGTTGAGATTTCAAATCCTCCTTTTGCTTCTGCCATCTTTTGCTCGATGATCGCGTCCAGAGCAAGCTGTACGAGTCCAGATTGATCGATACAACTGTCTGCTCGGATATCAATTAATAGGCAGGCTAATTATGAGGCATATTTGCACGTGATACACCGGATGCAGGCGTGATACCAACATTGGCGTTCCAATGTTGGCTGGAGATCAACGCTTGGAAGGTGCAGCTGCTGTTACTGATTGAGAAACGTTTAATTGCTCCGTTGGCAGGCTTCGAGTTCGCGCTTAATGAGATCGTAAGTTTCATTGTAAGATAACGATCCGAGTTTTCTTCGTATCATTTTTTAGTTGTATTTGACAGGCAACAAGTTTCAACCACTAACAACGTCAAAAAGCTTGAGCTCGTTAAATAAGGATGTGTCAAAATTTAGACCGATATTAATTACAGATCTTGTTACAAATATTCTAATATTTACGAATATTATTCAACTGAAACAAACTGGATGAATATTACATTGAATATTTGTAGACAAGTAATAATATATCCATCCGATATATCCAAATTCTTAAGGTTAAACATACATCTACAAATTATTAAACGTATTATCAAACGTATTGTATAACCTCTTCAGACGAGACGTTTTTAACTAGCGAGGGCAGCACTAGCGCCACGAGAGTCGAAACGAAAAATTCTCTTCGACGAAGATCCGCAGCCAGGTGAATCTTAATCTTCCATTCCCGAGCAATCTACAGCATCGAAAAGAAGAAAAAACCACGCCACCTATGTACAAACTACAGACGTACGTTTCTTCGAGGCAGACTCGAAAGGAAAGAGAGGAAGGAAGAAAGGGAGGCCACCGTTTCCATACAATACGACGAATTAAAAGCATACGCGTACAGCACGCCGGAGGCAGAAATCGAAATGCAAAAGCGTCGATTGAATTTCACGGCGGACGGTGCGCGGTCCCGACACAGGTCCCGCCGTTCGAAAAATACGATTCACACGGTGAAAAGAAAACGGTGAACGACGTGGATGCCTCTGCCAAGCCGTTCTCCCGCAAGAAGGACAAACATTTTCGTATTCCGTCGGCGTTTCGTCTG
The DNA here is from genome assembly GCF_014066325.1 of Apis laboriosa. Lineage (NCBI taxonomy): Eukaryota > Metazoa > Arthropoda > Insecta > Hymenoptera > Apidae > Apis > Apis laboriosa. Next base: position 1,604,245 of record NW_025222278.1, read on the forward strand.
GCTTGTCATACCGACACGCCAGCGACGACGCACCGCGTCTTCGACTAACGTAGTTGGTAGGCAGACGTGCCAACCGAGCGCACGGCTAAATATGCCCGTAGTCACGGATCCATCGATCGACTCGAATGCACGCACCTGTGCTTTTGTTGCCCCCTCGCGACAATCGCCTTTCAATTTTTTTCAATTCTTTTTATCCTTTTTTTTTTCTCTCTTTCTCTTTTTCTTCTTCTTTTCTTTTTCACCGTGCGACGCGGCGATAAAAAGAGGGAAAAACGTGTAACGGGGCGACGAGCGGCGAATAGGTTAGGATAGTCAGCTGATCCTCCTTTGCATTTAACAGGTGGGATAGGTGATTCGTGGTAAATGTTTCATAGCGGCACGCCAATATATTTTCTTAGCAGGAATGTATTGTATGAGAAGGCAGTTGTGGTGAAAGAAGAATTTTACGTGGTTTCAGATAAATTTTGTGTCGAAATTTGTTGCTATTTCCGTGATGTAAAATAATTTTTCGAAATCTTTTTGATTTGTGGATAGATAAAGCAGAATGATTTCGAATAGAGTAACGTAAACAGGTGTCTATACATATATATATATATATATATATACGATTCTAGAGGGCGTTTTTATGTAAGCTTGAAGCAAACAGGTTTGGAGTATAATGCTGAAAATCCATAAAAAGATTCTGATGAATTTCAATGTTTTGCATTGAACGTGAAATAGTAGCAATAAAATAAAGAAGGAGTGGTTTCCCATTTTACGTTGTGTAGCAAAGTACCTTCTTCCATTTCAATGTGCATTTTCTACCAAAGCCTTATTCTATTGCTGCTACGTTCTATTTGCAACTCTACAAAATACGAATAATTTTGAATGAAAAAAGTTCCATCAAGGTTGCTTCACGGTTAAACATTTCACTTTATATCATTTTAAATAAAAAATATTGTGCAATATTTGCATCAGCAATGATATTTTTTAATTCTCAAAGATATACATATCTCGAATACTGCTATATTATTCAACTAGTTTGTCAAGTGATATTTTACACGATTCTTTTATAATATCTCCTATTATCAATTGCCATACAACTGTACAAACAAAATTCACTTCCCGAGACACGAGAAATAGAAATTAATTAAAAATCCACAAATCAAAAGAAATTGCACCATCGCGATACATATAAAATTTTAGGTTAACAACAAATCTTCATTCGATATAAATTCAATATGAAATGGAACAACTCGCAATTCCCTTGTTACCAAAACTTTCTCCGATCCTTCGATTTATCATCCTTTCCAATCTCCCCCTCCCCTTTCCCTCCTCCAAAAAAAAGAACCTGTTAACAAACGATAATAAAGCCGGCGAACCTATCGCAAGATCTCTACGATTTCGCACTTAATCGTCGATCTATCAAAAGCCAGAAAGTTTCCATAAGTTTTCCACCTTTAGAAAACCATACCATAAGCCGTATACATTCGATCACCGATAACGATCGCCTCGTACGATTTGCTCGCCGCGCACGAGACTCGACCGATAAAAACGGTGCGTGCAATGATCGATCACGCAACGACACGACTCGACTCGACTCGACTCGACTCGACACAACTCGACTCGACTGGACTCGACTCGACTCGCCGATTAAGACTGACTTCCGGCGGCGGGTCGGGCACGGCGCGGCCAAGATTCGCCCGGCTGGATCGTTGCAGCCGGTGAACGGCGGCGTAAAAAATCGTTATCTGACCGAAGGGGACCGGGTCATTTGCATTTTCATAGGGGCGCGAGGTGTAGTTCACGGCTCGTTAGATCGGCACCGCGCACCACCGGCTATCTTCACCACGCGCCACCACACATTTCACACATCTTATTCCTCTCGTTAAACGGTATCGGCCGCTTATTCTTCGCGGCTTGAACTCGATCGTGGAACGGAAGAGCGTTCGAGAAAATATTAGGATCGAGGGAGAAGCGTGGCTTGTTAACCGTGACGAGGTTGATCCTCCATGTTTATCGGGGAGATGGAGCTTTTTTTCGAAGGAAATCCATCAAGTGGCGATTTTTCTTCGATCTTTACGTCGTTGGGTTATTTCCTTTTGAAAAACTGTCTTTTTTTTTTTTTTTAAGGTATCGCGCAATTGCTACAATTCGATTTGATTTCTAATTTGTGATTAAGATGACGATACAATTTTAAGAATTTTTTTTTCAGATTAGATTGAAACAATCATTGAGAGAATGATTATAACGATATCAAAACTTAACAAGCCTAAACTTAACCTTAAGAGACTTGCAATCCAGAGTTCTCAGAGAGAGAAAAACTCAATTCTCGAATCCAGAAAAAGGATACCTCACCACCAGAATAATTTCTAAAGGAAAACACGAGGCGCGTGCTAACAGTTGGTGGCGCCTTGTCGTTCCGACAGGTGACAGGGAGTCCTTAATCTCGGCGATGACGTTTCCATGGCGCGGAATCGAGCGAGTCACGTCGCTTAATTGCCCCTTGGAAACGTTTGAATGGCTTCCGCGGCTCAACGCGTTTATCTTTCGGGAAAGGTTCGGCCTCCCGTGAAAAATAAAGGAGGCGAGGAAAAAGGTTTTGCTCTACCTTTTGGCGCCATTATCTACCGATAGTGTACCGGTGTCGAGAAAAGTGTCGATAACGAGGGATCGGAATGGGAAGAGAGGACGGTCGACGCGCTATTTATACATATATATATATATATATATATATACACACATAGCTTGATAAAAGGAGCATCGAATCGAGATTGTTGAGGTTAGGATGAAAAATCGGAGGACGCGCCATCTGGCGAGGCATAATTGCACGCGGATGCAATGGCCGTTCCTTATGAGACCAGGAAGAATATTCGAGATTGTTGTTTCGAGTTAACGACGAATTGAAACGAGACGAGAGCTTGAGAGAAATAAATAATTTTACTTTACGCATGCGACATTTTACGACAATTTACTTGGATGACATTCAATTATCAATAATTATTATTCGTAATTACAATCTCGTTTTGGATTAATTGAAATTAAAATACATAATTAACTTCGCAATCGTGTATTAAATTCTTTAAATCCAATATTCAAATTCGATCAATAAGAAGCGTTTTGGATTAAAATCAATGTTCTTCCAAACCGTTGCTAATTGGAAAGCATTGTTGCGCGCTTGAACATAACCTCTGACGCACTATCAGGCAGCCTATTTCCTCGGAGGCGTGCTAAAATCGAAACACCTGTTTTCACAGAAGCAGGAAACGCTCGATCCAGGAGTAATTCAAGGAGGGGGAGGGCGGGGGCTCCCGCAGAAGAGATCTTAGAGAGAGAACGGCGGACTTAAGTTCGTTAAGCCCGTCTCCCGCTGTTCGAGAAACTAATAGGCGCGCCATCACGACGGAAGCCGGCTCGAAATTGCCCCGCGAACATTCCTAATCACGTTTTCTCCGAGACAAAGAGACGGTGCACGGTGCAGCGAGAAAGCAGGGGAGGGGCACCGGGCGGAGATGGCACGATGGTGAAAAGAAACCGAAACTACGTAGAAAAGGAAATAAATGGAAGACAGAGGAAACGAGAAAAAGTGGCGGACAAGGCCAAGAGTTCGTTCCAAGTGGGAACAAAAGCCACTTCTTCTTCTTCTTCTTCTTCTTCTTCTCCTTCTTCTTCTTTTTTTTTCTTTTCTCTTCTTATTCCTCTTCTTCTACGCGAAGAGAAGAAGAAGGCTTTTGGCTCGCCACGTACAGGGATCACTCTCGTTCACCATTGTGACTTCTTGCACGTATGAAAAACCACAAACCGCCAACGTTATTTCGCGGCTGCGAACACGAAGGGTCTCCCTTTCCACGAAGCCTAAACCGTGTAATACCATGGACCCTCTTTCGTATCCCCCCCTCTCTGTCTCTCTCATCTACCTCCTCTTTATCCCCCTAGTTTGTGTCCCTTCGCTTGATCCACCTCTACGCTCCATTACGTTTATAGTATCGAATCGGATTCTCGTTTGATCGACGGTCGCCCATCTGGTTGTTACACGGGAGAGATGGTCGGATAGCGGAGAGGAAAAAAATTCCAAGTGGAAATTTACTCGATAAAACAGACTTTTTACGAGAATAAAATTCAACAAACTCGATGTATAATATATTTCGAAAGTTTCTCTAGAAAATTAAGAACACGTAGCGAGATCCTTTCGAAATAATAATCTTTAAAAAGAAGAGATTACATTGTACTCCGTTAAAGATACTTCCGTTAATATAATTCTTTTCATAATTTTTCGCAAGAGCAAGCTCCACGAAAATGGAATAAAATCGCCATCTCTAACGTGCATATTACATAATCTCCTATTACGAAGAATAATAGCTTCGTAACGCCACCTTCCACGAAATCGCATCACCCGATCGCAACGCGGAAATTCCTCGTAACGCGGCCCAGTTCGAAGGAACTAGAGAGCCGATCCACCTCTCGGGAATACCATTCTTCGATCGAAGGAAATCGCGGCCGATGTTGACGTTTATCGTTGCCGACGATCGCGTGCCCCGCGACAAACCGTCGAATCACACGTCAACCGGTTGTCGGATCGCGGACAAATTAAACATGACAAGGTGACGGCGATACGTGGGCGATCGTCTCGCGACTAGAAACTCTCTGCCCCACGTTCGTACGCCTGCCGCACAACGAAAGGCGAAAACCATTGTATCGATCCATTCGATATTTCCTTCCCCTCTTTTCTCATCCTCTCTACCGATCGGGACGGGACGGGAAAACTCGTTCCATTCACGCTCGACACGCTCGTCACCGGCTAGTTCGGAAATTTAACTCTCCAACTGTCCGTCGGCCGGATCGTTTTTCCTCGATGCGACGAGGAATCGATACGCGGCGACCAATGCCGCTCCATCCGTTGAGAACGATTTTCCATCAGTTTCCACGTTGCGGCTGGAAATTCGTAGCCGCGTTGAAAGGATTTTTCGCGGAAGGAAGAAACGAAAGTGTGGTTTTTGTTTGAACTTGAGTTTTTTCATTCATTTGGGGAGAAATTTGAATTCGTTGTGAATTTCGTTGTGAAATTGAAATATATTTTTAAAAACGCCAATCAATAATCTCAGAATGTCAAAAATTCATTTTCAAAGTTTTAGTGAAAATGATCACGTATATTTCTTGAAGTTTTGATAATATTTAAAAAATATATATATATTTTGAGTTGCATAATAAAACTAACTTATTACTTGTTCTGATTAATGACTATTTGACTTCAAGGTGGATAAAGAATTCAAAAATTTCATAAATTTATAGAATTGAAAAAAATTAATTAAAAACACCAATTTGAGAAAGAACGAGAATTTATTTTCAAATTTTTAATGAAAATAGTTATATATTCCTTGAAGTTTCGATAATAGTTAAAAAAAAAAGCATATTTTGAATTGCATAATAAAATTGACTTACTATTTCTTCTGATTAATGATTACCTGATTTCAAAGTGAAAAAAGAATTCAAGAATGTCGTAAATTTACAGAATTGAAGAAAATTAATTAAAAACACCAATTGAGAATTTCAGAAACAACGTCAAAAATTCATTAAATGAAAAGTTTCGATAATAGTTAAAAAAAAAAAACATAATAAAATTGACTTATTATTTCTTCTGATTAGTGATTATCTGATTTCAAGAAGAAGAGAAAGAATTCAAGAATTTTATAAATTTACAGAATTAAAGAAAATTAATTAAAAACACCAATTTTAGAAGTAATGTCGAAAATACTTTCGAATTTTTAATGAAAATGGTTACTATGTTTCTTGAAGTTTCGATAATATTTAAAAAAACATATTTTGAGTTGCATAATAAAATTGCCTTATATCTTTTAATTAATGACTACTTCAAGGTAGAGAAAGAATTCAAGAATTTCATAAGTTTGGAGAATTGAAGAAAATTAAAATTGGTCACGAAACGAACAAATCCTGAAACTTCAAATTCAAACACTGTTTTCATTCCTTTTCATTCAAGTAAAATCCAGAAAGCGGAAGAAAAACGTAGAAACACGGCATTGGTGGTCCGTCATCGAGGTATCCTAACCTACAAAACTAACCTACTCTTAGCCGTGACACATTGAACAACGACGTGGGCGGTGTAATTCATTGTCAGTCAGAAACAATGAAAACGAAACGAAATCCGCGCGGCGATTCATTCAGGGAGGCAAGGATGAACGATGCAGGATGGTTTGTGGCCCATAAACATGCCAATCGACGATGGCGGTCAACGAGGGTATTGGTCAACGAGCACTCTTTAGTATTTTGAGCGACAGCCAATATTTAACTCCGCCGATGGTGAATCGTACGAGAGGATTAGCCAATACGACCATCCGTATCATTTGAAGGAAGGTCGAGGTTCAATACGTAAACATTACGTGGATCTATGCGAAAGAAAATTCTCGAAATTTTTCTTCACTTTTCTCTCTTTTATAATAAATACTTTGAGAAAAGTTATACGGATGGGGGGGGGGGGGGGGATTAAGATTTCCCTTGAAATTGGCGTGTTTTGAAAGATGAAGGGTTTTAGACTGTTTGTTTCACACCCCTCAGAAACTTCTCCAAATTGCCATAACTTATGCAAATTCTTATAAAAGTTTATATTAGAAAGTTTATATTAAAAGTTTATATTAGATTTTAACTTAAAAGTTTATATTAGATTTACGCGTAGAATTCATTTTTGAAATAATAATTTCCCTTATTGAAAAATTTCGAAAAACATTTGAGTTGATGCTATTTTCTAAAATCAATCTATCTCACTCAATAATCAAAAAAGAAGAAAATCGAAACGAAGAATATTTTGAGCACCAGAAGGCACACCTTGGAAAAAATTAAATTGTATATTTTAATTGTTCAAAAAATTTCATAGATTTGTTACAAACGATTAAATACCATTACTATATAATTTCTATTATTGAAAATTTCGAAAAATTGAACATTTGAGTTGATGCTATTTTCTAAAATCAATATCTCACTGAATAATCAACAAAGAAGAAAATCGAAATGAAGAATATTTTGAGCATCAGGAGGCACAGCTTGGAAAAAATTAAATTGTACATTTTAATTGTTAAAAAAACTTCGTAGATTCGTTACAAACGATTAAATACCATTATATAATTTCCATTATTGAAAATTTCGAAAAATTGAACATTTTGCTATTTTCTAAAATGATTTTCTAAAATCAATATCTCACTGAATAATCAAAAAAGAAGAAGAAATCGAAACGAAGAATATTTTGAGCACCAGGAGGCACAGCTTGGAAAAAATTAAATTGTATATTTTAATTGTTAAAAAAACTTCGTAGATTTGTTACAAATGATTAAATACTATTACTATATAATTTCTATTATTGAAAATTTCGAAAAATTGAACATTTGAGTTGATGCTATTTTCTAAAATCAATATCTCATTGAATAATCAAAAAAGAAGAAAATCGAAACGAAGAATATTTTGAGCACCAGGAGACACAGCTTGGAAAAAATTAAATTGTACATTTTAATTGTTAAAAAAACTTTGTAGATTCGTTACAAACGATTAAATACCATTATATAGAAGACATAACCACAATCGTCGTAACAAACCACAAAACCAATTTCACCCTCGAACATCGAATACGAAAATTGCTTAAATGCACGATCATAATTCAAAATTTCCCATTCGAGATTGGTTTTTACGTAATAACAATGCACGAGCCGTATTTTCATCTGCCGCCGATTATCTCTTTAGCGTCGATCATTAAAATCGACGAGAGACGATTGCAAAATCGGCGCCACTGACTGATCGAAACGGACAACGTTGCAAGTTGTTCGTTTTCTTGTTTAGAAGGTTGCAAAAATTCCTTGACAATTTCACCGACCGACAGTCGTGATAAGATAACCGATTCGTGACCACAGGAAATTGCACTCGTACCGATAACTGGTGGATCGTTCCTTCAGTACAGAGTGTTCCAGTACATTTTGAACTCGATGTAACGCACAATTGGACACATTGTGCTAGAGGTTAAAATAGTTTTATCAGTTCGTTTGAGCATGAATGTGAACATTATTTAATTTTAATTACTTTTTTCTTTTTTTTTTTTGTGCTGAAACGCGTTTATCATGAAGATTGTGTAAAGATTATTTTTAAAAGTATATAAGAAATATATCTTTGTAACATTAATTACAAATATTTCATTAAATTATGGATGGAAAATTTAGTTAATTTTTCGTTTCTCAATCAATTATTCTATTCACTTTCGATCTTAGTTTTATATTTTTCAAATATATTTTGTATTCTTTTTTTTATATATATCAAAATGATGAAATGTATTATCTTAAATACTGTCAGAGACACAAATAAATAGACACCAAATCTTCTCCTGTCAAATTCATAAAGAATTTAAACATATAAAAATATACGAAACACACACATTCCGAAACGAACGAAACAAATTTCAATTCAGTCTCATTCCCACTTCTCCATAATTATATTCGCCAAAATATTAATTTGCATAGAACATACACAAAGCAAAGAAAATTTCTACACTTCCAAAAACTTTGAATCGAAAACAAAAAAAAAAAGTCCTACCGATTCTTCGTCAAATTCATCAGATCGTCAAATTTTCATCAGATCGAGTTTAAAACTTTTCGAAAACCTTTCCCCCTTTTCGTTCCCGACCCGAAAGATCGCTAAATTGCAACGATCATAAACCGAGGAACGGTGTCCATATTTACACATAATCGTCCAGAACGAGCATTAATCCCATTAGCGGCCGAGCTGGCTCGTGCGTACGCCATTACTTCGCCGTTACATCGAATCTCGCGGATTCGTTCCGCGTGGTCTCGGCTGTCGCCAAATCACAATTTGCGCTGGTTAACTTGAAGGCGCATCAACTGGTCGAAAGATAATGTATTCCCTGTGAAAAAGCGTCTGATTGCCGCCGCCATTGTGGCGCGCTCCGCGAGGAACGGGACCCGCGACACGTGGGCCACATGCAAATGACAACACGTTCCATCACCATCATCATCATCATCATCATCTTCGATACGTCGCCGGTTGGACCGTGTTGATCCATGGTGAATCGGATCTTTCGCGTGAGTGGAAAAGTGTGTTTAAATTGTGAGGAGTTTCAATTCTGAGACGAATTATTAACGTTAGAATTTCGAGTGATGAAATTGAGGAATTAACGAAGAAATTTTGCAGATGGCGCTGATGTCAAAAGCTACAGCTTTTGAATTTTCTACTTGAATTTTTGCAGATTCGAGTGTAGATTTGAATTGTGATTATTCTTGAAGGTTCATGTTTCGATAAAATTTTGAAATTTTTTTACAGATGCCGATATTATATTGCAGTTAAGTTTCTCGAAAAATTACGATCATTCGTATTGTGTAGCAGTTTTTTATCATATTTCTTATTAAATATACCGATAAAAATGTCCTTCTCCAGTAAGAAAAGATAATCATTATCTATAATTGAACGAAAATGATAATATATGAAGATTGCACAAAATATTAAAATATAGATTGTCATAAATTAATAACCAATAACCGAAATAACATGATTTCATTTCGAAAAAAAAAGAACTATGCATAATAATTACACATATTAATTAAATAATTTCGCAAAGAGAGAAAAAAAAAATAAAAATACAATAAATAATAACGTATCCGCATCATTTTACCATACATGAATATCTTAAAATTCTGATAAAATCGAATAAAATCTTAACAAATCATAAACCAAATATCTTTTTAATCTCTCTATAAACATACTTTAAAAAAACGCTGCGTTCGAACGAAAAGCGATATCGCATTTGAAAGAAACAAAGCGAAAACAGCCCCTTTTGGGGAAAAGAGAAGAAAAGAGAAGAAAAGAAAGGAGAAGAAGAAAAAGGAAATTAGGCAATTTCGCGACAAAACGTCGTCCAACTGTCTATAGAATAGTCGTCCGGGGAGCAATTTCGTAGGGAAGAAGAAGAAGAAGAAGAAAAAAGAAAAATCAGCGGGGCCCCTCTTAATTAGAAGAGCCCGACGAATAACCGAGCCCGATTCGCCAAGATAAGGCTGTTGGGAATTTCGGCAGCTAAGTGGCAGCCTATTCGCTACCGACAGCTTCCACGGCCTCCTAATTGTCAAGATCGAGAACCGTAATTACACACTTCGACATTAGTTCCCCCCCTCCCCCCCCCGACTCCATCTTCCATTCACTCCTTCTCCTCGTTACTCTCTCTCTCTCTCTCTCTCTCTCTCTCTCTCTCTCTCTCTCTCTCTCTCTCTCTCTCTTTCTGTCTCTTTTTCTCTCTCTTTTGAGACACCCTTTTAAGATGCTTAGAGGGGGAGGAGGGACCGTTTTATGGCGTAAGGGCACCGAAAATATCGTCTGGCTCGTTTTTGGATGAACTTCCATCGGTGATAGGGCGAAGATAAAACGCGTGTTCGAAGAGAGGAGTGTAAATGGAATTTCCTGAGAGGGGGGGAGGTGGGATTAAACCGGCTGGTTTGTTTAGGGAAGTGGAGAAATATTGGAAGGATTTTTCGAGTTTTGGAATTTCTTCTTCAAAATGGTGTGCGTTTAGATTATTTCGAGGAGGGGGGGTGAATTGATTATAGTGAATAAGAGATAATGAAGAGGAAGAATTTTTCGAGTTTTGGAATTTCTTCTTCAAAATGATGCGTTTAGATTATTTCGTGAATTGATTACGATGAATGAGAGATAATGAAGAGGAGATTAAGATTTGCGTGTATGCAATGATCGAGGAACCGATCCAACATTTACACACGTAAACGAGACCGAGTGTTCCGAGTTGGAAGGATATTTTATACGAAGAGAAAAAGAAATTCGACCCGTCGAATTTTCACTCGGTCTATCAACTTCGCGCAATTTCATATTATTCATTGAAGAATCAGGCTATCGAATATCGTTATCGTTCAATATTACGTAATATTCCAATACATGTATCATAGGAACATAATTCGAGATTTCTTATCGAGGAGACGTGTTTGTTCCCCACGTACGTCACAATTGAATTTGTGAACAGTCGGCAGAATACATACATCGAGCGTACGAATTCCAGCAACGAAGAGTAACCGCCTACTTCGGCTGTGTACACGTGTTTCATAACTTCCCGCAACTCGTCACCGCGAATGGCATCCTATTACAACAAGCTCGATAGAATTTTGTCCGCTATCAACACGTACCGCTGATTAGACCGGTGAACGCCGACCATGAGAGAACGATTCATGACCTCGAAACAATATTTCGCCATTATCTGAATAATTGTGACGCCGATTAAATTATTATCGCTAATTTCGAAGAAATCGATGTCTTTTCTCCGCGAAAAATTATTCCGTTGTTCCGTTAAAATTTAGAAAAAAAAAAAAAAAAAGAAAAAAAGATACGAATACATTTAAATATTTAATTTTATAATTTTAAAAACATTCATCACGATGATAGAGATATCGTGAAAAGTTTTATTTTTATTATATTAATTTTGTTAATCAATTAAATTGTATTCTTTGTTCTGGAAAAAGGGATTACTTCGATCGATGAAAAGTTGTAATTCGTTTTTTATCGAAAAATAAATTGAAAAATCATGGATGTTAAGGAAAGAAGAAAAAAAAAGAAGTTATAAAATAAAAATAAATATCGTACAATAATAATGGGACACGATGAGTATTTGCATATTTGCATTTGTGATTAGAAAGAGCTATTTATGCTTGGAAATTTTTGAAACAACGATATATAGGCAAATTGCGGCCATTATACCACTCGTTATCACGTTGGACAATTATCGTAATCTATGGAAAGTGTTACCTGAATGGAAGTTTGACGATGAATGGCAACGACAGCAGGATAAATATTTTGGACGTGAGACGCTTAGTTGACGACGTTTGCAAACGATATAATGTCGTACAAATATATCGAACAGATGTGTCGAAAGGAAAGAAACATCAACAATGTTCGAGGAATAGAGATTTTTTTAAAAAAGTTATCGTTAAAAACTGTCAACAATTGAGAACATTCCTTTCGCGGAATTTATGCCTAGTATTATTACGCACATTTGTATGACTCGATCAAAGAATAAAATAAATAATCAAGATGATTTATTCAAGTAGAACGGATAAAAAGAAAAACAATAATGTTCCCCGTTTTATTAATATTTGCTAATAAAATTACAAATGTCGCGAGATTTCGATTTAAAAGCTTGTTATTAATTATCTGTAGAAAGAAGTAATTTTGTTTATTACTTCGTTAAAGCGAACTATTTTCCTTTATTGGATAATTTTATTTTAAAATTAGAGAACAATCCTAGGGATTTTTCAAAATGTTATTCTCGTTACGAGAGATCGATCGATTAAAGATTTAACATCGAAACGATTAACTCGATAACTCTTTCTCTCTTTAAATATTCTTACGAGTTGGGTTCAAGGTGAATATTCTTATAAAAAGAAATTATACACGTTTCGAATAATTACTCGTTTCCTACGGATAAAATGTCAAACGACACAATAGATCATATCTAAAGATATTTAGAAAATCCGCTTTCCCGTATTTTATCGGTTCAATAATTTCAACGGGAGTCGAGATAGAAATTTCCACCAGATTCACGAACCTTTTAATAGCAGAATTTAAAACATTCTTTTCCTCTTCCTAAATATTTCTTACAAACGATTCAAAAAAATCTACCGATCAGAAACTTCGAAACCTCGAAACAACTACTTCTTCTTCTTCGTTTCTTTAACAAAAATTCGAAAAAAAAAAAATGAAAAACGAAAAACCTCGATCACACTTCACAAACTTTCCCAAAAAATACACATTACCATCGAATCCCTCCCAAGAAAGAATTCTTTCGTAGCCAAGAAGAAATGTTCGACAATCGACTCACCAGTGTAACACCAGGCCGGCCAGACAACAGGGCTCTCGGTGTCCAGCTCCCTCATTCTCTCAGCGACCCGCGGACATCTCCACGACTCCGTACGTCCCGACGTGGCGGTGAGTATGTCCAGTTTGATTCGGAACCCGGCCAACTTCCCTTCCGGCGAACAATCAACCCCCTCGACTCCCTCCGGTCGAACGAAACCTTCTTCACAAACCTTCTTCCGTATACCTTCCGTGTATACAGCTCGAAACCAACCCCAATCTACCCCCAACTCGTCCACCAAAACCGCGATGCAATATACCGAACCACCTGTTGAACGTCAGATCTTGATCACGCACGGCTCGCGAACAGGCGATCACTCTCTCGACCAGGTGGTGGTGAGAGCGCGAAGAAAGATGGTCGAGAGGACCGTTTATTTATTTTTTCTTTTTCCTTCTCTCTTTTATCGACGAGTCGAGCGTCCAGCGGCCGGTTCCAAACGGCGGATAATAATAACAAGCACGGATAAGACGCGCGTGTCGATAAAGCACGGAAGAGGATTCGTCATCGAGGAGTGTGAGTGAGATTGTTACGTTGGAGAAGAAAAAAAAAAAAAAAAAAAAAAAAAAAGAAGAAGAAACGTAACGTGACGTGACGTTTAACCTGGCGATTTTTCCGAACACTGTGTGGGCTTCAGACCGTGGATCCAAGGATCTCTCTTTCTCTCTCTTTCTCTCTCTCTCTCTCTCTCTCTCTCCGTTTCCGATGACGCGTGTTACGACGAAAAAGACGAGGCTCGTCGCCTCGAATCGCAAGGCTGGCGCGCGGTCGCGCACTAAATGTCACGGAAATGTCAATGGAGGAGTCGCGGCGGCGGACGTTTTGACACGTTCACCGGGTGTCCCCCCTTGGCTGGGGTCGTCCACCAGAGCCAGTAGTCTCGTAGTGCTCCCTCGTACGACGTCACTGATCCTCGTGGAGTTTCGAGGAGTTTGATACCCAAACTGGCACTGGCACTCGCGACGGTAAAAAAAAAAAAAAAAAACTCTGCGTGGGAAAACTTGGCGCGGCGATCGTCGACGATCGTCGTCCGATCCTCGACTGACGCGGCGGCCAACTGGTCTATGCTGTCGCGTGGCGAACACCTCTCGAATACGCGCTCTGCTCCTCCTCGCCTTCGCCCGATCGTTGTTTCCACACGATTGTTTACACACGCGGAAACGTCGAGTCCGAGCCTCCGAGTGAAACGAGATCTTCCTTCCTTCCAACCACCTTTTCTTTTCTCTTCTTTTTTTATTCCGTTTTTCTTTCTTTTTCCCTTTCTTTCTTTCTTTCTTTCTTTCTCTTTTTTTTTCAAGTTTTCTTCCGTTCCTTTCTTCCTTTCTCCGAGACTCGAGCACGAACGGGACGAACGACGGCCACCACAAGACGGCAACAACGTGTCTCAACCGCAAGCAAGTACAGAGGGCAGAGGTGGCGAGAAAAACGGTCGAGTACGTTTCCCAACCAGAGGCGCACTAAGGACGAAACTAGAACTTCTCGTGGCGGAGGGTATATATCGCCGAGGGAAGATATTTTATGTACGGGCGCGCCAGGTAGCGACGGACAGTCAAAGAGAGGATACGCGATCGATCGATCGTTGCCTCGACACACGTTCGGGAGGATCGTTGACGTAGCGCAGGATGACACGACACTACAACACCGCACTGCTGCGTGAGGCGACGTCGAAGGGGACAGAGGAAGACAGAGGGAGAAGGACGAAGCTTGGTAGGGGGTGAGAAAGAGGAGACACACGCGGGAGAGAAAGGGTGAGAGAGAGAGAGAGAGAGAGAGAGAGAGAGAAGGAGAGGAAGAGAGAAAGAGAGAGAAGGAGAGGAAGAGAGAAAGAGAGAGAAAGAGAGAGAGAGAGAGAGAGAGAGAGAGAGAGAGGAAAGAGAGAAAGAGAGGAGGAAAGAGAGAGAGAAAGAGAAAGGGAGAGGGAGGGAGAGAGAGAGAGAGGGAAGAACCTGACCACCGGACACGCTGGCTTGGTAGGCACGACACACAGGTAAGCGGAGTGGCACTTAGGTTGGTGCACCTGCCGCGAGAGTCCGCGTCGTAATGGGAGCGGGGCAACGGGCGGCAGGTAGGCAGGCCCACCGCTCGTCAACCTGCGGAGAAGGGGAATCAGTCACATGGCGAGGTGCCCCGCGCTGCCTGCGAACAAGGAGGTGGTAGCCGGGCCAAGTGGTGGTGGACAAAAGGTAACCGGTGGTGGTGGTACGCGGAGCGAGGCGACGGTGGTGGCGGTCGTTGTGGGTAGGATGATATCAGCCTAGGACCTGGAGGAGTAGGAATCGAACGGAGGACCTCGAGAACGAAGGTGGTGCGCGCACCTTTGCCTTTCGAAGAGGTAACCTGTCGTTTCGGCATGGGTACGGTTCCTTTCGTCGCTTTCGAGGGGAACGGCTCGTTTCCCTCGTCCGGGACGCGGCGATGATGAGACGAAAATGATGCGATTCGATTTGGCTCGATGGGAATGGGTATTTTTTCGACCTCTGATGAATTGGGTTTTTCTTTCGGGCGTGATGTTCGAGCGGCGAGGATGAGGATGATGATGATGATGATGATGATGATGATGATGATAATGATGATGATGACGACGATGAAACGTGATTCGGTTTGGAGAGTGTTTTGATTTGGGAGAGAAGCTTGAGAATTGGGTAGATATTTTGTTTTCTTTCTTTTTCTTTCTTTTTTTCCGAGGCTTCGAGAATTTTCTAGGGGGATCTATGTTTTTATTTTCGATGAAAATTCAAACTTGTGGTACAATACAAATGAAGAAGGATACGACGATGAAAGAGAAATAAAAATAAAAAAGAAAAGTGATTCGTCCATTTAGATTTCATCGATGTTCGGACAAAAGGCAGACGCGGTACTTTCGTGTTTCTCGTGTGCCGACTATGGCTTCCTACAAAGGTCGTTGCCGAGTTCCATATTTGGATTCAGCGAAGGAACAGAAGGGTATTGAATTCCAGGCGTTTCCACCGATCCACGGTTACAAACCCGATGGCAGATTGTCTCCCGACTCGTCGTCCGGGAACGTCGTACGCTGTCTAACTACGTCTTTCTTTACGTCTCTAGCTGTACGGAGTTACGTTTCGTCTAGGTGGACAGTATATCGATAAAACGAGACAAGAATGCCTTGTTCCATCCCCGAGCGGATATGGATGCGGTTTCAGAACAATTGCGTGTACCTTCAAACGTGACGATCACCGATTCAACTGTTTTCAGAAATTGTTATACGATAGGATAGGCTTCGCCTGTCAAGCGATTCGTTTTATCACCCGAGAAAGAAAAATGAGATATTTTACGCCCAATAGAATTTATTATTCCTTCAAGTTAAAACCTCGTTTCCTTCCTACCTGCTTTTTAACTTAAATATTTTCAATTTTTAATTTTACTCCCATCTGTTACCCTTATCAATTAATATAATTCACAGTAATTTCTGAAAATTCAAGATCAACGTACAATATATCCTACACGCCACCTTTACACCTTTCCAAACTCCTCTTCCATCTTCCTCCACCTAACCTCCACTTGCCCCGTAACGTATCCCATCAGCGCAACATCAAAGAAAAAGGAAAATCGAAGCAACTCCCTAACGAAACTCCTTGCTGAAACTGGTCCGCATTTAACGCCATAACCTCGCGATCCCACCACGCATTGACTCGCATTGACTACGTCGCAACATCGTTATCGCCGCGGAATATCGCCGGTGTCCTGAAAGTGTTGCCCTAGGCGTCTCTCCGCGTGGCGACCTAACCTCGTCTCCGCAACCGTGCACGGTAGGGTGGTAGGAGCAGCACGCTCGAGCACGGATGAGAGCTTGTTAGGTTAACCATCACATTGTTTCACGAGGGCGTGGTGGCGCGTTTGTTGTTTGCAACGAGAGTGCGTGGCGCGGAGGAGAGGCCGCCACCTCTTCCCGACTCGCCTCTTTCTCACTCTCTCTCTCTCTCATTCTCTCTCTCTCTCTCTCTCTATCCGTAGCGACCGCTATGGGCCGAAGATCGAGTCGTGGCATCGGGAGAGCGATATATCGCGGCCGATATATATCACTCGGCGAGCCACTCGACTTCCATACGTCCGCTTCGAAGCGAGCGTACATATGTACGCGTGCATCGCCCGCGGGCTCGCTTCAAGGTCCTCGTTTAGATATCCGCTCGCTTCGAGATTATTCGAGGGAACGCGACGAGCTAGCTCGCTCGCTCGCTCGCCTTCCCCTTCATCGACGCGTCGTCCACGCGAGAGCGAGGCGAGAGTGTGCGCCGCAACGCTTCGGTCCCTTCGTTCCATCGCCCCCTCCCCTCCCCCCTCGGGGAGGGGGTTCCCTATCTGGAACCGATCGGCCAGCTTCCGGAGCTAGCCATTACCACCTCGGCCATTTTCTCTTTCGCGGCCCGGAGCCGCGATTAAACGGGGCCCGTCCAATGCCCGTCCCTGCACGCTTGTCCCGCGACGATGTAGTAATCGCACCGGGCACCGTCGATACCAGAGATTAGCGTCAATCGAAACTCGGTGCTGCTGTTCAAGGGGAGGCTGATGGCTAACGCGAGATGCGATTAAAGTATACTGAATCTTCGATCGTGGATCCAGCTCTCTTCTTGTCGGGCTATGAACGTTGGGACGGAGTAATTTTTCCTTCTGTTTTTTTTTTTTTTCTTTTCCTTGAAATTGAAAAAAGCGAAGCGAGTCGGACGATCGATCGAACTTTATTTTTTGAAGAGTTTTCAATTTGAAGAGTTTTGAAAAGTATTTTTATAATGTATTATAGGTTATAAGTTATTAAGGTTGTAAAAAGTTATATATTTTTATCAATATTAATTCGATTGGATTAACTGGGATCGGATTAATATTTTATTAATATTGTTATATTTCATATTGAGACAGGGAATATAAAATCACGTGGTCAAGAAAATCTAGGGGAAACTAGGAAAGATTGTCATTTATTTTAGGTTATGAGATCAACATTTGAGCGAATTGATTTAGATAGTTGCTTTCTAAATACTTAGAAAGTATGTAATTTAGAATATCTTTAAAATATCTTAAAATCGTAAAACACTTCGATTTTAAGATAGATCCGATTTTAGATATAAAATGCCTACAGCTCTTCGATTCTAGTGATAATCTTGAATCGAAGCTTTTCGTTTCGATATAAAATTAGTAGAAAGCATAGGAAATAGCAGGGGATACTTTCTAAGTAATATTTGATTTATGATAAAGCGCCATTTTATTGCATTTTTCATTGCTTTCAGCGTTTAAACAATTATCTTCTATTTTCCTTTCTTTCCAGTGAATATGGTTCTGAACAAAACAGTCAACACTTTTATCTATTCTATTCTAAGGAATATTCTGAAGAATAGATCTAGTTTAGCATTGAATTGAAATTACGTAAAATGTAATATAAATTCGTTAAAATGCATTTTTATTTAAAAAAAATTGATCCAATCTTTTATTCCTTTCTTTCCCTCAATTTCTTTGCAATTAAAACTTCTTCACATTAAGTAAGCAATAACCTGTTAAGTGAGTTCAATTCTTCCGGAAATTAGAACTGTCAAGAAACTTGATAAGCAATATATATCCTATCTTCTCAACATTTTATACTTTATGTTAAAAATATATGAGGTTTCCTTTGCTTCAACAAGTTAAATTACTTTTTATTCGCTTCGATTAAAATATTTCTACTTCGTCATATTCGAGATCTCATTATCTATTAAAATTTTTTCAAAATTATTAAAAGATTTTATGAGAATATTTCTCGCGAGTGCTCTCGTTTCATGTTTTCTTTTCTCTTTCTTTTTCTTTTTCAATTAATAAAATCCTGATTAACCATAACTTGTCGTGAAAGCTTATACTGTAACTTCGATTAAAACAGAAATTATCTCGAGACACTTTCAGCAAGACGAGACACTCTGAAGTTTACTTTATCAAGAAGATCCTTTAAGCAGATATCTATATTTTGCACGTCTTTTTCGATTTTTCTCCCTTCTAATAATAAATTCTAACATCTTATCCTGTAAGTATTTTCTGTATTATCGCTTTTATATATTTAACCGTATAACATTAATAATTTTTACAAAGTCTTAACACATTCCATAAACTTAAGTTAAGTAAATGGAAATAAAATTTCACTAGGCAAACGAAGATATTTTTCGTTTTTATTGTACAAGTAAAGTGGAAAATTTATTTATTTTAATCTAATGATACATTTTAATCTAACCTTTCTTATTTATCTGCACTTTAATAAATTTAACCTCAATGAATTCCAACTTATCCAAGTACCATTATACCCTACATCATAACCTCTAAATCTAGCTAATAAGCTAATAAAATTGTCCACTTTGTTCCAATTCTAAACCAAATCGATTAAATTACAAAATTAATCAAACTAAAACTTTCCCTTTCCAATATATTTCAAAATATTCGTTATTCTCTTCCCAAACTCGCACATTCCGATCTCCTCACCTCGAACAATCCAAAAAGGAAGAGAGAAAGAGAAGCGTTGAACTTTCCAACAAACGTAACCCTCCTCGCTTCGCACCGTGGCTACAAACTCGATCGCTCGAGTTTGCAACTCGATGCGATGTAACGCTCTGCTCCCAACCTAACCTCGCTTCTGCCACGGGCAACCTCCGCTCGCTCTCGTCGCACCCTCGTGGTGGAACGAGGAACGAGAGAAAGGAGAGGGCGAACGGAAGACGATCGGCTCGAAATCGACGCGTTAAAGTCGTCCCGCGTTACTGGAAGCCGCGGCCTAGCCCCCATAGCTCATCTTCGGGGTCCGGAGTAACCAGTGGCGTTCATGAATACGTGTTCATTATTTATGAGCAACGCCTCTCGGCATCAACTGGACCGGCCTCCCTATCTACCGGTAGGCACGAAGAGAGGCAGCCGGATAACGTATTACGTCTTCATATTTTTTTCCCTCGATCCACGGCCGGTAATTAAAGGTGCCCCGCCAAGGACTCGGATGATTTATCGGCTGTGCCCGTTCAGCCTGATAAGATGGGATCGGCTGATAACGAGCTGCTGCCTTTTGTACGTTCCAACCATCGTGGATCGAACTGGATCTCTTTTATTATTATTATTATTATTATTATTATTGTTATTATCATTATTAGGAGATTTCTTTCTCCTCGTTTCTTTTTTCCTTCCTTCCCTCCTCCTGTACATTTTCCTCTAAATGTTATCGTTTGTTTCGTTGTTGCGAAGATTTGAAAATGTTGAAAATATTGATAATTTAATTTAGATTGTTAGATTGAGAGAGTTTATATTTATTTACCAATGTGTATAATAAAATTTTCTCAAATCTGAAAATCATTTCAAGTTATTTCAAATTGATTTTTAAGGTTAATTGGAAAAAAAAAAAAAGAAAGAAATTAAATTGAATCCGGTAACAAACATCTCTTTTCCTCGATCATCCCTTGCGTGGAAGATCGTTCTTCGTCGTAAGAAGAATCAATCCTAATTCATGCTCTTTGAGCCGATCATCGTATTTCCCGGCGAAAATTGCTGCGTTCTGAAACACTATAATCCACGGTGTGTGATGGAGCGTTCGGAACTAAACAAACCTTCGAGGCCGGCTTCGAAAAGCAAAAGCTAGGCAAAAGAACCATTCCCGCTTCGAGTGATATTAGAAATGATCGTGTTTCAATTCTGTGCAAGTAACTTTTCCCTCTGACGATACCGAAATCACCTTCGACAACTTCTTACTTGACTTCCGTTTAATGGATATAGATCCGACATTTCTGTCTCTGATAACAATCTTCTCAACAAACGATCCTAACAAATTCGTTCGTTTATCGTTTCGTTATCATCACATCTCTTCATATCGTCGATCTCTTCTCATTTGACAATCGCATCTCATCTACAACGAACGAGGAATTATTGGGAATCATTTTCAATTCTACAAACGTATCCCACCCTCGAGAGAATCGTATTCCCCGAGAAGAGCCCATTTTTAACGATACCAGGGATCAACATCTCGTATATTTCTCGCGCAACATCCCGTGGCCAATACCCATAAGGCCCTGTTAACCGAAGAAATTTACGTTCGTCGACAAAACAGACAGAGAGAGAGAGAGAGAGAGAGAGAGAGAGAGAGAGAGAGAGAAAGACAGGAAGAGGGAGAGAGAGGCTCGAAGCGGTCCGACGACGGCTTCACGACGACGATATCCCCATGATGATTTCGAAGATTTAATTGAGACGTTCTGTCGGTACTAAAAAANAAAAAAAAAAAAAAAAAAGAAAAGAGAAAAAACACCCTTCTCTTCCCCCCTCCCCTCCCGCGACCATCTCCACGTCCCACGAGAATCTCCCTCTCGCGAGTTTCTCCTCTCCTCTTCCGGCAAGTGGGACGCCCTATCGAATGGACCCCGTCGAATTTTTCAGCCCGTTTCGAAGGACGTTTTATTGGCCGCCTGATTTACGAGGAGCCAGACTCGCCGCGTAATTTGTTGCGCCGTATTTAATTTGCCTTAAAAGCGTCCCGCGTGAGAAAGAAAGAAGAGAACGAAGAGGAGGAAGAGGAGGAAAATAGAGACAGAAAGAGAGAGAGAGAGAGAGAGAGAGAGAGAGAGAGAGAGAGAGAGAGAGGGAAAGAGAGAGCAATCGACGAACCGGAAGGGGAAGAAGAAACGTTGGACTCTGGAACGGCCAATGGACTCGCGTCTACATTCTCGAAGGCGTAAAAACGATAACGGGCATCTGGTTTATGGAATTTTTATTATGATGTACGCGGAGAACACGCGACGAATCCACAGTCTTAATGAGCCATGAAGAAAACTGGATGCATCGATGCCCATCGTGATATCAGATTTTGGTCCCGGATGACTTTCGACTCGATGGAGGAACGTTGCCTAGAACGTTTGGATAACGGTTCGAGTTCGGGTTATTACTTCTAACTGTCTTTTCGAGATTCTTGATGAAAGAATTTTATTTTATCCAATGTTAACGTTTTTGTATATGAGATTGTTGTCGATGCGTTCTCCATCGATTAAATTTGTTTCGAGAATCGTGAAATTATGACATGATGTGTTAATATCTTCAGAGACAAGCACAAAAGTTAGCTTGTATAAAAATATATAAGAATAAAAGTAAAAATTTTCCTCACGAATAATTATAGCGAAAAGTCGATAAAAGAATTCGAAATACAAATACTAAAAATTGGGAGGAGGAGGAGGAGGAGGAAACTCGACAAAAACTGTCGAATGGGACGTTTCCCCCGAGGATATTCGTGGGGAAAAAGAAGAAGAAAAAAGTTCGATTTCCTCGGCAATTTTATTACCCGACACGACCTCGATAAACGAGACGATTAATAAACACGTTTCACACTAAAACTCGACGCTCATTAATTACATCCTTCACCACGCATACCTGAACTGTAACATCAAACATAACCTCGAACAACCTCGTCGATTTTTCACGTGGCAACGTTAATTAAAAGGGGAGAGGCAAGGAGAGAAAAACGGCATAACCTTTTATCAACCGGGGTCCATCCTGCCAAGAAAAACTTGGTGGCATGCAAACACGTTAATTACAATCTCATTTTGATCGAACCGTATATTTCCTCGCCGAGCAACCTAACCTCCTCCCGTTTCGCGCTTATCTTTCGAACGATTAACAGCGCCCTCGCGGAACGAACGAAACGAGGTGCACGTCGAGCACTCAAAATTCATTTGCGTATAAAAAATCCGAGCACGTGGAAAGAGCACAGGGAAGAAGGCTCCGCAGCGTTTCTCCGCCATCGCGTAAAGTTCCGATGAAAAAGTTTCATGGCCTTTAAACCAAACCTCGCAGAACCACGCGAGGTTTGTGTGCACAAACTGTGTGTAGGGAGAGAGAAACGAGGCTGCTTTCGTAACGTACGGTTAATTTCGATGTAATTTACACGAATGTTCCACTCGGCCGTTCACCACGCGGAGAGGAGAGGTCGAATAATGCTCGCGGATTTTAGTTAATTAAATACCTTGTTTCGATGACCACCTCGCGTATGAAACATAAACGGCTCGACCCGTTTTATTATTGGCTCGTTTCGCCCCTCGTTTCGAATAATTTAAAAACCGCGATGCTCGTTAATTCGCAGGGGGAAGGGGAGGGGAGGGGAGGGGAGGGGAGGGGAGGGGAGTTCGAGCTTCCAGGTGCTGCAGGTGAAGCGAGAGAATAGAGAATCGTGCAATTAACATAATTTTTTTTTTTAGAAAGTGCGTGTAAGTGTGTAAGTTGTCTCTTTTCGATTGTAAATTTTTCGTTACGATTTTTTTCGAAGAATGTAAATAAGTGTTAAGAGTGATAATAATGGAAGTATTATGAACGGAGGTATGTAACCAAGTTATTGGATTAACCTTTTCTCCAAGCTATTTCTCATCGTATTATGTGAATATATTATTATACGCTTATTAATATTTCTTTAAGATATAATGTATTACAATATACTTTATAATCAAATTGGGTCAGATCTAAGTTTTCTTCGATATTTATGTATACGTATATACTTATTAAAAATTAAAAATTGAAATTTACTCGAAAATTCACTTATTTATTAATTAATCTCTAAAATTATTCGTCCAATCGTTAACCATTCTCAACGTAAACAAACCGGAAGCTGTCGCAACCAGCGCGTTCCCTCAACAACAAGAAGAAACTCACTCCCTTACTCTTCGAGAAAAATCAAACCAAACCAAACAAGTCGTGATTATTATGGCGAAACGGATAAATGGAATTATGAACACGCACGATGATTATAACTATCGAGGTAACACCGTCGGATGCTGATGAATCATCGGAGGTAAAGGTCAGAGAGATAAACGCGCACTTGAAAGGTCAAGGAAATGATGATCGAACGAGGTACGCGGAAAAAGTGAGGAAAAGGAAAAAGAGAGAGAGAGAGAGAGAGAGAGAAGAAAGAAAAAGATGGCGAAAAAAGTGTGTAAATGATTCATCGAACTAATTAATAAACCAACGATCTTTCGTTCGTCTAAAAATTGTTTGCTTTATACGCTGTTTACGCAATCATTCCTTCTTGTTGGGGGGAGGGGAGGGGGGGGGAGGGCTCGTTAATTATATTGGCCGACGTCTACGCTTCTTAGAACGATCGACGCGTAATCGAAATCGAAACGAGCTGGTACATCGAGCTGATTCGGTTTGAAGTCGCGGTTTTTCAAGAGTAATACGCGATAATATACGCGAATACGAGGATACAGGATGGAATGGAAACTTGTTCCTACGTTCGCGTGTGGGTTTTCATGGATCGTGTTCCGCCACTATGAAAATGCTAGCCCACGCGTGTCATTCGACGCGTCAGGGATTGGATTAAATTATTTCCGTTTTATTAAGGATCTCGCGTTTGATTTTACGCTGGTGGGTTTCGTTATAGGCGTTATAGGATTGTGATGTATGCCCCGTAAATGTAAATTATTTTTCTCCTTTTTCTTTCTTCTTCTTTGCTTTCGATCATGTACCGTGTTTTGGATTTTTTTTTTTTTTTTAAGGAATCAATTGTGCGGGTAATCTTTGAACTATATTGTACGTGGAATTTTACTAAGAAGAAGATACAACTCGTATAATTCGTGTAATAATATGTTCGTTGATTGCGTCTTTTATTTAATTGATTTATCTTTGAATGAATGCAAATGTCTGTCATTAAATAAATAAATAATAATACATCCTATAATTTGTAAATTAAACTTGAATTCGAAACTTAACAGAGACACAAAATTGTTATTGCTCATTCATAGATTAATTTTCAAGAAATATAATTAATTTATTATTTACAATGCGATACATTCAGCTCTTTGTTTTCCTAAGCGTTTTTCAATATTTCTTATCGATAACAAATCAATCTTGCTAAAACGGTGTGTGACACAACCCCAATTATCTAAGATTATTCGAGCTTCCATCTGCAATCTGTCGGTTAATTATTTATTTTCTTCTCCAATTACCAGGTAACTGCGCGCCAGTTGTCATCGATCGAACGTGATTACATAAAATCGAATGCTTTACGAGGTATAATAATTTAGAGAAGTGGCGCCACCTGACTCACGGAAGGCGACTTCGAAGGATGAAGGGGATCATCGACCAATTTATTATTCTCCCTGGAAACGTGTTAACGCTTTGGTCAATAAACGAGAGACTCTTAATTAACCGTGAATCGTTTAACGCGTTTTCAACGTGTTACTAGAATCTTTCTGAGTAATTTATGTAGTTGCACGTTCGGACGTTGACAGTTTTATGTCTGACAAATGAAAATTCTGTCAGTTTCAGTATGTATAAATTGTTCGATTATTCGTATTTTTTACGTCTTGATTAGAAGGAATTTCTTCGTTTAACTTTCTTCCACCTCTCTCGTTCTCCTCTACCATCTTTTTATTATTCCTATATATCAATTCCAACTAATTTCTCTCACCATTTATCCTATCCATTCGTTTTTCATTCATCATTCGACCATTCGTTTATCTTAAAGATTTTCATCGAGTGTTAAATAATTATTATTCGTATATAAAAATACGTAATTCCGATTGAATTTTTAGAATTATTATATATTATATATTAATTCAAAAATATTTATCCAAATATATATATATATATATAAGAGATTTAACGATTCCGTAAAATAGAATCGAATAAATTATAATATTCATAAAATTACATCGCCTAATAACCATTCTACCTAATAAAAGTGGCAAAGGTATGGTAAAAAAATATAAATCTACACGAGCCTCCAATTTAATATAATTTCGTGAAAATTACAGCCGAACGAGATTTTAATGAGAAGGAATCGCGCGACGAAGAAAACATCGTAAATTCGTCATTGGGACGTTAAGCACGTACGAATCGCCGGGAGCCGGCAAATAATTGAGAGGATCAAACACCATGGAATGTCAAACATTATTACACGTGGGGTGATCTCTCGAATCTCTCGAATGGGCGCGAGCCCAGTTGGAAAGGGACACGGTTCCACCGATACTTATCTATCGTTTTAATGGCAATCAACCACGATCAACGGCGGGATACCGAGCAATAAAATATTAGATACAGTCGTAAAACGGATCTAAGATGGGTAAATCGAGTAGCGTACGAGTTAGTGTGGCGCGATGTAATCGCGATGTTTCGCTTCTAAACGATGATGTTGCGGAATTTCAGAGATTTCAGAAATGAGATATCGAGTCGAATAGGAGGAATAACTGTGCGTAGATAGATTCTTCATTCAAGCAAAATAATAATTAGGTAATAAAATACGAAATTTAAATATTCGTTTGCATACGTCAATGATATCTAATAGAAAGAAGTGGACATAGTCCACAGATACGATTTTTATGAATAATAAGAGGTTTCAATTGTTGGAAGATAAAAAAAATTAGTTTAATACTCGAAAACCACGCAAATTGAAGGAACGTGTTCATTCCAATTAATTTCTTTTCCTTTTTTTTCTCTCAGTATCTTAAAATTAAAACGACAAATCTAATTCGATTTCTAGCCACTTCGATTCGAAGAACGTGACTCATCGAACTTTCCTGTGGTCTTCATTCGAGAGACAACAATCTCATAAGGATTATTGGCATTACTCCCTCAAATTTTCGTTTACTCGAGTGCACACATCGGCGGATCCACGTTCGTATTGAATAGTTTACGGCTTCTAAATAAGCGGCCCACCAGTTCCCAAACAATTTGCCCACGCCACTGATTCGCTCGTAAATAAAGATAATCTATTCTACCCGGAAGATAAAAATCGTTTCGCGAGAGTTGAAGGGAGAGGTCTGAAACGGGATGAAGAAGGAGGGGAATGGGTAGAGTCGAGGGTAGAGGGCGCTTGTATCGCGCGCACTGCAAGCGGGTTGCAGAGTTCGTTCCGCGGGTTGAACGATCCTCCAGTTATTCATTTTTACGCCGTTCATTGGCCGGATTTTACGAGGCAAAAATGGTGAAATTGCACTTTGTGCACCGTGCTTCCCCCGGCTCCCTCTTTCACTCCGCGCTCCTTTCTGCCTTTCTTTCCCTTATTCTCGCTGAGAGGCGATGGGAAAGTTCGGAGTTCAAGATGCATTTATAACTCGGATGATCGTTTCGAAGCATCGTTTCGCAATCTGTGATAGCAGATTCTTCTTCCGGTCGGTAAAACGTTACAGGGAGTATCAATATCAAATTTGGAGATGATCTTCAATATTATCGTCAGGTTAATATCTCTTGATCTCGTTAATATCAAAATGTCTTCTCTTCAAGAGAGTTTCTGACCAGTAAAAAAGAATAATTATCGAAACATTTATTTTATTCATTATACTTCAATCTTCAACGACCTAACCTCAAAAAAAAAAAGAATATTGAAAGTCTCTCTAAATTTTTCTTCATATCTCGATAAAATTATGATGTTACTCTTCGTTGATGAATATCTTCCTTTCAGAGAGAATTTTTGAGTACTAAAAGAATAATTATCGAAACTGTTTCTTCATTCATTATACTTCAACCTTCAACGACCTAACCTCAAAAAAAAAAAAAAAGAATAAAATCTAAATTTTTCTTCGCATCTCAAAGAAAATGATGATTCTTTGAAAAAAATAATTATTGAAAGATTTTTATTATTTAGTTAACTTTCAACGACTTAATTTCCAAAAGAAAAAAAAATATAATCGAAAGTCTAAATTTTTCTTCGTATCTCGAAAGAATCGTGATGTTACCCTTTGAAAAAAATAATTATTGAAAGATTTTCATCGTTTATAACCTTCAACGAGTTTCCAAAAGAAAAAAACTATAATCGAAAATGTAAATTTTTCTTCGTATCTCGAGGGAATGGTGCAAAGGGTGAGAAACGAGCCACCAGTTTCTCAAGGTAGTCTCTGTTTCGAGGTCTAGGACGCGAGAAATCACGAGGGGAGACGCTTTCGACTGCGTCATCATGGACATGGAACAACACGGAAGCTCTTATCTGATACAGAGGCCGGCCAATAAACTTTAATCGGAAAGGCTCGTTATCGGTCCGAATCCCGCGGCGATCGACTTGAATTACGGGTCGAATAAACGTTAGCCTCGTTCTGTTGGATAAGGATGAAAGGATGAAATGATGAAAGGCTCGGGTGAAAAGCGTTCTCTGATGGATTTCTAATTTAGTCGGACGGGATGGATTTGTTCGGCGGTTCGAGATGTTGCGGGTAGATCGTGTAGCGTTCAGGATTTAAGAGGGTTCGATCACGGTTGTTTTCTTTCGTGCAACAGTAAGATTCGAGAAAATAAAAGACGGAACGTTGGAAAGAAACGAGGAGGAAACGAGCGAGGAGAATTAAAATGAGTAACATTAAATAACACGAGTAATTCCTTCTCTCTGATTCTTCTCTTTTCAGATATTCATTTTTCCTTTCCTCTTTCACCATATATTCTCTTCTATATTTAAAAACATGAACGCGCATAACTCAAGCGCGCCATCTACGCGAAACAAACTTTCACGATTCCGATACGAAATATATTATTCGTGTTTCGATCTCCTAATCAAAAGTTAACTTTTCTCAACTAATCCCTAATTACCATCAAAGTAAAATCGAAAGATAACACACCTAAGCGAAAGTTGTCTCTTTCGTAAACTCTCATCAACCCGTGGCAAAAGGTCGGCTCCGCTGAATCACGGGGTTAATCGAGGCTGCGAATCAAGCAGAAACGAAATACAATTAAGGAAACCAGATAGAGGCGGAACGCCATAAAACGCGGAGGACGTGTGAAATGTTACATATCGACGTACCGACCGAGGCTCATCCGTGATCGATAATGGCAGCAGCTGTGGAAGAACAACAAGAAGCAACCACAGAAGAGGGCGATGAAGAAGAAGAAGAAGAAGAAGAAGAAGAAGAAGAAGAAGAAGAAGAAACAAGAAAGTTTCTAGCAGAAGCGAAAGAGGAGAGGGAGCAAGGATGTAGTAGGAAGAAGTAGGAGAAGAGGAAGGATGAAGAGGAGCAACAAAAGGCCGCAGCCTCGGGTGCCGGGCGGGGCTCAGATGTTTATCCCGGTCGACCTCTTCCCCTAGCGCTCTTCAGGCCCCTCGTCGCTGGCGTGCCCCCTTCACCTCCGCTTCTTGCGGAGAGAAGCGCGCCCTCGGCGATCCGGAGCGCTACATCTCTACGTTATGCGTGCTCCTCTCGGCGAGGATGCACCGGTCACAGTGGCGTCGCAACGCGTCACTTCGCGCCCCTTCGATGTCCGAGTATCACGAATATTTTCATTAGTTCCCTTCCTTAGGAGGAATGGCGAGACGAGAAACAAAGAGAAACGTATAAAATTTTCGATCGAACGAGAAGCTTCGATCCTTCTCGTTTCGAGAAATTAAGAAGTTGAGATTAATCGGGAATTAAATTTAATTCATTCGCTTCTTCGAAACGAAACGAAGAATTTAATATCACAATTATAATAATATCGCAATATTTAACTCCTTGCAAAACATCGAAATTCGAATTCGCCGAAGCTGATCCCGATAATATAAGCGAATTCGCGCGGATCGTCGAGACAATCTCTCCCCACTCTCAAGAAGAAATTTTTCGCTCACCTCACGACAAGAAGATAATTGCCGCCGCTGCTAGCCGCCTACCGATCCGATCGCCGATCGATTATGCAAAAGAATGCGGCCAGAGATAGCGTCGAGACCGGGTTGTCTGTCGATGCAACGAGAGCTGAGGCAGTTCACTTTGATAGCCATATTCGCTCATAATCGAGTCGACCGGAAAGGAAGCGAAGAGGGCGAGGTCGTCGGCTCGTGACGACGAGCCTCTGCATACTCTCTCTCTCTCTCTCTCTGATAAAAGAAAAAAAATGAAAGAGAGAGAGAGAAAGAGAGGAGGGAAAAAACGCAACGTTAATCAGACACCTCGCATCGCCTCTATTCAGCTCCTGGCGAGTTGGAGTGATCTAGCTCGCAGCAGGTTCTTCGGGACAAAAAATCGATGAATGAACCTTGGCCGGAGCGAATGCCTCGTCTTCGACCGAATTCTTCGACAGAGAATTCCCGCCAATTGCGATCAATGCGCCTCCGTGTATACTTAAATTTTGCAACTTGACAAGATTTCGCGAGAGATTAGTTAGACTATATTATTCTCAATGGAATCGTGACGTGTCTTCCTTTCTCCCTTCCTTCTCTACTAAAATCGTAAGTTATTAATCGTCAAACAGATTTTAAACCGGAATGAATTTCGCAGTGACTTCTTCTATCAAGTTTCAAGAAGAGATACGAAAAGAGGGTCGAAACATTGACAAGGATCGAGCGAGAGACAAAAGGGAGCGAACAAAGGAGGAGAGGAGACGGGCCTGCGCTGCGATGATCGTTAGCGTGGAGCACGTATCCCGCTGATGACGCACTTCCGGCCGGGTGAACCCCCATGGTGGCCCCGTGATAATTCCAGGGGATCGGAGAAACGGCTCCGAGAGATCCATCCACCGTGACTCCGTGGCCCCGTGACGACCCCGTGGTGATGTTTGCTCTTGTTGCGGTGCGCAACACCGGAGAGCACCGCGGCCGCTCGCCAGAAGGAGGAGCGGAGGCGAACGAAACGAGATAAAGTGAAGTGAAGAGAGGGAGAGAGAGAGAGAGAAGGAGAGAGAGAGAGAGAGAGGGAGAGAGGTGGTGGAAAGGAGGGAAGGGGGGAAGGAACAAGAAAAACAGGAAGAGGCGCAGGAGGAAAGGAGGTGGGCGGCGAGGAAGGGCCTCGGATCCAACGCCTAGCCTCCGAGGGAGCCGAGTGCCAACCCGATGGTAGCGGTTCGCTCATCATTGTAATTACTTCGCGAGGATGTACCAGTATATTGGATCATTATCGACCGCTCCATATCTACCACCTAAGCCCCCCCATAAGTATAGACTTATGCTCCCGATCCTCCTCGTAACTAAGCTAACCCTCCTCGCGTATACACGATATACACGCTTCTGCCAAACGCGCGTATATCATCCAGAGAAGGAGAGAGAGAGAGAGAGGGAGAGAGGGAGGGAGGGAGGGGGATGCGGGGGATCTTGAAGTTATATCGGCACACTTGACGTACGTAGAAGGAGGAAATGGGCTGCGCTACTTGGAAATACATAATGCTCGTTCCATCGTTGTCGTGAGAGATTATTATTGGCCAGGACGATTGCTAGGGGTGATGGCTTCAATCTAGGAGGGATCATTAGAGGTTAGGTTCGGAGTTAAGTTCGAATTTGGACTTGGATTTTTAATTTTTGTTCCTATATTATATATTTCTTTTAACGCGGGTTTATTTTTTCTAAGAAAGTCTTCGAAGGAGTTAGATAGGGTTGCTTGTTAAGTGTCTAATGCAGTGGTTCTCAACACGGAGTGTATCGATTTTTAATACTCGTTTTTTCATTACACGTTGCCTTGTTTATAAATTGTTCGTCGAGTTCGACTATTACTCGATCACGATCCGCTAATCTAAATTCGAAACGTGTTACTATTTATTTTCCATTCGCTTTGAAACAATTTGAAACGAGCGAGCACGGTCGTACAGATCATACGATAGGAGAAATAATAAAATCATTGGACAATTGTTTCACGCATTGGTTTGCGCGCCAATTACTTTCTAGTCTGGTGTACAGTAAATCAGAAAAAAAATTCCCATTCATGCAAATCGGTATCAGCGAGCACCGCGGGCCGAATATCGTTCAGCTCGGCTCACTCGGACTGTATTCGAGCGAGTTATTTCAAGTGGCAATGGTTATTACCCCACCCTATATATCGAAGGGAATATATACCTCGGCCGCAGCGATGGAGTCACGTATGTCGATGATACGGGAGCACGTGCACCGGTGTTGGTGTCCACACCGGCGAATCTCGATCTTGGCACGTACGAGCTAACGACTCGTTCGTACGAGTCTCTGATCAAATAACCGCGACCCGAACAACTTTCTCGCCGGATCTGCATCTCCCCGTCGAAAAGGCACGTTCGAGAAACGTATCGAGTGGAAAAAGAGGAAGAATCGCGGAATAATTGTAATAAATTTTCGATAATTATTGAAATTATGTTTCAATTGTGCGACAAGTATATATGATTGTAAATGTTGTTATGTCTTATTTTTAAAATTAATCCTCTTTTTCCTCTTTTTTTTCTCCCAGTTTTTCGAATACAAAAGATTACAGAAATTAGAAAAATTGAAAATTTAATAAATAAAAGGGGAGTTGCGATATTATAATAATTAAAATATATTGAATATACTGACTATATTCAGTTAATATAAGTTATATCGTTCGTGAAGTTGGCTCTGAATATTCCACGTTCTAATATCAGCCTTGAGATCGTTCTACGCCGTAGAAACCGCCCCTTGGAATGCCGTAGAAATTCGATCGCGAGCTTGTCAACCCGGCCGATGCGACCGCGAAAAGAAAGATCGCTTCCGCTTGAACGATAATCATCGATACATCTTGATACGTCTCGAAGGATACCCTCTTTGTCGTACTTCGCCTCGAGATCTATCGTACTTCGCCTCCATCTGCCGCACGAGTCTTCGATTTTTCGTCTTGCAACATCCTGCCTTCTAAGCTTCTTAACCGTATCGAATATCGTTTCTTTTTTAATACATTGCGAAACAAAAAATTTGAAGCAACGCTACTCTAACTATATAAGAAAATAATCCAATAACACTCCTTATATTTTCTACACTTTTTTTAATCAACGTTCAATACGAGTACGTTTAAATTACAAAGACAAGTATCATTTCTGTCAAAATATGACAAAGAAAAAAACAACCTACATTTCCCCTGCTTAACTTTACTTTTAAGTTGTCAAATTTCTTCAATCTTCTCCCTCTTCCCAAGTCTCCCTAAAAGGAAAAAAAACCGATTCAAAGATCGCGAAGCGTGTGAGAGTATCGTCGTGAGCGTCATCGTCCGCGAAATCGATCATCAGATCTCTGAGGGTGCAGCGGATAAGCCGTTGGCGAGCCGTTAGGTGGAGCAACACCGTAGGATCCAGGATCGATCCAGGACGTGGAACGGGAGCCGTCCAGGGAACGGGAGCGTATCGAAAGATTGGCCGTCGATAATCCTTCAGGGTAGGTCGGCGTGCACGGGTCCCTATCGGGCCGAGATGCACAAGTCGAAGAAGCGAGGCGAGTTGCTGGTTCGCTCGGGATCAGAAGCAGCAACGGCAACACCAGCATCAGAAGAAGAAGAAGAAGAAGAAGAAGAAGAAGAAGAAGAGGAGGAGGAGGAAGAAGAGGAGGAGAAGTTATCCAGCCTCTTTCTCCATCCTTTCTTTAACCTCTGGCTCGCTTACCCGGCCGCCTCCGACCTACGTGTAGATGCTCAGGTGTAAAACCGTTGATTGCCACGCCACTATTTTCTCTTTGCACGGGCACGATGGTAGTAGCGGTGGGCGTGCCGGCCACGACCGAGGGGAGACGGCCAAGGCCTACTCTCATCGTGCTACCGCGATTATGTTTATTATACTTTGGCACACGCGTGTGCGTACGTGCGAGTACTTACATCTGGCCTCGCCTTTCCGCCCGTGTATAGCGGGCATCATCGCGCCCGGACGTGACGCCGGGACCACGGCTTCCTCCAACGCTCTCCCCTCCCTCCACTCTATGCCACGGATTCCCTTAGGCCTCGGTGTCCATCGATATCGGTCGATTCGGGAGGCGAAATTAAAATTTTGATGGGATCCTTGATCGACGGATCGGGAAGTCGTTGGGTCGCGAATATATCTCTCGTTTCTTCGAGAAGCGTCGCAAGCGTCCTCTTATTCCGATACCCGGTTGACGTTTCGAAATCGGGGATCTCGTTAATTTTGGTGGATTGGGTGGATTGGTTGGTCGCGATAAAATTAAAAATTCTGATGGAATTATCGTCGTGTCGTTTATGGAGATTAAGTATACCGAGGATACCGTTTAAGAGTTAAGTGAATCGAAAGTGATGGGTTCGAAATTTCAACTTGGAAAATTGGACGTCTATTTTTAAACGTCTATCAACGATATTCAAGCTGTGTTAGGAATCGTTTGAAGAGACGAGAGTGTTTGAAATTCCTCTTTTTGGTCGATCTAACTCGAAGCTAACTCTTCGAAACTGTTTCCTCGAACACACACACATACATACATACACACACATATATATATATATACACTTGCATCACGATGGTAGCGCTATAACGATGGTAGCTCGTTAATAAAAGAGGCTGATCGAATCGATATTCCCCGTGCAAGATCGGGCTAACGCATCATTATCAATGGCGCTCGTGTCACGAGCACGCAGCACGTATCAGGTTCGAGACTGGACGGCGAGGATGAGGCTTAGAATTCCATCGAGGTGGAGCCTTGACATTTCGTGGCCTGGAATCGACCGGCATAATTGATCGGCCTCTGCGGCTCTCATTCGACGACCGTGCTATCCTATTACGTCTGGTACGGTTACGACGAACTCTGCGTACGTCCTCGACGTACCGATGGAACGCGGCCACGTTAACTTTGCGAACTTGGAATCCACGATTTCGTCAATTATGGACTTTCTTATGGATCTTTCTTTTGCACGTTTCCTTTATAAAATACACGAAACGATTTGTTCCGATGAATCGTAGATTGACGATTCGTGTACAATTTTTATATCTATTAATTAATATTATATATATTAATCGATTTAAATTGTTAATAAGATGTTGAGATATATGGAATAATGGTTAAAATAAATCAGAGAAGTTGATACACAAAAATCGAGGCGTATTTAATTTAATTGCGACCATATTGAAGTCGGCTGAAACGAGAGAAAGATAGAGAGAGACAGAGGAGCGACGAAGATGGAATCGTTTCGTTCCGTCGCCGCGACGCGGCGCAACGTCTCGCTTCATCTGACATATATTAAATTCCTAATGCATCTACGGCAATTATTTTATTTCTTATCGTTATTTAATTTGTGAAAGAAAGGAAAGGAATCGAACTTTGAGAGACTATAGTCGAAACGTTAACAACTTTAATTATAGTACGAATAAAAATCATGAAAAATTTCCTTCCATCACGAAGCATCTGTTTCAATGACTGAAAAATAAAAAAAAAAAAAGTAAAAAGATGGTTATCGTATTTTCCCTTATCGTTTTCCAATCCCCGAAGCCACAATCCTCGCCATCCATCCACCTCCCATCATACACCGCAAGCTGCGCAAACACAACTTTAACCGGTATACCACTTTTATTCGCATCCTCTATATCGCCATTACCTTCCACGCCTATTCGATCATTGAACCGCGAACACCGCCACCGTTCGACGGAACGACTTCCAATAAATCGCCTCCTCCTGCTCACCGAACCGCCACTTTCATAAATTACACCGTCTCCGGCAATCGATGTTCCGTGACGCCAAAAAGTTACAGCTATCGACGCGGCTATCGATAACTTTGCTCGATACCGGCAAAGCGACACAGGACGTCGTTCCCTTATATCTTTCCATAAATCGGTTAACCGCGTGTAACAGCCGATAAATCCGTGGGGCAACTATGCCCTCCCCTTTTCCTCTCTCCCCCCCTCCCCTCCGAGAAACCATCTACGAGGGGATAAAAAAGTATATATATATAGATAGATAGAAAGGCAAAAGAAAGGCAAGGAAAGGATTCGTCGTGTGTTTCCATAAATCGAATCGGGTGTGTAGCGCCTCGCCGATAAATCCAACTGTGTCCTCGGGAAAGGAAAGGATATTAAAAATTTCTCAATCTAGAAAGGAAAAGGGTGTATCCATCGCGGAGGAAAGTTCGTAGAATCTCCATAAATTCGACGCTCTGTCGAGATCCTTCTAATAAATCTATCTTCCGAGAAAAGCGTCTTCGCACATAAAAAGAAAAAAGAAGAAGAAGAAGAAGAAAGGAAAGAGTCACGGACAATTCCTTTCTATCCATTAATTCTTCCCATAAATTGAACACTCTGTCTGATAACTCCATAGAACGCGTACTCTCAACAAAACGATAAGATTCAAGAAAAGATAAGAAATATCGAGAAAAAAGGAAGAAGAAAAAAATCCATCACAGAGAAACTCTTTCTATTCTCCCCGTAAATTCGACATTCCTTCAATAAATCGCGAATATACTCCTCGCAGAGAGCATCCACCCTCCTCCAAATAAAAAAAAAAAAGAAAAAGAAAGACGAAAAAAGAAATAGAAAATATCGAAAAAGGGATGAACGAAAGCAAGAAAGAATATATATATATATATATATGTATATATATATATATATATTGAGAAGGGCGAGAATACGTAGCATACCTGTCATTATCCCGAACGGTCGTTGCAATTCGTTCTGGTTAAACGGGCGTTGGATCGGTGGCGAATGGTCGCCGTCCACGACAAACAAACGCTACACCGGCGCAATTTCGCGTCGTTAACGACGTCCCGGGCGTCGAGGAGGGGGGGAGGAGGAGGAGGAGGAGGAGGGAGGGACGCGCGCGAACTCGCCAATAACGCCGCCAAGGGTGCAGTAAAAATTTTATAGCGTCGCGCGTATATACGTCAGTACGTGAACGGGGTGAAGACGAGAACGAAGGCGAGGAAATAGCGAGGAGTGGGGGAGAGGGGGAGGGAGGAGGGTAACGGTGGCAAACCCTGTTTAACAAAGTAATGACTACAATTATTCTGCTTTGCATCCGCCTCGAGGAGCCACGATCTTCGTTGCCTCTTCGAGGCAAGAGGATGCAATTTAATCGCCGATCAAGACGAGTTACAACCGGCAAGGATTGTCAGCTATATATATATATATATATTGGAGCGGTTCATCGAGATGAGAGGATTTAATTTTTGTTTTTCTTTTCTTTTCTTTTCTTCTCTCTCTTTTTTTTTTTTTCATTCGATGGAAGATCGATGGAATCATTCGATCGATTTCTACGATTTGTTCGTCGTCGTCTCTGTCTTCGTGTAATTCCTTGGATTTTCTCGCCGAGTGGAGGAAAGAATCGCGCGATTTTGAGATACGTTTCTTTCTTCAAGTGACACGAAGACACCCCTCTCGAGCTCGAGTAACTCTTAACCCTAACGGTTTCCATAACCTTTAAATATAAAAAACGTGACGATCTTAGCGGTAATCCTCGAGCTATCTCGAAGACACGTTATTGGACCACGTGGTATGCGCAACGATTTCGATGCGTAACGAAACGATTAGGGTCTAACGATCATTCGCGGTCCCACGTCGCGGAGAAGTTAACCGGTCGTAGAAGTAATAACGGCCGACAATCTGGCCCTGCAATCAATGAGTACGTGTTTATGTAAATTGGACGAGGCACGACACGAACCACGCGAGCAACTTTTCCTATACACCAAGGACCTGCGCCGAGAGAGGGTTGGAATGCTTTGTTATCTCACGAGGAAGACGATATGTCCCTTCTGCACGCGAGCAGCTCCTCGCCTTAGAATGATGGATCTTGGATCTCTCTCTCTCTCTCTCTCTCTCTCTCTCTCTCTTTGTCCTCTCTCAGATCTCGTCTCTTTTAACGAATCTTTTGGAATTGGAAATGGAAAGAAAAGAGAATTGAATTTTTGCTCGAAAAGTGAACATTGCGCGCGAATCTTCAAAGATTCTTTGTGCGAAGTGAGATGGAAGTAGAGCTAGAGACGGTGTCTATTAAATTGCTTATAACTCGATAAATAAGCCTCAATAGATACTTTTTGACCTCTAGACTTTCAAACTTTTCAAATTAATTAGTATAGTAAGTAAAGTTAAGTAGTATAATCTAATATATTTGGATGATACATTATTTATAATTGATGACACTTTTGTTATCCAATTTTATTTTATACAAATCGATTCGCAATTGATATCGAGATAAATATGGAAAGAAATATGATTAAAATGTATTCGTAAAATCGCATGCAAGTGGTAAAAAAAGATGAAATAAAAGGAGGCATTTAACTCACCGAGTTGACACGCGAAGGAAGCACCAGCATCAGGAAATCCATTCTTCTCCGAACCTGGAACAAAAGAAAAAGAAAAAAAAAAAACATAGCGAACCGGTCAGATCGAGGAATCGATAGGATTTCAAACACAGGGTATGCGACGGATAAACGAGAGAATCGAACAAATGCAGATGCAAGGCACCACCCACGGCGTAACCCTTTCCCCTGCCCGACTGTCATTAAAGAGACCGCCCTAGATGTCGGTTCTTCAAGGACTCGCATGAGCTCAATGGGAAGATTTTAATCAAATCGATCGCGGGGATCGAGATCCGTGGGATCTACGTTTCATTGTTCAACAATGTGCAACTATCGTGAACCATTGATTGGTTATTGTTGTATAGAATCGTTCCACGTAGCCATACTTTTTAATTGCTAACATTGGAAAAGAATGCTGCAATATTGAGAGGTTCATTGTTGCTGATGTTACGATAAAAAATTTGAAATTGTGAAATTGTGGATTTATGTGGGTATGATCGTGTTCGAAAAGAGAAAGCTCGTGGAACAGAGGTTAATCAGGGTAATTCTAACGGGTTAATTGGATAATAGAAATTATCTTAATGATAATTGGTCGCCATTATATACAAGATTTTTTGCAAAAGAATGAGAAAAAGGTTTAATTGTGCTCTAATCTTATTGATCAGTGTACATCAGGTACACGTTATACGAGGATATGGATAATCGATACTCTTTGATCCCTTTCTAAACATCTTTGTTACGTGTACAATGAAACAACCAATGTTAATCGAAACAACTACTCGTTCATTTTTTAATTACAAATTTACATTTATATATAGCGAAATTACATTTATATATTACATTTATATATTATATATTACATTATATATATTATATATATAATATAGGGGATCTTGGAGAAAAGAAAGAGGAAAAAACATAAAAAAAAAAAAGGTTGAAGAAAAGCTTTAACCTTAGCGTGCACTTGCACGAAAGATAGAAATCGATGAAGCGTTCAGCCGGTCTGTCAGTTCGACAATCCGAGGCGCGTTAGAGGGGGTAGCAATTCCAATCACTCGGGGATGGAACGCGTATCGATCGATCGATCGATCGATCGATCGGCGAATACCACGTGCTCCTCTGCAGGCTGCGACTGTAGGTGGTGGTTGGGGGCACCACCCACGAAGTGGCTACTTAGCATGCACGACCAGCCAGAAAGTAACTACCTATCTATCTGACAGGGTTAACTAATACAGCTTCCTCGACCGCGAAGCCTTCTCTTCCATCGAACGTACGTATAGATAAAAATAGATAAAAATCGATTTCTAATGATTTCCAAGTACAAATATGGACGCTCTCACTCCATTTCGTAATCGAATTAAGAAATAATAATTTACTAGAGTTAATTTGAAGAATTCAGAAACCTTGAAAGTACAACGATCCAAAGACTACGTACGTACTATATATCAAAATCATCGCAATAAACGAACAATCTACACGATCGATCATCATCCAGATCCAAGAGCGACGATGAGGGACAACAATCATCGTTCCTCAGATTTATAAGCTTAATTTATAAGCTTACTAAAGTTAATTTGAAGAATTCAGAAACCTTGAAGATGTTCAATATAGAATCTAAATTGAAAGTACAACAATTCAAAGACACGAATCATCCAGGTCCAAGAGCGACGAGGAGAGACAACAATCATCGTTCCTCAGAAAATTTATAAGCTTACTAAAGTTAATTTGAAGAATTCAGAAACCTTGAAGATGTTCAGAATCTAAATTGAAAATACAACAATCCAAAGACTACGTATACGAACAATCTACACGATCGATCATCATCCAGGTCCAAAAGCGACGATGAGAGACAACAATCATCGTTCCTCAGAAAATTTATAAGCTTACTAAAGTTAATTTGAAGAATTTAGAAACCTTGAAGATGTTCAGTATAGAATTTAAATTGAAAGTACAACAATCCAAAGACTACGTACACGAACAATCTACATGATCGATCATCATCCAGGTCCAAGAGCGACGATGAGAGACAACAATCATCGTTCCCCAGATAATTTACAAGCTTATCAGAGTTAATTTGAAGAATTCAGAAATCTTGAAGATGTTCAATATAGAATCTAAATTGAAAGTACAACAATCCAAAGACACGAATCATCCAGGTCCAAGAGCGACGAGGAGAGACAACAATCATCGTTCCTCAGAAAATTTATAAGCTTACCAGAGTTAATTTGAAGAATTCAGAAATCTTGAAGATGTTCAGTATAGAATCTAAATTGAAAATACAACAATCCAAAGACTACGTAAACGAACAATCTACACGATCGATCATCATCCAGGTCCAAGAGATAATGAGAGACAACAATCATCGTTCCTCAGACAATTTATAAGCTTACTAAAGTTAATTTGAAGAATTCAAAAACCTTGAAGATATTCAGAATCTAAATTGAAAGTACAACGATCCAAAGACTACGTACACGAACAATCTACACGATCGATCATCATCCAGGTCCAAGAGCGACGATGAGAGACAACAATCATCGTTCCCCAGACAATTTACAAGCTTCGCGCAGTGGCGAGGCCACGAAGCTAATTAAATCAATGCGCGAACAGAAGCGAGTTCCCTTCTCGTTCTGCGGATCGATTTAATTGGACTCCTCCCTCCCCGCCCTTTCCTCCTGTCCCTACGCTTTCACAAGTATATGTATATATATATATATATATATTTATTCCACGGTCGGTGCGCGCTCTCGAGCAACGTCGAAACGCTCGAAATGAGAAAACCTCGCAGCGGGGTACCCGGCTACCGGCGAGCTTTCCCTCCTGAGCCTCCTCGAACGGTGTGCGCACACTTTTTCCGCTGGTCCACGCGCTCGAGCGGATTGGAAGCCGGTCGCCTCGCTGGACGCGCAGCATGGGGTTGCTTCATGCCAGCCACCATTGATATTGCGCGATTACTCGTTTTACCCGGTGTTTCAACGACGTCGAAGTCGAGTGGCTGGCAGGCCGATACATTAAGTCATAAATTCGCGATTAAGGCCTCGCCAGGATTAAGGATGCCGGTCTCGTTTAAGCAAGTTTCTCGTTTTGCCGCGACAAATTTGGTGGTCGTCGCGGCGAGAGTGTTAAGAATTTATTAATAACGATGATTCCTCGATGGAGCAGTACTCCGGATGTACTTTTATTTTTTCTTATTTTGTGGATCTCAGAGTTCCTCGCTGTTCGAAGACGAATTTGATTGGCGGTGATTTATATGATAATAATGGCGACGATACGT
This sequence comes from Apis laboriosa, assembly GCF_014066325.1. Classification (NCBI taxonomy): domain Eukaryota; kingdom Metazoa; phylum Arthropoda; class Insecta; order Hymenoptera; family Apidae; genus Apis; species Apis laboriosa. Next base: position 1,645,238 of record NW_025222278.1, read on the forward strand.
GGGGGAGGGTATTGTTCTTTTCTTTTCTTTTTTTCACTAAAATGATCCAGAAGATTAAGATTATTTTGATATCGATTTGTCGATCGTTTCGAAACACGTAAATTTCGTTATAGAAAAGGAGTTGGGAATTTTCTTATTGTTGTTTCTTCCATATTCTTGTTATGGAACGAAGCGAAAGGCCCAATCGAGGCTGAACATTTTTAACAGACTTTAAAAACTCTTCGACATTTATGCAATTCCAATTTTATTCCAGTTCCGTGAATTCAAATTACTCTATCCGATTATTGAATCGGATGGTCGCAAAATTTTCCAAAAAATTATTAAAAATTTCCTTCCTCGTTCGACGAATCATTCAAACCAATATCCAAATACACCAATACAATACAATATCGCACCTGTCACAGATTACCATTCTCCTGGAGGAAACAATCTCCTGCACACACATGGTATAATGCAAGGCACGCCCATCCAGGGCCGGCAAAAAGCCCCCTCGAAGAGAGGAGAGGAAACCGCAACATCCCTTGCTCTTTGCTGCACCCGAGGACTCAAACGGTTTCAGGATCGGCTGCGTTCCTTCCTATCACGATGGTTTTGCTACTTTGCTGCTAGAAAGGAACGCGCATTTACCCGCGCGGATCATAAAACACGTCGTAACCGTGCTATTTCGCGCGATCCCGCCGATAAGCCCGCTTTTGCGGCCCCGCCACGAGGCGTGTCCTTCCTTCCCCGCATGCGAAACTGCCTACTGTTTTTTCGCGCAATGCCACCTCCTTGCTTGGATTAAACGTTTTCAGGAATCGTGCGCTCGAATCTCGAGGCTAGGCGAGGCGAGGCGATTCGATTCGATTCAATTCGGAATTTTGCTCGGCGTTTTAACATGATTTCCCCTTCTTTCCTTCCTTCCTTCCTTTCTTCCTTCCTTGTTTGCGTGGCAAACGGTGGTCGAAGTGTTTCTTTTCTGCGTTAATCGCGCGGAACGTGTTTGAGAAACGCAGCCAACCGATGGAGAATATGGTGTTGGAGATACTCGAGAAAAGTTTGTGGAAGAGGTTATGGATGTAGATGGCGTGTCACTCGTGATGGAGTCGAGTTAGATGAAGCGTATCGTGGTTTTGGGGATAGAGAGGTTAGTGGTTTCCTTTCTTGGTGTTTAAAGGATGAAGAAGATGCGTTATAAGTTTTGATACGTGGTAATTTTATTATAATAGTTATACGATATTTATTATTTCTAGAAATCTTTCGAGTATTTCGATATTTAAGTAAAGTTATTTCCCCTTTTGAAAATTGAAATGTTGGAAGGTAGAAAGCGTGCACTGGTCACTTTTATTCTCCATGTAAAAAAATGTCCTCCTGTTCGTCCAACATTCCACAGGATGAGCTTGGTCGAAGCGTGAAACAACAAACTGTTCGCATATTTCTCTACACCGCTTGACCATGAAGAAATAAATCGCGCTACCGCTCCCGCCGATCATTCTTTATCCTTTACACTCAGAAGCCTGTACAGTTACCAAGGCGTAACGTAACAGTCTCGAGCAAGAAAAACGGAGGAATTCAGAAAGAAAGAAGCCATGCAAAATAGTTGGCTCGAGGGGGAGGGAAGAGGGGGGAAAGAGGAGGGGCAGGGAGAAATACGCGAACTTTATTGTTTCTCTAGAATGTGCAACTGTGGAATTGCAGGTTGAATCGATTCGTGTCCGTTGAAGCATGCCTCGAGCGTTGTAATTGCGATAATTAGAATTAAAAAAAAAAAAGTCGATGTTCTATGTCCACGACCAGTCGCGGTTTTTGCTGCTTCAAGTTTTTAACCTCTTTGATCTTGCGCTGGTTGTTAGTATAAAATTGTAAAGTTTCTTTTTTTTTTTTTTTTTTTTTTTTTTTTGACTAAAGTATCAAAGACATGCAAATTCAGAAATTTTATTTTGAATTAATAGAGTTTTTCAATCAGGTTAATGTTTCAAGTGGTAATATTGATGTATCATATGTATGTAATTGATATAAAGAATATAAAATATATTCTTCGAACTCAGATTTCTTATTTCCATTATGAAATAATATTATAATTATGAATAATAAAACATCGTTTTATTTCAATAATTTAATAAATAGCTTTTTAATTATTTAACTTTAATAACTAATTTTTATATGATTGTAATATATTTTGTAAAATTGATCGTTATATCGTAAATAGATATTATTTATATAATTATAAAAAATTCTAATGTATAAATTATAATATGTTATTTCTTGTTAATAAGTTAATGCAAACTAGAATCTCGATTAAGAAATTCAATTTTTCTTAGAAATCAAAGATAGCGTAGCAATATTCTTTGATACCAACAAGAAAGTTATGAAATATTATATGAAATATAAAAATTTGATGAAAATTTTTTTCATTATATACTAAGTAAGAGAAGAAATAATAATAATTGATAACCGGTATGCTTTCAATTAACAAGAAATATGATTTTTTTTAGAATTTTAATTTTGTTCTACAATATTATGTAGAATGTTGCATTAAAATATGAATCAATGTAATATCACGTACATATTATATATATGTTTGATTAATAGTTTTTGTTTTGGTTAATGCATTAAAAGTTTTATGTAAATATATTCTTTTATGTAATATCAAACTAATATATTTAATTTAAATTTTTATTTAAAATTGATAAAATTCTTTGTATTCTTTTAACTATTATCGTAAATGTAAATTTCAAATTATTAATTTCGCATTATATAAATTAAATAATGATATTATAATATTTTTTTATTTATTAGTTAAATTATTTAATTTCATCTTTTAATATATTTTAATGATATTTTTTTTCTTCAGTGAATACGTACTAGTTTGCACAAAAAGGTGAATATTTTAACCGTAAATTTTTAATTTTAAATGAGTTATAAATTAATGGAAATTGAGTTCTGGATCATAGGTGATGAACCTACAGTTTAAAATAAAATACGAAAGACGTTGCAGTAATATATCTATAATTTATATATCTAAAATATATATCTAAAATTTACATTGTTTTTAAATAAATTTTTATAAATCAATTTATTTATCAGAAATTATTTTACATTAAAATATCGAAATAAAATATATAATAATAACTTTTTTTATTTTTGAAAAGAAAAAAATATTAAGTATCAAGAATATTAGAATATCTAAAGATTATTTTTAAAATTATTTTGAAAAATAGGCATCATATATGCTAATGATATATATTATCACTATCATATATTAGCGCATAATATCGTGATAGCAATGTTAAACAAAGATATTTTGAATATTCAATTTTTTTATATTTCCCGATAATTTATTAAACTTAGAATTAATTTTTCTAGATCTTTCATTCTTTTGCATCGAATTTTCATTTTTTGCGTATATTTCATTAAGAATAAAGATCATCAAAATTAAAAAATTCACATTTATTCACTTGAATAAGAAATTAACTTTTAAGAATGATAATAGCGATTAATTACGATTATAATTGCAAAGAGGCTTTCCAATTTTGCATAAGAAGATAAAAAAATTCTTAATTTTGTAACATCGGTGGATAAGCAATTTTTATTCTAGAAAGAGTTAAAATATTTGTAAAGTTTTTTTGCTGTCAAAATAAATACAAAAATAGATACGCAAAAATGTCGATTATTTGTCAGGTTATAAGCAATTGAAATTTACGTTCCAGACCAGGTAAGAGGGAGATAGAGATAACTGCTTTATCTTCGTTGCATCGCCGCGACGCGGCGCTATTCAACTCTATCGCCATCTCGCTTCATCCAACGCAAACTTCAATTTCTTATAAATCAATGAATAAACCTCAATCGAAATTTTTGCACATCAACTTTAGTATTCGTTTTGAATCTTCTAGAATTTACCATTCCACGAATACTTTATAAATTAATATATTACATTTAAATTTATAAATTTCTTAATTTCTTTTTTTCTGTATTATGATCTGTATAAATTATTATCCATATCGTAACATTAAAAATCTTCTTGATAAATTCATTTATTATAAATTCATATAGATCATCGAAAAGATGATCACAGTGGCACACAACCATAAAATATTTTATTATTTTATCGCCAATTTTGGCCAATTTGACTATCAATATCCTCTCGTATAATCGTTCACCAAATGAATCCCTAAATCCCTTCGAGAAAAGCCTTGGCCCCATAGGTCGTGAATGAAAAGCGACTCGTTAGTTATGTTTGATGGATGAAGAAACGTAAGTCTTCCTGGACCAGAAGGAGCAGAGGATCGAGCACGTGGCGTGGGAGTTCGCGGGGATGGAGCAAAGGGAACGAAGGGGCACGCGTTGTGGGCGGAACTCGGAGAAGGTGGTGGAGGTTCAGGAGGCGGCGTTGGTAGGGGCCGAGGATAAAACCAGAACCTACGAAAGGTGAGGCGATTCGAACTTCCTCTCGTTCGGGGCACGCGGACTTTCTTCGTCAATCGGCGAGAAAGAGTCGAAGTCGAGAATTGATCGAGTGTGGCAGGTGTGTTGAAGTTTTGGTTATTAAATTGATAATATTTCTTTTATTAAACAACCATGTTTTTTTGTAAGAAAAAAACAATCAAATAGATCATGTCATTCGAGAAAAAAGTTAAAAACAAATTAAAAGTATTTGTTCGTAAGGAGCAGTAACTTTCAATTGCCTTTTGGCAATAGAAATAATATCATGACGAATCAAAAACTTCTTCAACTATTCGTTCTTCGTGCAAAATTGTTTTTCCTTTTACAAACTCATTAAAATTCTCAAGCAAAACTACAAATATTTTTATAAAATTTCGTGATATCCCTTCTTCGTAATTTAATCACAGACAGAAATTACTATAATTATTCCATTTATTTTAATATAATGGATTATATATTTTAATAATAAAAAGAAATCGTGCAACGAATATTTTAAATGTATATTCCTTTTTTTTTACTTCGCACAATTTTACTTTTCTCGAAAAGACCTGTCTCCACGGGGATAAACCAATCCCCTAATCACTTTCTCCGACTGCCCTTTCCAGAGACCGGATTTGCATCGAGTTCGCGGCTGATTGCTCGTAATTAGCGACGCGTGGCCCGCGCCCACGTCGGGTCACGTCGCCATGGTAGACGATCCTTGCTAACGAACCGTGGTGCACAGAGGTCGTTCGTGCGCCACGCGTAATCTACGATGCCTACGCATCCACGTACACGCGTGCAAACGATCAACGCGATTCACTCCGCGCTCGATGTCTCTCGGTGCACGCTGACTTTGCGAACTTGGACAGATTTGCGATACTGGCGGCCGAATGGACGATGAAGATTTCTTGAAGACGGGGAAAAAAGCGTTTTGTTATGGGTATTGAGCTCTTGCCTTTAGTAGGTGAGGCGTCTGTGTTTATGGAGATATTTGTTTGAGGTTATGTTGTCGGGATCGTATCCGTGATTGTAATTTGAGAGGATTATAAAATGTGGGCTTTGGATATGAAATTTTTGCTAATTTAATAGAATTGGCTTAAATAAAATATTGAAGCTACGTCAGATTATTCTATATACGTATATATAACTTTTCGTATCCAGATATATTTGTGTAATAAATTCTCATCATTTTAATATTCTAATGGTAAAAACCAGATATTCGATATTCTATATTTCGTTCTTCAAGAATTATCGAATGAATTATATCAGAAACGAATGTCGTGAAGATATTATTTTAAGAATTGGGGAGGGAGGAAGGAATGTTTTTATCAGAGAAATTAAAAGAGTAATAGATTCGATCGATAACGTTTCGAATGATAGATAGAATTTAATACAATCTGTGAAAATTATCTCGTCACTGGTTAATTTTTCTTTATGCACTTCATTATATTCGATATCTAATACCAATTTGTCCGGGCAAAAGTTGAAAAAAAAAAATAAACGATATTTCATCGAAGCGAAGTCGATTTCTTTCTTAATGGACGTTACGTATCGTGCACACGATAAAGCGGCATTACCACCGATATCCGGAATAATTTATTGTCATTACATTCATCATGGTGACTGTAATGCGCGACACTCCGGCTCGAAGAGAAAGCACTGCATCTGGAGTAACGTTACTAGGTACTAACGCCGATTTACGAGCGACATTTGTCCATGCGTTTAACAGACGCCATCGACGAGCACCGGACGACAATTTCACCGGTAATTTATCCATCGAATCGAAAGCCAACCGCGTGAACATTTTCGCGGTTTTTAAAGGTGACGTTTCATCGTGGCACGACAGATTCAAATAGCTAAGATCGCGCCATCTAGCGCATCATTCGATTATTTACCATTTCGACATTTTTTTAAAGTTTTTAATATTTTCTTCGCGTCATCGTTATTACGAGGAGTAATAAATTGGACTTTAGGACTTGTTAGCTGTGACTCTACGAACCGCATAAAATTTCTGCTTTAATGTATATTTTATCTTGATAATTTTTTATGTTTTTTAAATAATATCGCACATCTCCATTCGATTTTACGATATTTCGATCGAAGAAGGTATCTCGATATCTTTTGTACAAAAGTTACAAGTTAAAATATACGTGGAATTTAAAATGTTTCATTATATCTTGAAAAAGAAGAATGAAGGATTAGTATATTTTTAATTAATAGAATAGGTTCATTTTAGAAATCCTTTCAAATACTTTTTACTGTATATTTTTGAGTGATTAACGAATTGCAAATGATAAGAGGAAAAATAAGTTAGAAATTGTAGAAGTTTCGTCAGATGTAGTTAAAAATGCATAATTGCATTTTAATTTGTACATTGATAAAAATAAATGATGAAATATCGAATGAAATTATAGAGAAAAAAATATCACGTTTCGATTTAAAGATAAAGTAAAGCTATTTTGAAAATACATCCTTCCACTCATATTTATTTATTTCAATTGACTTGCAATCCTACATCGAATTGTAATCCGTATTTTAATTCATTATTTAGACACTTAAATAACTAGATGAAAAATTCATTAATGTTACAATTTAATTCAAAAAAAAATTCACATAGATAAGTTCCTTATTATGAAAATATATTCAAAATTATGAAAATATGAAAATCAATTCATATTATAAACAGTCTTTGAAAGCAGTTTATCATATATAAACTAGTCAGGTGAAATGTCGAATGTCGCTACAACGGCAAAGGTGAAAGCATCGATGAGATTGAAAATAATTTATAATTTTTCTACTTTTTTTACCATAATCTACGCAATCATCCTAAAATTCTATCCTTCTAAATTGACACATCCAAATACAACGATTCACGATGACGAAAAAAATAAGGAAAATCTTTTCAAAATTGAACCATCTCTAACCATTCCTCTTTAAACTAAGACAACCGCGAATGGACCAAGTAAAATTCAAATCGATAAAATTTCACGAGAGAAAAAAAAAAAGCACTATACATATAAAAACGAATGCAATTACATTCACCCTTACAACCTACCAATCACTCGAAACAAATTCACAGATACGAATAATTATTTACACTCCCTAAAACAAAACGTAAATTTTCAACAATCACCACGAATGTACCACTCGTCCCCCAATTCCTCCAAAGTACTCGAAGCGATCGGTGAAAACCAATTCACCGTCCATCCGAATCGAGGTCGCGTGACAAAAAGAAAGAGAGGAGCGGCGAAGTCGGGCGTACGCGCGTATACCACGCCACGCCACGAACAACAAGGCTCCATCAGCGTGGCCCGCTGTTGTAAAGATCGAATCGATGCGTCGTTACACCGTGTCGCGGTGCTCCGCTGCGCGCCGCTGCATGCGTCCGCGCCAGATCCGCGCTCGTTGCACTTGCACGCTCGTCGATCAACCACTCTCCGATCGAACGGCCGACTTCAAACTTGCGCCCATCTTTCGCAAAACTGTGTCAACGCCTTGACAAAATTAAATTTCATTTCATTCGAAACTCTTACCACGTTATCGTGCCACCATCTTCGTATTTTTCTTCCTCTTCTTCTTTTTCTTCTTCTTCAAACTCGCACAAACTTCACACGTCTCTCGGTGTCTGAAAACTGAACCGTGTCAAGGTTGCCTCGGAACGAGATTTCATTTCGAGAACGAAACTGTGTTGTTCCTATCACTTTACGTTAACTTTGCATTCGTCCAAAGAAACCGCAAACGATGTCAAACGATATTATGTCCACTAGATATATTCTTTCTCTGTTTTTTTCGAATAACCGTGCCAAGGTCCTCGAAATTCAACTTCACGAGAACGAAACTCACTCGTCATCGACTACGCCTCCGTTTCCTCCTCTTCGAATTTAAAGTCGTTCGTTACAAGTGAAAGACACTTGATAAACACCCGAGGAGAAGAAGGAGGAGGAGGAGGAGGAGGAGGAGGATCTTCTCTTTTCTTTTTCTCTTTTCTTTTTCCCTTTCCTTGCGACGAATTGGAACGAAACGAAACGAAACACCGCGGGCGCACCGCGAAGTCCCGAACCGGAGTCGGACACGAAGTAGAAGCGAGTTCTAGGTACGACTGGTAGGGGTCTGTGCGGGGTCTCGGGAAGAGCTGGAAGGGGATAAGGTCGAAGGTCAGGGCTATGCCGTACGACCCGTGACCCCTGACCCTCTCGATCCCTCCGACCCGGCCGACCTCCTCCCCTCCCCCCCCCTCTCCCTCCTCCGCGCTGCTCTTTCTTCTCCTTCGCGTCCGCATCTCTCCGCGGCTTCTTCTGTACCGTTTCGACGCCGCCAGACGCGTCGCCGCGTCTCTCCGTTTTCCAGTTTCCTTTCCTTTATTTGGAATTGGGAGGGGGGGGGGAGGGGAAGGATACGCGTTTCTTCACGGAGATCGGAGGAGATCGCGAGCGATTCGAATCGAAATTTTTCCAAAGGATTTTTATCCGTTTTAATCTCTGTGTAACTAATATCAAATATCACGGACAGTTTCAACAGTTGAAGTTGAGAATAATAGTTATTTCGATAATTTGTTATTGAAGAATGGAAGAATGGATCAATTGTGTATAGTTAGTTACGTAACAAATGTTGACGAATAATGAGATTATTCAAGTTAAGTTTTGAATAATTATTTAGAGTAAAAATTATTTATTTAGAAAATTTTAATTAGATAGTTTTTAAATAGGTTGTATATTTGGTCGAATTATGAAGATTTATAGAGATTTGTGTTGTAATTAATAATTTAATAAGTTAAGTAATAAATTTCTTGAAAAATTATTAATTATAGAAAAAATTATCGTATTAAATAGATATTGATTAAATGGATAGATAATTTTTAAAGGTAGTCATGCGTAACGAAAATTATTTACGCAACATTTCAAATTTGTCCAGATTGTGAAGTACAATATTGCACAGAAAATTAACGGTGACTTTTGTGACCCGATAAAAGCAAAGTAGCAAAACATTGATTACCGAATCATGTATACTTTAAAACGATTTGCTTATAATTTTTATAAACACATTGGTCTCCTTTATTAATATATATATTTATATATAGAATATAATAATATTTCCACGATGAAAAGTATTTTTAATCAATTCTATACGCATTCACAATTCCATCGATGAATCATAATTAAAATCTAATGATTTTTAATAAATACTTCGAATTAAAGGTTTTTTTTTTTTTTTTTCCTTTGCGATTCGATCTCTTTCCTCGATAATATTAGTTTCAATCATCAAGGAAGGAATCATTAATGTCGCACGAAAAATATGAACTTATGAAAATTAATACAGCGTCTAAGCAACGTCATTTTCTTTAGTTAATTGTTAAATTAAAAGAAGAGAATTTGTAATGTGCTCTTCGTATCAAATATCCTGTTTCCTTGACATTATCTTTCTAATTAAAAGAGTAAATGAGTTAATTTTCTTCTTTTTTTTTTTTTTTTTTTTCCTTTAATGAATTTTAATTCACCGAAAGAATTAATTCTACAATAATGTGTAGAATGTTATATAAAATTGAGATAATAATCTATGAATGTATATGGGCGGATATGTACATCTCTGTCGAAAGAGTTAAATATGGCGTGGCGAGGATACAGTCGAGGTTTCTTCTCTTCGTGACTGCATTTCTTTTTTCCAAGTGACCGCGTACCGTGAGATTCCCTGTCTCTGGAAAAATGGAGAAACGTGATCTCTCTGTTCCCTCTGTTAAGGTTTCTCTTCTTATTCCGTATTTTTTCACGGAGCAAGGACGGAGATAAATGCAAACGAATAACACGAACAATATATTTCTAACCTATAAAAAGGAAATAAATTTCGTTGTGATATTCATTTGCAAAAATGTTTGAGGAGTTTTATGATTTTTATAATTTCTATATTAATCTAAAATGTAATTTGAAATAAATATAAACAGAAATTATTGAAAAAAAGTATAGAATAGAAGATATCGAATTCTTATTTTCTTTGTTTTCAGTTTTTGCTTCTCAGAATAAGAGTTAAATTTTTGAGAATGAATAATTTTCACTGTGAACATAATAAATTCATTATTGAAAAATAATATTCGAGATAAAAAGTATTTTATTAAATTTTCGATAAACGTATATAATATCTTTGGACAATAAACGATAAGTTATTTTTCATGAGTCATTTTAATAATTTGTCAATAATAAAGAAAATGATAAAATTATATATGTCAATATTCATCGTTTACGATGTTATTTATAAAATAATCAATAAAACGTATACGACAAAATTTAAAAAAAAAAAGAGTTTACAATTCTTGAAAACATATTAATAATTTAATAATTAATGAAATACAAAAATAACGTGCGAAAATCTTGTTTCATTAAATAACAGACATCAAATATATTTTTTCAAATATATATTTCAATGCAATGGAAACGTATTTTTTCAGATCTCAAAAAGATTTCCATCCGTAAATTATTAAATTATTTTTAATTATTATTTTCTTTTGAATGGAATTATTAATCATAAAGTGTGCAAATTCATCTGAAGTTGCACAGTCATTGCATATAATTTATCAATCCTAATTATAAAATTAATAATAAAATTAATAACATTGCCATATTATGTAAAAGTAATATATAAAATATTCATTAATTGAATAATGATGAGCATTAGAATTATATGTAAATAAAATACTTATCATAAAAAGAGTTAAAGCTACGCAAAATATCGAGGAATTCATAAGAATGTTTAATCTATGAAATAATTTTAATACAAAAAAAAAAAAAAAAAAAATACATTTAAAAGATAATAGATATTAATATTTGATGAGCTCATTTGAAAATTGAAGTTTTTTTTTTTTTAAATAAAAATAGACAAATATATATACTTATCCACAATATCAAGACACCGTTAATAATAAAATATAATTAAAAATTGATTTTTAAAAATCAATATTATATACAAAACATACTGCAAAAAAATATCATATAACAATCTTTTTCGCCTCATTTCGAGGAATAAATCTCTTTCTTCCTGAACTCAATTAAATTTCCCGAATATAATAAATTAATGTCCAATAATCCTTTTGCAAAAATAACAAAATTAAATACCGAGCATCAGCGTATCCCCTCGAAGAGATCGTACGTAATCTAATAGTCACATTCGTTACGAAATCAAAAAAAATATTACTTAATAGACATACACAGGGGGAAAAAATTGCACGTAAGAGAGAATCGCGAATAAAATAAGTGGACAGAAACGAATGAAGAAAAATCAAAGGAATAGTAGAGGGAGAATTTCGTTCATCGATCGGTTCACCGTATCGTCCGGTGACACCGAGCGCAACTCTGTATCCGCTCGTTTTAAGAGCGTTTCAGTGTCCAGCCGCCTCGCATGAAAGCGAGCCACTTAATATGGATGTGTGCGGAAGACCCGCATCGGACCTCTGAACCATGACCCCTGCATCGGGACCATCAGCCGGCCGGCTGCCTCGAACGCAACAAGAATTTCACGTTACGCGTACGAACGTGGCCAATTATCGTCCACGCACAACACGCCGCATCCTTGTTCCCCACGCTGTTTCCCCTTCGTTAATGCTTGGCGAATTACGAGCCGATGAGTCAATTGATCGCCATCGCATCTCTATAACGATCTCTAATTGAATGTATCCGTGATATCGGTCGCTCGTCTTCGTTTCGTTCTATTCCCGGCAAATATTATTTATCTTTTATCTGCGAGAAATCGAACGAGATAATCGTCCGAGAAGTAAAATCGATGAAATTTTCTTAATTTTCTTCGAGTCTTTTTTCTTTTTCTTTTTTTTTTTTTTTTTTTAGAAAGAGGGAGGGGGGAATTTAAGATTGATTCGAGTTCGATCGAATTTGATTTTATAAATTGAATAAAAATTTGAGATCGAATTTTTTTGTGTTCGAATGATATATCGTATGGTGGTAAATGGTAGTGAAGTGAAGAAAATTTAAAAAATGAAAGTTGAAGAATGAAGAAATGTACGAAGACGAGATTTAGGAGTATGATATAGTAATATAGGTTTTTGTTAGAGAATATTTATCTATATGACTAATTGTTATATTAAATTTAGATATTTATAACTACTATTTGTGATAATTTATGTAAAGAATACATAAATTTTTATTTGAATATTCTGAATTCATAATGACTGTAATAATAATAGTTTCCTCGTGGCTTTAATTATTTAATTGAATATATATTTTGAAAAGATTATTTTATTTTTTTAATTCTTTTTTCTTTTTCTAACAATTATTGCCAACCTTCAATTCGTTTCACGTACCGAGCAAACAGACAACCAATCTCACGGAACCGATTCGATTGGAATCGATTTACGATCGCTTCTTTAGCTCTTTAACTCTTGAAGATCGAAATCGTTCGTGCCGCACGTGTCACGCTAAAGGTCGCTTTTCAAGAAATATGTTTACATAACCTGACTAATAATATGTGTTCAAGTGACTTTTAGGATGATCTGAAAACCATGAAAGTGGAATATGAAACTTCGCGAACAAGTTGAATCGATATTTCGCGTGCAGATAAACGAAAACGCATACAGGTTGATTCATAAGTATCACAACTGTTAAAATTTTTTTTTTTGCTAATACAAAAATTTAACTATACAAAAAAATTAATTCCACTATGAGGAAAACAAAATATATAATTTGTATTAATAATCATTGATAGATAGAAGTCCATCGTTACAAAAATATCGACACAAAAATTTTTTTTTATTCTGAATCTCCAAGAATTCATTAAGAAAATAAATTCCATTCCATTCACGCAATAAAATTCACATAATAAAAATTCTCACATTTTTCCATATTAAATTACAATATCTTTTACTATCTCTTTTTATCAAAAATTCGATTTTTGTACGTTTCAAAAAATCGATACTCTTAGAATCATCCCTCAAGATTAAAATAATAATAAAAGTTCTAACGCGTTTCTATAATAATTTTTACAAATTCCCCCATTTCTCGTACATAACCTCAAACACACTTGCGAACAATGGTGTACACGGGGACATGTACGCGAGGAAGACGTAGCACGAAGAGCGTGCAATCTGGCCGTGTTTCGCCAAAGCTTTGGGACAAAGGTCATCGTGGCTCACGCATCGCGCCTCTGGGAAGGCAGGGACGACGTGACCGATTCGATCGTCTCTGCGAGCCTGTTCGAGCGGACTCGCGCGAGTCTCTCGGCGCGGACGCGCAGATTCCTCGCGTAGATTAAATTCTGAATAAGATGCGATGAACAACTTACGCGGACGTGAAAGCCGTCAACAATGGCTTAATCCTTGAGGATTTCTTTTTCGACGTGATATGTTTATTTCGCGATGTTTAAAAGGTATTTTGTTTGATTCCACGATGAAATTATCGAAAAAGAATATCTTGAATAATTTTTGGCGAATAATTTTTCTAACGATCAATTTTAAGGAAGGAATCAAGAAAGGATTATTATTTATATTTGCACAGAATGTTTTTTTTTTCAAGTATCTTAAAATATTTTTGCAATGGACAAAGTATTTGGAAAGGAAATTGGATCTGTATTCAAAGAAATTTGATAAAAATTGACTTGTGAGTTTTTATTCCGTAGAATTCTAAAGGGAGAAAGTAGTTTGAGTCCGTTCCTAGTCAGACGTACTTATTGCAATCCACTGAAAAGAACAATCACTTAGATGTTAGTTTCTTTATTTTTATCATTTTTGTTAATTTGCTAAGTATACGAGATTGTTATTAATCAATTCGAGAACTAAAACAATTATAATAACAAAGAATTGTATAATTATATAATTGTAGACAATAAATTCATATTATTTTAATATTAATACGTCAATTAATTACAATTAAATTTTTAAATTGAAACACATTAATTCACAATCATTTGGAATTAAGGAAGATTTTTTAAAATATGCGTTATTTTTCAATTTTCAAAAATTGCTCGAAATGTATTAATCTCTCTCAGTTAAAATAAAACTTTCCCTATAACATTTCTTTAACCACACTCGGCAAAATCGATGTGTCGAATTAACAACCAGCGCGATCTAACCTATAAATACCATTATTAATTACCTATAATGCGCGTGCCTCAATTTAATTAATTTCCATGTCCCGATATAATTAAAACGATTCCATATGCAACATCGAATATAACCTCCTACAAAAAAAAAAAAACCAATTAACGAGCGCAAAAGTAACAAGGAATCAACCATAAAGAAGAGCCAACAACGCCCCCTCAACCCTTTAATTATCGAAACGCGCTGTATCCGATCAAAATAAATGTATCACCGTGCAAATTCCTATAAATATCAGAAACAGAACAGATTTCCAACCGGCCGTCCACCGACCCGCCCTCTCCTTCCATCTCCCTTCGATTTAACACGCGAGATCTCACGCAGAGTTGACGTTCTCGTTGCCTGTCGTTGATCTCTCAGCACGAAGAAACGTTCGAACAAGACCGACCGAATAACACGCTCTAAAAAATCTAAAAAAAAAAAAAAAAAGAAGAACGAAATAATTCGAAAAAATACATTTTTAAATAGGCGATACATATATATATATGTAGAAGGAATAAAATTTCAAAAAAGAGGTGGGGGAGGAGGAGGAATTTCGTCGAACGACAAATCGATTCGCCGGCCAAAACTTTGTGACCAACTAAAGCCACGGATCTCCGCTATTAATCATACACGCGGTGGCTGGCACGTAGCCGTGGCCGGTCCACGAATTGATGATTCCTAATTAAGGGCCAGCGGTGCAATTAATGAGACGCGGAGTTTTAATTGCGACGATCAATAAAAAGGACAGCGGCTGGGATCCCCGATAAATGCTCCCGTGCTACCGTGTACACGTGTGCATCGATTTCATACGATCCTGGACCAAGAACAGACCTCTGCCTCCTCCCCACTACCCGTTGCCCGGAATTTCTCAAATCGACTTCCGTCCCGGCCGCTCGTTAATTGCGAGGCCTCCACTTTTAATCCGGGCCACAGCGCGATCGTGGAATCAGATAAGAAGATGGCGATTTTCGACCGGCGAGTTTCGTCAGACGAGATTCCGAGGAACGGGGAGATTCTGCTCTTCAATTCTGGATTTTTGGATTTTCGATTCGAAAATTTCGAGATTATAATTTTCTTTTTTTCGATCGATATAAATAAATTTTTCTTTTTTATTATTGGATGCGTAAAATAATGTTTTATCCATAGAATATTATTTCAAATATTGTACGAAACACAATTTTTAGGTTAGGTTAGGTTAGGTTAAATTACGACTGCTAGGCAAATTTATATTACTCGTAGCTACTGTAAGTAATTGAAATGAAGTTTTAGGTTAGGTTGTTTTTCTTCTCCTTTTAAAAAATTAATTCGAAAATTTCGAGATTATAATTTTCTTCTTTTCGATCGATATAAATAAATTTTTCTTTTTTATTATTGAACGCGTAAAGTAATATTTTATCCATAGAATATTATTTCAAATATTGTACGAAACACAATTTTTAGATTAGGTTGCGACTGCTAGGCAAATTTATATTACTTATAAGTTAGATTGTTTTTTTTTCCCCTTTGAAAAATTAATTCCGTGTAATCAATTAATCGCTACTCGAAACAACATTGATAAGAATATAATTACAATTATTTACAATTTTCATTTTCGATTCGCATAATAATTAATCCGGATGAAAAAATTAAAACCCGATCGCGTGTTTATAATTGAAACCGAGCGGATAATGGATTTTCGCAAAAATTCATGGTGGTGGTTCGTGTTATCGAGCTAACAATAAGTCGAGTGATTAACAAGATGGTGAAAATAAACGACGGGGCGATCGAGGGACGACGCGTTCATTAAAACCAGCCATACGTGCTCGCGCGCGTAAATCAAAGGAGCACAGGAGCGTTCGGTATATTGCCGTTGGAACTTCTCAATTTGACTTCCGCCCGAGACGGCCCGATAATTGCGGTTCCTTAAGAGGCGAGACGAAGACGCGCACCGAGGCGCACACGCCTCGCGTTTTCTTAATTGGATCGCGATAGACTGGAACCAGCGAATATATATACACGATTAACCGTGGTGACCGGTGGCCATGCCGAAGGAATTGTTTCTGGTTACACCAATTACCTCCATTTTTATCAGATTCTGAAAATAACGGAGCGGAGAATAGGAACGAACTTTTCGAAAATCGTTATTTTTTATCTCTTGTACGCAAAAAAAAAAAAAAAAAAAAAAGAAAGAAATTACAAAGTAAAGAGAACAACTTAGAAAGATACGATCAAAGATTGAAATTTTCCAAATTGTGTTAATAAAACTGTATATGAATAAAATACAAAGATCGAAAAAAATTGAAAACTTTCTTCTAATAAAAAATAAAGTAAACATTTTTGTCTTTATTTCGCTCGCGATTTCGAAGAGGGGGAAGGAAAAGAATCCCTTTCCACGAGTTTCGAAGAGTCGCGCCAACTCCTCCCGACTCCGTATTAGCTATTATTTCGCGCGAACCGAGGCATTCGTGACGCGTGACATCGGTCATCCAGAAGTCAGGGGCGGATGCGTGAGCCGCATCCGGAATTTCAAATCGTCGGCGGATCTAGACGCTAGAAAGGCGGGCAGGGTATCGTCTGGAACTCGGGAGCTGGACAGGTCGGCTTCTTTTTTGACGAGAAGAGGAGGGGGAGGGNCCCCCCCCCCCCCCCCCCCCCCCCCCCCCCCCCCCCCCCCCCCCCCCCCCCCCCCGGGCCGAATCGAGACGAATAAATTCCGCTCGTGACAAAAGGAGAACGCTCTTATACGAGACCTAATAGCCTCCGCAGCCCACCGCAAACGGACACACACGCCGAATCTGTATTCCTCTCTCCTGGAACCCGCTCCAACGAAATAACGATCCGACCCGTCGTCTCACCGCCTTCCACTCGCCACGCAACCCCTTCAATCTCGAAACTGAAAACATGGAACTCAAGATTCTCTCTCTCTCTCTCTCTCTCTCTGCTACCTTGTGTACTGCCGAATTCCGTTTCCTATAATTTAGTGGGCCATGTTATAATAAATAGCTGTATACAAATTTCACCGAATGCCACTGTTCGCTTTCTATTGTCGTATAGAAAACATTGAAGTTCCAACGGTAGAAGTAACAACAACTCCGCTCTTTCAACCATTCTTATTTCGAGGGAAGTTGAATGGAGGGGAAAAGATGAATCGTCTCTTTGAAGTAGCGTTCCACGAGAGAGGAGAGACGCAAGCAGTATTCGATACAAAATACCGATCCTCTTTATCCCCTAAATGTTAAGAAAAATTAATATAAAATCGTGCCAAGAGCAAGAATATACCGGAATGTTCATTAACCGATTAACGTGTCGTCCCTTGTACACCAAGAGACAACCACGGTCACTATCCGAGGAATCTTTCTCCTCTCCTGGAACCAATAAACCAGGGCAGGAAGCATTATTTCCAAGCCTGTCAGCCCATCTTCAATCAAGGCCGGATGGAAAGTCCCGGCAGGGTGACTGGGGGTATCTCGTGGGGGCCGCGTTGCGACGGTGCCCCATGCCGGCCCCATGTAAATGAAAAATGTAAATTGGTCCGATTGCCCTTACCGATCGCGGCCTTTCGGGAGACCTCTCTCCGTCGAGCGGGAAAAAACATCTAAAAACGCTTTACGCGGCCGAAGAGGAAGACGGAGAGAGGGGGGGGGTATAGGGGAAGAGGGATGAGGAGAGGGATCAGGCCGGGGCGGAGGCAAGAGAAAAAGAGGGAGATGCAACCTTTCGCTAGACTGAAGAGACAATGCCATTGTTTTTAGACTTCAAAGGGACCTGGCCGACTCGCGAACTGGGCCTTTGCTCTCGCCGTCGCTCCTAAATTCTTCTACGTCAAGCCGCACCGGGTCCCCGTAACCGCGAATCCCTCAGACCCTCCCCCTCCCACCCAAACCGGCCTGCGTGTAATTCTTTTTTCTACACTCCGGCTGATACACTCTTTCTCCTTCCTCCCTGCATTATGTACGAATACTGGACACAGAGGGACGTTCGTTAACCCTCACGAATGGGACGCGTTCTTGCGACGTATACCTCTCTCTCTCTCTCTCTCTCTCTCTCTATGTCGTTCCTCTTCTTCCTTTTCGTCGGTGGATTTTAATCGAGTTTGGCTCGAGGACTTGGCCGGTGGTTAATTGCGACGAAGGACATCCGGGGTTTTTAGTGGTGAATGGGAACTATACACGTCGAGTCTTATCCCTTACGGAACGAGTTCTCGAAAGTTTTGGACAATTAAAGATGATCTCTGTTACGACGATTCTTTAGGGATAGTCTTCGATAGTCTGTTGTTGTCGAAGATAGATACTACTTTTGAAGGTATTATGCGTCAACAAACCTCGTCAAACGCATCCTCTTCGAAAAAGTGGAAGCAAAGGATGAAGTAAGAATCGCTTATCCTGCGTAGATCAAACAGACTCGAACAACAAACACCCTTTTTTTCGAGCTTCTAGAAACAATCCTGCCGAAAAAAAGAAAAAAGAAAAGAAAAGAAAAAGAAAAAAGCAAGGAAACAAAGAATCAAACAGGAGGGAAGAATCTCGGCAAAAAGAGGATTCACCCCTATAAGCGCGATCTCTCTACCTCCCCGCCATCGCCCGGTCGCAACCCGGTCGGAGGAATCGGGCAAGAAAGAGTGGAGCGAAAAAAAGGGATGGGGAGTCGGGGAGGGAAGAGAGACAGGCACTTTGATGCGCGGCCGAAGGAGCCGGCGGGCAGAAGCGCGGTAATTGCCGCGGTGGCGCGGCCTCCGCTCCAATAAGCCATGCCATATGCCGGTGGCGTGGCTCGGCGGGGCCGTGTGGCGTGGCGCGGAAGGCGTACACGCCGCGCGGCAGCGCTCGCGCGTATGTAAATGCGTATTGTCTTACTCGGCCGATAAAAAGACCTCCGCCGCGCGGCGGCTGCATTACCGGGGCCTGGCCAGTATATTAGCCCTTTGATTTATGCCGGATCGCCATATAAGCCCTACAATGTCCACGGCGGCCGAGCCCGTACACGCTCGAGCCGAGTCGGGCCGAGTCGAGTCGAATCGAGTCGAGTCGAATCGAGCCGAGGATCGAATGGAACCGCGTAAAAAGTTACTTTTCTTTCGAAATTTCGTATACCGAGAGATCGATTTTTTCGACGAGGTTACGTTGACAAGTAGGTTAATAATAAGGAGTCGATCGATGGTTATACGTGTTTTCGGGAGATTTAGTTGCGTGTGCGAGATGTAATTTTGTTTTTTCGAAACTTCGTACGTCGAGGCGATGGAATAATAACTTTCTGGATGGATATATTTGGAGGTTATGTGACGAAAGTAAAACAGTTGGTAAAACAGTTGTATAATCGATAGTATAGAGAAGAATTGTTTGAGAGTGAGTGTTCTTTGAGTGTTTCTTAATTCTGAATTAATTTTAAGCGTTTAGAAATTTGGCGAGGAAATAGAGGTTAGATTGTTACGTACAGTACATTTGATATCGATTTTTGATCGCGATTCCAACCAAGGCAAAATAACATCGAAGCCAATCAAATAAACGAGTTCCTTCGATTAAAAAACCTCGCAACACTTTGAGCCAAGTATTATAGCGGAAACGAGCTCGACCGAAAGTAGAAGCTTGAAAATAAATACGAGTTTTCAACCGCGTTATCTCCGCGTAAACATTCCGACCGCTACAATTGCGCGCCGGTTCGCTTGCTACGGAACGGATCGGTGTTAAAATTCTTATCTAACTAATTTAAGAGGCGCAGTTTTCTTTAGTTTCGCGAGGCGGATCTACGCCGCTCTTAGCCTCCAATATGGTCGTGAAAGAGGCGGCGAACAATGCCGGACAATAATGCGCACCGCTCGATTTGCATGTTCACGGGAATATCAGCGGATTCGCATCGTGCAATTAATAAATTTGTCGGCTTGATGCATTATTCATTTGCCACGGTATACGGATACGGTACTCTCTCTCTCCCTCTCTCTCTCTCTCTCTCTCTCTCTCTCTTTCGAGAGAGAGAGAGAGAGAGAGAAAACTTTACTTTTCTTCCCTCTCTTCGTTTATATTTTTTTCCTTCCAAACGAACGAAGTAACACTTGTCCGTCGAGTGGGTAAATGGAAACGCTTTACAAATGTTACAAGATAGACGCGATAAGTGGAAAATATGATCCTGCGAAGTGCCGTGAGTGATATTCTGAAGTGAAGTGTCAAAGACGTGGTGAAACTGTTCTTATAGATCGGATTTTACGAGCCTCGTATTTCAAAAGAGAACTCGAGTTCCTTATTATCGATTTCTACACTTTCAACACTTCTTCTCGACTCGCCTCGACCGCAAAAATGTCAAGAAAAATGCCGCGAACCATGGCAAACAATAATCCCTCGGGAAAAACCATTTTGAAATTCGGTCTCGATCCACCTTAAATTACCGGAACCGGCCAACAATGTTAAGAAGAGGTTATGAAACTGTTCTTATAGATTGAATTTTACTCGAGTTCCTTGTTATCGATTTCTACACCGCTTCGTATTAAAATTTTTCGAAATTTTTCACACAAAGATCGAGGTTTCGTCCGCTTTCTCGACCACAGCTGATCGTGGCAAAGAATAATCCCTGGAAAAAGAAACCATTTCGAAATTCGATCCCGATCCACCTTAAATCGCCGGCCAACAATGTGAACTGCCATGGGTGATATTCCGCAGCGTTAAGAAGCGTCAAAGAGGTTATGAATTTTACTCGAGTTCCTTGTTATCGATTTCTACACTTGCACCGTATTAAAATTGCTTCGTATTAAAATTTTTCGAAATTTTTCACGCGCAGAGATCGAGATTTCGTCCGCGTTCTCGACCACAATTGATCGTGGCAAAGAGTAATCCCCCGGAAAAGAAAGCATTTCGAAATTCGGTCGCGATCCACCGTAAATTACCGGAGGCGGCCAACGCGTTTCGTCCGATCGCGTCCGCGCTTTTTCATTCGAGAGGCCGAGAGGGCGCAGCGGGAGAGGAGTCGAGAAGCGAAAACCAGAAGAGAGAGCCTCTCGAGTTGGTACCGTGCGGCGACCAAAGTTAGCCGGCGTCTTCGACGACCGGTAGCCTCCTGGGGACCTCGTTATCGGTACGATGTTGATATATGGCGTGCATTGCTCCTCCATCCACGCCCTGTGCTCTCTTTGCTCTCTCCGCCGCAGAAGAAAACGGAGGAGGAAGAGGAGGAGGAGGAGGAGAAAGAGAAGGAACGCGTGTGTCTTCTCTCTTGTTGCACACGCAACGCGGTACACATATCTCTCTCTCTCTCTCTCTCTCTCTCTTTCTCCTCGCCGCGGATATTCAGGCCCATTGTTCGGACCGCCCTCTGTGGGCCCGATGCCGGTTCGTTCATGCGATACTGTCTTATTATAAGGCGGCAATATCGGGTCCCCTCTCTTGTCTCACACTTGTAGACACGGCTCAGTGTTCTTTATTCTGGCTGGCCACGGGTCGAAAGCCGACCCCGTAAAGGGCCCACGACATCGAGAGACAATGTCTGCGGACAGTCTGCCCACATTATCTGTCGAGGAGAGTTGGAAAATTAACCCGTTGATAAAAGTAAAAAATAAGTTAAAAATAAAGTTATTTCAAGTAATCGAATTACGTTTATTATAATAATTATTATAGTCGATCCGCATTTCATATAATCAGACGTTTGCCGTTGCAATTATTTGCGAACAATAAATCATTGATCATTAAAATAATCCAAACATTATCATTCAATCTCATTATTCAATATTTCGAATTTCACGTCACTTAAAATTTATTATTGACAAAACAATGAATGTGGATGATATAACGAAAGCAAACCATAAAAAAGTATAAGAGGCCCTATTTTCGAAGAGATGCCACATACGTTATGTAAAACATATATTCCAAAACTTGAATTTTTATAATAATAATTTTCTAAAAATTATATCAGTATATTTCTGAGATTCTTTCCATAAAAATTAATCTAAACGAGTACCTTTATTCAGTACATAATTAATTTAAATATCCTGGATGAATGTATCAAATTTTCATTATAATATCATATTACTTTATTCGTAATTTCAATTATTAAATTTTGCCCATCCCTGCTGTCGAATATATATATATATATATATACTCTGTCATGCGTCAGGATATATATGAAAAAAATATAGAGCGTTGATGTATAGTTTAGATAGAAAAAAGTTGATATATGAAAATCGATCGATCGAACTTGATTTATTATAAGAGCGATTACGAGTTTAAATTGGATAAAAATGGAGGATTACTATCCAGATATTCGTAATTTTATTTCTGCACTCACAAAGATTATCCGTGGATTATCTATCGATATGAACTGGCCTTTAAAAGCCGGTGAGATAAGGGGAGGAGGGCGCGGATTTAATCGTGGCGCGATGTCATAAATTACGATTCGGACTACCGGCGAATAAGCCGATCTCTTTCCAAGCCTCTTTCTGCACCCCGAGCGTATATGATCCCTTCCCTCGCGAGGTTATACAGGAAGTAATAATTTTTCCATTGGATGTCCCTTTTTCGGAACGCTGGTGATGAGAGATTTATGGATAATCGTGGGTTTACTCGGGTGAACCGTTCGATTAAGGAATTGGAACGTGGGAAGAAAAAGGAAGGCTAAAGGTGATTGGATGTAAAGTAATATCAAACCGACATTTGATATTCGTTTCAAAATATTATAAATGCGATATCCGAAAAAACGAATCAAAAAAATGAATTATGCAAATATTTTCTGGTGCCAAGTTAAAATTTTTGCTATTTATTAAACGAGTGATTACCAGCCACGCGAAATTTTTTTTTACGTAAATTTCTACTCGAACTGTTGAAGGTAGCCCGCTCGAAGCGATAAAGCAATCGTGTTAGAAAGTACGGAGGAAGAGGGGAAAAAAAAAAAAATGGCTTCCCACGCACTAGAAACGGCCATTAAACGCTGCTATGACAGCTACGGCTACCGTCATAAAATAAATATTAAACGGTCATTTTCAACACGGTCACAGGTCGATACTCGTAGATTTAATCTTATTACGTCGGTTTACAAGTTTACGACCGATATCGTGGACGTAAAGCGTCGCGAAAGCTGTAACGCGAAGCTTAAACGGAAGAAGAAATATAATTAAGCTTTGGAGAAGCTTGGAGAAGTATTTTTCACATAAATTAAAAAGGATCTCAATGTTTAAATGTTTCGATGATTTCTTCTTTTTACGAGAAAAATTTTTACACGAAAAATTTTCTTAATTCCAGTCACGAAAAGAAGAAAACTCATCTGATCAATTGAATCGTTGAACACGATCGATTTCAATTTTAATCCCTTCTGAAGACAAAGATTCCAATATTGTTTTACCAATTCACGAGAAATTTAATTCAAATTACCCGCAGTTATCTCCCTTCCCTTTTACTGAAAGAACGATTTACGACAACGAGACGTCCTCTTCAGGGGAGACGTTCTCCGCCCACGCATGGGAACCGAGGATAAAAGACAGAAAAGAAAAAGAAAAAGAAGAAGAAAAAGAAAAAAAGAAAGGAAGAAATCGAAGGAAAACGAAGAAGGCGTAGGAGGAAGAGAAGAGACCGAGGATGCGTTCAGAGAAAGTAAACGCGTATACACGCCAGAGGAACGGAAGGGAGACAGAGAGGGAATCATGAATGAAATTGTAACCTGTTGCGCGGCTCTACGATAATGTCCTCTTACGCAACGCGTCATGATCTTCCTGTCGTTGGGTCAACGACATCCCGCGAGGCCTTCCAAGCCTTCCTTAAGTGGTAACACTAGGAAGAAAACTGGACATTGTTCCGATCTCGCGAACTGTCGAGAAATCTGCGGCCATTAAGTACCTCTTATCGATTTCAATGCAGAAAATATAACATTCTTTTATCTCTATGTAATCAATATTTCAAAAATAGAAAGAAATTCCAAGCAAACAGTCAAATTTACATCACAAGACAATCCAAATAATCTCCCTACAACCCTCAGTTTCACAAAAAGTCTACTATCTCTTGTATACATCAGCAAACAAATCCGTATAATTGGAACAAAAAAAAAAAGGAAAAAGAGAAAAGAAAGAAAAAAAGAAAATACACTCGCAACGACGCATCGTGTATCCAACAGACCTCGAAGGCTATTTGCTCCTCTGCTCGCCACACGCTCTAACCGTAAAATCCTTCCATAAGAATCGAGTCAAAGAACAATGAAAACTGGGAAGAGGTAGAAACACCACAAGAAATCGAAAAAAAATCCAACCTGGTTGCACGAATCTTCGGTTAAGTCTCTTCGTGCCAACGACTATTAGGCTACTTTATTCATACAGGCGAGTTACTCGTCCGAGGGTTAATTAACCTTTTTTTCTTCTTCTTTCTTTTTTTGATTCAAACCAGGTGGTGGATCCAGGTAACAACGACGCGAGTACCGGTCAGTAATGGGCCTTGATGCAACGTGGAAAAGTTGGTGAATGAGTTGCGTGACACGTAGGAGGTCTGCAAGGCCTCCATGCGAAGATCCGCGTGACTCCGCGTCTTGGTATAGGAACCTGGACTTCCTGTCCGCGCTCACATGTCCGACTCCCAGCCATTATGGCATCATCTACTACCGGTGCTCGTTGTGGGAGAGTAAGCATCGCTCACACGTCACGTTATGTGACCACTATGGGCCCGATGGTGGAGGAACTTCTCTTCGTCCTCTTCTTCTCCTAGTCGTCCTTTGCCTCTTCCTTCCTTCGTCCGCTCGCCTGCTACTCGCCTCTTCCCCATTCAACTCCTCAGTCTTGCCTCTTCATTCACGAAACCATTCCATTCGTGGCCTCGTTTGCGATTTCGAACGGCTCGAGCCATCATTTTTTCGCCAATTGAAATTGACGAGGCATCTCGATGATGAGAATACGAAAACAGCTTTAGGTTGGATAAATCGTTTTTAGAGAAGGCTAGTATAAAATTTTGATGGTTATATGATTTGTTTTTGGCTTATTGACAATTTGCCCCATCAAATTCAATTGTTTCATTTTAACCTCGAAAGTTTTATTGCAACTTGATAGAAATTCATTTTCCAAATTCATTTTGCAAGAACTGGGAGGAAGGGATGAGAAGTAATGATAACGACGAGTTAAACCTAACCTATCTGCAATCACAAGGAGTAAAACGAATCGAATACGGTACGAGCGACGAAATTACACGGACGTTGAAGGCGGAACGTATTCAAATAAGGCGGCAATCTCGAAAGGGGACGCGTCGCAATAAAATTTTATTACATTCCCCGCGTTAAATCATATTGTACCACGTTCTGTCCGAGTATAAAGACGTAGAAGACACGTCGATTCGTTATGGAAAAGCGTAAAGGACGCGGTGCAGTAAATCCAACATCTCGCGGTGCCTCCATTGTGGCCGGGCCTCTTCGAGTCGCCAGTCAACATATCGTAAAATAAAATTTGTGGCACGGCGTGTCACCGTTTCAGGGCGTAATTGTGACGTGTCGTAAACGCGCAGCGCCACTCGCGTGAACAACCGAGGCACAATTCGAATTTG
This sequence comes from Apis laboriosa, assembly GCF_014066325.1. Classification (NCBI taxonomy): domain Eukaryota; kingdom Metazoa; phylum Arthropoda; class Insecta; order Hymenoptera; family Apidae; genus Apis; species Apis laboriosa. Next base: position 1,671,176 of record NW_025222278.1, read on the forward strand.
ATTAGGGGCTGAATTACGACTGGATTCTTTTGTCGCGTTTCGGCATGCTTGACGTCTTTACTTCTTGTGTATTGATTCGAGGTATTGTCGCGCTCGCACGCGTACGTATATACACGTCATTCACGCGAAGAAATTTGGCACGATAATGTGAAACATTGTTAAAGAAATATATACAATCCTGTACATCGTATAAAAAATAAATAAAGGTATGTATCTCTTTAATTGTCGGTTATATAAGAGAATGTATTTTTCATGTTGATATTCAATTACTTTTTCATACGAAGAATTATTTTCCTGATATATTATACTCGAGTATACACTAACGCCATCTACGCTCCTCCATTACTATAAACCATTATTAACAACGAAACTTCATCGAATATCTTACTTAGAAATATCTCAGCAGTTCGTGATTCTCACAGACTCTTATAGAAAAATATAAATGAAGAATCGGGAAAGAGAAGAAATTCACTTATCCTTGGAATCTTCTCGGTTGAAACCCATCTTCTTAGCGCAAACGTGGACCACACCACCATGGAACAACACAGGCTACCGGAAGAAGTCGTCACAGTTGCGTGGCCATTCTGTCCAAAGCGAGAATCGGCCGCGAACAGTCCTGTAAATGCGTGCACAACGTCTCTGTACCCGGTCGTTACTTTCAATCAAGCGTTCTCCCGTATAGCGGTCCCCATGAGACCCTCGATCGAGTCGAACGGTCACGTATCGGCTCGCGGTGATCCGACCTGAATGCCAGAATACCGATTTATACAACGATCCTAGGCCCCGTGACGTCACGGGTCGTTTTCTACCGCAAGAGAGGAGAGCGTTGCACCGCGAATAGGCGAGGAACGTCGTTAATTGCCGCGACGGTCGCACAACCGGTAGCTCGTTAATTGCCAACGACACTGGACGACGTAAATATATATATACACATATATTGTATACAGGCCCGTGTAATAACACGGCGGTTTTCTCCGGCGACGAACGCGCGCGAAAACCGCCTCCCGCGACCTGTCGCCGAGGACCAAACTGGTAATTATTGACGCGACCGATGTCCTTTCCAGCGATGATTAATGCTCGATATCAAGCCGTCTAATTGCACGGTTGAACGGTTACACCGTGCTAAATAATTAGGGAACGAAGGCAGTGATGGATGATGATCGTGCACCTGGATCTTTCACAAAATTGTACTGGCGAAGAAGTGTCCCTGGATGAGGTTTTGGATAATTGGAGTATCGTCTTGTCTTTTCTTGTCTTTTCTTTTTTTTGAAGATGATAGATTAAAGATAATTTAAGAAGGAAAGAAGATTTTGTGAGATTTGACGAGATTTAAAACGTGGAATAGTAGATAGGATTGTATCTATGACTTTTGAGATCGATCATAACCTCAAATCGCCATTCTGTTGAGTAACTGAGCGCAATCAGATTTTTGTTCGAATTAAGGTGAATCGGTAAATCGTGCAAGGACAAATGTCGCATCGCGACAGATTCTTTAACAAATAATATTACAGGGGGAGGAGAGGGGGGGGGGAGAGATGGGCAGTGAAACGACGATAGAAGTAACGACGTACAAACGGTAGAAACCAGTTAGCAGATACCGGGGAGACCTTACAATCCAGACAAGATCGACCTAATGGGAATTTATTGAATCGATGAAACTTTGTTCTCCTCTCTCGCGGGTCCCACGAACAGAGCTCGCCCGTGTAAGAAACGAGCCTGGCCTCACAAACGAGCCGCGCCGGCGTGTCGTACGAGAGAAGCAACGGTCGAATGCGTATGTCGAACTATGGGGGTTCCCTCCAGTTGCCATCCGCTGCCAGTGCGTTATGCGTGCCCGTAACATGCATCGCGATCCGTTTTTACCGATCGTGTGTCGGCCGCTTATCCTTCGAAACGTTTACATAATCCTGGGAAATTTATATCTCCACCGTTTCTCTTCCCTTTCTAGAGAATGTTGCCGCGCTTGATTCGCTACGATCCCGGTATTGGAAAACTGGAATGGAAATGAATGGATCCTAGATTCAGGAATGAATATTGTTGAATATTGTTTTGGTATCCGATAGTCGGTTGCTTAACGAAGGCAATGGATGGATGGAAGCGATGGAATAATCGAATGTAGATAGCGCAGCCTTTTCGCTCGAGGTTAGCAACCGTTATGAAGATCGGTAATATGGGTGATTGGAATATTGTTTCACGTATATGGACGAGCAAGAGTTTGCTCTAAGCTAGTTGGAATAAACCAAGAACAGGCAGAATTTCGATTTCTCACAAAATCATCTTCTCTGTACGTAACAATTCCAAAAACTTAAAAATCGCAGCTCTAAACGCAATAGAATGACAATTCGATATCCTTCCAAGTGTCTTCGATTTAATCGTCATAAAAGTAGCATGGACTGATCTACGGTCTACTCTTCTACGATCCAATTGCACCACACCAAAGCGCCCTCTATGCGGTCCATAACCTCCACTAGATGTCATAACTAGCCGATGTGCTATCTGACTAAACACAGCGAAGCACGCGAGGTATCGTGGCCAGAGTTTCATTAGCTGTGCGTTATGCGTTTCGCATGCCATAGAAGGCGGCCGGTTTCTGTCGATCGGCGAGCAAACGAAGTGCGTTAACGCCGCTCGCGGCTGCTCATTGTGGGAGCGGCTAAGTTACGGTTCGATGTCTTTTTACGCGGACACCCCGGCTTGTTAACGATAGAAATCCGATCGGTACAATACCATTATTTAGCCGGTGTATACGGCTGGCCATTAGCGGCCACGTAGCCGAGCTCTTTCCGCGGCTAATGATTTCATTTCGACCTCTCTCCGCTCGATCGACCGACTCGGGATCCGAGAGACGACGTTTCATCCATTTCAATGGGGCGAGGGGGCCGTTGCTGCGTGCCTGGCATCGACAAGCTCGGGCTGACATCGTCGGGGCTTCTCGTCATCGGGGAAATATCATTAGACGGTAAATACAGTGGTCGAGTTGCGAAACACGTGGACAAATTGGAGCGCGATTAGAAACGGTACAGAGCCGGGAATGTGGGTCGTTGTAGAGTGGTCTAATGACCGTAGGGATTGGTGAAGATGATTGGAATTAGGGATTCTTGGAAGATACTCTTGGTATTTCGAAAATCCAGTTATTGGTTTCCAAAGATTTAATTTTTTTTTTATTTAATTTATGGTTTTTTGATACGTGTATATTGGAAATATAAAAGGAAATGGCGGTATAGCGTGAGTTTTACTTTTTTTATATTTTTAAATATTATTATTTTGATATAATATTATTGATATTCTATTCTTTCAGAATATTTTGTAATATAGTTTGATTGAATAGAAAAAAATATTATTTTCAGTATTGGAGAATATTTTTACTCACGTAATATATTTAGTTCCAATATTGTTTATTGTAAATTGAATGAATGAATTATGATTCCGATGCATGCTCAACTTACCTGAAACAAACATGAAGAATCCAGTTATTATAAAAACGTAGACACGCACTTCCTCGATATCTAGTTTTGTTTAATATAATAACATTAACAAGGAAAGAAGAGTGCATCCATAACACGTTTCATTCATTTTCCACTGACTTCATTCAACATTACTTATTCACTAATCTTCACAAATAAAACCGTTCCCTCCAACAATTTCCAACTACTTATCAAGTAGTACTTATCAAGTTCAAACGACTCATAAATAAATAATATCATAAATAAATCCTCGCAAACTTCCTCTTGTAATTATCATTTCGATTGATTACAACTAAAGAAATTAAATCAAGACTGCAGAAAATTTTCAAAATTGCACATTTCCTTTTGATCAAATTTTCCAACCGCAAATTAAATTAACGATTACCATTGACACGACACTAGCGCCACGCAACCATTACTATTATTTTACCCGTTTCTTCCATCATTCATTCCTTTTATTTTTTCACTATTCAAATATTTTCCTACACCAATAACTAATTAACCTATCGTACAACTAACCAATCGTCGTACGAATCATATTTTAATCCTGATTCGACTACCAATACAAGAATAAAATATTCCATTTTATCGAATGAAATCGGCCAAGCGACGGGTATTGAATCTCAGTGAAGAAATCTCGCGTATCGGCGCGCAATGAAAGTCGACCCGGAGGGCCGGAAGCGGCCGCTTACGGCTGACTCTCCATTCCCCGGATAAGACCTGGCTACGTTCTGACCTTTAATTAGTTACCGCGGGGCTGCCGCTAGAATGAACGGCTTCCTGGCCTGCTAAATAAATAAAAGAACTCTCCACGCCTCTAGAAACTGGACGGCGAGCCCGGCCATTGCGAGTACGTATCGCGCCTTTTCGATGCGGGGAGGGGAGGCCAGCATAATCGAGCTTCGAGGCTTGCTGATTATACGCGAACGCCACGCTCTGTGGCTCAAGCACATCGCGAGGAGACTCGCGTGGAAATTCAAACGCGGCCGTGATCCTCGCCTCCTTCCTTCCTTTCGCGGTAATTAATTGGCGGAGTTGCGGTGGCGCGGCGGTCGACCGAATTTCAACTCGACCGTGAGCCGTATGCGATCTAACGAGAATTCGAGATGTCGAGCACCGTTCTTCCACGCGTACAATCCGTTTCAAATGTTATCCAGCTAAAACAGATAAATAAATTCCTTGTGAAAAATTGTATAATACGAAGGATTGAGTAGAGATTCTCGACGTACTCGGTGATAATTTTTTGTGAGAGAAAGACGAGGATGGTAAGAGAGAGGTTAGGATGAAGCAAATTAGAGGTTGGACGCTATTTTTGGGACTGACTGTACCGTAATTGTGCGCATGCAGTGCAAATATATCGGATTTTTGCGCGGCCGTTCAATTAATTCGTCTCACTACGGAGAGAGCACGGCTCGTTAGAGGTAGGCTGCGCAGAGAGGTTGGAATTTAGATTATTGCTTAGGTTAGAAAGGGGAGGGAGAGGGTTTGGATGCGGAACGGCAACGGGTGTCGAGCAAAAAGGATTCGAGAAGATCCTAAACAGGGTGAACATGGTTCTTTCGGATAAAATATTTAATTATTCCTCTTATATATAGGGTGAATAAAATATAATGATGGAAAAAGTATTCCAAATACAAACGCTTGTAACATGTATTTATATTAATTTATTTTTCACTTATATCTATATACCTTAGATATATAGATAAAATGCAAAGTTTGTAGTATGTATATATATATATAAACTGTTCTATATGCAATAATAACAAGACGATAAAATTTCAATTTATAATACACGTACGATATTCCCCTCGAAGATTGATTCATCGAATTTGAACAGGTACACGCACGCTTTCGACGATATCTAATGAATTCACGTATTCCTTCCTACCCAACGAACCCGATCCACGGTAAATATTATGATACTTTTCTCTTGTACGTTCAATTAATTCGTTTCAAACGGGAGAGAGATCACGGTTCGTTAAAGGTATCCTGCGCCGCGCATTTGGAATTTAGATTATTGCCAGGTCGTTAGAACGGCATTTTATAATGGTTCAGATAACAGTTGTAAATGAGCACGGTGTTGCATCGCGCCCAGTGTTCGATCTGCTCCTTGTATCGCGGTGAATAACGAAGAATAACGAAGAAAAAAAAAAAAAGAAAAAAAAAAAAGAAAAAAAGAAGCGGGACGAGAGAAAGCAAATCGAGCCGAGGATACAGCAGAATTTCTGTTTCGAATGGCTATTCATTCAACGATTTAAAAGGGAACCGGGATATTCATTCATGGTTCGAGGAGGGAAGGATTTGACAAATGTTTCCTTTCTTCGAGAAAGAGAGTTGAACGAATGAGAGTTTTGAACGAGTGTGTTTGAAAAAGGAAGTTGGAAACGAGGTTATGCGAGATTGCTTGGAAAATTACATCTTTTCCTTTTTGTTCCTTCCTTGTATCCGTAATTATCTTATTAGATTGGAACCACTTTCATTCGTAGTTACATGCTTATACGTTATTAATTAAAGTTTTGGATCTCACTTTTATTTATTTATTTATTTTTTTTTCGTTTTATCTATATTCCAATTTTGTGATATCAATTTAGAATTAATTTTGGCGATAATATTCTTTTTACCTTAAAATTCGGATATTCGGATTGATAAGATTTTTCAGGAAATTTATTTTATAATGAAAAAAAGAAAGAAAATATAAACGACAAAGCCTAGATACTACACGAACTGGAATGAGAAATGTGAAAATAAGAAAGAAGAGATATAAACTTCGACGTCGACACCTAACGTGCTGCACTCGCAGAGGAGAATGCAGCACGTTCAACTTCCGTGACGATGAGGAAGGCTGCCCGCCTTAATAACGCAAGCCGACATTTTCTTACCTCCGACTTAGACCTGGCCCATTGCTAACCGTCACGCTGGTAAACCTAATTAAATTGCCACTAATTAAGATCGACCTTAATACATGCTCTCGTGAGTTCTATCGCCTATTATCCATCCATTTTCGCGCCTAAAGAGAATCGATAAGTGCCTCTCTAGAAACTCTAGAAACTTGAAACAGTAAACCTAATTATCAAGCTTTTATTCTTGAAAATAACTCGTTTGAAATATTTATGAATCATCATCATTCGCGATTTTTGGTTTTAATTGCTTTCTGATTTATTAATCAGAAATGTTTAATATTAGAAACTTCATTTTTTCTTTCAAATCTTATAAAATTTAAGTTCTTTTACTATAAAAAAAAATTTTACCCTTTTCATTGTTAAATTACAATGTATTCTATATGTATATATATATATATATATNTATATATATATCGTCTCTCAAGTTTCGTAGAACGATGATCTTAATTGTCAAAACTGTTCAAACTTCTTCGATCCCTATCAAACCGAAGAACAACGATTCGACAAAGGTTAATAGAGTAATCTCAACCAATTTTTGGAGATCCGTATCCTATCACGCGGGGCNTTGTCACCTGTTCAAACTTCTTCGATCCCTATCAAACCGAAGAACAACGATTCGACAAAGGTTAATAGAGTAATCTCAACCAATTTTTGGAGATCCGTATCCTATCACGCGGGGCCTACAAAATCTTCCGCTCGCTTTTTTAATTATTATTATTTAAACGCGCGCAATTGCACGCGACCACGCGCGCGCGAAACGGTAGGAAAACGTATCGTTATTACAGCGGCATTAAAGCATATTCAAGCGGGCGAAACGTGCCCTGGATAATTAGATAAAATAATACGCCACAGGCTTACACGCTACGCACAATTCTGAAAAATTCGTACTAATTGGGCTATGTCTAATTAGAGGCCACGGGGAGGTTCACGAACAGAGAAATTCTTTCTTTTCTTTCTTTCGTAAAAAAAAAAACATCCTTATCGCGAAACCTCTCTCATTTTATCAATCCTTTGCGCTCGATCGAACCAGCAACTCCACATGATTCGAACACGTTCGATGGAATTTCTTACTCAAAGCTAACTTAAAATGATTTTACATATACATTAATGCACAATAAAACTTTTATATTTTAATATTTTATGTATCTTTATGTATAAATAAATATTTAACATACATTTACATAAATAATTATGTATAATATTCAATAAAAAAAATTTATTGAATATTAAAGTCTGTATATGTTGTTTCGTGTGATATAAAGCAATTACCAAGATGCATCCTCAACTTTGTCAGAGCAAATATGACGATAGTATGTCGTTTGATGTCTTTTATCTTTCTCATTTCGTTGGAAACAATTAATATAATAAAATATAAAGCAATTACCAAGATACATCCTCAGGTTTGTCAGGGCAAATATCACGATAGTATGTCGTTTGATGTCTTTTGCCTTTCTTATTTCGTTGGGAACAACAAACTTTACAATCTTTCTTAATTTCTATTAACTATTGCTCTCACATTCATTCATCTATTATTCTTATTTTTCGCCTCTTATTTCATCTCCATCTATCATTATTTTCTTTATGAATGGAAGTAATTTCGTCGTTCAATAACGAAAAATCAAACTCTTCACTTGAACTAATTCCATTCGCGTATTCCACATTTACAAAACTCAAAAATTTTATAAAATAATATTTCTATTCCCTCGACTGTCAAACACTAATACCGAAGATATAGTCCGACCATGGTTTAATTTGAGATAAACAAATTTACCCATTTGGCAATATATTATTCCACACCTCATAAGATTATAAAGAACTTAGGAACTTATTTATGAAGCGATTAAAAAAATCAAATAAATATTATCGCCGTTCAAGTTGCCGCATCGACCATACCAAATGGTGTATAAGAGTCATCGTTGGAGCGCAAGGGGTTAAAAATCAATCGAAAAGAGAATCTCTTCTCCGAACGATGATCCTCGCGCGAGAAAAAAAGAAGAAAGAAGAAAAAGAAGGAAACTCGGAACCACGGTTACGCTACAAGGGGATAGAGATGAAGCGGTTCGAAAGCGCGCTTCTGGTTCGCTCGTTCGACCTTCCTTCCTTTCGACCCTCTCCCCTCCCACGCCTCCCTCTCCCTCGGCCTCTCCCCCGGTTGGAATGAATAGCGTGCGTTCACGGTAAGGCGCTCCTCGTAATGGTGGCACACGCCGTTACCACTACGAGGGAGAAGCAGGAGGAAAGGTACACTCTGCGGCTGCGGCTGTGGCGCGCGGCTCTACTTACAATAATTAACATGATTGCCATTATACGTGAGCCGGCGTGCGTCCTAATAGCCAGTCAACGGCCACCTTGGACGATGGCCGGCTACTACTATCCGGGGGGATGCCTTTTTTTACCCCTGATTTTTCGCATCGCGAGGATTTCTTTTTTTTTTTTTTTTTTCGTTGGATCCTCCATTCGCATCCTTCAGTCGAGAAGGGTTGATCTTTTCTCGCGTTTTTTTTGTGTGTGTGTTTTAAACGATTAACAAATAGATTCTATCATGTTATTGGAAGAAGGATGAAGAATTATTGGAAAGGGTTGTATTTTAAAGGATAAGAAATTAACGTTGCGGTGAAAAAATAAGAAATTGATTATGAATTTTTCTATGGATCTTTGAATTACATTCAGCTTTCAGTCAGGAAAATCTGAAGGAAGATTGTATATTTTAAATAAATATATGATGAATTTCTTTTTTTTTCTTCGATTGCGCGACTAACGAGTAATTAGATTTTCAATCTCGATAATTGAATTTAATTAAAATCCTTTTGAATAATTTGAAAACATTCCGTTTTATTAAAAACACTTGTACATTAATTATTCAATAAATTTTATTAGGAAGAAAATTAATTTCGGATAATTAAATAATTGGCATCGCCTCAACACGCGTAACATCACGCGGAACGAACAATTTTTCAGATTCACTTCGTAATCCCTTTATATAAATTGTAAAATCGAAGTATCCCAGAATTTTTTTTTTTACGAAAAGATAGTGGAAAAGAGAGAAAATCTTCGAAAAAAATCTTCAAGTACAAATACAAACTCCCCCTTCCCAAGTATGCCAAAAATATAATAAAATATACAAAAATACGACAATATCACGGACTCCACCACAATCAACATCCTCTCCCCATCTATCTAGAAATTACCATTTTCTCCCAGACTGAAAATATGCCCATACGCGATTCCACGAAATCCGACTCGAGGATTTCAAGTCTCTCCCCTCTTCCCCCCCTCCCCCTCCCCTCATAGTGTCGAGCGCGGTCGGCGTTAATCTGCCGGGGGCGCCCTTATCTGTCCCCGCCGTGTGTTGGCTCTCCGTGGGGGAGGCGCGGGAGGAGAAGGCAGAGGGGAGATAGCGGTTATCCGTCCCTGAAGGCGAAAGGGGGGTATCGGCGGACGAGGAAAAGAGGCAGCCAGACACGAGCCATTACCGTGGTGGGCGAAGGTAGCGAGTCGGGCGGTAATGGTCATTACGAGCACGCTCCGCTGATTGTGCGCCGCCACGAGGCGGAGAGGGCATCATCGCCGACCCGGAGACCCGCTCGAATATACTTTTATTAAGGAGGCTGCTAGGCGCTGCCGCTCGTTCCTTGGCGGCTAATTTAATGCCGGCCGCCGAACACGGGGGGGGGGGAGGAGGAGGGAGAGGGGGCTTGTGTATGCGCTTTAATCGGGAGGGGGGTCGAAGAACATCTCTAATAATCGTTAAGGTGGTTGAGGCGCTCGAGTGGAAATTGAGGGATGCGATCGACGAGCTGACGAATTTTTGACGAGTTTGAAAAAAGTTTTGGAAGAAGGTTGTTGGAGAATTTTGAAGAAGTGGATGAATTCGTCAATTTTGTGCTCGAAAAGATTCGAAAAGATTTCTTGGATTTTTCTCGAAGAATATTTTCCTCGACGATGAAAATCTATCTATGCGCTTTTTTAGTGTATGAGTTAATCGATTGTGGATAATAAAAGTGTGAAAGGCTGTTGGATTCGTAAAAATGGTTTTGTTGAAACCAGTCGAAGGGGAGTCATCAGGTGAGCATCCATAATTCTTCTGATAATCGTTACGGTTCGACCGGTTCGACGATTATAAACTGCACACACGGTTCGTTAGCGAATTTAATGCATAAGCTGGTAACGTGCATTTGTCGCCGTATAGCCCTATATCACTTTAAGTGAAGTTCAGCTGAACTCGTTTGATCAAAAGATACGCTCTACGACTTGAAATTTTCCATAACGTCCATTCTTTTTATTATTTCTAAAAATTTTAATTTATCTCGAAGATTTTTATTATTCTCCCCTTTTTTAACGTTCCACGTGATCCTTCATTTTTCACACGAAATTAGAAATAATAAAACTTCCATACGTTTTAACGACAAATTGCAATACAATGTTCTAATCAACATTTAATACATTTAACGTTATAAAAATTAAGAAAGAGCCTAAATCAGCCTCCTTACATCTTCTTCTCCATCCATTTCATCCTCTCAAACCAAATAAAAAAAGAAAAGAAAAGAAAAGAAATCCTACAAAAAAAAAAACACTCGAAGAAAGCAAGAAATAAACAAATCCAAAAAACGAATCCCATCTCCTCGAGGAACGCGGAATCCCAAAACGACGTCTCGAGGGGCCGAAAGAATCACGCATTCCAAAGATCCCTCGGGTTCAGGTGGCGTGGCACGTTCTAAGCGGGGCTAAGCGGTGGACGAAAGCGGTGGAAGGGAGCCGCGGCCGGATAATTACGGGCCCGATACGCGAGCGGGAGGATCGGGAGTATGCACGCTGCTTAAAGCCGCGGAAGCCACGACCGATCACGAGATAGGCGTATCGTGGATACCCTCCCCCCCTTTCGAGTACGTATCACCTCCCCTCGTTGCCGCGCCTCCCTCCGCCACCAAGCCAGAAAAGATTAATACCCTTTCGAGGCGCCCGTAACACCTGATCTGTCCCGGCCTGAAATTACGCTACACCCTCGATACACTCGCTCGAGAGGTTTCTAAAGAGGTTTCTGCGGGAGGTGAAGACACCCGGAAGATCAGAGCAGAGATCGACCCGCGATCGTTGAACCCTGAAAGGTCAGATCGAGGAAGCATCTCGAAGAAAGGGTACTGAATTCGTGGTGGTTGAGCGAGAAAGAGTTACCGTTGGACGGATCGGATCAATTTTGTGAGGTGTGAATCGATTTGGTATTTAGTTTTTTTTTTTTTTTTTTGGACGGGTCGAATGATGTTTTTACACGATCATTGATCTAAACATCTCGACAGAAATGTAACAAGAATAAGAGAGAGAAAGAGAGAGAGAGAGAGAGAGAGAGAGGGGATTGTTTAAAGTACAAAGGTTTAAAAAAACACGTGGTACTCGCAAGAAAGCGAATTAATGAGTGGCTGGTCCAGCCTGTGGGTAGCCACTGGCTGCGATACGCCCACGCACCGCTGATCACAATGCGAAACGGGCCTAGATGTCGGATGATATATAGGGAGTTCGGTCAAGCGCCGCTCTATCTTCGTAATTAATTATATCGGTGGATATTATTAAGCACCATCAACATCCATCTGTGCAGAAAACTGATTCTCTTTCACATTTGAGATTATTCTTCGTAACGAAAAATTTTTCGTCTAACGAAATATAATAAATATAATAAAAATATAATAAAAATATAATAAAAGGTTATATTTTATATGCGAGAAGTATTAATATACTCGTGGAATAAGTTTGAAAAATCGATTTTATAAAAATTGGTAAATGTGTCGGTTGACACTTATTTGTTAAATTATAAGCTATATGAGTAGAGTGAGATAGCTTTAGGTTTTTGTTACATCGCCGCGCCACGGTGCGGCGCAACGTGTCATTTTTTTCTGTTTCACTTGCAATGCAAACTTATACATTTAATTGTTTCTAATTTAATAAATAAATCTTTACCAATTTTTGTATTTATTTTAGTTTATTTTTTTTATAAATTATATATTGGAAATTTATTTGGTAAATATTCCATATTTTTGAGAACACGAATTGCATAAAAATTTAATATATCGTATTAGAACTTTTTTACAAAACAAAAAATCAAAAATTGTTCTCTTAAGATATTCTCCATCCTTATTTCGTAATTACTTCACGTGTGGGCAAAAGAAACAGGGGATAGCTCGTTCCTAAACACGTTCAACGAGGATCAACTTCGAACCTTCCGCTACATGATTTATAATGAGCGATGGCGAGAGATCGCGAACACGTTTTTAATAAACATAATTTAGTGTATACACGATGCGTTATCGTGCGCTTAAGCGTATTATAAATGCCGCGATAGACAAGATAACGTTATAATTCTTGTTAAGTTGGGATGAATTCAAGGATCGTTGATTAGGGTTGAAGGGGTTCATGAATATTTTGATCTACTGATTTTAATAATGCATCGCGCCGTGAAGTTAAAACGTATAGCGTGAAATGGCTGTCGAGGAAACGAAGAAATCTACAAAATTTAAAATACACACAAAATTTAAAATGTAAAAATATTTCTTCCAATAAAAATTCTAATATTTATTTATCGTATGCGATAGGTCATAAATTTTTGAAGGATTAAACTTAACGGTAAAAATTCCTTTTTCTTTTTTCATCTGATGTATTTTTTAAATCACGTTGTCCATGCCCATGAATTGTAGGCGGTAACAAGTTGATACATTGTATTTGGTTAAATTCTAAAGCCATTTTTCAGATTTTATCTTTCCAGAACGTTGATATTGTGCATAGTTAAATACACATCCATTGTTCTAACACCTAGCAGACAAGTGTTGATAAATGGTGGTGTTAACGTATTCAAGGTTAAAATAAACCTGTCAACCGCGACAAAACGGGAACTTTATGCAAAAACCACTGTACGATTCCATATTTAAATATCTATACAACTTTTACCAATATCAAATGCGAACGAATGCAATATCATTCTACGAATTTCTAATATTGTCTCTTTCTCCCTCTCGTTTTTCCAACGATATTTTTATCTCAAGAAATTTCTTCAAATTTTCTTTTTTCATCTTCCGCGAAACACCCCGTATCCTCCATTCTTTCCAAATGTCATCAAGTATCGCTTCCACGTGTGCACGCATAGTTGACGGCGGTATAGAGTCGGCGGTATGCAGCGGTTCCACGAAGAAAATCGAAAGTAAGCCGACGATAAAGAGGCGGCACTGTTGTGGATGCGGCCACGGTTACTGTATGCAAAGTAGCCGTTTACAGGCAAGCCGTCCCACTCGTGTTCCCGCTCGCACTATGCACGAGAGTGAACAGAAGCCACTGAAAGGGGTAGTTTTATTGTCCGTGGCCTTCGCAGAGCCACGACTTCATAGATGGGAGGGATAAATGGAAGCGTGGATATGAATGGAACTGGAGAATGCGTGGAATGATTCAATCAAAAAAAAAAAAGAAAGAAAAAATTGTTCGAAAAATTTATTCAATCAGGAAGATATTTTTCGTTATCTTGCTCGTAATATCCCATTCTAAGAGTTTGTTAAAAAAAAATTATACTCCGTTAACTAACCATAATAAGAATGAGAACAGTTCGTCTATGGAAATCTAACAAACGCAAACATCATCGATTCACCTCATTAATCTCCCCTCTTCTTCCCTCAACTTCGAACCAAGACAAATGCTCACGAGCACGTGCGTGAACGGTCACAGTCTTCGATAGAGTGTGTGTGTGTGTGTGTGTATGCGTGTATACGTGTATGCGCGTGCGTGCGATCGGAATAGAGGTAGCGCACACGAGCAGCAGTCCAGATTGTGAGATTTCATTCTCTGAACCTGCAATTTGCGAAATTGACGGGGCAATTTGTTTACCGGTAATTGCGATACAATCGTGGCCCCGCGTTGCTCGTTTGAAACGGCTAGAGAATCGGTTCTCTGTGCTCCAATCGTGGCCAGACGGATGGATGAGGCGTGCACACGCGTGCCACGCGTGTTAAAATACGGCGGCAACGTTCGATATACCGTTAACGTTACTGTTCCCTGAACTTAATTTTCGGGAATCTCCCCGCTGTATCTTTGAACCGTTTTCTCTTCTCCACTCGTTATTTCATCCAGCTTGTTGCCCCTTTAAACGTCAGCCTTGATTTAATAGAATGGTGGTACGAGATGATAGGTTACGAGCAAAGCCTTGCGCAACAAAACCATGTGTATTTTCGGCCGCGTACGTGCTTCTAATTTAATGAAAGGGATTTTTAAGAAAAATCGTTGGAAATCGTTGTAATATAAGCGTCACTGTTATGATACTGTTATGAAATAAATATGTCTCCATATATTGTAATTATTGCAATATTTGTGAAAAATTGGTATAAAAAATGTATAAAGTGTTTGGGATATTCTCTTTTTCTCTTTCTAAGCGTAACTCTCCTTGTCACTGATCAAAAGGTCTGATATTATATCATTTATGAGTATAATATTTCCGTATACCCGTGATTAAATTCTAATAGAATCATTGAAACCTATGTTACAACCTAGAAACGACACGTTCCATTATTTAGTATCTCAAACCTATTGACAAAGACAGTTAAAAAATATAACAAATTGTTCAACTAATAAGTGAACTAAACTAATCAATCTCAATTTCATCCAAACCTAACCTCAATCGGATCGAATATCCATTTATACCTTTCTAAACAATGTCGAATCTTGCATATATCATCACCAAACTAGCCAATTTCAACTTCCACTCAAACCTAACCTCAATCAGACCAAATGTTTCCATAAGCGATTTATATTTTTCAAAACAAATAACATTAAATCTCGTATATATCAGTACCAAACTGGTCAATCTCAATTTCATTCACACCTAACCTTAACCAAACCAAATGTTCCCATAACTGATTTATATCTTTCAAAACAAATAATATCAAATCTCGTGTATACCAAACTGGTCAATCTCAATTCCATTCAAACCTAACCTCAACCAGACCAAATGTTTCCATATATACCTTTCTAAATAACATCGAATCTCTTATATATTACCACCAAACTAGCCAATCTCAATTCCAAACCTCAACTAGACTAAATGTTTCTATAACCCATTTATACTTTTCTAAACAACATCGAATCTCTTATATATTACCACCAAACTAGCCAATCTCAATTTCATCCAAACCTCAACCAGATCAAATATTTTCATAATCCATTTCTACCTTTTTAAACAGCATCAAATCTCATATATATATTACCACCAAACTAATCAATCTCAATTCCATTCAAATCTAACTTCAACCCGACCAAATATTCCCATAACTCATTTATATCTTTCTAAATAACATCAAATCTTTCTATATATATCACCACCAAACTCAATCTCAATTCCATTCAAACCTAACCTCAACCGGACCAAATGTTATATTATAACATAACTCATTTATACCTTTCTAAACAACATCAAATCTCGTATATCACAGATATTACCACCCACGTTTCCACCTCGTTACCCAACCTCCTCCTATCCCAATATCCTGACGCAGCCATAGACTATCAACTATCCTTCTTCTACAACGATATTCAAGATTTGATATTCGACAAGGCGTCATCGGGGAAGATCAGTTGAAGCTTATACCGGTTTTGCATAGTTGTCGACGATCAAACGTCACCGTCCACTCGAACTGCCAGGTTACTGCCTCGCGAGAGAGCATCGGAGAAGGGCAGGAAGAATGCCAGTGGATCGTTGGCCGGCCATCGGGGTCATCGTCGAAGTCATCGATCAAGCTCCAGGGCCAGGGTCATCCCGTGACCTGGCAGCAGCTGTGTGTCGGCCGGCACGGTCAGTCATTGATCTACGGGATCCTGGCGTTCAGATCACTCGCGTCGATATATACCGTGGCCACCGTGAACCGTTCCACGAAGATACTCTCTGGCCTCCGTGTGTACAAGTGTGCGTGTACGCGGGATGAAAATCGCGCCCGGCCATTATTTATGCGCTCGTAATCTGTCATAACCGGAGGCCCCCCCCTTATGCAACCTGACAATATCGTTACGGTCTAACGGAAACGCCTACCGACCTCTCTCTCTCTCTCTTTCTCTCTCTTTCTCTTCTTCGTCTGGCCTGGCAACGCGACGACAGTTATCTGCCTCTGAATCAAGTGATGGAATTTCTCCTTGTTCCTCTTAGGTACTTCTTCTTCTTTTTCTTCGCTTCTCTTATGAAGGATATAGGGATTGAGGATTTTCTTGGAATTCTTTCGGGATTGAATAGGTACTATTGGGGATAATTTAGGGATAATTTGAATCAATTTATGCGATTTGTAAGTATTGCTAATATGAAATGTGTAATTTTTTTGGATAGGAATCATACTTTGTTTTTCTTCTTTTTTCTTCTAGAAATCGAAGAGTTTTTGGATTTAAAATAATAATACTTTGAATTGTTTCATTATCTTTCGTTTATCAGGATTATTTTTTTGATACGTTAATTTTACGGGTGCAATTCTTTTTGATCATTGATTTTGAAACAAATTCCATTATATCGGTATTAAGATTATCTTGACGCAATATTATTGACGGACATAAATTATTGGCCACATGCTAGGACAAGAATGATTTCTCTCGTGTCCTGTCGCAGGGATCAATCTATTTTTTCTCAGATAATTAATCTCTGTACAAAGGAACCGGTCAACAGAAGTGACATTGTTGTTGAACCGCTACTTTCACCCCGATTATCTCGACTACACATATTAAAGTTATTCTAGATATTCTGAACAATAGTTCTTTCCTCTTTTTTTTTGTTTTCTTTAAATCATAATTTCTCGCTTACAATTTTTCCTACAAAATTCAATCCTCCATTTCTTAATTACCTTTAATTATTTTTTTAATCTTTAAGTCTCGTTTTCGGCCGTCAAATCGCGTCAATTTCGAAAAATATTGGTTCCGGAATTTTCCAACCGGAATCTAATCACTCGTTCACGATCGCTGCAAGACTTTTTCCATTTTCGATGAAAAAGTGATGGCGTTTGGAAAGTTATCGGTTATCAAGTACAGGATATCACCGACTGGTCGATATATTTCGAATTAACACGTCCTTATCCCGACAGAAAAGTCCCCGCCCGTTGTGATTTATCGCGCGCGCTCGACTCTGATCTATCAACCGCGACCGCGGGTTAAAACTTAGCCCGAGAAATCGAGCGTTTTTTTTTTTTTTTTCTTTTTTTTTTTCATCGTGACTCAATCGATCGAACTTTCGTTCCCTTTTCGTATCGTAACTAGTTTCAGATCACTTTGGGGAAAAATTCTCGGGGAACAGGGAGGAAAAGAATCCGAATCGAACACGGATCCCTCGACCGTTGTATAACTGGTCTGATCAATGGAACTGTCCGGATTTTGTATAATATTCTTAATGATCGTTGTCTAACGACACGATCAGCTTGATAAATCTTACTGCGTACCTTCGGTGTGTGTATCGAAATCGGGGGAATTGATACATTAACGACGTAATGAAAAGGGGATTTTTCTTTCTTTTGTGAAGTGAAATGGGAATGAGCTAATAAATGATTTAGGCGGATCTACGTCTAAAAATGTTTCAACAAGTTTGGTTATCTGAAACCATATTTTTACTCTTCTTTCGAAGCTGTATGTACTTTCTGTATGGACAACAGGCTGCCTCTATTGACTTATCGAAATAATATAATTGGATCTTAAGTTGTTATCAGTTTCAGAATTCAGTCGGTTGGAAAGATTATAATTTAGGAGAAGTGATAAATTTCATTCCTGTGAATTCATTTTCGAAGAAGAAACAATTTTTATTATCGGAGTTTTATTTAAAAGAAGGAGGAGGAGAAGGGGAAATTTTTGAAGAAAATTGATTCGCGAGTAATTTTTTCAACGATCATTTCTTTTCCTTATAATTTTTAATTTTCGTTCCTCGTTCCCATAAAGTGCGATAAATCTTTTACCCCTTAACATTTAATTATAAAAGGCCGCAAAAATTTTTTGTTCGATTCGTTATCTCGCTCGAAGGGAGTTTCTCAGGGATCTGTCGATTTATACATGGGCCCTCGCGCGAGGTCGAGGTCTTTGCACTCGTAAAAGCAATTCTTCCGCAGCGGCAGGGGTCTTCTCGTCGAAATTTCACCGTTGGTTTTATACTTCGGGACCCGAATTGTAAAGGGCTAATAAACGGGCATCGCGTGTGTCGTCAGGTACTTTTATAACGGCGGATTGTAAAGGCGAAAAAAAAAAAAAAAAAAAAAAAGAAACGCCGCGGAGGAAAATACTAACGACTATCTCTACCGCTCATCACCATCTCTCACGACTCACGTCATAAAGTCAACCCTTACGTAGCGACGAAATTTAATATGTAAAAAAACATTTTCCTCCTTTTTTTAACGATAAATAACTTAAATTATTTCCCACTTGGAATGCAATAATAATCTTTTCCCCATCTTATTTGCACTCCAATATATCTTGTAACAACAATTATATAATTTTCTTTCTCTCCGTCTTCTTATCTTTATCTTTATCATTCTATCCATCGTATTCTACAAAACATGAAGAGTTTCAATATGAACAATACATCTCACACGATTAACATACTCCATCAAACAAAATGATCACAAATTGATAAACAAGAAAACCAAAGATCGTAATCGTAATTAAACAGAAAATAAAATTTCAGGCACGAATTTTCTTTTTTATAGGATGATCCCCTAAAGAACATCCCTTCTGACGAGTCTCGAGCATCTCTCGAACGACTCTCTCGATTCTCCTCTCCTTCCACCAAGGACGTTCCTCCCAACCGAGGTTCCTATCCCCGAGGAATTCCGGAATCCTGAAGCTGAAAGCACGGCCGACGATAAGAGTCGGTTCCCTATATAATCGTTGATCGTCGTAGATAATGTTCTACAACGATCGCGACTCACACGAAAGCGGTACCCGCTTTTAACCGTGCGAGCTTTCAACGAGTTTCCCCTCTTCATAATTCCGTAAGGTAAGGGGATGCGGTGGAGGGAGGAAAGAGGGGGAAGGATGTGTCGCGTTAATCGAACGGAGGCTAAGACTAGGTGGAATTAGGAAACGTCAGAACGTTGTCGGGCGAGAATTATGGATCGTGGCTTCTTCCCTCTGCGAAGTGGGCTATAAATTGTTGATGTTTTTCTTCGAGCGAGGAGGGCGCTTGTTTCGCTTTAAGTAACCGCGTTGTGGAATTTTGTGTTTGGTAAACGAATGGGTAATTTTGCGAGGGGTATCTTGTGACTCGAGAACTTGATATTTTGGTTCATTTGTTTTGGACTAAGGACAATATATGTTAGAAGAGTTATTTCGATATGTATATATTCCTATTTTGAAAATTGAATTTGAACGTACGTGAAGTTTAAATGGAAGACAGGATTATGTCTGTAAATCGAGAACTATTATGGTATCATCTTGTTGGGCATCACACAGCCTGTGGAAAGGCAAATCTTGTTACTTTTTGAGATTGATTTTGAGATGAGATTGTATAGAAAAGATTGTATAGCGTGGTCGAAAAAGAAAATAATGGAGAATTTTTTGTGGTCTTGACTCTCTTGTTCAACGTCAGTTGACGAGATTGAAAAACGTAGTTCGATTTGATCGGATAAACGAGAAAGTTGAATTTCGAATTATTAACAATTCTGTTAATAATTTAATAAAAAAGTGTTTGTATTATTGGAGAATTTCGTTCGATGCGTCTAAATTATGATCGATAATTAAAACACTGAACGCAGTGAAAATGCCAGTTTTTAATGAATATATATTTATTACGCTACCACGTTCCCCTTACTCGATTCAATCCAATAACGAACACGTGATTCCTCGGATCAGGTCCGCTTAGTAAATTTCCAGATCAAGATAAAACACCTATAAAGCTATCAATTACATTGGTTGATCCGGTTAACGTAATTAAAAATCCTCTTTTCCTCGATCGATTATTGAACGTTACCAGAGTGCAACCAGACGAATTAATTAGAAAGTGCATTTAAAATTACATGAGAATTATCATTAACCAGATACATCGAGATCGATTTCATCGCAACTATGTTAAATAAATTAATTATCCTGTTGCGAAAAGTTAATTCGAATATGTTCGAGAATCGCGTCAAATAAGTGTTACGCCTAGCGGCGCGGTGCGGCGATAGAGCGAAACACCTCTGTCTCTGTCGCTCCACCGCACCATCTCGTAACTCTGTCTCGCTCCTTGACTTAAATCGCCCATAACTCTAACAACTCAACTTATGCATTCGTTTCGATTCCTCCAGAATCGAATCGTTGCTTACTTTGAACAATGGACACGTTTATTTATTTAAATAAAATCCTTCCTTTCGCGACAAACCTACCTTTTGCAATCGACTGTACGAGTACACGGTGAATAGGTTGAAAAAATCCATCCCAGAAGCTATCGACCACCCCAGGAACATCGTTTCTCCGTATCGTCATTAGGTAGCTCCCTAAAAATGACCATGTAATCACAATTTCGTCCGCGTAATCCCATCATCGCCATCCCATACACATCTCGTACATGCGTTCACTCATCAATTCCCCGTGGCAGTCGGGTAACCATTGTCTCGTTGACGGATAGCCTCCATTTCTCACCCGGTTCGTATTCACGCACCGAGGTATACAACATAATCGACGACAGTCCCGGGCATTAATAACAAAAAGGGACAGCGGATTGCGGTCTCGATTTCTCGATCGATCGTAGTCGTCGAAAACAGCGCGGAACAATTAGAGGCGGTTCGAGCCGGTTGCTTCGAACTCGTGAAACCGCGTATCGAAGCTGTCTTCTGTACTTTAGCGTGGCGGTGGACATTAAAAGCGTGCATTAACCCGATCTCCGGGAACGTATACGTGAGAGCTGCTCGACGTGGTATTAATAGGACGTGTTCACGGTAGCGGAGAGTGATTTAGAGTGATTCGTGTCTCGATGAAGATGAAATTTCTTTTTTCGGCGAAGAAATTTTTTACGGGATACGCGTAATTTTTCTGACAATTCTCGAGCGGTTGTTGTTTTTCGTTTATGGAATTATTTTTCTTTTTTTCTTTTTTTTCTTTTTTTTTTTTTGCTTGTTTGTGGAAAATTGTAATGGATCGTATCGTAACGTTTCTATTATTGATTTCGATACGAGAATAATACAAAGAAAGAATTATAAAAGCATATAACATGGATGGAGTTTTTAGGAATACGATTTATTTTGAACGTTTTATCACAGTATACCGAAAGAATAACAATTTTCAAAGTACATTATAACTCTGAGCTTAATAGCTTTCGTTCCTTACGTGATCCGCAGACGGAACGCAACAATTCCAGTATAATTTCGACCGTATTCAAAAAAAAATATCGTGTACACTTAAATTTAAATATATTAAAATTCAAATGTACAGTTAAGTGAGCAAAGAATTACGAGAATTATCTCTACACGTCTGTTGACTTCGCAAACGTAGGCTGAAAGAACACGAGCATATTTATATTTCGTTATAAAAAAATAGGTTAGAAGAAAATCACAAAATCAATTACAACAAAAAAAAAATATATATTCTTCAAAGAAATTAAAGTCTAATTAAAATGCCTATATTCGAAAGATCGTGAAAATTTTAAAAGATTGAACGTATCCTTCACCGTCTTCCCTTACTTAGACATTCACACGTTCCAACGGTGAAGAAAAACAGCCTCGCCATGCCAAACATTCCAACTATCAGGAGGTTGAACCGCTAACGCGATCGAGTCGTGCAAAGGAGGCTGGAAAAGGCGGCAGCGCGTGTTGGAAATTACGGCGGCCACCGTCGATGACTAATGAGAAATTCACGCGGCCGCTAATGTACCGTATCGTTATCACCTTCCACGGCTAGGCGATTTACCTTATAGCCAGGAAGCGCAATCGGGTCGAATCACGCCGGCAGAAAAACACTCGCGGGGATATCGTCTTGCAGTCTTGGTTGGCCAAAGTCGAGCTTCCGAACAGAAACGTTACAAGGTAAGCTCGATTAACCGCGATAGCATCCTGGGGAATTTAGCATGGGTCGCTTGGGATATTTGCACGTGAGAGTCGACCGGGATTCAGGTTAGGTTTGGAAATTTGGGCGGGGCTGCAATTTATATCGATTATATATATTTATTGAGAATTCTTGCGGATGAACGAATTGTTGGTCAACATTTGCGAAAGATATTAGAAAACTGAGTAAATTAAGGAAATTGAGATGGAGTGGAAAGTTTGGATGGAGGTTAGGTATTGGGTGAATTTTATTTGTGAAAGATTTCAAATTATTATATATATTTATAGTAGAAAAAGAGTATTGAAAATTGGAATGAAAATCTTGATGTAGTTTTAATTTAGGTTATGTTTAGAATTGTAAATTAATTAATTATTAGTAAATTGTACATATGATGACAGAGAGGCAATTAATTAAAAACATTTCTTTTCAACATTTTCCCTTCCAAATGACACTCTTTTAATATTTCCAAACGTACTACGTTAAAGCATCTTAACAATATAGAAGTAATCAATGCACAATTTCACAACGAAGAGTTTTAAGCAGGATACGCTATAGAAATCTTAAAGGGAACGATTGCAAGTTGCAAGGTGGTTGTGTCCAAGCAGAAAGAGAGAAGAAGAGAGAGAGAGAGAGAGATAAGGAATCCAGAGTGCGCGGGCTACCGATCACGAATTAATTAAATCCGTGTAGCAATATGCATTGAACACGGTTCCGCGTGTTCATACACGAGATAGGGATTTGAATTGTTCACGATCACGCGCCGTTTCTCCTATAACTGCGGACAATATATCGTGATTATCCGTTGCACACTACGTACTCCCTCGGCCCCTTCCACCCTCGATTCACTGGAAACGAGTAGCCGTTTCCTTCGACAGCCGCCCATTGACGACACGGTTCGTCGAATTACAACAATTTAACCGCGATCGATCAGTATAGAGAACGATTAAGCAAGATATTACGAACGATCGTTGGAATTTTTCTAACTTGCTAGGTCTTAATTACGTTAATTGGGCTGCCCAGACAAATTTTCGAACGAGTATATCGCTTCGATAAAGGAGAAACCGCGGTAACAACCTAACCTAAAAATTAACCTAAAACTCTTAAGAAAAATTTATATATACATTCCTCGTTAGAAATTTCTCTCCAAGGCCCTCTTAATGAACAATTAGCCCATATCGAAGCCAACACCAAAGACCAAAAAAGAAATCGGCTCACGATTTTACCTTTAATTACGAAACACCAGTTACCATTATTCCCGCGTAAAAATGTAACCGGAGGCCAGATCTCGCGACGTGCTGCACTCCTAGGCGGAATGAACTCTATTATGCTGTATTTACTTCTGGATCAGCGAAGTCACGATCAGCAAGCATATTCCGAGCTGTCATCGAGTCACGGCAGGCGCTCGCTCAACGTTTTCACCGTGTTCGATTTATTACATCCGGTTGGTACACCCGGGACACCTGCATATACATATGTTGCCAGCACGATTTGGTATACCGATGTTAAATGCGCGATGCTGATTGTGATCACGCTCGTGAAAGGTGTGCTTTTTTTCATAATTACGCGGATGTAAAGCAATTGAAACCACGAGTGGAACAATGACTTGGTGATAGCGTTGCTTTCTCTCCTCTAATCTTAAACAGATCTCGATATAGCAGAGGGCGCAGTTGAGTTATGAAACTCGAGTGAAGGGCTGTAATTGCTAAAAATTCTGAAGATGTGATTTTTTAATAAACTTTCAATGTATATCTTTCTCTTGTTCGAAAAAGTGTTCCCATAAATATCCTCTCCTCGAAACGAGAATCCTTTCCAGCTAACGCGACAGATACAATCCGACGTGTTTCATACAAATTGAATAAATTTGGATAAAGGTAAGAAGTCAGGCATCAATTAAGCAGCTGCACGTACCCTAAGAGGATTAAACGCTCGAGCGATCGCTGGGAAGCGTGTCAGCCGAGCGGACAGTTTAATCGAATTCGAACCATTCAAGTTTCACGTCCAGCATTTTGACACGAAACCAGACCAGAAGAGGTTTGGGATCGCGGTGTCACTTTCAGACATCGTGCGACCACCTGCCCCGCTCCTAAGTTTTGCTTTACGAGTGCGACCTTGAGTAAAAGGCGATCAGAAAAGGCCTCTTTTATTCGCCTCTCTCGTGCCCAACAACGTTCTCCTACAACCGCAGATGCCCGAGAGTCGATACTCTCCTCTCTGATAAGATTCATCTACCGAGGCTTTACCGTTTCGTCGAGAGGCGAACGTGAAAGGAAAACGAGCGACACGACCTTAGCGGCTTCGCAGGTACTCGTTCAATCCTGAATAATGTATATCGCTGATTCAAAGTTTGAAATCACTATTTGTTTCGTGAAAATTCGAGAATATTGAATATTATTAAAAGCGACACCTTCAAATTTTACTTCTTTCCTCCGTCTCTTCTTCTCTTTTTCTTCATCTTCTCCAATTTCTTTTCTCCAAAATTCTTCCCCTTCTTCTCTCCTCGTTCTTCTTCTTCTTTTCTCGACAATAATAAAGCAAATTTATAGAGAATAGATCTTTGATTTACGTTATTTATGATAAAAAGATATCGAGCGACATCTACGTCACACGCAAGATGGCGCACGCAACAGAGACGCGCGAACGAGTACTGATCTCGAATTAATCTTCGAAGAGATTAGTTGCACCGGTAACCTGACCGCGAAACCTCTGAAAGGAGGCGAAGGAAAGAAAGGGAGAAAGCAGGGATCAGGGAGAGCAGGGCCAATGGCGAAACATTCTTACACGCATCCTGTTTGCGGTTGACGAAAACTTATCGAGGCACGAAATTTCTGGGAATCGGTATTACCACGGCCACGACCGGACTATTCGTTCCCATTCAGCCTGTGAAGGTTCACCTGTGCTCTAGGTGTGTCTCCGGGCGAATTCGGTTTAAAGGGCTGTTTGACTGATGGAATTCTTTGTGTCCGTTTGACTGTTTGATGCGGGCATTGAGAGCAAAGGGGTTCGAGTAATTTGAGATCTCGGGGATACTGATTGCTCGGGGGAATTATACGAAATTGTCTGAAAATGGGAGATCGAGAGAACGAGAATTTTTTAAAGACGTGAAGTTTTCAGATTTGGGTGCTTGTTTTGTAGGAATGATAATGGAGAAGAAATTCTATTTTGATTATTAGTTATTAAACTGTGGATATTGTATAAATTAATGATTAGTTATCGACTTGTAAATAAAAAAATATAATTTCATGTAATCTAATAAAAAGAAAATTGGTAAACTTAATAATACATGGTTGAAACATGGTAAATCAAACATTTCGCAAGAAGAAGTTTCGCATGACGCGTTGCTGACACGTTTCTATAATTTCATTGGCAAAAACGATAACCATTAGTGGTTTAACTCGTTGACTGTATAAATCTTAGAACACGACACTCGCTATTATGAGAATTGTTACTCCTGTTCTTGCAGTTAGAGATAGACCTAATGGCCTAAGTCGCCAGATCGACCGATTTCGTTGTTCTTTCTGCGAAAGCTGAGACGACACGCGATGAATAATGGACTAAAAATCAACGAAAAATCAACAATAAAACGAGAAAATAGTAATGAAGGCTAGAAAAAATAATCGCATATTACGTTTAGTCCAATCTAAAATACTTATCGATTCAAAAGAAACGTAATCATCAATTAACTAATACTTATTTATTTAACAATTACAAAATTGAAATTAAATTAAATTTCAATATTGTACATGACTCACTTCCGAACATAATTCAATCTTCCATTCAAAACATAATACATACACATCTAATGAACCAAAGTTCAAGGTATCAATACGATCATCTATCCCTTCAAACGCTTATCGTTTCAATTGTACGCCAACAACCTAACCTCAAATTCACTGCCCAACTGTTTCCAATCAACAATGAGACACGAACGAGGAAAGTTTGCGGCGCAAATGAGCGTGCGATGCTCGAAATTCTGACTTGCCTCCAAGATTCACCAACTGGTCGAACTGTGGCTACTAAATGAAGATTTATAGGAGGCCTGCTATTCGCACGCCACGCCGTACAACGCCATAGCAGGGCATTCGGTATGCCTCGTGGCTGCGCGCACACATCTGCGCAGTGCACAGATATCAACACCAGAAATACGAGTGTTCGTTTCGTGAGCATCTAGCGTGCTCGCATTCGTATGCAGAATGCACGCAGACCGATTACACGGATCACAGTGGGAAGAAATAAAAGGGAATTCGGCGGGCTCGAAAGCACGGTTGCAATTGGTCGCGATTTTGTCCACGATACTCGTTGATATTTATGACCACGGGAGGGACCATGAGAATCGATCTTGTGATCACGGTGTTGGTAATAATGAGTTATGGCTAGGGAATTATTATAAATTGTTGTGAGCATGATGCATTGTCTCGATGGGCTGATGCAAAGTAAAAAAAAATAATGGCAATGTTGATTTGGTGATCTAATTTGGGGAAGATAATGTGTTGGACATTTGAGAAATGTATATCATAATATTAATAAAGTAAAAGCAACATTTTTAATTAATTGATAATTCTTTTATTTCTATCGATAAATTTATCGTTTTGTTTAATATGATTTTATATCTTTGTATTATAGATTTAGATACAGAAATTTAGATAACTCATTTAACTCATCGATTGTTATATTCAAAAATAGGTAATTTTCCACTCGAAAGATTGAGAAGAATAATAAATCATTGACAAAGATGTCCAGATAATGCAATTAAGGAATGAAGGAGTTATAATGTTATCTCTAATGTTTAGGCACAATTGTCCAGAGGCAAACTAGCATGAAACAACTCATCAAAATTCTCAGATAACAGATCCTCTCTTAATTATAAAATGATCATGGGCATGAAAAAGAGGCGTATTATTATCGAAGCATCATAATCGTGCAAACACGAATCGGAAAGTGATACTATTTTCACTAAATGTTTCGCAATTGTTTGTAATCAACCTGCCATGAAATCATTTCAACTGAGTAGAAATAACTAGCAGATGAAAAAATGAGTAACATTAAGGAGAAACGGAAACGTTATTAACGTTATTAAAGAAGTAAGAATATTAATAAATTAGTACCTCTCGTTCTAAATTCTAAAATATTCAAATATTAGGATTTCAGTATGAATCATATTTATAATATAATAGAATAAAAATATTAGATAATTATAGTGAATTTTTTATAAAAAAAATTTAGAGATTATAAATAATTGATTACAAATAATTCTCTTTTATAAGAAAGTGAAATCAAAGAAAATATGTATTTAAAAATCAATAGTCCATTATTGGCTTTTCTGTTTGCGCAGACACTTGTTTCAATATTTGCACCATAAAAGTTAGATTGCTTTTGCAAGTGGAACAGTTTATTTCTGAAATACCCACGCTCAAGGAAAAGGATATAAGATATATAATAAATATATACACAGATACATAATATTGGTATTAAACCTCGTAATACCTCATAAAATATTAAACCATGCTAATTCTGGTAGCAGAAACCTTTCTAGTTTTCTGATATCTAATATGCTAATAATGTTGATTTTTCAAAAATATCGCAATCATTATTAGATATGCATTAAACAATGAATTAAACAACGAATGTTTAATTGTTCGATCGATGAATTTATCGAAAATTTTTTAATTATATTTCTAGATATATATTACTATTTATTCAATTACGATTTTAAATAACAATTAACTTAAAAGATTCTGACTCTAATATTTATTTAACTGTGCCTTAATTATAAACAAGATCAAGCATTTGACTAGCCAGTTAATATATTGATTATAATAAATGAAAGTAATAATAGATTATGAAATTTGTTTAAATATTTAAAATTCTTACAATTAAATTTATTCTTCGATTCACTAATACTATAATAAATTATAAAATTATAAAAACATTGAACAAAAATCTATATCTTACAATTATCTATTCGCAATATTATAATTAATAAATTAGTAAATTAATTATTAATCATTCATCTTGACAAAATGAAATTCTCTACATTCGAAAGAGGAAAAATATTCGCATAAAAATATTACATAAACGAGAAAAAAATATCCAATAGATAATTGGCCATTGACTGAAAAGAAAATTCTGACCCAATGACTGACTGAATTACATGGTCCGCCACGAGCGGATATTAGAAATTCACGCTGGATTTCGTAACGTTTCACCAACGTTTAATACTCTGACCGGCATCCCAGCCTCAATTTTTAACTGAAAATCACCTACATTACACCAGATACCACGAAAGTTTGAAATATCGAGTCGGATTGCGATATTAGATACGGCTAATTGAATACCGTGCAAGTTTTCACGTAACTCGGGTTACCAAGAGGCTCGAGCTGTAATTTATTATGTACTTAACGCTTTTTCGTATGATTAATAACACGCGCGCGTGCACTGCGCTTTGATCCCGATGATTTAACGTCCGATATTTATTATTGCGTCACCAGGATTGTAATCCCTAAACGTTTAAATAATCTTTCGCGATGATGTATTTTTTTCCAATCAACCGAGTCATTCGTTGAACTCGTCAAAGAAAAAGAAAAAAAAAAAAAAAAATATTTAAGATTTTTAACATTGGTTAATCGAAACGCTGAATCTATATAGAATTCGTATAAAATTGTTGAAAAATATAAAGCGCGTTATACCTTAATTATATATATATTGAACCTAACCTAACTTTTTCGTTATTTTCCCCTAGATTCTTTCCCTTTTAGTTACTTTTCACATAAATACTTATACGATATTTCTCCTAAAACATAATACACTTTCAATATTCGCAAAACAAATTCTACAAAGGAAATCTCACCTTGGATCACGAGATCGATGCAAAAGAATAGCGCATCAGTCGTGTTTAATTACCAGGCGAATCCATTGCAGAGGGCGTTCGAGCGGAAGCAATCACGATTCCGTCGAACCGTTCGAAGGATGAGAAATATCGTGACAAGGGATCATCTCATTTTTTCGATCTTGGCCCGTGAAGAAGAGGTCCCTGCCTCGATTTTTCTTTCTTCGTCGTGGCAAAATGGCGGACCTCGTGGCCTGTAGCACACAGGCGTTATGACGTATCTACCATCGGTAATTATTGCTGATTAACGACTGGCCGTTCCGTTATCTCGGCCACGTCGTTCGAAACGACTGGCCCGATAGATCGATCGCGAGCCACGATTTCGGCTCGACGAACTTGTCAAATTTATATCGTGTCCACCGTAACGAATCCGTTTAAGGAGCGGAGGAAATATATTTTCAATGGTATTCAATAAGTGGATTTTATTGGCATACGATTGCCGAAAGCAATTATCGATCAACGAGGATTATCGTGTTCGATGAAATTAAATGAGAATCAGAGAAAAAAGGAAAATCTTTGCATCGCATTCGAGGATAGCGAAATATGAACGAAATATAAGATTGTGTAATGTTTTGATGGAAGATTAACCGATCTTCTATGAAGAAAATGATGAAAAGGAATACGAGAATGATTGAATTCCAATTAATAATGCTTCGATTTGATTATTGGATTCGAGCAAAGCTAAAACATTTTCCAACTTTTATATGGAATATAAAATACTTTTTTCGAAATTTCCACTTTGTTGTTTCTCATAGAATTTTTACAAATAGATTCAAAAACTTTACATCTACTTCAAGCATCAAAATTCTCATTTTCTTTTTCTCTTCTTTTGTTCTAAAATTCCTACGTTCAAGAAAGTGTGTCCATAGATAGAAACGATCATTTGGCAATGACAAACAACTATTCATTCCACTACGTTCTACTATCCATCTAGACACCTTGCTCCTACATATACATACACACACACATATAACACACACGCACTTCTCTATTCCATCCAATCGTTCCTTTTGGTGAAGGGCCGCGCCCCGGAGATCCGTGCCCGTTCTTTCATCTCACTCCTCTTTTTTCCCCCCTCGCTATACACTCTCCGGCCGCATTTCTTCCAGCTTCCTCTTTTTGCAACGAGCTTCCTCCTCTCGCCTCTTCTTCATCGAGTTCCTCCCGACTACCGCAGGTCGACGTGATTACTTATGACCACTTGAGACCATAGAAGAGAGATGGAAGCATACACTTTCGGATCCATCCACCTCGCATCCTCCCCCCCTCCTCCCCTCCTCTCCGTGGAAAGAGATTAGGAGGCCGTTATGAAGGCGGACACCAGTTCATCGAGGCTGATCGATCATCGAGGCGACGACGAGGACAGGATGCAACACTATATACATATATATAAGTATATACAGTATATTCATAACATAAGGTTTACGAGCAGGATTACTGTCGAGAAATAATTTATTTCCTCTTTTTTTCTTCTTCGCGTTATATTTAATATCTTTCACCTAACCTCTTAACCTTTTACGAGGTCTTTTTCTTCTCTGGCCACGAAGAGGTTAAACGAATTGTTTGCCTAACGGGAGGACGTTGAAATATCGTGGCGAATTTGTAATCCGGTAATCTTGTAATTTGGAATTAAAGTCCCTAGTAAAACTGTCAAGTTCGACGTAAGGGGTGGTCGTCGTTATTGTATTCGCTAATTAATCTACCTCATCTTGTGTGGTACGCTTTTATCTCTCGTAATAGATAGTTTACGTAGATAAATATCTCTTTCAGCTTACGTAAATACATAATCTATTACCACAGGCGATATTACAAATCTGTGTTAAAAAAAAAAAAAAAAAAAAAAATATCAATCTCGCTCGAAGATGTTAAATTTTAAAAATTTCAATTCGCATCGATAATTCGTATCGTCGCTATCTAAATTTCGTTTCGAAATTAATGCAAAATTCGTAACAAAATCGATTTTAATTGGCAGAACGATATTTTTGAGAGAGAGAGAGAGAGAGAGAGCCGGGTTTATTACCGCAGAGCGAACGCGGTCCCCGACCGTGAAGACCGTTATCACGAGGCGGTTTCCTCGTAGATGGGGAGTAGGGAAGACACGACACAGGCCGGTTCACAATCAACGGGAAGCATTTCAGGTATTAGGCCGAACACGAGTGGCACGTGGACCGTGTCGCTCGATCACATGGCAAAGAAGTTAACTACCGCGTCGCGGGGTAACAGGGAGAAAAAAGGAGTGGTAAAAAGTTGTCGTTGAAGCCGACGATGAGCCACTCTCGGGAAGCTATTATACCGGAAGCTACGATTATGCAGAGGGGGCTGGGTACCGTTTCAAGCGGCGCGCGCGCGCTTATTGTCGGGATCAAGAATGGATTGAAGACATTGGTATGCACGCATCGATTTTTGAAAGGATGAAATTTCCGAGCAATCATTATTTTGTTCTCTTCCTTTTCATAGATGTACTTTTAGGAATACTAATTTTTATAGTCGCTTAACCGATTTCTAAAATATTAATTTAATTTATAATTTAAAATATAATATAAAAATATATATAAAATATAATATAAAATATAATATAAAATATAATATAATTTAAAATATAATTTAAAATATAATTTAAAATATTAATTTAATTTGGAATGGAAGGATGATGGATTAAACGAAGTTAATTTTAATTTTCTTGGAAGAAAAAAATGGAACGTGAAATTTTTACGGTGTAAAATGATGATTAGTGGTGAACTTGTTCAGGAATAGAATTAATTTCATTTAGATTCTTTTTTAATTCGAATTCTATTCTAATTTTTTCGCAGGAGGAGTGTCAATTATGTGACGTTATAATTTACGATGTAACACGATAATATAAATCCAGAAGAAATATAATAGCAAATCTAGCTAAACTAAAATTATCCAGGAAAATTTTCAAACGAAACAAAGTATCGTTCCCCATCCACGACTCGAAATTTTGAAATTGATATTGGATTTGAACAAAATATTTCGAGAGGGAAAATGTTCGAATGAACTATTAGGAAAAAAGAAAAAATAAATAAAAGAACACGTAGAAGCAGATAATTGTTTCTACAACAATATTTTGTTCGTGGAAATCCGTAATCCCTGGAAGCGAATGGCTTTCAATTTTCTCTGGGAGGCGCGCCTGTGCACTAAATGCATAATGATTGACAGTAATGCGGGCCGTTTAAAGTGCGCACACCGAGTAAATTAATCGTGGCCGCGAGAACTCGTTGCGACACAGAAATATTGTGGCATTTAAATACCGTGAAAAACAGTTTCACCTGGAAATGAAGTGTATTTGTAATTGGGGCAATTGCCAGCTGTTCGGGGGAGTATAAGTTGTATACGAAAAATGGATAAATTATTATGTAAAATAACATTAAATTATTATTTTATAGCAGATTCTATATTTTAAAATTTTTTGTTTCTTTTTTTCTTTCTTTTTTTGATTATTTCGCTTATATAATGTTCATTAGAAATAATATTAGCAATTTTGCTTGTAATTGTCTACTAACTTCCTGCTTTTTTTCTTATCCTTTACGAAACGTTCACTTTCTACATTGTTATAATCTTTGTCTATTAAATGCGATACATTCACTATTTTATATATATATATATATATATGTACATGAAATTGGATCAGTGTCTCTTGCAAAATTACTTGTTGCAAAACGTTAAGGATACGAACGAGTAAAAGTATATAATATTTCCATTTAATAATGCCCATTAAAACGTGATAATATCGCGTAATGTTCATTTTCGAACTTTCATTTCTTGCTACAACGTATTCCAATCTCGTCTCTTAAACTATTATTATAAACAAAATTATCGAAAATTGATCCTACTTAATAATAAAAATTATTAATTAATTCTACTTTACGCGCCTGAAAAAAAAAAAAAAAAAGAAAATAATTCTTGATAAAAAATTAAACCTGATATCACGCAACCGAAATTCCAAACGCCAACAAACAAATCCCAAACAACAACTTCATTACCCAGAAATTCGATCGAGGACGCATATTCACGCGATCGACCGCAAAAAAAAAAAAAAAAAAAAAAGAGCGAAAAAGGAAGATCGATCACTCGGCAAACAACAAGGCACAAATTAAATTCTAAATTTTTGTTATATCGGGACGATCTCGCTAAAGGAGCAACGATTCCGTGCACACACGCGCGCACGGGTTCTCAGTTCCACGAAAAAGATCTCTCGTGACGAGCGAGTTCGAGGGTCCGCCGCGTTGGCCCGAAATCGGTAAGGCCCGATCGAGGAGGAGAAAGTGAACAAGGCGGCCGCAAGGAGATAAGGGGCCACCGGCCAGAACGTTTGACGCGGCGAGCCTAATTGCGATCTCTCGATCTCTCGGTCGCCAAACAAGGAAGTCGCCACTGTCTTATTGGTCGGCGATCCCTCCGCCTCGCCCTTCGATACAGCGAGCTTACACGCGTCATTCACTCGATGAAACTTGATTTAACGATGATTTTACGCTTGGAATTGACTTCTTCGAGCAATATCATACTCGACGAGCTACTTAAACTTGAGTATAAATTAAAGAAATGTACGATTGCGCAAACCCGGTCAAACAACGAGCGATCCATTAGTTATCAATAACCGGGCAATTACAGATCTTAAAAATTAGCGATTCGATCTCTGGGATCGTTAATTATTCCCTAAATAAAAGCAAACAAATGTACAAAACCGAAGATAAATTAATCTCGGAATCGAGCGAAACCCCTTCCCACTTGTGCAAACCCGATCAAAAAAAAAAAAAAAAAAAAAAAGAGAGAAAAAAGAACGAGCGATGCATAATTTATGGGAGATCAGGTACTCCAATATGCAATTACAATTGAAAATGGAGATCTTAAAAAACAGTTCGCTAATTATTTCCAAACTGAAAACACACGTATGCGAAAGAAAAAAATAAATTACAGAGCCACGAAGCCCTTCTTGCCGGTTGAGCGTAACAAACCCGGGCAAACGACGAGCGATCCATAATTTATCGGTGGCCAGGCGCGGTGCAATTACAATTGAAAACGGAGATCTTAAAAATTAGTCGGTGCCCCGTTGCCGGCAAGATTTATTCGGTCCCCTTAGCTGGAAGGTGGAGCGGCCACGATTTTGTTTCTCGTCGAAACGCGAACTCGCCACGGAACAATGATATCTTAACTGGGATCTCAATGGGGTTAATTAACACGAGCGGTAACCGAGGTTTCGCGGAGGCGAGAGACAAGGAGGAAAAAGAGGAAGAAAGAGGGGGATAGAAAAAGAGGAGCGCTCCGCTCCCGACCGATACCGCACGCTCGTTGGTGTGGCGTTAACCAAATTGATTAATCTCCGCTTCTCAGCGTCGATTAATTATTGACACGCTTTTGTTATCCAGACATCGGCAATTATCCGCTCGGCGGCGACGCCGTCGATCGAAGGAAACGTGCGAACGCGAGAATTCGATTCGATAACGCGCACACGCGTTTGTTTGCGTTTGTTTAACGCAGCTTGATAGAATCGTGAATGGGAGACCGATTACGATTCTATCTGATTCTTCTAATGGAATCGAGAACGAAACCAATCGCTTTGCGTATTGCGAATACGCGCGTGTATGAACCTGTTTGAGAATGTTTGAAGAGGTTTGATTCGACGATTCGATTAATTTTTGAGATTCGACGTATGCGTGCATTCGATTGCTAAGTATCGGGGATCCTTTGGCCATCGATGTATGAGTTTGAAGAATGTTTGAAGAAGTTTGATAAATGGTTTTGGATAATTTTGAAGAACTACGATGTCGTGCGCATTAATGAGAGAGCTTTTATGATTTGCTTCCGTATATAATAATCTTGCAGCGAAGAAAATAAACGAAAAACTATCTCTCCAATAAAGAGATCAACTAAATTATGATAGTCCGAAGAGCGATGCGTATTTATTTTATACTTCATACTTATCCTTTGAATCTCCATACATATCTCACTTCGTACGAAACGTATAATTTAACTCGAGAAAACATCAATTCAAATTCCTTTTTCTAAGCTACTCTTTTAATTGCTTTTTCAAGCCTTAGAGTTCCAAAGGACTCGCACATCACGTCAACCAAGTCGATCGATTATCGTTATGGCGCGAGATAGCTCGTCAAACTGGAAGATTCAAACGAGTCCAGCGAGAAACTGGATCGTCTTGAACATTATCTGTCACGGTCAATGATTCCAACGCGATTTCCGTGGTGGAGGCAAGCCAGCGAACAAACGATTCCTGATGTCCATCAGCCGAGGAACACGTAGGGGAACTGGTGAAAGATTGGCTTGGTAAATCAGTTAAGGAAATCGTAACATTTTGTACATGATTGAGGCGGTCAGAACAGATCATGGTACATGCTCTTGCTTCGTGTGATACGATATTATCGTGTTAGAGAAGAATTGGTACGATTTGATTTTTGCGGCACATGAGATTTATGCTTTATTATAATATATTTTGAACGTATTTTACGTTGAAGAAATGCACATTACCGATATTGTTTCAATCTTTTCCAAAGATTCAAATAGAATTAAATCACTTATTAATCTTTTATCGACGATCAGATAAATTGAATTTTATAATTTATAGAGGATTAAAAATCATTCAAGAACAATTTCAAATATCCTCAATTTTCAATTTTTTCCTATTTTCTTGTTTTTCATCCCATAAATCTTACTTGATACCATCGATTCCATCATCTTTCTTCCCATCGAACAACCATTTCTGCTTCCTTCGAGATCTCGAATTGTTCGCGATGATCCCATCGATAAATAGTTGCCTACCTGTTAGAGTAGAGTATCGAGAATGGATCTATCATGATCATGAAGAGCGTCTTCGGTGAACAAGAGAAAAAAGTTTTCGACGAAAGATTCCAAGAAATCGTCAAGTCCTGAAGATGGGCAAAGGTTAACCGTGTCCGATTGCATCTGGACGCTGCATGAAATCATGCAGATGCATATACATACTGCGATAATTAACGATCTAACGGTGACGAAGCCTACGATCGACCTGCTTGCCTAAACTCGTGCTGCAATCGTAAGTGTTGGTAAATTTATAATTTCTAATATTTCAACAAATTGAAAAAAAAAACATAATTAAAAATTATCCAAAATCTGAACAAATGATAAATAATCTGAACAATACGAATAATCGATTTAACATGTACGATTGAAGAAAAGTAATCATCAAACCAGAAAAATTCTTAAAATATACTGCAACCAATTTTTCAGAAATTCATTTCTTAAATTACCCCTTCTTTGTTCTTCACATATGTAAAGTTCGATACTACTTCCAACTTCCGCCACACGAAATACATTTTTAGACGAAATAGGATAAGGTACCAGGAAACGTGCGCGGTTCCACGTCCATCCGGGGTTCCTCGTGGCTTGAGTGAAATTATTATGAGAGCCGGTTACGTATGTAAGAGCCGTGGCAAGATGGTGTTCGCTCGCTTGTCGCCGCCCCGAGCAACTAACCTTCCTGTTGTTGCATGACCTGTGCCTTCTTCAGCATCTCCTCCACGCTTGCCCTCCTCATCCCTCCTGAACCTGAGGAGAGGCTTACTCGCCTCTTTTTATCCTCTTTCTTCCTTCCAACGGGCAAAGACATATGCCGAGCCGTGGCTGCCGCACGAAACGATGCCGTTTTATGCATTGAAACACACACGCACGACCCCGGAGGTGATGGTTCCGAAGAGGAGCACGCAGGATAATTATTATTCGTAGTTTATCTCCTTTACTTCGAACGAGAAAATATTCGCGCGGTGAGATTATTTTGGGATAAAGAAGCAGAAGATGAATGGGGTTTCGATCAATGAATGGACAAAAAAAAATAAGATTCTTCGTTTTTGAGGTTAAGCGAGCAGGTTTGAACAGGGAAGAAAAAGATATTGTGAAGATGGTCCAAGTTTAGGTTAGGTTGTGACGATGAAAAAAAATATTATCGCCAATATCGAAAGAGCTACGTTTCTTGAAGATAATAATTTCTCCAAACCAATAAGAAAGACCAAATTACAAACTCTTGGATAGAAACTCTCGATAATTCCTCGTTATATTCCACACAACTCGAGAAACAAATCTCTTATACCTTTCACATTTAACTTAACCTAACCTAACCTCGTCATCCTCCTCATAAAACGAAGATCAAAGGAAACTTTGAACTTACAAAATTCCACTAAAGAGGACGTACCGCCATCTTGGAAAATTCTGCACAGGATTGCTCGATATTTATCGCCAAATATCGCTCAAAAGTGTTGCAAAAAAAAGTGGAAGAGACGAGTCGAGGATGGATCGGCATCATTGCTAGGGAATATTTCATTGAGAGAAGCGAGAATCCCTGTTGGTTCGGGACGTAGCCGGTCGGAGAGAGTCTCGAGTTGCCGGTTATTCGCTCGTCGATGTCATCGGTGCCTTGGGCAACCATATCCTCCTCGTACAGCTGACCTCGGTGGGACCTCTAAGAGGCCCAACCCAGTCTACCAACCCACCGACCCACCAAGCCCACCATTAGTAACCTACTCTGTTACCGCCGACGATCAACACGATTTCGATTCTCTCGTTTCTGCTCGCGAGCACCAACGATGCATTATAGTAATGATACGCCGCGTATAGAAAGAAAGGGGACGCGTAAAAATACGCATATTTTATTCCTGGGAGGGGAGGGGGAGAGGAGGAGGAGGTAACTCGACTCTGCGCAGACTACTTGTTTCGCGAAAGAAATTCGTCTTTTCAAGGATGCGAAGTTTGATCTCGAGGGAAGATTTCAGAAACGTGGAAGGTATTAATGGAAACGAGCATGGAGAAGAAATATACTGTTTGAAGGGGAACATGATTTAGTTATCAGAAAAGAAATTAAATGAAATAGTAAAATTGAAAATTTGTGGAAATAAAATGATCGTGATCGAATTAATCAATAATAATTAGAAATATAAATAATCAATTTGACGATATTAAATGAAGGATTAATTATTTCAAATAAATTTATCATAATCAATCTCATTTTCTTTTTAATTCTTCTTTTTAAATTTAACATTAAATTTAATTAATAACTAATAAGATAATTGATTTGAGAGCTCGAATAGGGTTAAAATCTCTCTTTTTCAATCTCTTTATATACGAATTGCAAAATTAATAAAAGTATACAGAATTGTTAAAAATAACCTCCGATTTGCGTCAACGATCGAGTCTACTAATTAATCTAATAAACGATTAATCAATAATAAACGAAAGAATCGGTATTGATCATCATAAGACTCAATCTCGCAGCTAAAAAGCATGGCCCTTTGGACTCTCAAGCCGATGGGACGATAAAAAGTGGCGATCATCCGGGATTCCAGTCGCGGCCCGTTTCCAAAATAAGTCAACCCATTCGATTATCTCTCTTCACGAACGCCATTACCGAAGAGAACAGGCTCGCAGAAACAACAAGCAAGAGACCACCGATCCCGAAATACACGACGCTCCGTTTCTTCCGCTCCAAACGCTGCGCACGTAACCGCATAATTCCGCTGCCAACAAAACGCGTGGCCACGAAGAAAGAAATCTTCCTTCCACTGGAAGGAGGAGGAGGAACGTTTCCTCGATATTTTTTCTCCTTTCTATCGACACGCGTCGTTCTATCTACGTGGGCGGACTTTAGACAACGCGGGGTTGACACGCGCAGTTTCAAGGGAAACTGGATGGAAACCAGCCTCGATCGGATATTATCGGGCGTGTTTCCACGCTGTGGGCGTACTGGTCGCGTGTGCCTCGTTAAATGATTTGTGGAATGTTGAAATTATCGGGGAACGTAGGAAGGGGGGCCGTAATAGACGTTGCTTTCGAATAGCGAGATCCGGCTCAGAGATTCTCAACTGGTTCTCTCTTATCGATAACGTGCTTCTTTTTGATGAAGACCGGTGGACTTTTTAGGGGGGAGGAGAGGAATGGATGATGTTGGTGGAGTTTTCAGTTTTGCCCCGAAGGCTTGTATCGTTATCGTTGAGCTTGAGATACAGGGATGGTTGGGAAGATGGTTGCGTTAATATTCCTGATAGATAAGATGATCGAGCTTGTTATTACTGGTTGCTTGAATGTTTTCTGAATATTCGACGATTTGATATTAATTTTCAAGAAGAATTAATGTGAAATTTATATATTTTTTTTATGTTACGTTTATTGAAAAATATTCGAACGTAGTAATAAAGCAATAGTTAGGGAAACGTATGGATATATATAGCAAGCACGTTGGGTATTAATAGTAGTTAATGGTCGGGCGGCGCTAGTGTCGCGTCACAAATCGTCACAATGTCTCGCTGAAACCAACGCGTGTAATCTTTAAACGCTAGCGCTAACGAATTTAAATTTTATTCCGTATCTTCCATAAAATCTCTTTACACCTCTTCAAATGCCATCGAATAAAGGAAAGGGGGATTGCAAGAAATATATTAATAAATCCGATGGAAACGGATATCTTAATTATCTATGCGCGAGGAAGGTCTCCGAAGGGATGGGCGAGAAGTAGTAAAACTTGATTTCACGATTTCGCATAAATTATCGGCAAGGGTATCTCGCTCGGATCGCTTCGAGGCGATGCGAGAGAAAGGCCGCGAGAAGAGATGCGCAGGCAAAGGGAAATATTAATAATCCCATTCACGAGCCGTCCAACGTATCCCACGTCTTTATCCACGAGGAATTTGATAGCTTCGGGGAAGGATATATATCGGTGAAAATTTTTTTATCAACCGACTCTCGTGCATCTAATA
The DNA here is from genome assembly GCF_014066325.1 of Apis laboriosa. Taxonomy (NCBI): domain Eukaryota; kingdom Metazoa; phylum Arthropoda; class Insecta; order Hymenoptera; family Apidae; genus Apis; species Apis laboriosa. The sequence goes on from NW_025222278.1 coordinate 1,711,164, forward strand.
TAATAAGGGATTATCCGGGCCTTTCCTGTTTCCACTCTTAATTTTCCTTTTTTATCGATCGAAAGAATTCAGAGATCGGGACAATCTTAATTGGCCATTGTCATTTTTTCAATTTCGCAGAATTTAATTTTTAAGTTTGTTATTCTTACGAGAAGAAGAATAATAAAAAGGATGAATATAGGTTTTTTTTTAGAAATTTAAGAATTTAAGAAAACGGTGACGGTATAAAGACGACGGAATAAAGAGAGAGATACTTTGTGTTAAAAGATGAATATTGAGGTGAGTTGTAAAGCGAGATGCAATAACAATATACAGAGGAAAATAAAGTACACAAGTGTTAAATAAACGAAAGAAAGAAAAACAAGGAAAACAAAGAAAATTCATCGCAATCTCGATTGTAAATTTGTCGAAAAGAGAGCGAACGAGGTTAAGAATGATAAAATTATACGTTGTTATTTTTGCACAACAATGGTTCCCGTTGCCCCCAAAAATCTCGAAAGATGGCAAGATGCCACCATTTCGCGAGTCAGCGGAATTGCACAATGCCAAACCCTCGTCGAACCCATTCGCTCGACACCTGAGTTTCTTCATTCGATTTATGGCGAATTACGACCGACACGATTAAACTCTTTCAGCGAGAAGTTATATTTTTACCTCTGTGAATACTTTACGAAAGTAAAGCGAGCTCAGTTGTGAAACTGTGTACTTGGATTGATGCGCTCATTGTGAGGAGAGACACCGCACATTTTCTGCGTCGAGTTTAACTCTGCCTGATTTTTTTCTTTCGTTCTTTCCAAGAGTAAGGATTTGTCGATGGAACAGGTCCGTTCGTTACTGGGCGACAGCTCATAAACGCGGTGGTTGATAAAATGTGTTAAGGGATGAAGTGAAATAAGGACGAGGATTTGAAATACTGAGAGTTTGTGATCGATACTCGTCCGAGGAAATGACGAAACGATAAAATTTCCTGGCAAAAGAAATTTGATCGAAGAGTTAGGAAAATTTTATTATTCGTTTCGAAAAAGAGAAAAGAAAAGGGAGAATGTAAAAACTCGACTAGTATTATTAATCTTACGAACGAAAAACACGTTCTTACGAATAAATAATCGGAGAAGGAGATTACAAAATTTATGCAGCATTATAAAATTCAGAAAATATATACGTTTAGATCAACCTATACGACTATAAATCGATCGAAGGTAAAAATGGATGGAAGAAATAAAGATACGAGCCTCGCGAGGTACTTCTCTGGCTGGTTTTTGCTGAGTTTATAAAATCAACCAAAGCGAATTAAATACGTTTATAAATATCCTTAGAATAAAACTCCAAGAACTAGAAGAACATCCAAAAAAAAAAAAAATTCACCTGATAACTAATCTTATCATACACCAAACCTCGAAAAAAAAAACACGAAACACGAAAGACAAGATAACAACGTACAATCCTCCGAAACTTTGCAAATCCACCTTAATTTCATTTTCGAAATGCCGCCCCTGCAATAGAATCACTGAATCTTGTTGCTCGTTCAAGGAGAGACAAAGGCGGAAGAGAGACGAACGATCCCTCGATCCCTCCATTCCCAGAAACTATTGGAATCGTATGCTGAAACGGCGATCGATCATAGCGGACGAGTCGTAAAGAAAGCATCGAGAAAGCACGAGGAGGAAGGGAGGGAAGGAATAATTCCGTTCTCCTCTCGTCGGCGAGAGACTCGATATCTTAATTCCTCGAAGGTGGTGAAGGGGTCACGTTACGAGCGGCGCAACGGAGCACGAACAGGGAGAGGTTGGAGTGGTTGGTTCCTGGTTCTTGATCCAGAAGAGGAGAGGCTGGACGTACACTGACAACGACTAATGGTCGAGCCGAGGCTCACGAAGAGGGGTACGAGATAAAGCCGGCCGGGACAAGGGTAACCAAGAACTCGTCCCGTTTTCTCGTTTACACGAAGGGACCACGAGGGAGTTTCGCGCCGCGAATCCAATGCTGTGCACTTATATAACGATACTTGGCCGTGTACTTGGAGATGGAGATAAAAAGTTGGTGGAACGGTTTCCTTTTATTCTCCTATATCGGGACATTGTAATTTATACAATGTAATTGTTATTTCTTCGTTCAAAAATATCTCTCTATCGATTTACCGTAACGACACCGACTCTTTTCACGCGATCTTAATTTACGAGGCCAGAAAATATATACTTTTCTACAAGTTTTAAAAGTGTACATATATATATATTGAGTGTATACAGATGTGTGTGCGTTTAAATCTCACGCGAATAGAAGTTTCGTGAAGCTTAACCTAACATTTGCTCGTAACAACTTAAAGTCTTAAAAATTAACGAAACGACGAATGAATCTTCGAAACCTTCGAAATCTTCGAAACGTTCGAAATCTTCGAAACTTTCGAAACCTTGGAAATCTTTGAATCCTCGACGAAACCGATCGAAATGAATAGAAAATCTCGCGTATAATAGAACGAGAGAAGAAAAAAATCAAGATGGAATCGGCGCGCCTTGGAGGATCTACGTAACAATGGCGGCGAGAAAGCGGTGGCATCGCGTCGCGTATTAAGACAACATGCCGCTGTCATCCGCCCGGCTTCCGCGTGGAGAGGAAGGCGCGCGCGGGCCGGGCGGTTTTTGTTCGATCCCCGCGATTCTCGGCCCCGATAACGCGGCTTATATCCGAGCGGGCATCAGAGGCTGCACCACCAGATAGCACCACCATCTAGAGCAAGCATCCGTTACACAGCTCTCTCTCTCTCTCTCTCTTTCTCTCTCGAGCATCCATTATCCTCCGTCCACGCCGCGTATTGTATTCCCACCTTTTGCTTCCTGCCTTCTCGCAGAGCTCTCCTCGCTCGCGTCTCCGTCTCGCTCGTCGCCACGCACTCCAGGCCCCCCTTTATTAATGTCTTTATTCACGCCGCGCGTATTCACCTCGCTCGAGCGGAATACTACTCCTCTCTCCGTGGATAAGTCACGCTCACCGCATCGATCACGTGGCACGTAGCCCTCCCCCCCCCCTCCTCCTCTCTCGTCTCTCGGCTAATTGCGCCCCATAATCTCTCTCTCTCTCTCTCTCTCTCTCTCTCTCTCTCTCTCTCTCTCTCTCTCTCGCAGAAGCGATCGCCTGTCCTGGAAATTGGATCGCGGTGGACGCGTGGGTGGCGGCATTAATCAACTCGCCACTGCGGGCACCGATTTAAACGAGCGGCCTCGTTGAGGATGGTACGCGCCACTTTCGCGCGTGATTTGTAATTGCGCGAGGAGAACGAGGGAGGAGAAAAGAGGGAGACGTTTAGAGCCTGTTAATGGGAAGGAGATTTAGATTGGGCAGAGGGTAATTTTCGGATCTCGCTTTTACGGATTCCTCGTTTTCTCGTTATCATCGTTCGTGTCTATTTTCTTTTTTCGGGGCAAATGAAACGAGGTGGCTGCTTTTAACAGGTGGGACTGATTTAATGGTATTGTTCGAAGAAGAGAGTGGAAATAAAAGTATTCGCGCGTGAATGAGAAATTTTGTCAAGGGAACGTGTCCGATCTTCTGGTGTTCGCAGATGGTATCGCGATGCAGGAAAGTGCAGAAGGTGCACGTTCACCTTGCAATCAATGAGCGATTATCGTAATTACGGCTGCGATTAACGGTTCGAGCACGGCTTAAGAGCTTCTCCTCCTTCGCACCCGTAATCGCGAGCTCGTGTACTTTTAAGCCCGACGAGGGAGACTTTCTAATCGCCTCGGCCGTCTCGACGTTTGTAGACTGCTACCAGCGTTTCTCGCAAATTGTGAAAAGTAGATCGATTAACAAACATTCTTCTTTATATATCAATTGTTGTACAATCGTTATACAATTACGAGGATTTTGAGGATCAAGTTGATAATCAAATTTAACTCTTCGCGACGAAGAATTTAATTATTTTGAACTTGAATAATTATAAATTGTATGTAATAAGAGAAATGATTTGAGAGATGATTCGTGAATTTTATTGGTAATTTTTTTCAATGAAAAAAAAAACTCTTTAACTTCAGATTAAAAGTATTTCGAGAAAAGAGATGTTATTTTTTAAATATTAGAGATATTTTCGTGAATTTAATGTATTACAATACGAAGAACAGAGAGGAATTTTGTATGGCAAAATATTTCTAAATTATTTCACCTTGGAATTGAAAAAAACGATAAACCCACGTTTCAACCACGAAGGCATACCGTTTTAATAATACATTCTCTTTCTTTCCTTCCATCGGAGCCACGGTAGAAGGAGTAATTCCTTCCGTCTAATTTCATCCAATTTCTCACTACACGATAAACAGAAGATAGAAATCACTACGCGTATAACTACACTATAATAACTCTCTCACTGTTATTATAAAATTTTATTAAATTCCACATTAATTCCTCGGGCATGTCCTATCTCGAAGCTACAACTTTCTTCCATCCAATATCGGACAGATTTTATGCTCGTGTCAAAACGCGTATGATTTTCTCCCCACCTCCTTCCATATTCTTTCTCTTCCATGGAGGAATGGACGATCTTCCGGTTCTACAACTCCATTGCTCAACTCCTTCGAGCTTCCATCTCTTCTTCTTTCGTTATTTATTTGTTTATTTATTTATCCATCCATTTTATTCGTTTATTATTATTCTTCTATTCCTCCCGTGGCCACATTCACGGACGCCTCTATCATTAGGCGCAATAACTTACGTCGACATCACGATGCTAATGAGGACTCGTTAGGTAGAAGCGACCGTCGTTATTAACAGCTTACGCATTTTTTATTATTGGCCGTGTACGGCCGCGCTAGTTCAACGTGGGACACGTTTTCAGAGGCCGCGTTTCCGGTTTCTCTTCGCCGACGTGTGTATATCTAACAACAGCCCGACATTGATTCGACGTCCGGTTATACAACGGTGAGTGCTAATTACCCTCGATATTAATTTGCATGCAACACGTGTAATATTGTAACGTGGCAATGGACAACGGCCAGGATCTATAAAGACCAATTAAATGCTCGGGCTTGCAATCCATTTCCTCTACACGGGACTGGTTCGTGTTGGGAGATTAGGTCGTACAATGACGTTAGTTAGAGCCGTCCTGGCAAGATGTTTCTGGCAAATGATTAGTTGGAATAATATTGAAATGGATGATAACATTCAATATTTCGAACACACTCTTTCAAAACTCTTGACGAATAAACTTTTCTCCCTTTTTAGAAAATATCTCAAAGGGATCATTCTCTCTTCGTAACAATTACAACTTAACTCCTTTATCAATCCATTGTAACTCGATCACTCGAGGGGAACAAATTAATCTCTCTCCTCTAACACGAAAAATACCTCTCCCTTTCTTTTTTTCTTTCTTTCTCTCTTTCTCTCTCTCTTTCTCTTTCTTTCTTTCTTTCTCTCTCTCTCTCTCTTTCTTTCTTTCTCTCTTTATCTCTTTCTTTCTTTCTCTCTTTCTCTCTTTCTTTCTTTCTCTCTCTTTCTTTCTTTCTTTCTTTCTCTCTTTCTTTCTTTCTCTCTTTCTTTCTTTCTCTCTTTCTCTCTTTTTTTCTTTTTTTCTCTCTTTCTCTCTCTCTTTCTTTCTTTCTTTCTTTCTCTCTTTGTCTCTTTCTCTCTCTCTCTTTCTTTCTTTCTTTCTCTCTTTCTCTCTCTGTTTCTTTCTTTCTTTCTCTCTTTCTTTCTTTCTTTTTTGTTTTTCTCTCTCTCTCTCTCTTTCTTTTTTCTCTCTTTCTTGCTTTCTTTTTTCTTTCTTTCTTTTTTTCTTTCTTTCTTTCTTTCTTCGAACTCGCGCAACGCCCTCTACAAAACTTTCGCCCACGATGATTCCCCTAACCTTGCTCGAAACGACGGATCTCTTTCTTTCTCTTAACTCGCCTTAATCGCCTCGAAGACACCGGCCAACGTAAATTCCCAATCCCCTTCGAGAAATTGAATCTCCTCCACGAAGGAAACGTACTCCCCACGATACGTACGTATCCTGCCAGCATCCTGGAAGCGGTGATTCGACACGGCGGGTGGGGGAGGGGGGAGGGGGGAGGTAGCGCGTTGCGCTCTCCGCGCCCGCCAGGATGTGCAGGCGCATGCACAATTTATAATGCAATTAGAGCCTCGGATGGTAGCGCTCGGATTTATGGCAGCTATGGAGAATCCTACCGTCAGGGACAGAAGAGAGAGAGAGAGAGAGAGAGAAAGAGAGAGATAGAGGGAGAGAGATGTAAGGGCTATATTCTCGCGGAATGAGTTATACGCCTCCCGCGGTTTCCAATACGTTATTTATCGGCCAGCTTTTCATTATTTCTGTGTCGTGCGCACGAAACTGCACGATTTCCGGCGGGGACCGTCTCTGGAACGGTCGTACGATCGTAATTGGCCTTATCGACGTTGTCGGATCGGAAGTTGGTCGAAAGTTGTTGGCGACAAATTGCTTTCTCTCTCTCTTTCTTCTGGGGATAATTTAGAGAGAGAGAGAGAGAGAGACGTGTCAGAGAAACAGTATTATTTGTAACGTTGACCAGATTCGTGACATTGCTCTACTTGTAATTGTGTGTTACTTATCTATATTATATCTATATTTTATATTTATCTACATTATATATATATTAAAAAGAGTAATTATATTTTTGCATTTTTTTATTTCGTTTCGTGATAAATTATAAAATAAAGAACATAATCGGTAATCTTAATCTTTAAATAAAAGCGTTAATGAATGAGATCGAACGATATTGATTCTCTCTTCTTCCTCCTTTCAACTTTTCACTTTCAAAATTGTTGTGAAACGGCAAATTTCCTACGCGAATCGGAAAAAGCAATTTTAAACAATAATACGAGGGATCGACTCACGTTCACGTTCGGATTCCCACCAAAACTGGATTCTTCGACTGTTCGTTTTAACTTTCACGAAACTGCGCGTTAGGCGGCCCTTATGCCGACTTAAGCCAAAAGAAGCGTTTCTAATGACGAGAGGTTGTTTCTCTACCACGGTGAATAAACGTGGACCGCTCCCACAATTGACAGAGCAATTTCGGATTGAAATCGTTGCTAATGACACGCGAATCTATCTCACTGGATCATCACCAGCTCCTTATTTGGAGACAACGTGATGCCCTTTTCCCGAGGAAGGGGAGGGGAAGGAAAAAACAAGGAGTGGAATTATTCAGAAATGAGCAGGATCCGTGCACAATGAAAGTGATCTCTGATGACATTCCGAATGATGATGAATGTACACACAGTTGTAATAGAGTTTCTGGCATTTTACCTGGCACGATGAATTTATAATTTTTCTTATACCTGCACCCAGCAACCGTAATTTTAAAGATTCGTTACGATTCGATTTTACAGAAGAGAAAAAGAAAAATTATAAAAAGTAAAATTTATCACGAAATCAACGACTCTTTTAAAATCATCGATTCGTTCAAACGATCTCAAGCGTTAAAAGACCACGCACGAAACATCTTTAATCGAAAAACGGATAAAAAGCATCGGGACCGTGATCAATCGTCGCGGATCAGATAAGTCCGTGGACAACCAAATTGTTGAGGGCCCAGTGAAATTACTTTCGATAAACCAATCGACCCATACGAAACGAGCATCGAACGAAATCTCGACGACCTTAAAAAACTCAATTTCCAACAGAAACGATCTGAACTCGATACTCACGTAAGAAAAACATAACCTTTTATATCCCGTTTAAAATAAAATGGCGAATAATAATTTCAACGAATTTCGGATATTTTAATATTATTTTTATCTTGGAAATAATGTGGGGGAGGAAAAAAGTCATTTGCACTTGTTCGACTAATTAACGATTGTTCCGAGCGACGTTCAACGAATAAGACAATGACGAGTCTCGTTTCGAGGATTATTTTTCGGACACTTTATTTCGATGTTTGGTCGGAGAGAAAGAAAGAAAGATACTCGTATAAGGACGCTCGGTGAGCTTGAATGAATCCCCATTCCCGAGGCGAGCAGGTTGCATCTTCGTTCCACTCCTAGGCAGGGCTGCTCAATGGGCAGATCGTTAGATAGGATCAGTGGCCGAGACCAGCTCTATAAATCCTCCGCGGGCACAATTATGTGGGGGATATAAGGATTATTGTTATACGGACCGAGAGAGGCCGCTTTCGTATGGCCGCGCATGGCCGCGGGGATTACCCTCATAAATATATTCAGAGGCCATTATGCGAGCCCGGGGACGTTGATAACGTAATAATGAGGGCGTGGGCTAATGAGACGCGCGCTGAAAACTCATCCACGTAATCGTGATTGACGTTAGGATCTTCGTCGCTTCGCTCTTCTCCCTTTGCCTAGTGGCCGATCTGTACGTAGCGGATCACGTTGCAAGCGAGCTTCCTAACCTCTTCGATATTTCTTAATATTATATATAAGGTATATAATTTCGTTGGTGGTTTAAAATTAATTGGAAACGAGCTTCGATAAGCTTCGTTTCTTCTTATTCCCGTTCCATTTGTCTAAAAGTCGATGTATACGTGCTAGGTTATATTAAATGAAACGATCGAATTCCTAACCTCTTCGATATTTGTTAATCGCGTATTTTTGAAAGCAAGCTTTGACAATTTTTCTTTTTTCCTTAGTTCTAGAATCTTTTTCATTCTCTAGAAATCTTAATTCTAGAATGTTTTTCATTCTACTTGTTTAGTGGGTGATGAATATTATAAGTGAAAGGATCGAATTCCTAATCTTTTCGATATTTGTTAATCGTGTATTTTTGAAAACAAGCTTTGAAAACAAGCAATTTTCTCGTTTCTTTTTATTCTTAATTCTAGAATCTTTTTCATTCTGCTTGTTTAATAGCTGATGAATATTATAAGTGAAAGGATCGAATTCCTAACCTCTTCGATATTTATTAATCGTATACTTTTGAAAACAAGCTTTGACAATTTTCGCCTTCTTTTTTCCTTAGTTCTAGAATGTTTTTCATTCTGCTTGTTTAATGGTTGATGAATATTATAAGTGAAAGGATCGAATTCCTAACCTCTTCGATATTTGTTAATCGTGTATTTTTGAAAACAAGCTTTGACAATTTTTCTTTTTTTCTTAGTTTTTTTCTTTCTAGAATCTTTTTCATTCTACTTGTTTAGTGGCTGATGAATATTATAAGTGAAAGGATCGAATTCCTAACCTTTTCGATATTTGTTAATCGTATATTTTTGAAAACAAGCTTTGACAATTTTCTCGTTTTTATTCTTAGTTCTAGAATGTTTTTCATTCTGCTTGTTTAGTGGCTGATGAATATTATAATTAAAAGGATCGAATTCCTAACCTCTTCGATATTTGTTAATCGTGTATTTTTGAAAATAATAAACTCTATTCTTTTCCATTCTGCTTGTTTAGTAGCCGATAAATATTATAAATGAAAGAATTTCTAATCTCTTCAATATTTGTCAATTATAAAAGTAAAACGAATATTCACAGATTCAGATGTTTCTTCAATCGATAAATACTGTCTAAATTTTATTTGATGGTGCGAACATCTATTATCAGAGATTGATAATAATTGAATAAAGAGTTATGCAGATCAACTGTAACAGCTAATTAATTAACTTAATTCAATTATGAAATTTTCAATTAGTTACCTTTATCCCCTTCCCCCCAACGAGAGAAGATTTTCCTTCGTCGAACTCCTCCTCTTTAATAACTTAAAACCGAATACTTAGCCGCACGACAAAATTAGAAGGACAAGGAGAAATAATAAATCAACCCTCGAGAAGAAACCAAAAACTTTCCTCCGCGCGGACCACTCCTCCTGCTCCCATTAACGTTAAACCACCCGTCAAACTCCAAGCCAAGCTTTCGCAACAGTTCAAACACAATTAACTCCTTAACGCGGAGGAAATTAATCACTCTCGGCCAAAATGCTTCAACGTCCGAATCCAATTACTACCGGTGTTTCGCGATGGCCTGCCGTAATAATGGCCTGTGGTCTCCTAATATACCTTCGAGGTGGACGTACCGACGAATCATTATATATAAGGTAACGAGCACGCCTATGCCGTAACCCGTGAAGAATGATGACCACGGCGTGTAACGATAATAAATAATCGGTTGAATATCAAGCAACGAAACGCGGAACGATTCCAGCTCTCCTCGATCCTCCCCGCGATTCCCTCCTCGGGGAAGGGAGAGGAATCTTCGTTGTGGCGGCGGTGGTGGTGGAGGGGAGAAGAGGGAGAACGAAAGGGGAGTACCGGTGATGTCTTCATCCGTGGGTAATTAGAGGCAAGCAATGCACATAAGCGGGACGTTATTTCCACGTAGTGGAACGGATGTCCTCGTATATATGTACTTATTGGTCTTTTCTGCAACGTGGTCTCGTTCCCCGCTTGCTGTCGGCGCTCTTGCAAGAAACGAATCGAGTCGAGGCGGGGTGGAATAAAGAGATCTTTGATTGCAAATAGGAACGAGAAAGAGGTTGGAACAGGGTGGAGAGAGCGAGGAGCAGGCATGACGGAGATGGGACATGATCGAAGGGGGCTGCTACTGGAAAAATTGATCTCTGGAGAGAATGGTGACCTTGTAGAAGGATGTGTATAATTTGATACGAAGAAGTAACTAGTTAAAAATTTGGAGTAAAATCAATTTTAAATAATTGCTCTTAACTAAATGTTATTCAATTTTTAAATAACATTTATTCGTAGTTGTTATAGTTGATCCGTTTTTCATATAACCTCGTTGGCATTATTTGCAATTATTATTGAAGCAATTTATGGAAATAGAAGAATTTTATTCGTAACTTCAATTATTAAATTTTGCCCATCGCTGTGACTCGATTTTTTTAGTTACTATTTATATTTATATATATTTAATATATATTAATAATAGTAATAATATATATAGAAGTAACTATAGTAGTAGTTTTTCATATAACCTTGTTGGCATTATTATTAAATTATTATTGAAGCAACTTATGGAAGTAATTTTATTCGTAACTTCAATTATTAAATTTTGCCCATCGCTTTTTTTAGTTATTATTTATATATATTTAGTTACTTGTATTGTTCCACTAAATTATCTTGTATAAAATTATCATATATTGGAATGGAATTATTAAAAAAAAAAAAGAATGTATTCTTAATTATTACATTATTGTGCCACTCACCATTGTGAAGTTTGCTTTTGGAGGTGTGTAGTTGCTCGATAATGGAGGTGAGGGGTCTGCGGCCAATACCGCTGCCACCCCCACAGCTCCAAGGGGAATCACGCTCCGAGCCGTCCGCCAGATTGTCACAGTCCTGCAAAGCAGAAAGAAAAAGAATTAAACGGGCGGAAGATGACAAGATGGAAAGACACCGGTTTCTACCATTTCCCACGCTTCTACCGCGAAACAAGCTGTCCTCGAAAGTGGATAACGAGCGATGGGATTGGCAAGGGTAATGAGGGTAAAGTAGAGCGGAATTGTGATATTTCGAAAAGTAATCGAATTGAAATGAAACGAGATTATCGGTCGGATATTAAACTGTGCTCGATAGTTTTTTCCTTGAAAAATTGTGTTTTCAAATTTACATCGATTCCTTTCTTCTCACAAAAATATCAGGATACAAGCTATTAGTAATGATATAAAAATTTAATATTTTTCTTTTCTTTTCTTTTAAGTATTATTTTTCGTTCGAAGCTTGTCCACTTTAACGAATATCGACGTAATATAACAACGTCCAAATACAAGTAACTGTATGCGTCTCTTAAAACATTTCAGAAAGAAACACTTGGATTCAAATTAACCGTGGACAAGCGTATTCCCGTAAATAACAATCACATAATGTCGCATAGAGATATAAGAATCACACGGTACGAGGATATTTATGACAGGAGAGAATCCCATAAAGAAGCTAACGGGTCAGGCCTTTTAAGACCGCGCTAATCTTAAATCTTCCCTAAACCGTCGAATCATCATAAAAATGTATTTATAAAACCTGGAGATGCCTCATCTCCGGACTCGAGAGACTTTCAACTTTTCTCTCGAGGATACGTTTCAAAACCGTTAATCCCTATTATACATATACATATATACATATTATATCTTTTCTTTAACCCCCTCTCCTAACTATTCTATTCATTTTCTTTTATATATATATATATATATATATATATATATTTAATTTCTCACGAAAAACTTCTTCTTAAATATTATCATCGAATTAAGATGATCTCGACAATCTTTAAATAGAGTTTAATTAACACAACTCTTTATTTTATCAAACTCAGTAACATTATATATATATATATATACTTAATATACATTAATTTCAAAAAATTCGCGTTATCAACCTTCTCCTTCCTTCCTCCCCTCTCCTTTTCCCAATACCAAAAAAGAAACCATCGCCAGAAACTCGTAATACTCCCATCCCCTTCCTCCCTCCCTCTCTTCCTTCTTTCCTCCCTTCCCTGCGGATATCTCGTTTGAAAAACCGTTCTCGATTAAAAAACCGAGCCGCCTCTCAAAAGGCCGACTGATAATGACGACGCATTATATATACCGGGCGAGGCGCGCACAAGGGAACGCGCGCGCGCGCGCGCGCGCCATCGTGAATCATCGAGGCTCTCGATGTCGGCCCGTATGCTTCGCTTCCATACACAACCGATCCCCGACAAGCGTCGTACGTTACCGATCGACAAATTCCACCGTCCCCCTCCTCCCCCTCCTCTCCCCCCATCCCCATAAATCGACCGCGTATGAGACTCTCGCGCAAATTAACTCCCCTAAGGAGGAGGGATGGGGGGGAGAGGGATCCACGTTTTATCGTAACACGATCGATAAAACTGGATCCAACTCGGAGAGAGAGATGGAGAGAGGGAGGGAGAGGGAGAGAAAGAGAGAGAGAGAGAGAGAGAGTTGGAGCGGGCGGGTTATCCCCGGTTGGATAACGCTTCGAGGCATGACAACACGTCCGCCATCCGATGAACGTGGCCCTAAAGCGAGGAAACTCGATGCCTGGATCCTCGTCGTCAAGGGCCGCGGATAATCGACTTAACGACGAGGCTTAACGACTTCTCGGTAACGGGGCCTCGAACTTCAACCGTTCAACCGTTCCCTCCTCCTCCTCCTCCTCCTCCTCGTTCGGATGTCGTACTACTACGTCGTACTACCACGCCGTGGTGGTCGTGGTGGTCGCGTTGTGTATTACGATCTTCGAAGGGGGGGAATTCTAAACTCTTCGAGGGCAGTGTCCAGGCGAGAAGGAAGAGGAGGAGGAGGAGGAGAGGTGGATCGAGAGGGGGAGGAGGGAAGGTTGAGAGAGGAGCAGCGATCGAGAGACGCGGCCCAAGGGTCTATAATGCACGGGCGACACCGCCATACGTGTCACGGGGAATCGATCCGATCCGGTTGTAAGCCGACCTAACCATAAGTCCGGAGCGGATCGGGCGAGCGCGCGCGGCCACGCTCGTCGAACAAGAGTACCCCGCCTGTTCGGGTCCGCGGCCGACATTATCCGCCCTGTACCCTGTAACACTCGATTCTCGAGTCCGAGTTGATACGAGTGCGTCGTTCACCCGTGAAATATCCGAAAGAAAGTCCGGATTTCCCCCTCCCCTTCTTTCCTCCTCCCTCGAGAGATTCGATATTTCGTGTATGTATATGATTTTCGTAGATTTTCTTTTCGTTTCGCGTTTTATGGAATGGAAGATATAACCTCTTAAACTCTGTCCCCATCTCTAATGGAGAAGGAAAAACAAATGGATCCTTTCCACGATGAATTTCATATTTATGTAATATTAATGTAATTACGTACATGGTGATAATGTGTACTCGTGAAACATCTTTTAAGAGAGCTTTAGCTTTAGATATGGAGAAATCTTGGTTGATACTTGTTTATTCAAGCTTGGATGAGGCAAGACAGAGACGGAGCGAGGCAACTCTCCACGTTGCCGCAGAGCGGCGCGACGCGTCGTCCTATCTCCATCTCGCTTCGTCCGTCACCAAATATTCGATCGCATATAACTTAATAAGATATTTTTCGCATTTCACAGTGACTTTCGTGCTCCTTTTCGTGTTCTCTTCATCTGAAATTTAATCCAAAAGTACTCCACGAATATATATATGTATATATTAACAACTTGTACGTTCCATCATAAGTTTGTAGCAGAGGTGTTAAATCTCTGAGAAAAGAAAAGGAAAGAGAAAAAGAACGATTGGGAGACTCGGTTGATGCGCCGACTTATACCACCTGTCTTCCCTCACGATGCCACTCGAGAAATAATTGCCGAGGAGAGGCGGCCGTAATCGCGCTGGCTGTCCAGGTCGTCCTCGTCGTGGCCATCGTCTTCGTCGTCGTTGTCCTCCTCCTCGTCGACGACGACGAGCCCGACAAGGGTCGAGTCCACTTCGAGGAAACTAAAAGCGCAACAAGCGGGGCCCCGATTCAAGTGGCGTAGAGTGTCATCAGCGGTTTTGCAACGGGCGACGACAACGGCCGACAGTTTTCGCGAGAAGGTTCGAGCCACGTCTACGTACGTGGCATGTTTGCCATCGCGAAACCGGTGCACTCGACAGAGGAAAAGGTTTGTCCAGGTTGTTCCTCGTCCTCTCGAGACATCCTGCCGTTAATAGCGGAGACAGAGGAACCACCGTGGCCTGTCCTTACCGAGGGACGAGTTATGTCGAGCGTAGCCACTCGTGAAAATGATAGAGACGCGCACCATGTGCCTCGAAAGTGCTTTCCGGGAACAATAAAGACTGTGGAGCAACACGTGGTTTGGTATGAGTTTAGAAACGAGGGTTGCGGCAACGGGGAGGAGGGGGTGAACGAGTTACACGATCCTCTGGTGAGGAGAGCTCGAAATTGAGTTGGCAATTAATGGAGCAATCTAAAAATTAATTAATGGAGAAATCTAAAAATTATATCTAATTATATATATTAAAATCTGAAATAGTTATTTCCATATTTTTTCTATCCATTTGTCTACGCTTAAGGGCCCAGAAGTAAGGAAATAATGATTACAGGAACGTGTATCATCAAGGAGGAAGATTCTTGAGGGAGAGATTTTTTTTTTCGACAAATCTTTGTCGAGGATGGACAAGAAACTTATTAAAGGGACAAAAGGGTGCGATTAATTAAGGGCGATGCAAACAAGCATGCGGTCTTCGATTTTTGCAGTGGAAAACATATCTTAACATTTGAATTTTCGTCGCAGTGGGAGCCAGCGTGACCTCAAATGAGCGCTCGTTCTTCAAATACGTACCTGAAGAACACCCGCTGGTAACATCTGCGAACCACGTAGAGGCGCACCGTGTTCAATGTTGTAACGAAAAATTTCAAGCGTGCATTTCTTCGCTGTGCAAAGAATTATAAACACGGAGCTACGGGCAGATAGTTGAAACTATCCACTATCGTGATATTTTTCTCGTAATTTTACGAGAAGAAAGGACAAAAGTTCTGAGATTATAAATTAAAATTATAAATATATTTATTTTAAAAGTGATGGATGATATTCCTGAAAATGTGTTTGATAAATTATTAGGAAATTTTACGAGATTCGATAAAAGATTCTATTTGTACGTTATAAAAGAAATTATATTTTAACGAGAAACTAAAATATATATTGGAAGTGAATTTAGAATTGTTTTTTTTTTTTTTCTATTTTCTTCTCGTTCGAATCGTTCCATCCAGTATTCGCAATAGAAAAAAAGCACATTGGTTATCAAGACTCGAGATGGTCAAGATACCATAAATAGTAGGACAAGTAACGACAAACTTTGTTCTTCGAAGATGCAGCCTTGAAATAATAGCGCTATTCGCGAAGATATATCTCTTGTCTCCAGGAGAAATATTTCTATTTACTATGTCGATTCAAGAGAAATGCTTTAGAAAATTGGCAATAAATATTGTATTACGAATTAATTCATTTCTAAAAGGAAATAATCACCTTTAACCAGCAAACACTTTGATGTTCAATCTATAATATCCCCCAAGCTCAATTTCTCGACAAACTAACATAAACTAAAAAAAACATGAGATTTCATTCAATTATCCTGCAGTTCTCCAATACCAACATCAACCACGTATTTTCTTTCACACAAATCCATATATTTCATTTCTCAATTTACTCTATAATTCTCGAATCAATTATTATATTTCCTTTCATACAAATCCATACACATCAAACAGCACCAATTATATTATACCCTCACTTCTTGACAAACTCGAGATTTCATTCCTCCAATTTACTTTAAAATGCAATATCGATCATATATATTTCCTTTCGCGCAAATTCACATACAAACATCTAAACTCTCTTGACGAAATCAAACACGAAATTTCATCTCTCCACAATGCAATATCAATTATATTCCTCTCGTACGCATTAAAACCAACACCAAATGTTAAGCACTCTCTCTCTCTCTCTTTCTCTTTGTAGATTTACAATCTAAAATCCTCGAATATCAATCATTTATATTTTCTTTCACACAAACTCATTTATTTCATTTCTCAATTTACTCTATAATTCTCGAATGCGATATCAATTATTATATTTCCTTTCATACAAATCCATATACATCAAACAGAACCAATTATATTATACCCTCACTTCTTGACAAACTCGAGATTTCATTCACTCCAATTTACTTTATCTTTAAATTTGCAATTTAATATTTTTTTAAAACTATAATAATAATTTATTTATAAAATAAAACTTTAAATATTAAATTTATAATATTAGAAATTTAATTTTTACAATTTAATTTTTTATTAAGATTTAATACTATTACTATTTTTTTATTTATATTAAATAATTATATAATTTGTAGAAAGATTTTAAGTTAAATTAAATTATTAATCTTCAAAATTAAATCAATTATATCAATTATATCAATTATATTTTCTTTCATACAAATCCATACTTATCAAACAGAATCAATTATATTATACTCACTTTTTTACAAACTCGAGATTTCATTCACTCCAATTTACTTTATCTTTAAATTTGCAATTTAATATTTTCTTTAAACTATAATAATAATTTATTTATAAAATAAAACTTTAAATATTAAAGTTATAATATTAGAAATTTAATTTTTACAATTTAATTTTTTATTAAGATTTAATACTATTACTATTTTTTTATTTATATTAAATAATTATATAATTTGTAGAAAGATTTTAAGTTAAATTATTAATCTTTAAAATTAAATATAAAAATTATTGTTAAATCTTAATTATAAAATGATTTATATCAACAAATCATATATATCAAAAAATATCAACACCAAATATTAAACTCTCTCTCTCTCTCTCTCTATAGATTTACAATTTACAATCCTCGAATGTCAATCACATATATTTTCTTTCACACAAACGGTATTATATACAAGCATGTAAACATAACGCGAGATTTCATTCACTCTTATACACGATGCTCGAATATTATTTCGTTCCACACATTCGTTCGACTCGCACGCCAAATATTCGACACCGATCGCCTTAACCATTAAGCTTCCATATATCGAAGCCACTTACCATTGGATACCAATTGGTACACTCCTGATAAGGAAGGCCGATGGCGTAAATCGGCGGCGGCCCGGTTTCGAGCGATTAGCGGCCACCGTGTAATCGATGCAACCTTTCCGCGAAAGCGGCGCGCTGCTACACGGATATATCGGTATCGACGGACCCCCCCGGTGCACCTCGACGTGCCGCCGCTATGTCGACACGGCATTGTGCGGCTGATCCTCTGGAATCGGCATGTAATTAGCTGGCCCGGTAGGCTACCAGCTGCTCGACGAGTGGCGCACGCTAATGTGCCTCTAATGTCGTTAGCCCTCCTCCGTCCTCCACCTCGCCCCTTTACTCGCTCGACCGGCCACGAGCTTTTAGAGAGCGACGGTAATGCGAGACCGCGCCGGTACGTGGCGCTTTTACCACCACGTTCTCGATTTTGCTTGGGTACAGTTGAAGTTGAAATTGATTGGCTCGTTCGCAGTTGAATTTTCTTTCCACTTGGAGTGAAAAAGATGAAAAAGAGAGAGAAAGAGAGAGAGAGAGTTAGAGAGAGAGAGAGGTATATAGGGATAATCGTTTGACACGTTATGCATATTCGATTTTCCATTACGAAGGAATGTTATTTCACAGGGATGTTATAAAATGAATTGTTGTAAAAGTGATGTGAAAATGGTTTATTAAAAGGATTACTTGGAATGTAAAACTTTAAAGCATTTCTATTAGGACAATTTGGACAAAGAGTCGTTGTCTTTTATATGATTGCTATTGATTCACTAAAATAATTCATCCATTTTTCTTTTTTCGACATTAGAATTAGGAGAAATTTTAATAACTTTAATTTTAAATTTTAAATTTTAATTTTAAGTTATATCATTCGTTACGTTAGGCAAACGTTCGAAATGTTCGTTGTAGAGGATCTCAGAAATGGTAACGATGGAAACAAATGATGAGAGAGATTAATTTTGCTTGTTAAACCACTAGCATTACTAAAATATCGAGCAGAGTACAGTCAACGTGTTAAGAAGGGGGGATTGATTGAATTGTTCTCGAAGAGAAATAGAAAAACTACCTGCAACCAATCCGTGGAATTTTAATCGTGCAAGAATATGAAAGGTTTCGGTGCTGTCACGATATAACTTGGTTATAGTTACTCGTGCGAATTTAATTAATTTACTTCGTTCCAGATGATGACTGCGCGATTTATTATATATACAAAAGATATTATATATACAAAAGATATTATATATACAAAAGATTGAACGAGTCGTAATTACCAGCTCTGTTATTGGCGTAACAGAATTTCGAATTTTTCCTATCTGATATGTAATCGTAAACTTTTTCCAATCTCTATAATAAGTCTTATTCCAAAATTCGATAAATCGATCCTAATTTTCCTGCTTCCAACCAGAACCACCGTCTGTCCTGTATCTCCATCAAAAAAAGATCATTTTTCATCCGAAGATTAGCCTCTCACCGAAAGACCATCCTAGCGCATCCTCTAAAATATCCTTCTTCTTCTTCAGAAGAAGAAGAAGAAGAGGAAGAAGAAGAAGAGGAAGATTATCCCCCTAGTTTGCCTCGTCGCAGGGCTCTATAATGCTGTCAGGGCGAAGTTAACAACAACCGGATGACCCGCAGAGACGATGACGAACGTGATGAGCAAAATAATCGTCCGCATCGATAAACCGAGTAATCCAGGAGATGGAAGGAAAAGGAGGAGGAGGAGTTGTTGTGGCAAGGTTAACCCTCATCAAGGACGCATTAGGGAAAGACTGAAGGGACGTCCCGTGGGGAAAGGGTGAGAACGCGATGCTACCGTCGAGGAGGAATAACATCGATCAAGCCCGCATTCAGTCTGCTCTCGAATAATCCAGTGGTCTTGAATAATCGGCAAAAAATCGATGGTAACGCGCTCTGTATTCAGTTTCGTTTCGAGAAATGTTCGAGAAGATCGAAGGATCGAAGGAGATTCGAAGGGTGGAAATATTATCGGCTAGTAAAATGATGAATTCTTTACCCAGTTAGAGTTATTGAAATTTCTCGAGAAATTTGATAAGAATGTTTAAGAAGCGAATATTTATATAATATAATATAATATTATTGAAATACCGCTTGAAAATTCCCCATTCGTATATAATAAAGTAACAAACTTTATATATTGGAGCTCGGTTAAAAATTCAATTTATCCTTCCACACGTGGAGCACCGCGCATGAAAATAATTCCACAAATTAATTCCCCGCAAAAGTTCGTCGAACTGGTGTATCCAATTAACAATCTCAACGACCAAAACGACCAAATTATTCGAACGCAACGGGTAAAAGGAGCGATGGTATCGCACGCCGAGATGCCATCTCCCCGTGTACAACAACAATTCCGTACACGTGAAAGGTAAAACCTGCAAAATTTCTAAACTCTCTGAGCTCTGGCTGAGTTAACATGGCATACACGCGGAAGAGATTTCCACAGATGCATACACATCGGCTATATATATATATACAGCGATGGATTTTACGAGTGCATTTCGAGTAAATCACCTCGAGTCCACGAGGCGGGGTCTTTAGATGTATCAAATTTTGCCACGCTTTCACCGCAGCTTTCTAACTGTGTAGCGCGAGGTGGACGCGAGGGGAACGTCGTGGAACGTCGAACGAGGTGGTCAACCGTCGACCGCCTTATCGCTCCTCAACAATCTCGGGGGAAGCGCACCTGCTAAGGTAAATCCGGGTCACGGCCGATCTATCGGCCAATTCAATTACGCCCTTTCTCTCTCTGGACGTCGGCCCATCTCATCCCCTCTCCTCCCCCTTTCGATTCTATTTCGTGTTGCGCGAATACGCGACACGAGATGGAATATCTCGAGCTGTAATATCGACAGGGAAAAGAATAAAAGACTTCGTATCGATCTTGTCTTTCGATAGAGACAATTTGTTCTAATATCATCGTGAAGAATTTTTCTTCATGTTTAAGTAAAGGCAGCACAACTAACACGAGTGGTGATTCGAAGTGTGTTGTATATTAGTTAGAAATAATAATTATAATTATTATTAATATAAAAATTAATATAAAAATATATTAGTTAGAAAAAAATAAAAAAAATAAAAATTGTATGATAAAAATTGATGATTTTTTGATATTTAACAACTCGTTTGAATATTATTATGAAAAACAATTTTTCTTTCATTGAATTTGAATATTTTCATGTCATTTAAAAGCATAAATTAAAAAAAAATAATTAAAAAGTATAATATTGGAGGGAAAAAAATAAAAATTATACGATTATCTTTCGATATATTTAACAATTTTGTTCGAATATCATCGTGAGAAGCAATTTTTCTTCCCCAGATTATTGAATTTTGAATTTGAATATTTCCATATATCGTTTAAGTAAAGGCAGCATCTACAAAAATGATGATTCGAAGTATATTATTATTAGAGGGGAAAAAATAAAAATTGTACTAATACTGTAATAATAATTGTGATTATTTTTTGATATAAAAGCAATTTTCTTTCCTATTGAATTTTGAATTTGAATATTTCCATGTCGTTTAAATAAAGGCAGCACCTAACACATGTGGTGATTCGAAGTATATTATTACTAGTTAGAGGAAAAAAATAAAAATTTACACCTAACAAGTGATTTAAAGTGTGTTATATTAGTTAGAGAGAAAAAATAAAAAAAATAAAAATTGTACGATTATTTTTTGATATATTTAACAATTTATTTGAATATTATTATGAAAAGCAATTTTTCTTTCCCATTGAATTTTAAATTTGAATATTATCGTTTAAATAAAGACATAATATTATAAAGAAAAGAATAAAAATTATACAATTATCATTCGATATATTCAACAACTTGTTTGAATATTATTATGAAAAACAATTTTTCTTCTTTTTATTGAATTTAAATATTTTTATATCGTTAAAATAAAGGCAGCACCTAACACAAGTGGTGATTCGAAATGTATTATATTAGTTAGGAGGAAAAAAAGAAAAATTGTACAATTATTTTTTGTTGCAGGCAATTTAACAATTTGAATATTACTATGATAAACAATTTTTCTTTTCCCTTTAATTTTGAATTTGAATATTTCCATGTCGTTTAAATAAAAGCATAATATTAATTAGAGGGAAAAGGAAATAAAAATTGTACGATTATATTTCGATGTATTTAACAACTTGTTTGAATATTGCTACGATAAACAATTTTTCTTTCCCATTGAAATTTTGAATTTGAATATTTCCACGTATATCGTTCAAGTAAAGGCAGCATCCAACACAATACGATCCCCGAACAGGAAACGAGATTCTTGTGTAACGATGTGGCCGCACGAATTCCATCTTTTTTCGCGGCCGAACGCTTCCTTGTGGTATCCTTGGTGAAAAGAGAACCGCGGTTTTCATGGTTCACCAATTCCCTGGCAACTCTTGGTGCCAAATGGAGGGAAGAAAAGAAAGGAGAGGAAAAGGAAAAAAAATTCTATCCGTTACGTAAACACGGACACGGAGAGATAGAAATAAGAGGGAATATTCCCGGATAGATGCATCAACCGCGATGAATTCACGTGGACGATGATTACTAGGAGTGAAAGAAGCAGTTGGTAGTTTTATACTGAATACGGTTCTAATTGCCTTCATTCTTCGCCTACGATTCTCCCTTTATGCATTATACGACCCCTTCTCCTCCGCTCCCCTCTTATTTAACTTGCAAAGCACGAAACTCACGGTAGCTTGGTAATAGCCAATCAACGGGCTGATTGATAGGGCAATCATTCCGCGGCTGATGATCGATCGTGAGAGGGACATTCGAGCGGGGAACGACATTGAGACGTAACAATGGAGATTGCAATGAAAGTGCGAAAGAGTGATTGGGGGCTGGTGAAGTGAGAAAAGGTGAGAATGACCGATGCAATTGTAACGAGGCTTGTTTAATTGTGGGTTTGTTCGCAGCTCGAGTGGAACGTGGTACTATTAACCGGCCTTTTAATTTATGTGGCTTGTTTTAGAACTTTATTGCTTCGTGTTCCAGGTTTTTTTTTCCTCTTTTTCTTTTTCTTTTTTTTTTTTTTTCTGCGGTTCACCCCATTAAGGCGAAGGTGAAATATTATGATATCTGAAAGTTGCGTAAATTGGATATATTATATGGTAAAAAAAAAAAAAAAAAAAAAAGGTAAAAGAGAATTTGCGTTACACGAAAAATGTTATTTTTATGATTCAAAAAGGAATAATTTATTAACAATGTTGCGAACGTAATAGAAGGAATGGAACCCCTGCTCAAAAATTAATAAGTTTTGACATTTGTTTTCATTTCGTTTGGCAAGAATTGATATAAAATACGAAAGAATGCCGTTTAACGTGATATTTTATACTATATAATATATGAAAATACATTAACATAGATTATAAAAATAATACTCAATGATCTTCGACAAATATTCAAGTCTAGTGACTAAAAATAAAAATTTTTACAGGATAATTTTAATAAATTAAATTAATCAAAATAATCTAGAATTCGTATTAATCCAGGAATTTTAATCGAAACACTAAATTGCATGATCTAAAGAATGTTACCCGATACCTCGAACGCAATTAATAATAAATCTGTCTCGCCCTATTATTATGACACGATAGTGCTTACGTCTTATCTAATAATTTCGATCGCACGTTAAATCACGCTCGATGAAAAAAAGGCAAAGAAAAAAGGTTAACAACAATTATCAAAACGCGTAATCTAACGATCTCTGATAAAGATAAATCGAAGATAAACGATCCTCCTCTTTTATAAAACCGTGACACGCGAATTGTTACAACATCGTTCGTTTGTCAATCCAACATCGTTCGATCCATTATACTTTATCAAGTGGAGCAACCGAAGGGGAAATAACGATTCTATCGTCCCGATAAACAATGTCCAACCGAGAAAACGGTTAATGATCACATTTTCCTCGATCGAGCGTTATGCACGCGCGCACGCACGCACACCACTGCCTGCCATTAAACTGGAATTCCAAGAATCGGTTCTTGACATTCACGGGGAACGCGTTCCTTGCGCCGCAATGCCAACTGATTATGCGGCGTGGCAATCGATCACACCATCATTATGCATCACACGGTTCTCACAGGTGCTTGTAACCTTTCAGCGTCGATGAAGAAAATAA
Source organism: Apis laboriosa (assembly GCF_014066325.1). Taxonomy (NCBI): domain Eukaryota; kingdom Metazoa; phylum Arthropoda; class Insecta; order Hymenoptera; family Apidae; genus Apis; species Apis laboriosa. The sequence goes on from NW_025222278.1 coordinate 1,734,776, forward strand.
CTTGTGACTAATCGAAAAGGAAAAAAACTGGCAGAGGTATTAACGCGAGAGGTTAGGGTTCAGTGGCGGCGCCACCTAGCAGCAGCCGTGTGAATGGGAGCCGAGTAGGAAAGGGGAAAAAATAAATAAACAAATAAATAATGGGAGGGAAAATTGAAAAAGAATGCTAGATCGCGGAAGTGGCGAGTTATTTTTCAAGAATTTTTGAAGAATGCCCGATCAACGATACGTGGGGAATAAAGATTCTCGAAGAAGAAATCCTGTGCCGCCATCTAGCTTCCCTGCGAATCAAAAATTCGAGATAGTTGCGAATTAAAAGTTACGAATTCTTGGAAAATTTTTCAAAACGAGATTTTTATTTGCTTATTAAAATTGAACAGAAGCACGATGAATTGTCAATTAATCAATAACTCAATTATCTTAATTAACCTACGTTTATTTCTTAGCGCCTAGTTTCTCAGTGCCTAGTTGAAATTCCTGTCAACGATTGTGTCGCGGAGAAAGTCATCGATTCTTATCTGATTAAGTGAAGTTGCACACTGCCAAGGATCTCCAAAAAGAATTTTAATTTTCTAGAACACGGCAGCCAATCGAAAAAGCAATTCGAACAACCGAGGAAGCTTCGACATCGTGTTATTGTATTTTAACCACTTTTCTGTAGTTTAATAAACTTTAATAAACCATCCCTCTCCCTTTCTCTCTCTCTCTCGTTACTTAACATTCTGAAGAAGCCAGATCTGTAATCGCACAAATTATTTCCTGGGAAAAGAGATCAAGCGCACGAATCGTTCCCTTTGAACATTAATCAACGATATTTCCATTTGGATTCTTGCGAGTTCGAGGTCGAACTTGGAAGGCGCGCTGCCCGAGCTAATTGAAACTCGAACGCCGAAGATAATGACACGCCGCGTATCCTCGTGCCGCGAGCGTTGATTATGAAATCAGTAAGCTGGTAGGTGGTCCCGAACGATTAACGCAACAGCTCGAAACGTTCCTTCTGCCCCTGTTGCTCGCTTGTCCAATATTTACAAGCGTGCAGAGTTTGGAGAACAAGTTTTCGATGGTTTTTGAAGCGCGATGAAACTTTTCCAAGAGATTACCAAGCTTTTTAGAAATCGAAAATTTCGAAAATTTTTACCTCGAAATTCGTGTGGGAATGGGAATAAGAAAATAAGATATTTGGAAATTATGATCGAAAGGATAATGGAAACATTTATAAACGAAAAAGTATCCTTGTTCGTTCAATGTTGAAACGTGGATATATTAATTGTAGGCAAATTGCGACACAAACTCTCATTCCGACATTTGCTACGAATGTTAGGGTAATGGCGAGCATTATTTCTAGTTGAAATTCCTGTCAACGATTGTGCCAACGCGGAGAAAGTCGTCGATACTTATCTGATTAACTGAAGTTAATCTGCCGTGCAACGATTCCTGCTTACTGTAGATGACAATCTAGGAATATTCTGGGTCGTTCGAAGCGCATACGTGAAAAATTAGTTTGGATTCGCCAAAGTAAGTTGCTAAAGTAAAATTTAGCTGATAATAGGCGTATCTTGTTCCAGAAAAAAGATTCATAATGTAAGTCTAAAACTGTTAATTTGAAATTGAAAGTAATATTTTTATATTCTAGACGATATTGTAAGCAGAAGTGATTTACGTGAAAAGTGACAATGAAGGATATAATAAGGATAAATAAGGATTGATTACAGGTAATTTGCCTTGTTCAACTATGCAATTACCAATGATTTTTATAGATTCTCAAAGATTCTAACGATAACGAGTCAATTTCTTCGAACCGAACTTCGTGGAAACGGAAGATTCTTAAAAGCAATGGCGCACAATAAAATTGTGCATACACTAGCATTTATCGAAGACAGTGGATTATCATAATACAATTCCATGAAGCATTAAGTCATCGTGAATTACTAATTCAAATTATTTCTTGAAAGGTCTTTGCATAATTTCTAGAACCTATCATTACATATTCCATAATATTATAATTTTGATAATCAATATGTTCCAGTCACTCCTATTCAATCTTCTTATCAACAATTATTAACAATTACAATAATCGATTAATTATGCACAAATTGCTATATTAATAAAATATCTTTATAAAACCAAAGAAAAAATTATCATACAACTTTATAATGATCTTACAAAATAAAGTATCCTAGTAGTTAATTTTTATAAATTACATAATAATACACATTTTCCTCTTGCTCTTGATAGTGCAAATATCTAATTAAATAGAGAAAGAAAGAAAAAAATGAAGAGGAAAAAGTTCTAGAAAAGATATTAACAAAAATCACGTTCGAAAGCTCAAAAGTAAGAAAAGAAAATAAAATTACGAAAAATTAGGAAGAAAAAAAAAAAATACATAGAACTATTCGATACATCTGACCGTTTAACCGTTTTCTATCTATAATATGAGCGATCGATTGCACAATGCGATTAACAGAAAAGTTCCTAGGAGATATTCAAACAGAACTACGAAAAGCTGGAAAGATCTTATCGAAAATTACTTACTGGATACACGATTTCATAGAGCGTTATTAGAATAGAATTATAAGAATTAGACGTCGTAAAACTGGATTGAAAGAGGGTTTTGAAAAAAATCGAAACGAAGCGGGGCAGGATTATTAACGTGATTAAATAGCGTGGTCTGGGGGTCAAATATGTCTTAAATAGCCGAGTGTGCACGGTTCATAAGTTGCCTGGTATTCCGTGCAACATCCATCCAGCCGAGCCTTCGAATACTCTGTTTCGTGTCAAAAGGTGAAGGTCTAAGAATCGGCCTTGAGGAGGATACGAATACGCTTCGCAACACCGTTCTCCGCCATTTCCTCGTTTTCTCCTCGATCTTGTCTTCCGCAAAATCGGTTCCTTCTCGCTCCATAATCTTTCCATAAACGTTCATATGCTCGATAATCGGGCGGATAATCGTTGTGAAATCCAGGATATCGCGGTCCGGGAAGGAAATGTTCGTTTACTTTCTTTCCTTGTTGGAAGTTCGTTCAACGAGACGAGTACTTATTTATTTCGAAAGTTATTTCGATAGTCGTTTAGCTTTTTATTTAAACTTTTTATTTGAACTTTTATTTATTAATTTTTATGTAATAGAAATGTTTATTTTATCGTTATATATTCATTCATAATTTTTCGTTCTTTTCTTGCCAAATGTTAGAAATGCGAAATTTGTATATAAATAGATTGTCGTATAATTGTATATAATAGGTGTATCGTTGTAATTATATCGTTGATGTATTTCTTTTTCTTCTTTTTTTATTTTTTCCTTTATTTCTCTCTTGGTATATATCAAGTTGTTTTACAGTTTATTTTTATTATGGTAAGTGTGTGAATGCACACGTTTTAATGAACGTTTTCTTCAAGCCTAATAATAAATATTTACCTTTCAAGTGCAAAAATCATCGACATTATACGGACAGATTTTAATCTGAATATTTACTCGATCGAATCTATATTAATTAGAATTGCACGTTGGTTTAATTCATTACGATTCATAATATCCTATCTATCTTATTCATCGATATGTATATATATATATATATGTATACATCTCATTCAGCTGTGAAAATCGCATATTTTAGAAACCCATTTCCATTTATTATTTCAAACTTATATATCTATCTTATCTATCTTAACAGATAAGCAATAATTTAACCATTACGTTAAAACTATTATTCCCTTAATTAATAAAACCTGTCACATCGATTTTCTATTTATTTTCAATCCATTCTGAATATCAAATTAACATATATAAAAGAATAAAAAAAGCTATATACAAAAATTAACAATTCCCTATTTATTATTCGGTCAAATTTCCACTTTCACTTCAAATCCGCATAAATCTACAAATATTTTACCACAACCTCGCGTGGTAAAACAAAACAATATTTTGGAAAGATTCTCACAATATTTTGGAAACTTCTCACAATCCCGTGAGGATTTCATTAACACCTGCCTCGACAAGGCAGCCGATCGGCCGAGCCAAGCGTATCCGATTTCCGTTTTTCAATTCCCGCGTTAACGTCAAAATGTCGGTGAACACGGTTGAATGGCCACGCAAAATGCCCGACGATAATTATCGTGATCACGGGCATACGTCTATCCGTGCGATACGTTCTCCATAATCGATATCTAATACAAGTCAAGGAGCACGTACGATCGACAAGCTTCACGCGCAATTTCCTTCGCGTTTACGAATAGGATTATCAGATTGCAACATATCCCCTTTAACGGCTTATTAACATTAAGAATTCTTTTGCCCACGATTTGCAACATTGTGCCAAAGGATGCAGCCTTCGCTCAACCGTGATCCCTCGTCGGTTTCAGTTTTCTTGCACGTTTGTAGACAGAGGAAGGGAATTTTGGATATAATTTGATACAACAATGGAAAAAGTCGAAGGCTTGCGACTCTTGTATTTGTAGATTTAATTTTTGGTTGGTTGTCACGAATCTATCGTTTTCATCCATCAGTTTCAAAAACTTTTGAGAAATTTTTGAGACATAGAAATAGAAACGTGATTGGATGATCTAATAATTCGAACGAGTGATCCATCATTAAATTCTCGAGGTATAAAGAGAAAGTTAACTTCCGTTCGAACAAGTGGCAACATTTATCCAAAATTGAATTCTTTCGATTTCACGCGGCCATCGATATCCGATAATAATCTTTTAACGAGTGGTGATCCATCGTCGAGTTCAAAAACTTTTGCAAAATTTTTGAGCTATGAAAAGAAACTTAACAACTTAATTCAATCTTAGATTCCAAAGTGACAATTGGAATTTATCCAAATTTATCCAAATCGAATTCTCTCACGTAGACATCCGATAATAATCTTCTGTTCCAACGAGTGGCGATCTATCATCAAAAGTTTTTCAAAAAACTTGAGGTATAAAAGGAAACTTGACTTCCATTCAAATCGAATTCTCTCGATTTCATCGATAATAATCTTCCGTTTCAACGAGTGGCGATCCATCATCGAGTTCAAAAACTTTTGCAAAATTTTTGAGCTATAAAAAGAAACTTAACAACTTAATTCAATCTTAGATTCCAATAAGTGACAACATTTATCCAAAATCGAATTCTCTCACGTAGATATCCGATAATAATCTTCTGTTCCAACGAGTGACGATTCATCATTGAAAGTTTTTCAAAAAACTTTTACAAAATTTTTTCTATAAAAAGAAACTTAACTTCCATCCGAGCAAGTGACAATATTTATCCAAAATCGAATTCTCTCGATTTCATCGATACTTGATAATAATCTTCCGTTCCAACGAGTGGCGATCCATCATCGAGTTCAAAAACTTTTGCAAAATTCTTAAGCTATAAAAAGAAACTTAATTCAATCTTCGATTCCAACAAGTGACAACATTTATCCAAAATCGAGTTCTCTCGATTTCACAATCAAATCATATTCAAAAAACTTTTGCAAAATTCTCGAAATAGATAAAAAAAAAATGCGACTCGATAATTTAATAAATTCCAACGAGCGGTGATTCATCAATTCTCAAGATAGATAAAAAAAAAAGGAGCTTAACAACATAATTCAATCTTCCATTCGAGCAAGTAGCAACATTTATCCAAAACCGAGTTGTCTCTATTTCACGTGATCATCGACATCTGATGATAATCTTCCATTTCAACGAGTCAAATCATATTCAAAAAACTTTTGCAAAATTTTCGAAATAGATAAAAAAAAAAGAAACGCGACTCGATAATAAATTTAATAAATTTCAACGATCCATATTCAAAAAACTTTTGCAAAATTCTCGAGATAGGTAAAAAAAGAAGAAGCTTAACAAGCTTAATAATTCAATCTTCCACTCGAGCAAGTGGCAACATTTATCCAAAATCAATTCTCCCGGCCATTTCACACTGCCATCGACACCCGAACAAACACCAAACACGCTTCATTCATTCGTCGGAATAGAAGACGCGACGCCAAACCTCTTCCCCTCCCCCTCCCTCCCCCGCCCCCCGTTCCTCGAGGGAGAGGAACCCGTAAAGCAGGATTTACGAGTCCCCGTGGAATCGATTTCACCGATTTCACGAATAGCCAGAATATCCCGCCACTGTCCTCCACCTTCTTCTTCTTCCCTCTCCCCCTTCTTCTTCTTCTTCTTCTTCTTCTTCTTCTTCTTCTTCTTCTGGCCGCACGTCAGCCAGGACAGAAGAAAATCCCGTGACGTCCCGACTGTGCCGTGTGTGCGCGCCCTGGTACCGCAAAAAAAGGTCGGTTCGGTTCTCGATAACTACCGTGCACGCCGGTGGTTACGCCGACAGAAAGGAAGAAAGGAAGAGAGAGAGAGAGAGAGAGAAGGGGGGGAGGGAGGGAGAGAGGAGAAACGAAGAGTATAAGCCATACTGGAAATACGCAGAAGGAGAAGAGGAACGGTATAAAAGAGGGGGAGGGATGACGAAAAGAGAAAGAATGAGGTTGGAACTGGGTACCCTTCTCCTCCTAGTTGGTCCACATTAATTAACCTGCTCTCTTAATTGCGCGGCTTGTTTATTGCATGGCCACGGCCATTTGTCGATGGTCTGCCTCGGCCTGGCCGCTGCATAGAGGGCTATTATCCGATCTCTACTTCGCCCTCTCTCTTCTCCCTCTATCGGCGAGCCGCCGCGCATATATACGCGGTATATATCGATTGCTGAGGGGGGAGGAGGCCGCCTTCTGTAATCTACATACGGCCGCGCCGCATTCCTATCCGCCGATCGGACCAAACCGAGGATATTTATCCTCCCTTTCGAATCGAATTTTCGGCTGATGATTCACGACCGATCGCTAACGAACTTTTCTATGTATAATACGGTAGCTGAAATCGGTAGCCGAATCACCAAACATGAAATTGCGCACGTCTTCAAACTGGCGCGTCCAAATCTTCAATTGGAACTCGTTGGAACGTAATAAAAATTTGAAATTTCTTCCCCTTCTTTCTTTAAATCCAATTGTCCAAAAATTTCTAAGTCAAAAATTCTTTAAATTCGCCTCAAAGAGGATCTCACGCGAAACACACAGTGAACCTCTCGCCCCTCTATCCCAAGCTATTCCAAAGGAAGGTTCGAATAACGAAGCCAGTCGAAATCGTGAAAGAGAGACGAGGGAGGGGGGGAGCGTGGCGCAGGTGCACCCGTCTAATGAAGCAATCCTGAAGAAGCGGGAGTCCAGTCCAGTGTAATCCCCTCTCCCCGAATCTCAAACTGAAGAAACAAGATCCACGAGGGAAGGATTCCCTCGCGATGAAAAACGATTCCGCGCGAGAGAAAGTGGCGGGGCGCGGATGATCCGATCGGTGATGAACCGTCGAATCGTTTTAATTAAGCAACGCTGGCAATTAGTAATTGCTCGGTAGCCTCGAGTTCTGAGGCCAATATGAGCCCCTGAGGTGAGCTCAGTTCCAATCAGAGGAGGCCCTGCCACGGATGTTTACAGCGGGGGCCTCGAATCGGGGGCCCGGGCCCATACTGTTATCATAAGTCGAGTTTTTCATTGACGGTAGCCGCGGGTCGAAACCGGTCCATGGAGGTCGAATCGCGGAGGACCGAGGAGGCAACGACAGAGGCTGCCATAGAAACGAGAGAAGAGGAGGAAAGGAGGGAAGAAGGAGAGGGAGAAGAGGAGGAGGAGGAGGAGGACAACGAAAGGGAACGGCAGACGGAGAGGAGAGCGCACGTTGTTGCATGGCGACCACGACCTCGTGAGCCACCAGATCTTTCTCTCTCTCTCTCTCTCTCTCTCTCTCCTCTCTCTCTCTCTCTCTCTCTTCCTTTGCTGACCGCGTCCATAAAATGCTAAAATGCTCTTGGGGTAGAACGACACGCGATATTCCACCACGGATGTTTTCTTTTCTTTCTCTCTCTTTCTCTTTCTCTCTTTCTCCTTTCTTTTTTTCTCTTGTTTTCGATGCGGAATATCAACCAAGCTCGTCGATAAATTGAACCGTGTACGAGTTGCGATTCGCGCCAATGGAGTACTAGTTCAGTGAAAAGTGTGCGTTTTTCACGTTAGACGTGTTTCTATTTTTTTCTATTATATCTTTCATATATTTTATATATTTCTATTATATATCTTTTATATCTTACTTTTTTCTATATCTATATCTATATATATATATATATATATATATAGGTTATTCTAACCTATCGAACTATATATAACCTATCGATTTCTAATTCGCAGAAAAAATCCAACTGAGATGAGAAAATGAGAGAATGGCAGAAAGAAGAAGAAATGGCAGCCCGATAACAACACGGTTGCATATTTTCAAGAGTAAGGGATAAGAATTGGAAGAGGAGGGATTTAGGAGGAGACGGATCGCCCTAACCTAGTGCGTTCGCGTTCCACGCCGGTAGAAAGAAAGAGGCGCGAGGGAACGAGATGGATGGAGAGAATGGAAAGAGCGAAACGGAAGGAGACAGCGGCGAGTTACGAGAGTCGAACCTATTTTCGGTCGGCAAAATGCAAGCAGAACGATAGTCCCGTGATGCATCGCGGCATATGGCGTAAATCAAGCAGCTGCGACGACTGATTCCAGTGGTACCAACCCACGCTCGCATTATATCAGCTCGAGAGGCATATTTATTACCCCAGCCCGCCTAGATTGGAACAAATGCTGCGTTGCACCAGACCCATCCGTACCCACCGCACACAGATAAGTCGCTGAATTTTGTATTATTCGATGTTGCCGGTCTTCCCATCAACCGATGATGCACGCTTCTCCGTCCGATTTTTTACGAGGCGTATCTTCGATCGAACATTTTTCAAATGCACTTATCAATAATCCATCGATCCACATGTATCTTTAAAACTTTTAAAAGCGTATGCATCCAAAGGGACGACGAAATTGAGCCTGCCTAATTGCAACTTGTAATAAGAAAAAAGAAAAAGAAGAAGAAAAACATATTCAATTTATTCAATTTATTTCCATTTATCATATAAAAGTTTCCCTTCCATTTCCAGCTTTTTCTCATACAAGATTGACCATTAATTGCAATTTGTAATAAGAAAAAAAGAAGAAGAAGAACACAATTCAATTCAATTCAACAACTTTCCGATTTCCAACCTTTTTTTTTTTTTTTTTTTTTCATATGATACTGGCCGCGTGTATATACAAATACCGATAGCCAATCAAGGAATATTAATAACTGAATCGATATTTATGCTAGCCTCGGCTAACGAGCATCAACTTTCACGTTAATAATACGATCACTCCAGGAAGCTTTCCATCGTATCTACCGGGAGAGACCCTTTTACCGGACGACATCAAAGAAGAACACAACAGTGAAGAATACGCGCTCATGTAAGTTTCATACACGAGCGAGGTACCCCCGTATTGATAATAATGCGTACGGACGCCGCGTATGCACACGCGCGATATAAACGCGGCACGGAGATGGCCGAGGGCACGAGGAAGTCGGGATTTGTGGTACCAAGAAGCCGTGATTGCCGTGGCCCTCGCTGCCACGTTCATTACCGATCGCGCCATTAATCTGGAACGGTCTGATGGCTCGCAGGCTAGTAAATATCTGGAACGATAACATCTGCGACTTAACATTCGTTCCACGGATCCCGGAGTGTAAGGGTCCCCGACTTTTCATACCAACTCATCCCGGCCGGTGATCGAAACGTTCGAGTGGATCCTGTTCCGGGAACAGGATCTCTCAGTCGACACGAGATTCATCCAATTTTTGATCGTTCTACGTAATTTGTTCTCCAAGGAAGAATTTTGTTCTCTATGTAAAAATCGTAAAATTGAGTAATCGAGAATACCGGGGGATTTAAAAGTTTTTAAGCATTTTTATGCGGTACGTTGGAATAAGAATTTATTCAATTTATTTCCATTTATATCATATAAAAGTTTTCAGCAATTTTTTACAAAATTGACCATTAATTGCAATTTATAATGAGAAAAAAATGAAGAAAAGACACGATTCATCCAATTTTTGATCGTTCCACGTAATTTGTTCTCCAGGAAAGAATTTTGTTCTCTATGTAAAAATTGTAAAATTGATCGTAATCGAGAATACCGGGATATTTAAAAGTTTTTAAGCATTTTTATGCGGTACGTTGAAATAAGAATTTATTCAATTTATTTCCATTTATATCATATAAAAGTTTTCAGCAATTTTTTACAAAATTGACCATTAATTGCAATTTATAATGAGAAAAAAATGAAGAAAAGACACGATTCATCCAATTTTTGATCGTTCCACGTAATTTGTTCTCCAGGAAGGGAAGAATTTTGTTCTCTATGTAAAAATCGTAAAATTGAGTAATCGAGAATACCGGGATATTTAAAACTTTTTAGGCATTTTTATGCGGTACGTTGGAATAAGAATTTATTCAATTTATTTCCATTTATATGATATAAAAGTTTTCAGCTTTTTCTCATACAAAATTGACCATTAATTGCAATTTATAATGAGAAAAAAAATGAAGAAAAGATACGATTCATCCAATTTTTGATCGTTCCAAGTAATTTGTTCTCCAGGAAGGGAAGAATTTTGTTCTCTAGAGATGTAAAAATCGTAAAATTGATGAGCAATAATTATAAAATACCGGGGGATTTAAAATTTTTTAAGCATTTTAATGCGGTACGTTGGAATAAGAATTCATTTTTCTCTTCCTTCTTAGCTTAGAATCGCTATAGAATTTGTAAATCCTTATAAATTTTCATTCGAGTTGAAAATGAGTAGAGAACGATTGCACCAGTATTGTCAGATATTATGATGATTAACAAGTGACAAGATTTAACATTGGTAAGATTACAGTCTTCTGCACAAAAATAAGACGCAACCCCATACCACTTGCACGCAACAAAATCCTCTAAAGACCCAATCCCTTGCACACTCTCCCTTTACACGTGTACCAACAAATCCCTAGGCCATGTTTTAGCCAGGTAGAACAGACACCACGATCGCGTAGAAAACGCTAAACGCCAAAGTTGTCGTCGTGTTCGTGAAGGCATTCGGTCTTAGTAATTAGATATCCCTGGAAATACGTAAGAGACAAGCGTTCAGCGTTCTTATATCCACGAGCCCTCTACCGGGGCACGAGAAGCCACAAGTACTTTCGTACCATTAGGGAATCGGCGATATTGGCTTACGAGATTGGAAAAAGCGATAGCCGTGTCCACGAGAGACACTTGGCCTATCCTCCTCCCCCTCCCCCTCTGTGCGAGTACAAAAGCGCTTTAATACGCTTGGGAAAGAAGTGGTTGTCGGGGGAAGGGGGCAATGATCACGAGCATAACTCATAACGCGATACAGCGCCATTTTGTTTCGAGCGAGAGGGCGCTGTTGTTCCGGGTCCAAGCGCGGCCATTGTCCAGTCAACTGGATGAAAAGGCTTGTGGACTAGTTCGACGGTTAGAGATACACACACGGTGCGTGCAACATTAATATCTCAATGATGCTTGACCATTAAGGGTATGAAATACGATCGGTGGTCACGCATACGTAATGCTGTTTAAACTGTACCCGATCGGTGTTTCAATCGGCGTATAAAATTCCAGGCATGCACGAGTTCGGAATTATCGACTCGCACTGTATCGGCTGGTCAGGTTTTGGAGGAAAAATACAGGTGTATTTTGCCCGTACAACCGTATTTGTCCGGCCAAGTTGTTATTTGATTTGCATCGTAAATGATACTCGGAACATGGATACCGGGAACTGTGATTAAGATACAAAAAAACGAGGATGACTGTCCGAGTTGAGGCAATTTTCAGAAGATTTATAGAGTTCTAAGAGTTGGAAAATCGAGTTGATCGAGTTGTGTGTACAGGTACTTGTGATCGCTTTTTGTTTTTTTTGTTCTGGTTCTATGTCCAGTCTATTGAAGCTCTTTGACTACGAACGATAGTTGGACATTTTGTTAACCTGTAATCTGATCCCATTACATCTACGTAAAAATTCTGTTTTCAATACGTTGCGTTGCAGGACGTGCCTTGTTAATATCTTCGCCGAGGATAACCATAATTTGAAAATTATTATGGAATAATTGAAACTTAATTGTGAAAGGAAAAAATTGTGAAACTGGCTTGTTTTAAAGATTTTTTTAAACAAGTCATGTTTGTTATTAACGAAATGAAAAGGAGGAATATCGATGAGTAGAAGGAATAAAAAGCTGGATAAAATAAAAAAAAGATTGAAAGAAAAACGCGTAAAAAAATATCACCGAATTAAAATCTTGTCGAACGAAAATATCTTGAGCTGACCTTCTTTTATTCTATGTACGACGATATTTGTAGCACAGTTTTTTTTTTTAGAAGAGTATAGATTTCTATCCAACAGAGAGAGATAAAAAGGTTGCCAACATTATCGACAAATATCAATGAGCTATGAATCAATTAAACGTCTAGCATTTCATTCATTCGAAAATATAATTTATTTACAAAAGCAAACGAATCGTTTAACGCAACATTACCCCTTTATCAGTATCTCTCTATATCTTCGCCCCTTCTTCGCTACATCTCTATATAACATAATCAATTCAATATACTGTTCCATAGACGCTCAAAAGAGATAAAGTACGCATAAAACACGGTGAAAACGGCTCTTTCCTCATAAACCAAAATAAACAACCACCACGCCTAGATTTCTTATCATTCCCAACAACCGAACAATTCGAAACTCAAACACCTTCGAGCAGAAAATTTACACAGAAATTTACACAGGCAAAGGAAATCCACATCTGACCCCGCAGAGCTCTCAGGGAGGGTGTGTCCCTCCAACAGGTACTTACGATTTACGTTCCAGCCTCGGACAATCAGCCAAACAAACAAATATCTCCTACATCAACTTGTAACGGATACTGGTACTACATACTAGCGAACACCGTCCCGATCCAGCTTTCCACACGCAACCACAGCTCGTCGCTCGCGGACCCCTCCTACACCTAACCTCTTCTATCTACCTCTGTAAAAGGAACTCCCTCTGTATCGCGATACGCGGGCAATTAAATCCCCAAGACAATAATTAACTCCTGGCGTCGTAGCTGATGCACGGGGAATTGGAAAACGACTTCTCTCCCTTTCTCCCTCTCTCTCTCTCTCTCTCTCTCTCTCGTCTCGATCGAGCAACGGCATGAACGATTACGAGCCGGTACGCGAGCAGGGCGACAAGCGGCCGCGCCGCGAAATTATTGGCGAATTTGCATCTTAATGGAACTACCTACCTACCCGTAGCATGCGGCCCACGTCATAATTCCTCGCCGGTGCTCGCTACCGTCCACGCCAAAGAGAAAAACGACCACTCTGAAAATAGCCCCGCCGAGTGAGATCTGACGGAGCACGTCGCGCCGTTTACGCGAAACCTGTCGTTTACGGTTCCGTGATGATGATGCGGGTGTCCGAGGTGGTTGTAGTTATTGTTTCACGGGCTGATGTATTGGATGCGGATTGTCCGAGGGAAACGTAACGGGGAACAATGGAAATAAGGATTTGGATGGGTTTAATTAATGCACGATAAGGTATGTTTGAGGTTATGTTTGAGAATCGATTACAGATGGATATATATGTTTTTGGAATTTTTGATATTTCGTGTAAACATTTTTCAGATGTCCAAAATTGTGTATAATAATCTATTTTGTAGACGCCAATGAAAAGAAAAATTAGTATCCCTAGTAATGGGATGATTAAAATTAAAATTGTGAAACGATAAAATGTTGAAACGTCTCGAACGTTTCGATGGAATTCGAAGTTTATGAACGAGGAAATGCGTTACTTCAGAAATTCCCAAGTGGTCTGCCACGTCTCTTTCTCGATCCCCTGCGGTGCGAGAGGGGAAAATTCCGAAATAGAAGTGCAGGAGGGGCGAGCCAGGGAACGAGATACTATTTCGGGTGAGGTCAGAGGCTGAGGTCAGTCTATAAGGCCTGGTCAGCCTCCCACGAGTCCTGGAACCCTGCCAAGCGCGACACCCACGCAGCCGAGGGAAGAGAAACCTGCGGGAACTCGAGCAGCCTTCGTTTCGTGGATCGTGATCTACGAGATCCGAGCAACGAGAATTCATCTTGCTACAGCTTGCTTACCGTGCTCACCTATGCAATTTGTCGGGACGTCTCCACGCTATTCTATAAATAATACCCGCCACGCACATCTCTCGTTAGAAAATAATCTTGGCCCCCGTGGATGCACTCCGCACGCATGCACGGCCTCGTACCGATCCCTTAACGATTACGAATTAACGGAAAGTGAATGTAACCGTCTGACGCGATTGAAACTCGATACGTGTAGCCAGCTAATGCCTCACGATTTTCTTTTATTCTTCTTGCTCTTTCGTTAAATTCGAAAAAATTTTTAGGTTATGCACATAAAGGAAGAGTATAATACAAGTGGTGAAATATTTTGTTTAAAAGGAAATTGAAAGTTTGATCAGAATTAGAATTGAGTCTGTTAGGTTAGAAGCAAATAATGACATTTTTTTATTTTTGGAAAAATTTGATTTGGATTAGAATTAAATTAAATTAGGTTAAGTTTAGATTCTTTAGTTATGATACGTGTAGCCAGCTATAGCCTCAGGATTTTCTCTTATTCTTCTTCGTTAAATTTGAAAAAATTTATAGGTTATGTATATAAAGAAAGAATATAATACAAGTGGTGAAATATTTTGTTTAAAAGGAAGTTGAAAGTTTGATCCGAATTAAAATTGAATCTGTTAGGTTAGAAGTTAGAGAAACAAAAAAGAAGCAAAATATAATGATATTCTTTTATTTTTGGAAAAATTATAAGTTTGATTTGAATTAGAATTAAGTTAAATTAGGTTAAGTTTAGATTATTTAGTTACCAAATTATTAGGTATAATTATTATAAACAATTATTTATAAAAGCTTGGAAACTCATAATAGAATTTTCGGTGAATAGATTTAAATATAGATATCTTAGTCGAAAGTCGTAAAATGTACAAAAGCCGAACAAAGCTCGGACTGTAAAGCTCGTGTCAGACAAAACACTTTGTGGCATGGCATAGAAATGCTTTGAAATCTATTGAAAATTGGTTGCCACGTGTGTGTTGAGCTGAAATACGTTTAAACTGCGCCACAAAGCGTTCTCTGAAACATTTCGAATCCCATTTACGTTTTATGCAAAAAAGAAAATCAAAACTTTACCAACGAACGAATGAAACGAACTGCGTCCTCTTGTCTTAATTTATCCTATCCTATATTTTTTCAACCAATTCGTTAGATCATTCAATCAATAATCGTGGATCAAAAAACATCGACGATATTTCCACATCGTTCCACAACGAGAAATTGCCACGAGAAGAGATATCTCATAGATTACTATTGGAATCGCACGATGATCCGAGGAAAAGTGAATAACGCTCGCGTGTCTGTCAGAGGTGCACGTGAGAGAGTGCAAAAGGTAAAGCGGACTGATTCAGGGCACGACAAAGGCCTGAAGAGAGGCCGATTGAAACGCCCTGTAACGCGCTCCCACTCGGCCAGTGAAAGAATTTACTGCTACGTCCCGGTGAAATATGATAATAGCCGTAACATGGCAGATATTAGCAACGATTACCACTTGCGCCACTGGTCGCTTAGCCCCGGTGTATAGAAATTTCTATCGCCTTCTTCGGGCCACTTTAACAAGACGTGAATAATGAGGATATTTCGCCGTTACGAAATGCGAAACGCTCGATACGCCGGAATAAGTCAGCGATAATGGCCGTAGAAAATTTGTTCCACCTTCGAACGATTGAGCGTAAACCTTGCACGGTTTAAAAGATATAAGGATCATCCAGAGCGATTACCAAGCCTTTCGAAACATCTTAAGGTATTAAGAACGTTCCTTTTTTCTTTTCTTTTTCTCTTGGAATAATTTAAGATTAATTATTTTAATAATTTTTAATGACTCGATATGTCAAATAATATATGACTTGGGAATATTGGAGATATCAAAATTAATCACATGTTATATCGCATGTATAAAGATTGATTCTAAAGGATAAAACGAATAGAAAAATTATGATATCGAAGAGTGTAGTTTTTAGATTTATTTATTGAGTTATAAGTGATTTAAGTTTACGTTAGATGGAGTGAGACGGAGAGAGAACGACATGCGCGCCGCACTGCGGCGGCTCACACAACGAAGATAAAGCTGTCTCGCTCTATCTGCGTCTCGCTTCGTCCAATGTAAACTTTAACTTAATAAATGAGTCTCAACTCATATTTTCGTGTTTATTTTAAAACAATCGATCAAATATATTTTGATTGATAAATATTATCGGAAGAACAAGTTTCAAATTATATTAGATCGAAATATTATTGCGAATTATTAAAATAATTATTATATCATATTTTATATTTTATTACTTCATATAAACAGACTTGATTATTTCATAATTTTGATTATATTGCAAAATGAATCGAATTATTATGAAATAAATAAACAAGAAAATGAACGAATCATCACTTCTTAACTTTCTTGCAAATTTTTGGCAAGAATTCAAGATTGATTAAATTGTTTCGAATTAATATATTCTGATTACAGAACCAACTATTTTTTCGTACGCTGTACGTATATATATATATATATATATTTTTAAGAAATTCTTCTCAAAAAAAGAAACATTCTTTAAAAAAAAAACTTCCTCGAATATCTTTTACCTAACTTTAACTTGTCAAATCTTTATATTTACATTCCTATACATAAATCCCATCGTGAATTTCGTCGAAATAAAAATAAAAAAAAAAAAAAATAGAAACAAATAAATAAAGAAAATATTACGTTCCATCTTCAATCGAAATCGTGACACGACTACGAACACAAGGATTTTCCCCCAAGGTATTAGCGAATACGATTCTACTGGGTCTCGAGAACGTCGACGACGCCGTTTTCTGGTGGCGTGCCAAGAAAAAGAGGGTGGCGTGGGTGACTCGCGTGAGCAGATCGAGCTGACCCGAACTCGAGTCGCATGAGACTCGACCTCGCTTCTCTCCTCTCACACCGAGGCGATCTCTCTGCCTCTTCTCTGAAAATAACCTCGTTTGCCTCGTTTGACGTCATCGACCATCCGAATCAACCACTGTCCGCCTCGAGCTTTTTATTCGCCCGTTTTACCGATTCGATGAACGCGCAATTAACTTCGCCCCTGCGAAATCTCGATTCTCAAACATATTCGCAACCATCTCTTGTAAATTCTTCGATTAATTCTGCGTTACATTTAATTGTGATTAATGCTCAATTTATTTTAATCGATGTCACTTGTTTCCTGTAATTTGTAATTTGCTATAAAGGGAACAGATTTCGAACGAATAAACGACAAAGGAATATTTTTATCGCGCGATTTCTAGATACGATTGATTCAAAAGTTGGTTAAATTTGATTAATCTTTTGAAAATTTATCTTTTAAAAATATTTAAAAAAAAAATTTCATCTTCCTTTTCATCCAATTTATTTCTATATTTAATTATCAATACCAATAAAGTTTCTACTTCTGATCGAGCAGAAATTGTCTGTCAGAAACCAATCGGCATCCGTGAATAATCGAGTCATCAGGATCGATTTCCAGGTCGATCATCACTGTCATTGAGAGCGGCTCGTCCCGGAAGAGAGATCCAACGGGATTTCCAGTAGGAAAATGGGGCACGATCCGCGACCCAGGAATCGACCACGACACAGAAACAGAACGTGCAACCACGAGGAGAGAGATGGAGGAACGAGATCGACACGACGATCGATCCAGCGGCGGGGTCAAACGGATAGCGCAATTTCAAGCGTAATGTTCCTACACGACTAGGATCGCGGTCGATTTGCCGAGGGAAAGATGGCACGAGATACGTGACGATGCTCTGTTGGGGATCAGACAGAGGAAAAAAGGGGGGGGGGGAAGGTGGAACGAAGAAGAGGAATGTGAAAAAGTTAAAAGGACATTAACATGTTGGAAGCTGAAATGTAAATTGAAAGTATCATATGAAAATATTATAATATGCCATATTGAAAGGAAACAGCAATTGAAAAGTGTAATAAGTATGATTGAATTTTGACTTTGTGAAGCGAAGGTATTTTTTATTACATTTCAGTATAGATATTATTGAAAGAATTCTCTTACGTGCAACGAATTGGAAAATTGATTGTTGTTAGGTAATTTCGTTGAAAAACGAGTATATCGAAAAATTAATCAAAGAAATTTTTCTACATGAATCGACATAAATCGATATTTGTAATTATCAATTCTGTAATTATAAAAAATCTGATTTCGTCGTTTCTTTTTGTGAAAATTGAAATTTCATGCGCAAATACATATATATAGTATAAATGAAATTTATCGTTCATATATTTTATATGAGCACGTAATAGTGATTTACAACATATAATTTTAAATTGATTATTTGAAAAAAATTTATATATCGTAAGATATTTAATTTGCCAACAAAAAGTGTTCGTTCACGACTCGTAAAATTTACTTGAATTCATATTTAAAAAGAAAAAAAAAAAAAAAAAGAAAAAGAAAGAAAAGTTTATGAAACTTTCTTTTAACACGGTAGCCAAAACAAAGAAGATTGATTTATTACAAACGCGGCTGGGTCTTTACAGACCATAAGCATTTCCAACATCTTGTTTCCGTTGTCACTAAAGCGAGAAACGATTCATAAACCTAAAACGTGACACGTGCAATCTCTATGAATCTCTATGAGTCGTGAGATGCAATTCTTGGATGCATTTTCCGGTAATCTTCCAAAAGTCACCTGTAGCATCTGTGGGTGGACGTTGCGACATTTGAGAATAATGATTCGATGGTAACTAGGTCACAACCCTATTCTCCATTTCTTAAGAGTTGCTTAACAATCGTATTATTAAAACTCGTATAACAATTTCCACAAAATCTATATCCGAATATATATTTTCTTTTTTATACTTCTATGATTTCTTGTATTATTTAATTAATAGAAAAGATATATATATATCAATTATTATATAGAAAAGAATAGTCTAAAGAATTTCAATTTTAATGATAAAAAATTGTCACGAAACAATAAATTATTCCATTTATGATGACCAATAGCGCGTAATGTCAAATCGTGAAACTAACTTTGAGATGCTCGGAGGTGTATCTTTTTCAGAAACGTTCCAAGACAGGTTACCAATAGTGTTATCGAGCTGGCACTAAATTAAACTAAAGCTCCTCCCACGAAAACACTCCAATAAGTTAACCAACCAGTTTTTGAGCCTGCACTTATATTATTACGCTTAAAGTAAAATTAATTAATATTCCCTGATAAATTTATTATTCCAATATTTATTATTGCACGCTAAAATAATTAAAATTCGAAAGTAATCCGTACAATGGTATCTACGTTATTATTACAAAAATTTCTCCAACTAAAATCGGAATCGAATCGATGAGCCAATATATTACAGAGAACACGCAACAAGAAACGGGTATCGTTGTATCGGCTCGACACCCAATTCTTTCCGATAATTCCGTCGCCGGAAGAGCGGCAGGACGCAAGAAATACTTTAAATACTTGCGCGGTAATAAATTCGCCCCGACGAGGACGGTCGCAAAAACGGTCGGAGTCTACTCTTAGCCGATAGAGACGTAGAAAATCGAGAACAATTATGCGTGACCGATAAAAGGAGGAGGTTTGCACGCGTATCCATTATCGTATCCGTGCGTAATTTCCGGACAAAAAAAAAAAAAAGAAGTGTGGAACCGTGTTGGACGAAACGTGTTCACCGTGTTCCCTCCCCCCCCCCACCCTCTTCCCCCTCTCCACCCAACGATCGTAGTAGATCGTCGTCGTGGCTAGAAACGTATGGCCGGTTAAGTGGTTGGACAGAAAGGGTCGCCCATACATGCCAATAAATAATTGCTTTACTAGCACGCGGTGATGGCGCTCGAGTTCCGGCCGGTTAATTAACGAGGCGGTTTGCGACGTATATCGCGAACGTCACTAAAACGTACCTTCATTACCGGGCACCGGCATATCTGAGCGTGATCTGGACCACGTACGAGGTGGATAAAGTCGATCCACCGCTTGAAAAACTTGATAAAAATTCTCCTTCACTCTCTCTCTCTCTCTCTCTTTCTCTCTCTTATACGCAGTTTGATACATGACGCGGAAGTCTGACGTCGAGCGGCGCAATCTGCTGCAACGATGATTTTTAAGTGGAAGCGACGGGACACGACGAGAGAGGCTTTTCTCGTCTCTTTTTACATTTGATAAATCGTGCGTGTGATTTGTTCTTTTCCTCTCTCTCTCTCTTTTTTCTTTTTCTTTCCGTTTTGATTCTTTGGCACGATTTTTGAAGAGGTTGAAAAGAGGTTGCGACGAGAAAATGAAAATTTTGTTGTGCAAATTACGCAAGGAATATTCATATAAATTTTCTTATATAAAAATTCTTATCGATCGAAAGGAAATCATATCGAGATCGGGATAAATGATTGTGCACGTATCTGTACCCGATCGACGCGATCCTTCCCTCGCGAACAAATTAACGCAACTCATCGATCGAATCGCGAAGCAAGGTAGGAAGCACGATACGGTGCATATACACACAAGAACGCGCAAACAAGAACAAGAAAGAAACGCATCATCGCGAATCGAACGAGGTTCCTAATTAGCATCGCTCGACCAATATATCACCTCGAATTAAGCAACATCTCCCAGAGCGTAACTCGCTCTGCTTACACGCGACTCGACTCCACTCGATGTAACATTAAAGATCCTAGGCAACCGGGCTATATACCCCATTGATTCGATTAATTAAACAAGATCCACTCTCGACTTCTCTAGGATCTATATACGTCTCCACACCGACACACAACGAATCGATCGACAACGTATCGCGATATCTCCTCTCTCGGAGAGGCGAGCAACCGCTGCACAACGCACACGTACACATGCACACACGATCAAGAAAGATCCATTGGGGAATTCTCGAAACGGATCGCGGACGAAATTAGTATTTTACCAAGGCATATCAAGACAAATTGCTGGCAGGATCCTCGAGCAGGTAGCCGCCTAATTAATATACCAGAAGGGGAACGTTTTCCACGAGTTACGAGTTGCGTTCGATCACGACGAGTGTAACGACTCTTGGCTACCGAACATTTCAATTAATTAGATAGCGAACGTGACCACCCACTGGCGGTATCTAGCGGCGATCGACCTTAAAATCCGTGTGTGCGTGCGCGCATGCGTGAACGGACACGTGTTCGAGAGGTGTCATGTAAGCTTTGAAAATCAAAGGTCACGGTGAGGATGGAAGGATTGCATAAAGGGTGAATTAATAATCCCCTCTGACGGGTTATACCTATCCAGCCTAGACAAATTACGGTGCCGGCATAGCGTCAGATATTGCCAGGCTAATATTTCGTTAATTTAATATGGTATCGCGAGATATCATTTGATGCTTCCTCCATCTATTAAGCTTGGCGAGGAGAGGGGATGGAGAGGAATATTGATTCTGAAATGATCTGTTCAATTCTGAGATCTATGAGATCTTGCTCCCTGTATAATACCAAGTGACGAATAAATCCGTGATTTGATATTCTGAAATGGAATATTGAAACTTTCCCTTTTTTTTTTTTTTTTTTTTTTTTTAATGAAACGTTCGTTTGAGAATTACAATTATCTCGATGGAATCGAGATTCAATATATCTTTCTGCATAGTTTCAACCAGTATCGTTTTCAAAATCGATTCACACGCTCCTCGCAAACCAAGTACGGTAGCGCGGTGTTTCCTCGACTCGTGGGAGAGACGACGATCACTTCGTACCCAATTAATTGCCGATCCAATAAAATTGCCGATATAAATCCGCCGCCAAACGTATCGCAACAGCCTGGCTAATTACAATAGGCCGATCTGTTTATCGAATTTTTCCTATCCTCCTTATTCGAGTGCGGCGTGATCCGAGGAGCGAAATGTAAATTTCCTTCTTGCTCCCTGAAACTCGAGCCGATCGTTCACCTAGGCTCGATTAATTGCCACGATCCGTGCCCTTTTTTTGTGTCGATGTGCACGCGTTTCTGTGGTGTGGTTCTCAGGTGGTCCCCGTGGATAATGGCGTTACGTGGAATAATAGATCGGTAGCAAAAGATCGGCGGGGGAGGGGGGAATAAACGAACGCTTTTATCTTCGACACGCGTCGATTTAAGCGTGAACGCGATCAACGTGGACCGTAATAACGTGCTGTACGATATTTCTGCAATGGTGCAATCGAACCGATCGCGTGGATAATATAACCGGTGTGGGATCTTGGATCGAGCGGAGTTACGCAGCAAGTATGCAGTATGTTGAGCATTCTTGCGATGAAATTATATTCCATGTAATTGATGATCGATTAAAGCAATGGGGAAAGAGATAAAAGCTTCTACAAATGTATCTTGTCTTAGATTAAAAAAAGAAAAGTAAAGGAAAAGTAGTTTGAGACGTTGAAAATGCATTCGATAAGAAGGAATTAAATATATCGAGGAGATATAGGGGAGGGGGGATCGTATATGGACAAATTAGCAAAAAAAAAAAAAAAAGAAAAAAAAAAAACATTAATTGAAAAATGTTGATCGTATAAATGAAATATCGCGTAATAAAAAGCGGAGACACGACCGATCGAAGTTCCTTTCCTCTCGAGTTGAAGATCGTTTAACCGATTTACAAGCGATGTGATCGCACTTTGTATTCCGCTATTAGTTTTTACACTTTGATAAGATTATCGCGGGGCAGCGATGCGAGAGTATCTAGTCGAACGAATATCCTGTTTCCCCGATACGACCGATGCTAAATATTTGCCGATGCAGTTTCTTCGATGCTTTGTACCGATATCGGATAATGATTGTGAACCGTGCCATTCGTCTTCCATGTAATAACGATTATTTCCCTGGAAATTTTTCCGCTTTTATCGGCCTTCGCGCTCGTAAAGGATCGCTCGATTTATAATCTGAATCCGTGAAATTATTCCGTGCAGAATTCTTTTCTTTTTTTTTTTTTTTTTTTTTTTGATCGTCGTTTCAACCGTGGAATCGATTTGTCAAGACATTAAGATGTAAGATGAGAAGAGTTTCACAGTTTAAAAGGAGAAAATTATTGTTCTTGTATTTGTATTTAATTAATCGTTTGTTTTCGTTGCTCGTTGTTGGAAAAAGAATTCTCAGAGAATAGAGGAGAAATGTATGCAGAATACTCTTAAACGATACCCTTTTATTCCCCTTTCCGTCTTATCTTGTTATAATATATCTTGTACCATCTTTATCGTACAATCTTGGGATATTGATATTTTACTCGCGTGTTACGAAGTTTAATTGTGTTCGAAATATTCATTCGTTATCTCAGGATTATCTGTACAAGAATCGGAAAACATAAGTTTTGTGCTGTAACAACTTCGATATTCAATATAACAACCGATATAACTTTCCAATACTATAACTTCACCGGCCCAATATAATAAAATCCCGGGAAATTTTTCAATCGATTTAACGATTACACGACCGGTATGAGGAATGATATCGGCGCGTGTTACCGGATTGAAACGCAGAATATGAACGCAGAGACCGGTACAACTGCATTCCCTAGGGTCCCTTGGTTCGAAATAACCGCATGTGCTAGATGAGAGCCTCCGTGAAGCCGATTTTTCTCAACCGAGGTGTCACTTTCGGTTCGACACACTTTCGATTGAATATCAATGGGGAATTCCGATTGGCGAGAGATTGTAGGCGACGATAGAAAGGTAAACGAGACTTCCACCACCTTCGAGGAAGTTGATTTAAAAGGGCTTCTATTGGAAGAGTTGATATTAGCGGATGAGAAAAAAGAAAGAAAAATATATATATATATATTGTTGTAAGAATTTTTGATAATTTTGATTGATTTGATTGGATTTATTTTTTCATTGTTGTCAATATAATATAATATTTGATAGTTAAAAGTAAAAGAAATCAAAAAAAAAATATATAAAAATACATAAATAGATAACATATTTTGATATATCGGATATTAGTAGTTAATAGTCACGTGGCGCTAGTGTCGCTCCACTAGTTATACCATTACATATATAATTTCAATTAAGTTTAAGACGATATAAATTTTCTATTTGAAAATTTAACGGTGTGTAATATATTTTGCAATGCACATACCATAAGATTTTTTTATTTCGCTGACCCACAAATTTTTAAAATCCAATTCGTTCGAATCCTTTTCCCTCGATCCTCGCTGGATTGGATTACTTACTAAAAAAGGAATCTATATCTGTTTGCTTCGAACTACGTATATCGATAGAAAGGAACATGATTCTCGATCATATCCATTTACCAGAGGAGAAAAAAAAAAAAAAAAAAGAAGAGAGAGGGATCTTTGGCCGTGTACCACCATTAACCGTAAAAGGAGTTTCCTATCAATTTGTTACCGCATTCGGTTTCAAGTAGATCAGCAGCGGATTGCACGTAATCGCGCTCGATTTTCTCAGTCATGTCCAAGCGATCAAGGGTAATATTGTTCCCGTTTATCCCATAGTAACTGCCTATTAAAACGAAATCCGTTTTACAAGAACGAATCGATGCCTGTGGTGAAGGCGCCAACTTTGAAGAAACCGTTATAAACGCATCCTTATTTTCTACCCATTAAATTTTTCCAAAAATTTCGAACCCCTTTTATTCTTTTTTTCTTTTCCAAACGATATTCACCAATATACACGATCTTCTAAACTAAACAAAACAAGCGTCATATCAGTTTTTAACCTTCAATATTACATAAAATTATCTCCAAATATACCGATCTCTCTTAATATAATATAATTATCGTTACTGCAAAATTTCAATTATAATCCAATCTATAATTAAACCAATAAATTTTTCCACAATCATTCGTCCAAGGAAGCTAAGAATCCTCGCCCAAGGATTGCCAAATGCAACTATACTCCCCAAACACACGAACAACGTCGATTATCTCGATCGGTCCGGGCAAACGAGCACAAACCGTGACCATCCAACGGCCAGCCGCTCGCATAAACGCGACACGAGTGGACAAGCGGCCGGCCGCGTTAACGCCGCGCATAACCGTACAATATTGCGAACATTGGGCGCAAACCCGTGAACCCCGTGCACCTGTAACGAGCCACGGGGACATCGAGCGGAGGAATGGAAGAAGAAGAAGAAGAAGAAGAAGAGGAGAAGGAGAAGGAGGAGAAGGAAGAAGAAGAGATCCTCTTCTCCTCTTCCTATTCATCGAAAGAGAGAGAGAGAGAGAGATCCTCCCTTCGAGTCGGCTGTCCCCGTGGCGTAGAGGGCGCGCGTGGGCAGGCGTGAAATACTGCGGCGCAGGGAACATTTTATAGGTGGAAACGAGGCACGAGGTGGGCCGTGGGGTCGGGGCCAGGCCGATTAAAAGTACGAACACGGGGCCCACGGGTGATAATTAATTCACGGCAGTGTGCACGCCAGACGCTGGGTTTATCCGCCCTTTTTCCTTTTCACCTCTCCAAAAGAGACCGACTCTTACAGTGTCTCACCCCCTGCTTTTCAATTGCTCCTTTCAATTGCTATGATTTCGCGAATTCGCGTTGTAAGTTTACGTTGGAAACGGGAATAAAGTCAATACGAATGTGAGAAAGTTTTTAGGAAGTTGAAGGAAGAAGGAAGAAAAAATTGAAATTTATTATGAATTTTTTTTTTTTTTTTTTTTTTTTTTTAAATTAGTAAGAGGGAAGTTTGAAATACTTGGATATTATATAGATTGAATATAAGAATAGAAATTTGGAAAATTTCTACGTTTTTCTTTCTTTTTTTTTTTTTTCTCGAAAGAATTCCGATAATTTTTCCTTTAATTCGTACGTAGAATCTTTGGAAAATGAATTTATTATTATGAATATTTTATTATTGAATGTTTGAATATGGAATTTCTTTTTAAAAAGAAAAAAATTAGTGAGAGGGAAATTTGAAATATTTGGATGTACAGAATATAAGAATAGAAATTTAGAAAATGGCGTTTTTCTTCCTTTTTTTTTTTCTCGAAAGAATTCCGATAATCCTTCCTTCAATTCGTATGTAAAATCTGTGGAAAATGAATTTATTATTGTTTTATTATGTTTTTTTTTAAGAAAAAATTAGTGAGAAGAAAGTTTAAAATATTTGAATATTACATATACGGAATATATGAATAGAAATTTAAAAAATGGCGTTTTTCATTTTTTTTTTCTCGAAAGAATTCCGATAATCCTTCCTCCCATTCAACTAGTATGTAGAATTTTTGGAAAATAAATTTGTTATTGTTTTACTATGAATGTTTGAACATGGAAATTTTTTTTTCAAGAAAAAAATTAGTAAAAGGGAAATTTGAAATATTTTACATGTACAGAATATAAGATTAGAATTTTGAAAACGATGTTTTTCTTCCTTTTCTTTTTTTCTCGAAAAAATTCCGGTAATCCTTTCTCCCGTTCAATTAGTATGTAGAATCTTTGGAATTGGAACGTACCGAGATAAAAAAAGCATCTCGAACTCTGCATCTTAAAAATAGCCCGGGGACCCGGCGCTGTATCATAAACCGAATCCGTATCTCTGCGTAAAAGAAACGGAGCAATTCTTTATGCAAATATGAATCGAAACTGTGCTTGTAATTATAGATAGATTTAGATAGGAGATTAAATATACATTATACGTGCAAATTTCGTAGAATGCAAATGAAAATGTGAAATGAAGCGGTTAGAGAAAATTTAATAAACGCTCGTATAATTATGAATCTCTTCGTTCGTACAAATTATATAGTTTCCGTAACAATGTTATATTATAATTGATAGAACACGGTTGTTGATGAGTCATTGTATCAACCAACGTATTAATTAACCGCTGGAATGTGAGAAACGATACGTATTAAATTATAAGGAAAGAAAGAAAACTGTTGCATTTATGATATACATAATATCGTTCGATATAAACGTATAATAATGTATAAAGTATAATAAAAATATATGAAAATTGTAAAAATTATAATAATTTTTGACATCAGATTTTATCAGAGCAGTCTGAATAATTCAAAAATAGTGAATGAATATATATATATATATACATATATATATATTTATATTCACTGATTTCGTTTCGTTTCCGATGTATCATCTTCATTTTTCAAAAGTTGCCACAGAAACACGAACCCTTGCTCATTTCGCCCAATGCAATAAGTTATTAATGACCTACTGCGACAGGCTGTCAAGCTGTGATACGTTATCGCAATGTTCCAGACCATGAATCACGTGAATACATATTCAATTTGTACCGCACTCCGTTGCATCTCGACCAGATATATAATCCAATAAAAACCGAGTATTATCGCAGCACAAAAAATCTGCGAGGATCCCGTAATCAATTTACGCAAACACGTATTTACGTTCCGCTTTAATAATGAACTCGTTACTCGTTTCTGCTAATCATTACAACTTTTTATTCCGATTCGAGAAACGAAGATTTTATTATTACATATAAATTATTGCAAATATAAACTGCGCATTTCTATATTCACTCATTCATGCGCGATGATAAATCGTCGAAGCGAAACACGAAACTATATAATAATAAATAAACTATAAATATCGTTATTAATGGGAAACGATAAATTTCAGAAAGGCTAGTTTTTCACAATTATATCCATTTATCCACTTATCACTTTTCACACTCGCTTAACCTCATCCTAGATTAACGAGAAACCTCAATTTTGAGGTTAGGTCATCGTCCTTCTAAATTGGACAACTTTAAAAAACACGGAACATTTCCCAATCTAACATCCCCACGAGAATTACAGAAATATTCAGTAGATTTCAGAGATCACACGATGACGAAGATTCACAATTTTGAGGTTACGTCGCTGTCCTCCCACGTTAGACGCAAAACATTTAAAAAAAGAAACTTCTCTCTCCTCCGAACTGCGCACACCGAATCGACCTCGATCTCAAACGTTCCATTGATCGCCTCCCCATTAACAAGTTCCTCAAATAAATCCTTCGATGGTAATTAAAGCTGGAACCGTAGGATTTCTTGCAACGAGGCGGATGGTCGAAAGCAGATCAATCACATGGGTCCGCACGAATCGAATCTTTTTTCCATCCATCCATGTCGCATGAAGACGCATCGTTCGGGAGAACGGTTCGAACGGATGCAAACGAGGATTCGTCTCGCCTCGACTCACGCCAATTGGATTCACCGATTCCTTTTCGCTAATGAAGGAATCGTCGGTTCGACTTTGTAATTAACCCGCCACGGGCACGACGACGACCACGTCAATGAAACTCTCGTTACAGATATATATATACATATATACGTGTACAACGGTTGGAGAGAGGTTGCTCGAGGTTGGCGCGTCTTCCTCGTTCCTCCTCATGCCCCCCCCCCCCCAGTCTCCTCGTTCTCCTCCGTTTCCTTCCCTTCTCCTCGCCCCTCGTCGTGGCTCTCGGCACGGCCACGTCGCAGAAAGTAATTACAATAATGAATGTTTATTTTCGCAATCAGCTGAACCGCGGTAGGTAGACTTCTACCATTCCGTAAGCGAATCTCTTGACTCTCTTTCTCAACCCCTGCGGCAAGGTGGTCCCTTACTCTTCTACGTCGATGAGACTTCGACGTGACTACTCTCGATCGGTCTGATCCTGCTGTATTCAGAGAGAGAGAGAGAGAGAGAGAGAGAATGTCTTTTTGCTCTCGTTGACAACAGTCGATTTAAGTTGCATTAGAAAAATTTCAGGAAAACGTATATTGAAAATGACATCGTATCTTTTTCTTTTTCTTCTTTTTAATTTTTACACGTTGCATGGATTATGTGTTTCGAAAATGTATTACGAATTTATATTCTGAGCAAAGTTGATTTTATTATCAAGAAATTTTTTTCCCTTTTTGTAAAAGACGCTCGTTGTGAGAGTTTTTGATATTGCTTTATTATTTTATATTGCAATGTTGTTATGAATTTTAATTGTTTGTTTTAATTTCAGATTGTTGAAATTTAATTTCAACAGGGATTAATACGAAGGAGATAGAATTATCTAGAATCGTATTGAATTAAATATAGATCTGATTAAAGTAGAACCTCGGGCTTATCATTATATCAGATCGATTATGATTACGATAATAACGATTATGATGTTCAACTGTGATAAACATTTCCAATCGATGATTTTATATAATAACATGACAACATGTTATTTATGTTTTTACAATTTTTTTGTAATTTGTAATTTTGTAATAAATAAAATGTATATGAAGATTGCATTTTATTTCAATTCATTATTTTTTGATTCTACTTGTATATGCATTATCAGAATTAAACGCGGCATATTCCCTAAACACTATCACAACATGTTATGAATCATTGTTTTCTTGATAACAAGATATTATAACGTCTGATAGAAAAAAAATAACGTTACTTTCAAAACAAAAAAAAAAAAAAAAGAAAAACTTTCTTATCGAATCTTACGAAACATCTACACATTATTTACAAACTCGCCATAAACTTGATAAAACGATTAATACATGATAACGTAAATTGTTACTGGTATAAAATGAGGGCATTAATTCAAAATTAAGATTCAACTATTGGATATAACAATACAACCGAAAAAGTTAATTTAGTTAAGAAAATTATTTTTATTATATATTTCATAAAAACCTGCAAAAAATCAAGTCATACATATTTTCACAAGTTGCAATTATCAATTACATTTAAAATTTCCATTTTCAAAGAATTTTTTAATGATAAGAAATTCGAAAAAGATATCTCAAGATGTCGTTCGTTTCGTCAAAAAAACAGATAAGATAATTCTCAGCCGAAGATAGATCGCTCAAAATCAATCGTCGAATGAGAATTCGACGAAATCGTTCCTTTTTCAAAAAAAAAGCCATCCGCCCTTTTTTTGCCTGTCGAAGATTTACGCGATTACTTATCCGGAGGTTCGGTCGGTGCGCAGCGTAGGACGACTTCTGACCATTTATCCCCGCCGATCGCCGACGTATGTAAATTTACGGAGCCGTTAATTGCGGCCAACTTCTTTCTGGTCCTCGCGAACCAGAAAAACCGCCGACGTTGCTCCAGGCATGCGCCGTGCTTATGCCCCTGTAAGCCGGCTATCCGCGCTTACTTACGCGGCGAATACCTGGATTCGGTCGACCACTTTAATGGCGGGCACGGATTGGATCGAATAAAACAAGCGATTTTTCATTGGTGAACAAGCGTGTTAACGATAACGCTTACAACATTTGAAACGAGGTTTTCAACTAATCAAAAGATCGGGAAAAGTTCTTTAAATTTCGAGAAAATTTTAAGGAAAAGAAATTTTGGAATTTTTTTCTCTTAAATATATTTTAAACAACGAATTCTAAAAGGAAAAGTAAATAAAAATATTCGTGAGGGAAGTTTATGTCTATTGAAAATTCATCGTAACCAGTATTGCGAAACATTTAAAACGGAACAAGGCGTTTATCGTGTTCGAAATACTGCCCACGCTCGTGAACCAGAATCGGTATATCGACTTTATCGTCCTCATCAATGATCAGCACATGTGTTCGAAGGTATACATTACGGATCGTAGTTGTTTTTTGCGCGGCGGCCACTTGCAATTGTACCGATAAAACAAAAGCAGACTATCGAGGGGAGGGGGCACTGTACCATTAATGGTCATCCGTCCCTTTCTTGCTTCTGTTATGCGATAATCCACAGAAGCGGCGCTACCCCGCCATTATCCTTTTGCATCCATTAGCGAAGAGAGGGTTAAACTAAGAAATTGTGGCGGCGGTGCAATCAGAAAAGTACCATATGTTCGTTGCATGGTCCGTGCCTTGCTGGTACCGATCGTTAAAAGGGAAATTTATACTAAACGGAGACAAAGCCCTTTGTCTGAAAACTCTCTGGTTGAATTTCAATTACGAAGCAAATATTTGGAATGAGAAATCGTGATAGAATAAAAATAGATAACGATCGTAAAATGATTATGATGAAAATAAACTTTAATCGACATTTTTCGATAGAATCTCTAAAATCGATTCTCTAATATATATTATCTTTATGTAGAATTTCAAATTCGTATAATTACTTAAATTATCCTTATTACGTATCGTGACCATTACACACGGCGATACTAGCGCCACATGACCATTAACTACCAGTACCCGATATTATTTAATTAATATTCATTTTAATACTTTTTTACTCTACGCAACATCTCGAATCATATATACTTTCCTACAAAATATATATTTTCTTAATTCTTCACATGAAAATCATGCTTAAATAAACTAGCATTAATAATTATATATCATATCATGAAAGGATAATAAACAAAAGTATTCGCATTCTTTATCAATATCAATTAGCAACAACTATATATATATCTCAAAAACGTTAAGTTTCAAATTATCCATAAAACAACCCATCAAATTAAACCAATAATACCTAATTCACCTCAGAATTATTCGTCTTGTTTCCATCGCACAAGAGCCTCTATTAATACGTTTCTCTTATTTCGTCCTTCTCGTTTGTCTCGCACCGGTCCTCGTTAACCAGAAAGGTAAGCACTGCTAAACAAGCGACAACTTGTCAATTAAAATTCCGTCACAAAAGGCGGCGTTCAATTTACAGCGTCGCGCGTGTTACGTGCCAACCAATTATTGATTCGCGTGGCGCGAGCAGGGAACATGCTCGCCATGCTCCATCAACCTCGCGATTTGATTTGCGGTCATCTATGCGGAATCAATCAACGATTAGACAGTAAACGTCAAAATAAAGCCAGAGTGGGTTGCGCGCAGAGAGAACGAGGTTGCGCAGGTCCAGAATCGCAGGTCTCCATTAAGTGGAGAGATATCACGGGAAGGAAGAGAGAGAGAGAGAGAGAGAGAGAGAGAGAGAGAGAGAGAGGAGGCTACCAGTAGTGCACCTCCGCGCTAGGCAATATGCATTTGAACCAGTTGCACCGGGCTGGCGAGGTCGGGGTGAACGCCCAACGCCTTTAAAGAGAGCACGCAGATGCGATACGATGCGCCTCGCCCTGCTTCTTGCATCGCCTCCGATATAAGGGTGCGTTTCCACCGACAACCTAACCGAAACTCGAATTATTGACTTATACTCGATAATCATTATAACGGTTGATTCAACTCGTAATTAACACATTTGTGAATAAATTATTCGCATATATTGGATGGATGATTAAAAACACATTGACACCTCTTTCGAAACCTTTTGAAATGGATCTCTTTTTTCTGATTCTGATTTTTAACTTCTGTCAGATCGTCCTCTTCGCTCATACTTCCCCAACTCCAATTTCACCTACTCGACTTCCGTGCGCTCAACCTTCCAAGAAATCCCTCCCAGCGGGTACAAATTGAAGCGAGGCAACGCGTAATAACCAACAGCACAGATGCCTGTTGAACGGGTAACAGGTTGGCGCGTTCGTGGGGAGGGGAAAATCATTGGAAGGATGATGGAAAGGGAACGAGGAAGGAGTTAAGAGGATATCGACGGACGCGTTTAGTCGCGTTTGCCATACATCACGCGGCAAATTATCGATAGGATGATCTCAAGTTGAAAGTGAAACGAATGGATACGCGCGAAAAACAGAGAGAGAGAGAGAGATGGGGGTCCAAAGTTTTTGAAATGAATTGTACATTGATGGCAAGGATGGGTGAGGATTGGTGCGCGCTTCGTGGCTGAGTGGCCGGTGGGAATGCGCCCTAACGCGTTGCGCATCCGATTCTTCTTCGACCGGCAGAGACACGCATCGTGCGGAATGCGACTCGCTCGACCCGACGCGATAGATTAATGAAGGATATCACCGATGAAGGCGCGCTTTAATCAACGAAATTGGTGTGCACACGAGATTGACACGTTGCACATCCCGTGCGCTTAAGTGTCTATCTTGGAAACGATGGAGGGTTCTATTTTGTTACCGGTTCGTTCACGTTGGATTTGTGTTTTATAGGATTTGTTAGACGTGTCCTTTGCTCTGTTGGATGGCTACTAATATTTTTGGAATTTGTATTATTCGATAAGAAAATTTGAAACAATAAGATTCTTCTTTTCTTCTTTTCTTCTTTCTTCGATAACGAAGAATTGAAAAGTAACCAAAAATTTCGAATATATAATTACAATTGATCTTCGAGTAACTTTCATGCTCGCTTTGAGTAACAGATCATCGAATTTTAACTTAACTTAATTAACTTAACTTTAACTTAATTCGTTAAATTCTTAATCTCGATTTTGATTAAAATTTTCCTCCGCCTTAAAATCTTAGAAGACAATAATTGACTCGTAAATTGAATGATGAAGAGTAAAAAGTCGCGTAACAATAATTGCGCGCGGTTGGTATTTGGTAAGAATTTCATGTTTTGGCCGATCGGTTGCAGAGAGTGCACAATTGCAGCGAGTGAAACGAAGCGTAAACGTTTTAATCAACGAACAAGCAACAAACGTCCGAGATGTGGAGCGCAAAAACCACAACAGACATCCGTAGGTACAGACCTCGTTACCATATCGCACCGCTGATAAAACGGTGTAACAGTGATAACGGTGTACGAGTATCGCCTCGTTTCACCGCTGACGGCAAGTGTTGTCTGGGCCTAATAATGATTCAACGCCACGGCCAAGTATCACTCTGGCCGGCCTCACTCGGTATCGTTCGATCTAACGCAGAACGGACTCGTAAAACCAGAGAGAAGGAATGTAAAACTTCTCGCACCGGTTGCCTTTTTTTCTTTTTTCTATTTATTTTTCACTCGCAATTGAATAACAATTGGAATATAATAATAATAATAATAATAATAATATCAACGAGAGCAACAACTTTGTTTGCGTTTCTTCGACAGGTTGTTTCCTTTCTTCGACCAGAGTAACGGTTTTCAGGTTATACGTAAGATGAAGATGTCGATTTCGAAAGTTACACGCGCGTGTCGTTGAGCAAGCGAAGCGGAAATATTTGGCAATAAGTATCGTTTCCCAGATCAGAAAGAAAGAAAAACGATTTATTTATTAACGAAGATTCACTTTCAACGAAGTTGCACGCGTTTCAAGAGGACGTATGAGGAGGATAGGGCGTGACCGCGAGCAAGGAAGAGAAGCCACTCGAATCGGCAGAAGCAAAAAGCAGCAGGGTCGAGCTGCTATTTTCTTAAACACGTCTTAAATTCCAGCTAATAATTGAGCAGCTGAACGGCTGGGCGGGGATACTGGAATTATGCAAATCGCGTCAGATCGGGATCGTGTCCCGGGGGCACTGTGTCCAAGAAGAGGGAGAAGAAGGACAGCGTCCAACGAGAAGAACAAGAAAGACGACGCGAATAAGAAGAAGCACGGATAGTAGTACTAGAAGAAGAAGAAGAAGAAGAAGAAGTACATATTCACCAAGAAGAAGAAGAAGAAGAAGAAGAGAAGGCAAGAAAGCGACGTACATCACCAAGAGAAGAAGACTCGCCCCATTGTGATTGCTATACCCCAAGGGGCAGAACGTTCCTCCGCTCGGCGTCTCACGCCGATCCCACAACCAAACCAAGAACGACTCTCATCCTACCTCATCGTACGTTCCTCCGAACGGAGCAACAGGTTGCACAACCTTTCCACCTGCCCCTCTTGTTCGCCGACCAAACCGTACGCGTATACAACCCGCCGCACACCCCTGTCTCTCCCCTCGACTTTGTCGAGAACCCGGCCCTCGACTTGGTCACTATATACGAAGGGTACAGCCGGAGAAGGTATCCAGAAACCTGGTGTACGAAAAGTGTTGGACGGTGTCGAGAGAGGGACGAGGGCGGTGAGATCGTGCACCGTGATATTAGGCGCCATCGTATGACGGATAATGAGAGACCTCGTCGATATCTTAATACCCGACGAGAATGTTAAGCGTTTCTATTAGCCACCGCGTAATGGGGCCGGGGCACGAACAAGGGGGTCGAAACGGTGTTCATTCATTGAATTTTTTGATTCAGGGGCTTGGACGAAACTCTTGGCCTTTTTTTGGTTTTAAGAAGTTTGGGGATAAATTGGATGGGTTTCCTTTCTCTTTTTCTTTTCTTTCGCTCGTAAAAAGCGATCGAGGAGGTCTCTGGAATACTTTGGAAAGAGGTAATGGCGATTCATTAGGAATAATGGAAATTTTCGAGCTAGAGGAAGCAAGGTAAGAAAATTTTATACGTGGAAACGATTTTCAGTACTTTCCACCGATGATTGTGTATATATATATATATATGTTTTCTTCATTTATGAGTTATGAATTCTGTGAAGGGAATTCCATCGCTGTGATTTATGACCACCTCGATCCGTTTTCTTTTCGATCAAAAATTGAATTCTTCTTTACAATTCGATATTATACATTATTACTGCTGAAGAAGATTTTACGCGTGATGAAAATGTGTTTCAAAAACCGATGAAATATGATAGAAATCGCTAGAATAGATTCAAAAAATTTGTCAAAAACTTCACTATAAAGAAAGAAGAAAGATAAACACGAATTCCACGACGAGTCGTAAACAAAATTCAATCTTTAATTCCATCACCCGACAAATTTCTCCCTTATCGCGGGATTTCATCTACAACGACCCGATGACCGATTACGTTTTATCACGCTCGCAACACGGTCGAAAGGTCGCGAGCCAACTTTATCTATCCCGCGAACGGAATCGTCGCCGCGCCATCAGCGACACTCGAGTGCATCGCAAACACGCTCCTCGATCTTTTCTCTGAATTCCGCGACGCGGCGCGATATCGATACACGGGCGATATCGAAAACTGGTCGCGAAAAAAAAAAAAGAAAAAGGAAAGAAAAAGAGGAGGAGAGATCGAAATGAAAAAAAAAAAAAAAAACAACAACAACAACAAATGTTACGAGAGGAAGGAAGAAAAGAGAAAGAAGATCGGTTTAGCGCCAGGTATGAGGCAATCATCGAGATACGATTCGATTTCCCTGCGGTATCGCCGTGTTCGCCTTATTTCCTGGAAGAGGATAAGCGATAAGCTTTCTTTTTCGAGCTGCACGCACGCTGCTATCAAGGTAATGACGCACCGGGATAAGAGACGCGACGGCCGATAAAGCTTTCCTGGCTCACGGCAGCAAAGAGATTGCTGCACCACGGTCCCGCGGCTTTTCCATCCGCCGTGATCGTAAATTATCAATGTTGCCATAAAATCGAGCGGGATCTGCCGCGGAGCCAGCCACCAGCTCTGAAACTACGAGGATGCACCTGTCGCAACCGACATCGAAATATCGAAGCGAATTCACACCAATTTTTTATTTATTCCATCTTTTCAACGAGAGGTGGTGAAAAGAAGATCATTTTGTTTGTTGAATACGGTTCGATGAAGATTTCTTGATATTTCAATAGCGAAAGTAAATTCACACGAATTTTTTATTTATTCCATCTTTTCAACGAGAGGTGGTGAAAAGAAAATCATTTTGTTTGAATACGGTTCGATGAAGATTTTTTGATATTTCAATAGCGAAAGTATCGAAGTAAATTCATACGAATTTTTTATTTATTCCATTTATTCTTTTCAACGAGAGGTGATTAAAAGGAGATANTGTTTGTTGAATACGGTTCGATGAAGATTTCTTGATATTTCAATAGCGAAAGTAAATTCATACGAATTTTTTATTTATTCCATCTTTTCAACGAGAGGTGGTGAAAAGAAAATCATTTTGTTTGAATACGGTTCGATGAAGATTTTTTGATATTTCAATAGCGAAAGTATCGAAGTAAATTCATACGAATTTTTTATTTATTCCATTTATTCTTTTCAACGAGAGGTGATTAAAAGGAGATAGATCGTTTTGCTTGAACGAGGTTCGTTGAAGATTTTTTGATATTTCAATAGCGAAAATAAGTATCGAAGTAAATTCACACGAATTTTTTATTTATTCCATCTTTTCAACGAGAGGTGGTGAAAAGAAAATCATTTTGTTTGAATACGGTTCGATGAAGATTTTTTGATATTTCAATAGCGAAAGTATCGAAGTAAATTCATACGAATTTTTTATTTATTCCATTTATTCTTTTCAACGAGAGGTGATTAAAAGGAGATAGATCGTTTTGCTTGAACGAGGTTCGTTGAAGATTTTTTGATATTTCAATAGCGAAAAAAAAGTATCGAAGTAAATTCACACGAATTTCTTTATTCCTTATTTATTCCATTTTTTCAACGAGAGGTGATGAAAGAAAGATAGATTTTGCTTGAACGAGGTTCGTTGAAGATTTTTTGATATATCAAAAAAGTATCGAAATGCGAATTACTTTCACTCGTTGGTTTTTCGAAGGAAAAAAATTTCATTCCATCCTTCTCCGATACATACGTGAATCAAAGCGATATCAAAGCGAGTGATACCACCCTGTATAAGCCCGTGCACGCGGTTATGACGTTCCAGCCGAGCGCAGCCGATTTTTTGCGGCGCGTCGAACCACGACGAGGAACGTCCCTGGTGACGGAAGTCCGTCCACTAAATAGAAGAAGAAGAGAACCGCACGACGAAACGAGATTTACCTTGCAAAAGTGTCGCCTTGACCGACCGGGGCGATACCTCTCCGCAACGAAACACCACCACCACCACCACCATCATCATCATCAAACTCGCGCCACGCGGCTCTTCAGGTTTATACACCCGTGTCGTGCTCGATACGCTCTCTCTCTCTCTCTCTCCCTCTCTCTTCTTCTTCCTTCCTCTCCTCTTTTTTTTCCTTTCTTCTTCTTCTTCTTCTTTCCCCTCCCCCCGCTTCTCTCGTCCCCGGGTGAAATAAGAAGGAACGACACACGCCGGTCTCCTCTCGAAACGAGATCGACGCACGCTCTCTCTGCACGCTCCGTGTACACCGTGAAGGCGTGGTCGTCGGTGGACAAGATCGCATCTTCGATGGAACGAGAGAAGGAGAGAGAGAGAGAGAGAGAGGCGACTGTTGGCTCGGGGTGGCGAGCAGAGGAACGCACACCGGTGGAAAGGTAAGATCTGCATGGCGGGGAATGCGAATAAGACCGAGTGGCGAGAAGGTAGGCGAAAGAGGGACGGACGAGGACAGAGAGAGAGCCAATCCTGGAAATTGGAACGAGCGGACGCTGGAAGGTAGGTGGGTCGTCCCTGGTGTTGTTCACCATTCCGATGTAGACATTATAGCGACGGGTATCGCGGCAGGGGCCCCAGGACGTTTCCGACCGATATCTTGGCTCCGTGCACGGAGCCAGGGGTCACCGATAAAACGGCGAGATAAGAGCGCCTAGGACGCAGGTGAACTAAGTGTAACCGAGTCGATAACCGAGGCAATCCGCTATCTTATCTCTCTTTCTCTCTCTCCGCGATACACCTCTGGAATAGATAGAGAATCGGTCTAGATTTTACGCCTCTCCGGGAATCGAGCGAGAAAGGGTATCGATGCTTGGTGGAAAATCTCGGCGATCGTCCGATCCGAACGAGAATCGGATCGTTAAGGGATCGGCCTCGAGAATCGAATCGCCCCGCAGATTGCGAATGATAGCTATCCTTGCGGTATAAGGGGTTAATTCTGTGCGAAAAAGGGAAAAATAGTCTTTCTTTTTTCTTTTCCTTAAGCCTTAATAACTGTTGGATCGTTAAACTTCGATGTATCTTGTTTTCGGTTGGATTGCGGGTATTTGTGCGAAATTTAAAATATATATCGTTCTTTTTATATTTACGTTTCGAATAAAATTAAGGCCTCGGTTAAGATTTCGAGTCTAGGAATAAATCAAGAGGAGGCCTCGAGTGGTGCTTGATCCGATCGTTAGATTAATCTTTTAAAGTTTATATGAGATTTTCGATGCTAAATGTGAAGGATTAAATGGATCCGTGATGGACAACTTATAATAATATTGTTCAGATTGAAAAGTTTGCTACGGTGAATTATAGGGGATTGATGATCAGGTTTTAGTGAATTATGTTGTTGAAGATGCAAACTTTTAAACATAGTAAAATGCTTTGTGCGGAGATCTTTCTGCAATCTTCCAACGGTAGACGCTTGTGATTCTTAGAGTGTGATAATAAATAAATTTTAAAAATAGCCGATGATATTGAATTATTTTGATTTTGATTTGTTTCCTTTCACGAGGATCGCGTAAATTACGAGAAATACAAGCATTTTGCAACTTGGTTAATTTTAACAAATTTACAACTTGTTCTAGATTTCTATCTTTATGACACGATATTTTAAGGCCAGCTTATTTTTCAATAAACCCGTTCTATTTACCAGATTCTACATACATTTCATTTTCGACAAATTATCATCACATCGTATAAACAATACAAAATACACCTCTTTGATAAATATAACGTTGCGCAAATATTTTCTTTAATTACTGTACAGAATTTCCCTTGAATTAATTATTAATCAAATCTGTAAAAAAAAAAAAAAAAAATGACTTTGATTATTTGCGTTATTTTAAAGATAAGATATTCCAAGATATTCTCAATGTCGAAAAAGAAAAAGGAAAAAAAATCGCAATTCAAAAAAAACACGCGAATATATCGCGACACCGAGATAACTTTTCCATCGGAATGTACACACGAACAACTCCATATTCACCTCGGGTTCCGCTATCAGCAGCCTGTACTTCCGCTGCCAGCCTACTCTATCTCTCCATATAACCTTACAGCACAAGTTACATAAAATAACGACGATCCTGATTCTCGTCGATGCGCGTACGTATCGAGGACAAAAACCGATCGAGATCCCTCTCGTGCCCCCTTCTAATTCGCCTACACTGTACACAGTCTCCAAACGTGGCGATGATCATCGAGCGAGTCGAGTAAACACGTGGTCGCCATTCGCGCGAGGCGACGCACAAAAGGCAAACGTTTGACGGTGGAAAGGGGGGAAAAAGGGAGGGAGAGGGAGTAAAATCGAAAACGCACGGGTTGCCCGGGAAAGTACGACATTCCTTGGCCAACAACGCAAATAAGAATTTCCGCCGACCTGACACAGATATCCAACGAGCAGTCGAAGGCCGCTGCGCACCTTTCACGCTCCAAAACAATCGAGCCGGGTCGAGGATAATTCCAGGAAACGCGAAAACCAAACCAAACTAGATAGACCTTAACCCTGCTGTGACGCGCTCTTGTTTTCCTTTTTTTCTTGTTTTCATTCTCTTTCACGCCGTGTCCCTCTCCTTTTACTAAAATATTCCAAGAAAATTGAATGATAGGCGTATTTTCGAATATCCATTTTTAAAATACTCGAAGATACGTATATATCGATTGAAAAGAAAGTTACAGCAACAATTTCGAGCTGTAATAAAAATAACGGCTGTATTGTATGTAGCAAAAGACAATCGGGAGAAAGAGGACAATCGACGACTCACCGGATCGATGCGAGGCTGGTTGCCCGTTGCCGCTCCTCCTCGATGATCCTCAGAACGCGTTACCACTGGATCGTCTCATTTTCCTAGTCACGGAACAGGTCACACGCGGCAAACTCTCACGACGAACGCACACAATGAGGTTGGATTCGCGTAACCGACAACGAGGCACACGTGTGCCACGACCACCGACGCGACACAACGAGCACACATACACGTGCACACACACACACACGCGCCCGCACACGCACCGTGATGGAACAGAGGCGCACGTGAGCGCAGCTCTTCCCCGTCGGATGATCGGATGAGAACGGACAGGAGGCGACGACGGCGACGGCGACGATCGTCGACACGCGTCTGACGGTCCGATCGGAAGCGTTGCACGCGCGAAAACCGACTGAGGAGGCTCTCGTCACGCGACACGCGCCATTTCGAAGGTGGATAACGCAGCGGTGGATAAGAAGCGGTGTGTACACGATGCTCGATCATCGGCCCGATACGAGCGTA
Source organism: Apis laboriosa (assembly GCF_014066325.1). Lineage (NCBI taxonomy): Eukaryota > Metazoa > Arthropoda > Insecta > Hymenoptera > Apidae > Apis > Apis laboriosa. Next base: position 1,775,567 of record NW_025222278.1, read on the forward strand.
AACAAAGCGACGGGACGATCCGAATGCCGCGTACACTACCTTACGTGGCCTCCGGCGTAGGTTACGCACGCACTTCTATGCAAACGAAGCCGTACGAGCACAACCGAACGCCGGAATCGGAGTGCCGCGAATACGTTCAACGTTTCCTTCAATCGTACGCACATACCGCACGCACGCTTCCGGACCAATGTGACCGCGACACGTTAACTGCACGTGCGAACGAACTGGGACTCTTTCACGCTCGATGCATCGTGCCGCAGATGCATCGTTGAACTCTCGATGGGTTGGGAGTTTAGTTTAGTTTTGTTCGATTTTTTCGATTTGGATAAGTAATTTTCCAGAGATTCGTGAGTTTCGTGAGTTTTGCGAACGTTCCTTCTCCGTCGAGTGTTCATAGAAAGTTGGTTTGATCATAGATTAAACGTAGATAAGAAGTAACGTCACTATCACCGGGAATTAGATTACCCGTCGGCTGTACACAAAGAATATCATTCATCTCTTTCAATTGTAGTACAGGAACAATTTTTATCGAGATCCTCGTGCACAAATTTCGAATTCTTCCTCACTTTTACGAGTACTCCTCACTCTCGTTTCCAGTTTCTCGTCGACTGCAAAACAAAAAACATTAAAAAAAAAAAACCTTCATTGTGCGAAAATCAAGATCGAAAATTATTCGCCGATTATATCCAGGTGGATATTCTATTCAAGAAGCGACGGAATGAAAAGGTTCATGATAGCTCACTGTGCGTACATGTATAATCGGAAATTGACAGCGTTTCAGAACGACCGATCGTTCAAGACCGGTCACGGTCAGTATCCGATCGTAAAGAACGCCTATGCGTCGCTTATAGGATTTATTGAGCCGCTGGTTCTCGCGCCGCGGTGTAAACAAAGCGATTCTGTCGCGCGTACTGCAGCGTCGAGCGTGTTCGACGTACAGGTCAAACGAGCACACGATGTGCCGCTCATACGAAACTTGACGAACTCTTCCGAGTCGGCCGACGCTCGATTTGATTCCGGCCCGAGCACACACGCCGTGTGTTTCGCCGGGCGGCAATTACGATTCGATTAGGCGAGTTAATGGAATCGTTTGGTGGACGCGTGAACGCCCGTCTATAATATAGCGAAGAGCAAATGGAATCGTGTCGGCCGTTTGTTTGATCGAGCTACAGTTTTAATTTTAGAACGTGGGAAAGAGAGAGAAAGAAATAGAGAGAAAGAGAGAGAGAGAGGAATGGTGATAGAGGACGCGTGTGTGCGTCGATCCAAGGAACGAAGATTAGGCGGTGATGCTCACGGAAACGGAAACGCACGAAGATTGCCGAACCGTGGCGAAATTATTTCGGCGCGAGCCCGATTATTTGAACTACTGTCAGAATAGCGATGATTCATGAATCTGCCGTAACCTGTCGAACGAGGCCACTTCCGTGGATTTCGCTCTGGCTGAGTTATGAATACGCGCGGAAGAAATATTAGATTAACGTGATTTGTTAGATTAGGAGAATCGAATGGTTGGATCGATACGATTTTTTGCGAGCTGAATCGATTTTTTTTTGTTAGGGGAAGAATGATGATTGGGTATCGTTGGGTGGATAGTTGACATCTGGTGGAAATGTGGGTGAATTATTTAGGTTACCGACAGGAAATTCAGATTGCGATATGATTTTTTTTTAAAGAACTAATCTTTTCCAATGAGTAATAAATGTGACTCGATTCAACTCATATTTATAAATAAACGTAATTTATTCATGTTGACGTTGAATTAGTTTTTTGTAAATTTTATTCATTTTGGGATGAATTATGAATGAATTTTTTATTAAAAATTGTTATGTTGAATTATTTTTTATTTTAAAGGAAATTTGTTTGAATAAATTTTTTCTATAAGTGGAACTGTAGATATCATTTTTGCATTTAAACTAGATTTTATTTCTTGATCTATATGATCTAAATGTATGGACGAAACTTTTCTGTTTATTTTTATGCTCATTATTGAACCTACGCAAAAGATAAAGCTGATGAATTTAATGGTACCATAAAATGAGCATTAAAATCTCGTTCTACTCAAGCTGATAAATGATAACGAAACAAAGGTGAATTTTACGAACCGATAATGTAAAACTTTTAACTTCATCCTTGAAGTATTATTTAAATTAAAAATTAAATAATTAATAATATATTTCCTTTTCGATTGAAATTATTTTTAAAACATCGAAATAAATTTTATTTATTCGAAAAGGAATAAGAAATAATAATGCTCTCATATCTTTACCGTTACAATTATTCTATGAACAAATTATTAAATTAATAATTTAACGCCAACACTTGATAATTTGAAGGGGGTAAAACAAAAATTTCGCGGAGGAAATTCAAATGCAAAGAGCTGGTCTTTATATCTCACAAAATGGAGAAACATATATTTATAGAAAGACATGATATAGAATATAGGTGTTGATTGTGCCACGATACTGATTAAAGTCGTAAAACATCTTTGACTCCACTGCTGATACCATGGAAATAGTAAAATATACAGCAAACGCGATTTACAGCGTAAAGCTTGAGCAATGAAAGCAAAAGAGAGAGAGAGAGAAAGAGAGATTGTAAATTATCGTCACGGCGATACAAGTAATTGATTTATCGGATCTATACAAATAAAGATACTGTACTGATTCGATATCGTTTCCTGATACGCAATGCGTAATGTAATTCAGCTAGGTGGACGTAGAAATTCTCGAATGTACCTTCGAATGTCGACAAGCCTTGTACACCAATTTAATTGATTAATCTCCGACAATTAATCGAAATTCTACAATGAAAAACACTTTAATTTCCGTTTTAATAGCACATTCTAAAATGAAACAGCTAATTATTTTAATTTCATCTTCGACAGAAATCGTTTTTTGTTTCTTCGATCCAAATTCATTTTACAATTTTTTTAAAAATTATTTCAAACTATTATTTCAAATTATAAAAACTTTCATCTTCATCGCTAATAATTGTACGATAACCTGTTACTCTCCGTCCATCGCATCCATATTTTCCAATTTTTCTTGAAAATTATTCCAAGAATTTATCAAATTACACAGTTAACGTTCAACGAATCTCAAGCATGAAATTGCAGCTTACTAAATCAACAAAATAAAATATCGGGAAAATAAAATTGAACCACCAGATTGGCATTGAACTTAGAAGCAAAAACTCTATTATCCGGAAGACGGTGAAATTCAGTTCGCGAGGCTGTAACCCGCAAGAATCCGTAATAGCGATAATAAATAACGCTCGATTCAGGCATTTTTCATTCGTACTTTTCCCGTCGTACGAGGCCGCTCGTTACAAGAATGCCGGCCAGAATCGATTAATCATCGACATGACTCGTTAGAAATCTTCATCGCAAGTAGACCACGTGGCATCATCATCAGCATCCTCGTTTAGAATCTCTCGACCGAAGCGTTCTCCTTTTTTTTTTTTTTTTTTTTTATTTTATTTCTTCGGACGTATAGAAACGTAAGGCATAAATCACCAAATATTTAGAATACCGTCGCGTGAATGGTTGCGCGGACTCTAAATTGCCATCCGTTAACCGAGATCTGAATTGACGTGTCAGAAACGTGATGCGCCACCGTGTAAAAAAAAAGATCGTGGTGATGGTATCACGGTAGTTAGGTGCATCCAGTCATTACCTGCTTCGATAGTCGTTCCAATTGCCGCTCGAACATTCAGTCGAGTCAATAATCGAGAGAAACACCGAGTCATTCTGCGTACAGAAGGAAATTTAAAAGTCGTGTAAAATGTTCGTGAAATGGATTAATAGCGACCATTTCTTTTTACTTGAATTTACTACACTTGTATGAAAAATATATCTCATATATCTCATATTTGATATTTTATAGTTAATTGAGACAGATATCTTAGGATACTTTTTTACTTTCTTGAATTTATTGAAAAGTAAATAATCTCTGAAATAAACAACGAATAAAATACATATTGGATAACCTAACCTAGAAAGTTAATCCAACAACGCGAATACTGATCTATAGTCTTAACGGGTCAGATTTTTCTTAAAATCGATTTCAGTTTCTTCGAGAATTTTCAAGATGGATTCGTCTCTCGGCAACTGCGAGCCAAATGCTCGATCGGGTAATAGTAGTGGTGGCATAGCTATGGGCAGCCATGCGGAATGGTGGCAGAAATGACTTCCAAGTTTTCACGTTCGATGGTAGCAAGATAGATCGAATCATAAGCCGATACTATTGTATGCACATGTGCCGCCCTCTGTCGCGCGTCCTTTTTGCAATACTATCTTTTGCCGACTCGAAGCGAAACGGATAATTTTAATCGAGAATTTCCTACGGCCACGGGTAAAAGCTCGCCGACGAAAATAATGATTTGTCCGGCCAGTTAGTTATTCGTAATATCACGAAAGCAATCTCGATCGCTCGACAACTGCCGTGACAAATAATTGCTTCAGAACCGGTTAATTAATTCTCGTGATTGCGGATCACGAAAATGAAAAATTTATTTTTTTGTGATATCATCAATTGAGAGATACGTGATAAAAGTGAGCCTAATGCGACTTCAATCAAAGATTGTGCATTTGTCAATATTGTATTATTAATTTTGATACATTTTCTTATTCTTCAGCGTTACCAACAACGTGAAAATTAAAAGAAACATTCCCTTACTATCATTATATCTAAACGAAACGATTAAACTTGTAACAACTTTTACTATCACAGATCCCTCCATTATACCCATCTATATTTCACAACTATTCTCAAGTACACGATGCAAGTTTCTAATTACATAAAATCACGGCATCGCTTGCATCCCACTCGTCCACAGAAGGCACCACCTTCCGTTTAACGATTTACAAATAGAGAAATGTAAACAGCGAACGCGTACACGAGTATAATGCGCATTTAAACAGAAATATCAAGCGATTTACGACTTGAACTTGGTCGCATACTAAAAGTCACGAGGCTGGCCAAGCGTGTTCACCATCGTCAATGCGCCTCGAGACAAGTATATGTCCCGCTGTGTACACAGTACAGAGATGAGAATTTGAAAATCACGAGTGCTTTAACGCTGCTTAGCCTCCCTGTCGGGAACATGCGAGGCGTTGTCCGTGTGATGGCCGATCGGCAATGAAAGACTGTCGTTCGCGCCTCGTAAAATGGACACGATCTGCACGCAACGTGGGGCCAGACCTCCTTTAAAACTGCTTGAATATCGTTATCGACTTCTAACGGTCCCTACAGTCGAGCCTCGAGGAGAGAATCGACACGCATACACATGTGCACGCACACACACACACACGTACACACGTGCACACGACGGTGAACAAATAGAATGTGCGATTCGTACTTTGCATATATGGACGCCGCTCGTGGAAACCATAGGTAACACGCTCGAGATAAGATCTCAGCGACGAAAGTATCTTTGAACAGCTACATCAAGGTGTACCACGAGTTCACGCGGACAATGTCAGTTCACCCTTCCCTATTCAATGTATCTATGGTATAAAAATAAGAGTCGAGGGAAAGTTTTCGAGATTCGAAAGGAGGAAGGATTTCACAGAGACGCGTGTACTTTTCTTTGTTGGTTGGTCGGTATGTGTCGAAATGTGGGAAGTATTGGGTTTTAGATTTTCACGTGATTCGCTGCGTTGACCGCTAGAGGGATGCACAACGAAATGCTTGTCTTCGTACAAGCATTACTTAACCTCTTGGCATTTAATGAATGATGTAATTTGCAGTTTTTAAATTACTGTAACATAAAGGAAATAGTTTCTCGTACGTCGAGCTTCCTATTTTTAATATAAGTGTATTTTTAATATAAATCTTCGAATAATCTATATATTTCTTCTTGCAATTCTTCGAGTATATTCGATAAAAACGAACTGCATACAATTGATCGAGATTAAGGAGAAATTAATAACAAAATTGTCAGTTCAGTAAGAATTTCAAAGGATGCTTTGAAATGGATCTTTGGTGAACGAAGAGAAGAAGGTCCTACGTTGCCAAACGAGTTTGAAACTGGCCGGTTAACATGCATAAATAAATATTAACCGGAGCGGCCGACGGAGATGCGTAGATATATCGATTTATCTCAATGCCAATGCTCCTCCGCTTGCTTCGGTTACATTTATTAGGGTCATTAACATTGGATAGACGTGGGATATTATCGAACGTTTTTATACTTTGTCATCCACAGTAATGGATACGTTTCTGACAGCAGCTTCATATCTTCATCCAACGTTATTATCCAACACATGTATATAAAATCACAGTAAAAAAAAAAAATACTTGTACAAGCAAATGTACAATGTTACACAACTCTCTCGACTGATTAAAGAACAATTTTTAACGATATATAATAACTGATATATTAAAATCTCTCCTTTAATTCTATCTCCTTTTTTATTCTATCTATCAGTGCAACATTTAGAAACACATTCAGAAGGAAAAGTAGAAATTCACGATCGTCAATTAATACACCCAAACCCGAATCGCCATTCATCGACATTTATTCCCTCCAATTCGAATAAAACCGAAAAAGCTGGACGAGCTCTCCCTTCTCCCAATCGCCCGCGCCCATAATCAACGTTGGACAGCAGACAACTAAATTATCCGAATGCGTGGCCGGAATCCCGGCTGAATTGGAAATGTCCAGTATTCCGAGTTGGGTGGAAGGCGCGCGACGTGTTGCGTCGGCCGCCTTCCTAATTAAGTTGCGCTCGGTCGAAAGGGTTATTATCGCTGGATGGGTCGCCCCTAAAACAGGGTCGTGGATGTCGCGCGAGGAGAGGGTGTCGTTAAAGTGGGCGCGCGTTGAGGCCGCTGCGTGGAAAATATCGCGCGGCGACGCATAAATATCGCGAGCGTAAGAGCCAATAATAAAATCGTAAAAGTGGCTCGAAGTTCAAAAGGGAGGCCGGGCCTCCCCGGTCCCCGGTTGAACGCTCGCGCTATATTAAGTTGGGTTTTCACTCGCACGGCCGCCTCGCTAATGGCGAAGCGGCGAGGCTTTTGCGCGACTCTTACTACTCCTCGACCGCCTCGACCTCCTATTACTCCTACCTGGCCGCGCTTAAGAATGTTTAAGAACATCTGTACGTATTTATACACGCGGTGTTCGATTTTAATTACGCGGACAGCGCAACGAAAATCTGAATACACCGGGTTTCTTGTTGATGGCAAGTGTAAAGTTTAAAAATAGAAGGAGAATTGATGAAAGTTTGAAAAGTTTTTGTTCGTGAATACGTTTCAATGATAAACGAGTTACATATATTCGATATTTTGAATCATACGCACGATGTAATCAATGGGAAGAGAATAGGTAGAGAAATATATGTATATAAAGTTATAAAAGAAAATTGTATATTTCAAGATTTTATCTATTCAAGCTATATACTTTGAATTATACATAGTTGTACATAATCCAGATATAATAAAATATTGTAATAATAATCCAATACAGTTTGGATAATGTTAATACATTTGAAGGAATACTGTGATGTTACGAAGCAAATTATTGTGTAAAATTATATTCAAACTCGATTCTCGTTTTTTTTCGATGACCGAGTTGGCTCGCGGTGAAATTGCGAATGACAAGTTTGATGGGTTTCGAGTGGAACTGTCGATAATGTGTATGATTTCGACGATCGACAGGTTTGATGGCTCAAAGAGAAAATTTTAGTATGAATGATGTTTCTCTCGTCGTTGATCTTTTTTTCGTGGTTAAGGTTGAAATGGGAATGACAGGTTGAACAGTTTCCTGTTCGAGTCTTTTACGATGCGTGTTTTATGCAGTTTTCCGTTGCCAATTTTGTAATCGAGAATTCGTACTTGATGTACAAACGATGGCAAATTTATCATGCAGTGTAAATTTTAATACGTATCGATGACTGTTGAAGTTGACACAGCTTTGATCTTCTTTTGAATTTATATGCACTTTGAATCTGGGTCTAATGGATTCCAAAATTAGAGGAACTCTGACATTCATAGTGCGACGAATCAATAAAGGTTTTATGGTTCTACTTTATAAAAATACGTTTTAAAAAAATAATATAATGTAACGTACATACATGGTGGGAAAAATAACAATTATCCAACTGATTTGGAAAAGCATAAATCAAGATTCCATTCTAAGATTCCTTACAATTTCACGTATCTTTCATTGCAATAAAAATCACGGTACTCCTTGTAATTTCAAACGCCTTCGTTCCTTTCTCTCCCAAATTAATTCTCCTCACCACAAACCCAAAATAAATTCAAAAGTTTTACCAGTTCGATAAAACTTCACTCCTCAAAGAAGTGGCCAATAAACAACATTAAACTTCCTTCCATCCTCTTTTCTTTTATGGAAATACGCCAGGCGTATATATCCCACATGTATACGCACATTGCACGTGTACGCACATACGTACACAAACGGAACAGAGTGTACGCGCGCGCGACCTCGACCGCTCCAATTCGCCGTTAATTGGGCGACATTTTCGCCGTGCGCCTTTTTACGCTCCTGGCCTATCTCAACGAGCTTATATACTGAGAAGTGGGCATAAATTACGGCGATTACCGCGGCCACTGAGCTACGCTCCTCCCAGAAGCCGATTCGGCTCGCTAATTATCGGCTCCGTATAAATTTCCATCGTTTCCTACCGGTCGTGGCTCTTCCCAGCTTTCAATGGATGCCGCCGATAGAGAAATAAATGCCCACGTTATGGCATCGCCGTTAATACGCCCCTGGTGAGCGGCTTCACGCTCGCAACGCGAACCCAACTCCTTAAAAAAAAGAAAAAATCCTTCTTGCCGGCTAAATCAGTTTATATCAATCAGGATTATGGATTTTTATTCTTATTTTTTTAAACTTGATCTTTTTCGAGAGTGTATGATGAAAAAGATTGAAACAGTTCTGTTAATCAGTGATGTTAAAGAGGATATGATTCAATTTGCATAATACGAATGAGAAATACGTTGCCTTGGATGGCAAAAATTTTGATGGGTTTGGTTTTAACAAGATAATTTATCGATAATGAGATAATAAAATTCGAAAAGATAAGAATACAGTTTGATTTAATTCGAGAAATTTTATATCAAGTGTATTAATTTTATATCAGTTTGAATAAATCGAGAAATTGAAATTCAAAATATCAGTTCTAATAATAATTGTATACAAATGAAACAAAATAATTCGATAAAAACATTGACATTTGAATAAGTAATCATTTTTCAGTTCCATTACAATTTCTATTATCAATTGAATATGGTGCAATCACGTACAGGCAAGAATTATCCATCCTCAAAATTAATCACGCGTCAACGATCAACGTGAAAATTCGTTGGTTAAATTTCCTCTAGGTGGCAGCTCTGTGCTCTCCACAGTGACTCTACGAAACCGACGCAAAGGATGAAGAGACAGCGATAAGACAGATTCATAGTCGGAGCAAAAACGAGGCAACAAAGTGGTGAAACGATTTCTCGCCAATCGTCATGCCCGACATAGTTGGCGCGCGCCGACATTAGAAATTCCAGCCGCGGTGTATCCCACCGTTTTCATTGAAAGCCTGATAGATTTTCTGTCGCTCTCTGTTAAGTGCACTGTCAGCGCGCCGTGCGTACAGCAACTCGTGCAACAAAAACGGCCGCGACACAGCCGCGGAATCGAACCAGAAACTGCTAGAGGATATCCTCGCGTGTACAACGGCGTTCTTTTTTCCTCGCGGCATATATATATATATATATATATATCTTTCTTGACACAAATTTATCGAAAAGCTAATCGGCGCTAATAAGAACAGCGACAAGCACGCGTTTCGTCGAATCTTTCGAACGACTTTCAAACCAATTTCCATCATCCTTGGATCGATTATTTATTTAGATCGTGTTCTAGAATGATCGTTTCGAGCAGATACGAATGCATCGTTGAAGATCTGCCAAATTGATGGAACGTGATGGAACGTGGCCACGTATCCGATAAATTCGATCTTTGTATATTTAATTCGAATCGAATAAGAAATTGAAAGAAAGTGAAAATTGATTTCTGTACGATACGAGGATTCGTTGAAAATACTTTGAAAGATTAAAAAGAATAGGTTACAATCATCGATATATTTTCTATCCTATAATTATAATTCGCCAATAATCTACGTGAAACACTTGGTATAAAATAAATTCAAGTTTATCCCGAATCATTAAAATCGCTAACCTAACCTATTTTTCGTGTCATCTTCAAGCACACGTAACCTAAAAACGCACTCTAACCTAAAATCCCTTAAACTCAAATTTCTTAAATCGAACCTACACCGATGGCCACAAATTTTCTTCTGTCAAATTTCATTATTCTTATCTCCAAAGAAAAAAGAAAAAAAACATTCAAAAAACCTAACCACCTTCGCTCGTTCAACATCCTCCACGGATACAGTCCATCATTTATCGGCGAACAAACGTAGAACAGGTACTTAGTCCGCGTAGACACGAAGGTGAACCGTAAGCATTCCATGTAACGCCATCCTTCAGCCGGGGCCGCTCGTCACGATGCCTCGTCCGCGGGCAGTAAGCCCGGAGGAGGCGAGAACAGAGCCGCAATTTGCGTAATTGCGATGCCTACCCTTCTCCTTCCCCTCCTCCTCCTCCTCCTCTCGGCCCCCTTACACCCCTCACCGCAACCCGGACCGACGCTTTATAAACGGCCTCGATGGAAATTTCGCAGCTATGCGACTCCCCTAAGCTACCTCTACCTACCTTACACGCGGCTCGTGCTACGCCAATTAGCCGTATTCGCGCCCTCGATACCCTAGTGACGGTTAATGCCTCGGCATGGCATGGTGATTTCCTATCTTACCCGTCGATTGTAAATCGAAAGGAAGTATGTGTGCGTGTGTGTGTGTGTGTCTGGATACCGTGGGCCGTGATTCTTTTCTTTTCTTTTTTTTTTTTTTCCCCTCTTCCTCCTCGCATCCAGGCTGCTCCTCTATCCGCATAATGACACGACGCCGATTTACAAGTCGATCTCGCTTTCTATCGTACGGCGAGGCCGCGGATACGCAGCGGGGCTTACGTAAATCACTCGTCCCACCGTGGTTACCCTCTCCGCGAAACGGTGTTGATTCTATTCAACCGGCTATTCGCTCGACTATGTTGTACGTGGCAAATGTAAATTACGAAGGTAACGAACGATGGCCGACGAGCTACAACGGGGCTCCTTGTAAATCGTTACTCCACGCGAGGTGGGCGGGAGGGAATAGCGGGGTGGACGTTGATGGAGGTGGCGGACTTAATGGTGTGTTTAAGATGGAACTTCATTTTCGAGGGTACTTTCCGCTAAAGGTTTCCTTCTTTCTTAAGATGTGTTCATTTGAGAGTCTCTTTTTTTTTTTTTTTTTTTACGTTATTAAAGAATCATCGTTGAAGACACGGAGTTGAGGCAGTTTTTTTTTTTCCAATTAAAGGAAATTATCGTATATGTGATTATCTTGTATCTTCGATTACGTGAAAAAATATTAAAAGTTAAGTTTAAACGTACATTTGAGGGGAGCAAGAAGTGTGCTTCTTTGAAGAAAAAATGAATCGAAATATGTTCGTTCAACCCACGTTATTTATCAATGATTATTTATCACAGATACGCGGTATGATCGATGAATCTGATAGATGTATTTCAAAAATTCAACGCGAAATAAAAATAACCCGTTGCACGAATAAATAATATTCAGATTCGAATGCTCTACTGTCATAGGTAAATTTTTAATATTCCACTCTTTCCTAGAATTTCCCTTTCAAATTTTATTTGATCCTTTGGAATGCTGCGCGTCCTCGAGGAATCGGCGAGCAACGCTCGGATCCCGTTTAACAACACAAATGACCATCATAGGCGACACGAGGCGGGCACTTGTACCTTTTCGCATTTCCCCGTTGGCCGATTATTGAAAATCATTTCTCGGAACGGTGACGAGCCCTTTGTGTATCGCGTGCGTGCACGCGCACACGCGAGGCGGTGCGCTGCACCAGAGCGCATCCCTGTGTGTCGGTGCACTCCGTAAGCGAGATCAGCAAATCTAAGATCGTGCAACTGGTGTCCAGTGGCGTGTCCGCCGCATACGTTGCGAATGTTCGCCACCAAGGGACGAAAAGAGACGAGGAGAGACCCGCGTGTCGAAGCAACAGGAGTGCTGGAGAGGAAGAGAAAGAGAGAGAGAGAGAGAGAGAGAGAGAGAGAGAGAGAGAGAGAGAGAGAGAGAGAGAGAGAGAGAGAGAGAGGGATCGACCAGCAGCAGCAGCAGCAGCAGCAGGAGCAGCGGTTGCGAACGAAGAGTGAAGGATGAAGGGGACCGACCGGCCAAGAAGCGAGAGGGGTCGAAGAAGCAGAAGGAAGGAGGTGGAATGCGCGGTTCTCGAAGGAGGAGCTGTCGGCGGTGAAAAATCACGCACCCCGCCACCATGGGCAGAGAGCATCTGCTCTACATACCCTGGCTCTCAACCTCCCGAGATGGAGCTCATCTTTCGCGCAAACCGACTTCGCAACACCGATAATCTTATATAGCCAGCCGCACCTGCGCCTCCCTCCTTCCTGCGCCTCTCCCCCTACGTACACTCGCCCCGTATCCTTCCCACAGACATCGTTTTTCGATGTTTGCCCGCCGGCTAATCTCATTATGCTCCTTTCGTTTAGAGAAAACTGGTTCCCGCTATCGACTACGGGATATTCCCTTACGGAACGGAACTGGTATTAAGATTAAATTAACGTTCGCGATATCCCCGCGGAACGGATGTTCCAAACGATCCGAATCCCGTCCACACGGCCGGGTTTCATAGGGCTGGGTGTGTATAAACCTTGCCTCGGTGATGGATTAATAATCGAGGTAATTAGAATGCCAGGCTGACTCGCGTTTCTTCTCGCTAATTATCCGCCCTTTTTCGATATCTACTGCCTACTCGAGAACGTGTTTGTCTAAGAAGACGGCTATTCGTGATAATTATCGAGAGGGGGGCGGGAGCAGGAGGAGAGAGGTCTCGATAATTTCTCTTTCGATGATCTTTCGCTTGGAAAAGGGAAATCGAGTCGAAAAGGATTGGGGGACGGCCGACGAGGCTGGCCCTGGAAGGGATGAGGGGAAGGTGGAGCGGTTCGGTCTACGGATACGAATTTATCAATGAGAACCTCGAAGAATCGGCGGCGCGTTGCAGCAGAGCAAGATATACGCGCGCTGGCTGGGCTACCGGTCGGTCGGGTCGGGTCGCTGTTCTCCTCGCTCCGTCTCCCTCCCTTTCGCTCTGTTTTTCTGTTTATATCTCCTCTCGCCCCCCCCTCTTTTCACTCCTTCGCGGAATATCTCGCTCGCTCGCCCTTTCCACCTTCCTCGCTACCTCTCTCTCCCTCCACCATTCGCCCGCTCGCCTCCCTCCAACGAGCCGTTGTTGCTCCGACCGTTTTATTACTCGTATTACTTTCATACGCCGCCGCCACCGCACCATCACACCACCTCCGCCGGCCACTTTCCTTTGTTGGGGCCACGGCACCACGGTCCCCCATTGTTGTGCTCGCCCCCAGAAAGATGCGAATTTTAATTCGATATTGTCTAATATTATTTATGTATGCACGCGCTAGAGAACCTGCCCATTTCAAACCGTTCCCTTGCACCCTTGCCGCCTTCCACACCAATGGAGAGGGGAGCGGAGTGTATGAATCCACTCCTTGCGCCGCCTTCGGCCCTTCTTCGACCACGCTATCAACAGCGCGCACGATTCCCTCGTGGCTTATATTTCATGCAGATTTTTCGCTTTTAAGGGGGAAATATTCGTGGAGAGCGGCACGCTCGAACGTGATTCGTGCCAAGTGTGTAGGAAAACGTATCGAAGACGAGTATGAGAAGAAGTAAGAAGAAGAAGTGGAGATTTGAAAAATGTGTAATTGGTATTTGATCTGCGTAGAAATTTGTAAAGTCAAGTAAATCGATGTAATAAGTAATTTAGAAAAAATTAAGGATGCATCAGTTTCGATCTGATCGAAATTGAGTTGTATTTAATTGGTAATTGATGATTATTTAAGAACTTAATGTTTGCTGTTTGAAGTTCGTCTAAGAATTAAGCCTCCAATATGATTAGTTAATTATGGCTAACGCGAGAAAAGGAAGAAAAATTAGATTTCATTGCTTATCATGTAGATATGTGGATCATTTTTCTTATAGAATATATACGTGATACTATCAATATCAATTTTATCATCGACATCTCCTTTCCATTCTTATCTCCTCGATAGCTAATCGACTTCAAAATTGAAGAATAATAATTTTAAAACTATTTCCCAATTCCTCTATTTCTTATACACATCTATTTCTCGTTAACATCTATATTAAGAACGCATTTGGAAGACCTCCAGATGCCAAATCGATCCGTTATTACTTTTTAATTCAAAAAAAAAAAAAGAAAAAGAAAAAACCCATTAAAGAGACACGACTCAATTAACAAATGAAAAATCCAATAAAAAAAAAACAACCTATACCACGCTCTATTTATACCCCCAATTACAACTTTCCAGTCAGACAGCTAATAATTCCCTCCCAATCGACAAGAAGCTTACATTGAAACAAGTTACAAGAGGCACAATCGGGCGTGTGATCGGTTCAAACGAGGGTAGTTCCGGCGATAATAAACGTCGATTGTTCCAACCGCCATTCTCGATTTAAAGAACGTTTTAATTACCGCCGACCACGGCACCACGGGATGCCGCGTAGAGACTTGCGCGTACGCCTCGGCCACGGGAGAAATCAATAATCAACCGACATCCAGGGATTCGCTTTGGAGCCGCAGTCACAACACAATGCGCAACAGTTGCGTGTGCACGATAAAGAGAGAGGGATAATTCGTTTGGAAAGTTTTTGGTCGAGCGAGTGTCGTCCGAGCGAAGGGGGAGGGGGAAACGTCGTTGAACGTTGGGTGGAAGGCGAACGAGATGAACGTGGAGAATTTGGCCGCCGAGCACGGGACATCGCATCACGGAACATGGAGCTCGAAACAACAAGAACGCCCGAGGAAAATGTGAATACGCGTTCCATCGAGATGTCCGAGAAACGGATCTCAATGGGCATCAATGTCAGCATTCTGGTGATATTGACCATATTCGGTGTATTGCTCTCGTTGCCGTTGAGATTATTGTTGAACACGAATTACTACAGCCGGGACGAGATAGTTGCCGCGAACGAGGCAAGCGTACGAGCGACGGGGAACGCGATCGTCGAGGAGGAGATAACGATCCCGTTTGATCACAGAACGTTGAAACGTTGCCCGAGATTCGAGTACGAGAACACGTTGAAGTATATTTTCAAAAGTGATTACGATGGGAATTGCACTTACGACACGGGAACCAATGTCGTGACGATTGGGAACGATACGGTGGAGGAGAATACTGGAGGAGGGGAGGAGGAGAAGGAGGAGGAGGAGAAGGAGGAGGAGGAGGAGGAGGAGGAGGGTTTGAAGGAGGACGGTAACGAAGGAAGGAACGAAGACACGGGTGCGAAGATTTTGAGGGAGATTGGCAAGAGTGATAATAAGACGGATAAAGTAGAAGAAAGTGGGGAAGATCGTCGATCGAAATCGGTCCTGGTCGCCGGACACATTCTCGTGACGATGCTTCTCATTTCAGCAATAGCTGCTCTCGTTGAAGTGTTGAGAATACGTTTCGCTAGAGACAAGGTATTACAGCGGAAACCGCACTAGTTTATCTTGTAAATTTGATATAATCTGAGGCTAACGATGTATATATATATATATGCTATTGATCTTTACATCTTATTTAACGATTTTTAACGATTATATAATGTCTATATTATTATTTTCGTGGTTGCAAATCTAATCAGTGTAGATACGTTACAGGTACATTTAAGAGGCAGAGATAGAGATGATCGTTTAACCAAACATTCGAAATGAATGTTAGTTGAAAATATATGTATATCTAGTAGAATATCGATTTAAAGAAAAATAAATAAATAAATAAAAGACATCGATGAAAGCAAAATAGTAATGTGGGAAGTAGAATTTCTTGGTTACAACTGCAATATCTGTGTATCTAGATTCGATAATATATACAGAGAATCTTAATTGACTAATAAGGTATTTAGAAAAAAAAAAAAAAAAAAGAAAGAAAAGAAATATCATAGAATAGAGAATTTCTAGACGTAGAAGTGCAATTAATTATAAATTCTTAGTTTCGCAAATTAGACGCTACTCCAATGCAAATACCAGTATAGTCACATGTATATGGACATGTAATGTCGTATTTAATGTTAATAAGTAGAACCAATATTTTTGTAAAAAAAAAAAAAAAAAAAAAATAAGTGGAATGCAATGAAACGTTACACTGATTGATTTCACGCGCACTAAAATGTATTTTCCCATTTCATGTTGCCAAAATATAAAAAAAAAAAAAAATTAAAAAAAATAAAAAATAAAAAAAAAAATACGACACGAGTATACGAACATGTATATATATGTTTAAAAAACGCATAAGGACTCGTCTAAGGCAGGTAGTATCAGCTCAAGAAAAACGTCCACGATCGAGCTTCCCATTCAGAGGCGATTCCTACCGAGGTATCCAATGAAGAGTACGAAGTCTTTCGAAATGCATCGATCCGCTTTTCGCCTATTAGGTATACGATACAATCAATCTTCGTTAATGTACCGTTTAACGATAATCGTTTAATCTAAATCGAATCGTAGGTGCAAGACCACCGCCTCTTATTCGTCGTTCTTCGTTCCCAATCCAGCAATCTAAGCAAAGCTCTGGTTCCGTCAGTGGTACACCGAATAATCGAATATCGAGACGCCAATCGGCTGAATCTGACGAAGAAATCGGAGTCCTCATTAACGCTCTTCACCATCGCACACGCCTCATTCGACGGCATTAAAGGTAATTGTATTAACAACGCGTTAGAAATATGAAAAACTAATGGAGAGTAAATATTTGTATTGGATTTAAATTCTTTAATCTCTTAACGCGTAAAAAAAATTTTTTTTTTTTGTAAAATTTAAAAAAAAAATTGAAAAATTAAAATATTTCTATCGTAATAAATGATATGTAACGAATATAAAATTAATTATATTATTCATAAATATATATTTATGCATTGTGGTATAGGATATTGTAATTTTTGTGCCATGAAGATTAATGATAGAAATAAAATATAAATGGAATAATAAAAAAAATAATAAAATAAAAATTGAATTATGAACGTTAAGGGGTTAAACTAAAATTGGTATTGATTTCTTCTGATCGATATAAAGAGATTTTAAATATAAAGATTAACAATTTACGTTAATCTTAGGATAATTTGATTTTAAGTAAAATTTGAATTATTGGGAAAAATTTAATAATTTGACGTAAAAATCTAAAAATCTAAAATTTAAAATACAATGATATTCTAATTTTACTTTTTACTTTCCTTTCAGTAAGATCAATTAATTGAATTCTTTGAAAATTCATTCGCATTAACAATAACAGGGTACACGTCTTGACTGAATGGTAGGTTTTCAAATATGTTTTTTTATAAAAAGAGTTTTGTAAAATAACTTGAAATTGTTTTGTTAGGTCTTACATATCGCACAACGACTCTCGTTCACGAATTCTTAAAAAAATTCTTATTGCTTCGTGAATCCATTACCCAACAGGACTTCCAATAAAATCGTTGTATCTTCCTATATTTTACAATTTTGACATTTAATACAAATTTCGCATTTGCAAAGAACCTAAAACCTTCCTTTTGCTGCTAGGACAGGCAACAAATCTGCTTACTACTGTTTTGCATCATTTCTTTATATTTTTGTTCCTTATAAGGTAATTTTTATATACTGTTTTTACTTTCATATTGTTAACATTTTATGTTTAAAAATAAATATTTGAAATTTTTTTCTTTTAATTAAAAATAAAACAATAAAATTAATATAAAATAATAAACAGTAAAATTAAATAATACAGTAAATGCAATAATTTACAAAATAATGAATTTTACATATTCCTATGTATCTGATATTATATTGTTTAATGATTGATATAATAATGATATTATATTGTTTAATGATAATTTTTCATCATTTTTTTTTTTAATAATCTTAAAGCAATAATAATTATTGCAATTATCTGATTAATTTTATATATATTGTATTATATATTTCTTTGAAAAATTTTTCTGATATGATTATAATATAATGATATTATTTCTTTTTTTTTTAGGTAATATATCTATATAGGAAGTGTCTGTGTAAATAAGTAATTGCAAAAATTATTTGAAATGGAAAACGAAAGAATACTAAGTATTCGTACTTTATCGTATATGATATTGTAATACAATGTAAAGATCGTGTGAAAGTAATCAAAAGATGAATGTATTTTGACAAAAGTTAAAAAGTCTTCGATACGTATTTTCATATTAATACCTATACCTCTATAAAGTAAATACTTTGGATACTTCTGTGATTTTCATCGTTTATCATGATATATATATATGAAGCGTTAATCAAAAATTATAAAATATATATATGTACATATATCGATGTCTGATAAATAAATTCTTCGATTCTCTATATGAATTTATATTTTATTTTTAAACATATTAAACGAATAATTAAAAAAATAAAATAAAATGAAATAAATGCACGTCATTTAATCATTGTTTGAAATTAACCTATATAGATGCCATATAATACAAAAGAGAATTGGCGCGACACGAATGAATTTAAAATGATAATTAAAAAAATATATTTCATAAATATAATATAATAATCGATTTCAATAATTTAGTATTTTGAATTTATAATGAACTTTAAATATTTTTGTAATAAAATATAATATGAATATCTTTT
This sequence comes from Apis laboriosa, assembly GCF_014066325.1. NCBI lineage: Eukaryota > Metazoa > Arthropoda > Insecta > Hymenoptera > Apidae > Apis > Apis laboriosa. The sequence continues at coordinate 1,794,412 of NW_025222278.1, forward strand.
TATTTTACTTACTTTTTCCAGTAGCACGATGTACGTTAGCAGAATCAAACACTTTTCAAACACTGACACTGTCTGACTGGAAAATTCAAAAATTATCGTATTAATCGTATTAAATAATTTCTTATAGATATAAATTAATATATAACAATAACAATATTTAAATTGTATACTTTTTTCCATAGATTTGTTGATTTTTGTCTTCTTTAAATTCATTTTTTCTCGAAATGTCATCCCAGCTTCGCGCCAGTTTACACGTCTTCGTCTCAGTTTATATGACAACTAAACGAACAATGAAATCTAGTGATTTTCGCGTCCTTGCCATTGGCGTTACTGTTTGACGCGCGAAACAGCAGGTGTCGCCACCTTCAAGGCCGTCATATTGTTTTACACGGGTGAAACGCGCAGAAAAGTGGAATCATGAATTAAAGGTACCTCGATAAACGATTTGGTCCATGTTTCGCGGTAAAGAAGTGTAAAAAGTGTTATGCTAACCATAATTTCCATCATTCGAATTATATAGTAGCAGGGAAAGAACGAATATTTGTGACGAAGTGTTTCGCTTGTTGCACAGTTGCCAAGGCGACTACGGTGCGTGCGTGTGCGTGTTAAGAAGTGTGCTATGAAAAGAGAACGATCATTGGGACAACGATTCTACGACTATCTTCGTATTGACGGCAATTCCATGCTTGAAAAACGAACAGGCTGAAGACGGGAATATTATGGACTACCCGGTTTTGGGCCACTACGACCCGTCCGTAGAGGCCACGGCCGATAGTGGCGGTGATGAACAAGAATTACTTTGTAAGTTATTTTCATATATCATTCTAACGTTCCTTCCTTTCTTCTAAAGGCGCCAAAATGCACTTTGTTGTATCGAAATGCGATTTCTTCGACCCAAGATTCGAAGATTTGGAAAGGCGCGAAACCTCTTCATTCTGTAGCACTCGCTCGAATCATGGTGCGCGATCTGGTGTCCTGTTCGCTGTTAGTATTATATGATATCTTTTGTCTCATTAATTCTTACTCACCAATTCAATGATCCGTTATTGGCTATTCCCTCTCCTTCCTCTGTTTTCGAAACGTGATGCTTAGTTTCGATCAGCTGTTCCACTCCGAACGATCTTGCAAAATTCACGGGTTAGGCATGCGATCCAAATCAGCTGTGACGTTGCTGTTTTGAATTAGTTGAAATTTAGTCTCGTTTGTTCGAATATAAATATTAGAGATCTCGTAAACAATGATCACAAAGATTATTGACATTAATAATTATTAACCTATATTGTGAATGTTGAAATGTCATCACAAGTTATGTTTAATGATTTGACTGATTTTGGAATAATATGAATTTTCATTATCAACTTTTTTGTCATCTTTCATTACAGGGGAAGAAACAAATTATATTTTACCTGGTGATGAATATGTACCTGCAACAGAACAATTTGGAGAAGATTTTTCAGGGGCTGAATTTCATGAAACTCGTACTTTACTTGCAGATGGGGGGGATAGATTTGGAGTTTCTACTGCCACTTTCGATAATGTTGAAGAACTTATGTGGATGGGAAATCAAGGGGTATTATAAGATTTATTGATAAAAATATAGCTAAGAAATTATATGTATCATTACTTTTATTATTTACTTTATTATTAATGTATGAAATGTTTGAAATAATACTAAAATTATATTACTTTAATAATATTTATTTAATGATATATAATATTTTTATAAAATATTTTTTAAAAATTATTAAATATGAAGAATAATAAAAATAGGTTTTTTTAACAATTAATGAAATTGTTTATGTACTGTGATCAAGAAAAATGTTTTATAGGGTCACGTGACATCTTATTATGGGTCTGGTTTACAAAAATATACTTCATTCCAAGTTCATGCCACGCAAGAGGTTCGGCATATTCATCCATTAGATGAAGGAATTTTAGTTTTGACACAGAGTTTATTAAGATGTCAATTAAGACGTGGCATACCAATATTTTCACATACGTATGTTAATTTTATATATATGTAAATAATATAAAAATAATTTATATAAAAAATTTATGAATATTTTCTACATAAATAAGTAACATTATAGATCATCAAATATGATTGATATGCAATGTATGCTACAAATCTCACCAACAAGATTACTTATGGGGGGACATCAAGAAAAAATAATCGATTTTAATTTGACTAGAGGAAAAGAGACTGGATTAGTGAGTTTATATATATTATATATTAATGAAAAAACATAACGTGCACATGGATTAGTATTATCTTATATTTATAGGTACATGTAGGGGAAAATGGTTGTGCAATTTTAAGGCAGCATAGCAGACTTATTTGTTGTGGTAATCCTGTGGGAAGAATTGATCTCAGGGATCCAAATACATTATCAATAGAACATACTTTTGATACCCATAGTGCATCTCTCAGTGATTTTGATGTTCAAGGAAATTACCTTGTTACTTGTGGCTTTAGTAATAGGTAAGACTTGGAACAATTTAATTTTCTATTAAATATTATTATAATTATTTTAAATTAAAATTTTCAATTAATTTTATTTTTAAATTTAGCCGTCAGGGTCTATCAGTAGATAGATTTTTAATGGCATATGATTTGAGACAAATGAGAGCATTAAGTCCTGTTACAACTTTAGTATATCCACTTCTATTAAAGTTCCTACCCAGCTATTCCAGCCGTTTAGCTGTTGTATCACCATTGGGACAAATGCAACTTCTTGATACTATCTATGCTAATGTACAGCCAGCCATGACATGTTTATATCAGGTATATGTAACATGCAATATGTGAAAAGAAAAAACAATTTCAATTACATAGTGTGTACAAGTTTTCTTGTATTGATAGGTAGCAACTGGTTGTGCAATGATATTATCATTTGATGTATCTTCTACATCTCAATGTCTATGCTTTGGAGATTCAGCAGGTTCTATACATCTTATGTCTACAAATACACCTGAACCCCAATTTAATACATTTTCTCGGTTAGTAAATGTATTAAATTTTAAAAATAAAAAAATAAAATAAAAAAATGTAAAAAATGTTTCAATTTTCATCTAGGCCAACTGAATTTGCTGATCCAGTTGAATCAATTCAATCTATATCATTTAATGATGATGTTACACCATTAAGTACAATACCTATTGTATATACCGGGCACCCATTATTAAGTGATTGGCCAGAGGAATATTTAAAAAAAGTTTATAGGTAAGTAATCTCAATTTATAATTAACCTATAAACATAAAGGATTAAAAAAATAAATAATATTGATTGGTAAAAAATTAATATTAAATAACTTAAAATTTTATTTATATATTTTCACAGGAAAACACCATCAATTGATCCTGAAATATTACGTACGATGAAGATGCAAGGAACTATAGGTTATGCCCCAAATCCTCAGGCATTTCGCAGAAATCAAGTGAGGAAACAATATTCTCCCACTCTTCTACAATATTCTTCTCCAACTCTCCTAAAGCTCTCCTAAAATCCGAACTTCCTGTCCTCCATTCATCGAGTGTCTCCCCGTGATTCCTGTTTAAAATTGTATAACAATTATGTTAGTCTTGATGTTTGACTTTTTTATTGTTAGTTACATCAATGAAGTGATAAAACGCAACGAATTATCGCTATTGAACGTTGTGAAAAATCTCCATCTCTAACTTTAAATTGTTTCTAAGAAATTTTAATTTGTTAGTCTTGTATGAAAAGAACAGTTGTAATTTATTACAATTGTATATTTCAATCTGCTGATATATATATTATTAATTGAATCAGTTATACGGACAATATTAATTGCATTGCATATATAAGGGATATATCCTATTACTGATTTTATTATAGCTTCAATGGTATAGTTTTCGTGTTTAAATTTGATACAATCAATCGGTACAATGTATCATAAGAAAAAGAAATTCGAGCTCAATACGATTGAAGCTTTTAATTTCGTAGAGAAACCAAAATAATATGATGTGATTTAAGACTGATGACATTTCGTGATAACTATTGTAGTCCATGAACAATGTTAAAAAATCGTGATATATTTTCATAAGCTAGTCTACAGTATTCTAATAATTTCTTCTATATGATAATATGTATGAGAGAAAAAGACCTAAATAAGACACTACACGTGTATCGATATAATATTCAAATGTTTTTTTCCTATATCTAGTTGATGTATTTTTTGATTATAATAATACTGTTATATTATAAATAAGAAAGTATTAAAAAAAAAAAAAAACGATCAGAAGTATGATATAATAAATATATTTACTTCATCCTATTATCATTGATAAATATACGATGTTGTAGATTCTTATAAAATAAGAATAACTCTGTCTTGAATCGTTCGAATTTTTAAAAATTATTTTATTTAAATGAATAATTTTGTAAAGCTGAAAGACATGAATCTTTATTTTAAGATCTATATAATAATAATACCTTAATGGCTGTATGGAAATGCAGTAATTGAGGAGCAGTGATTACATTTGCCTCGATTTCTTCATAAAAGCAATAACTTTTTTACTAACTTTTTATCAGGAAAAATATCAACAATGTGCCAATCTACATACATTATAATAAATCTGCTTCAAAAATGATGTACATATATAAAATTACATTGCATAATTCGCGATATAATTTTATGAATTATTTTAAAACACGCTCTCTATAGGTCTTGTGTAATTTTGAGTTTCTATCTTAAAAATGCAGGAATAAAGAAAATATGTCACATGTAATCTCTATATTAGAAACATACTTTTATTATCAAATTTATTATCAAATTGCGATATAAAATTTCGAATCTTAAATTAATTTGAGAGTTTTAATTTTTCACAAATTTAAAAAAAAATTAAAAGTCTCAACTTCAAAAATTTATTAGCACAAAGACGCGTAATAATTATTTAAAAGTATGCATTTAAATTAATTTTCTCGTGATCGTATTGCGGGCATTGCGATTTTCAATTCAACTGAAAATCACGTTTCAAATTTCGAGATCTTGCATCTCAAGAAACAGCGTGAATAAAATGAAAAAAAAAAAAACGCTATTGCCTTAGATCTACTGCCTTAGATTTCGTGTTGAAGCACAATGCGTTTTGTAATCGGTGCATTTCGTTCCCAAATGATTATTTCCGTTTAATGATTTTGTGCTCAATAATCAATAGTTTTAGTATATCTAATGCCTATATAGAACATATTTCTCCAAGAATGTAATCGAAGTTGTAATTGAGTGAAATAAAGGTTGTAAGACATACACGTAAGCCTAACTTATTGGCTCGGTCCCACGGCGTTCAATAGGTATTATTTATTTTTTCATGGTCCAAATCGCGTTCGCATAGTGCATCGTATTGTAATGTTCACCTGGTATATGATTCATTAATAACTGATCCCAAAAATAGAAAAAAAAAAAAAAAGAAAGAAGCAAAAAACGTTCGATTGGTTGAAGAAAAATAAATAATACCTCTTTTGCAGATACCTTACAATTTGGAAAAACGACGGGGAGTAGTCACAAAGCTTTTCGCGGGGGACTCACGATCTAAAACAGATGACGGCACCTTTGTGGCCATACCTAAGCGTTATCGTAAAATCGAGGTGAAATATTCACGTCTCGGTTACGATGAATTCGATTTTGATCAGTATAATCGCACCAGCTTCTGCGGTCTTGAAGCCACGCTTCCCAACAGCTATTGTAACGCTATGTTGCAGGTAAGTACGGTTCAATCAGCACGATGAATCTCCGAGAACCTTATTATTCTTTCAAAGAGATAAGATTTTAACAGAATAGTCATGTTTATCACGTATTTTCCAGTTACTTTATTTTTGTGAACCTGTGAGAATAGCGTTGCTTTCTCATTCGTGCCAAAGAGAATTCTGCCTGTCTTGTGAGCTAGGATTCTTGTTTCACATGTTGGATACATCTCGAGGATTGCCATGTCAAGCTGCTAATTTTCTTCGAGCTTTTAGAACAGTACCTGAAGCGGCAGCTTTAGGACTTATACTCAGTGATCTCCATCCCGAAGCGAAAAGGAAAACAAATTTGGTACGATTAATACAGGTATGCACTATGAATGCAGTATATGCATTTAAAAATGATCTTTATCAATAAACAATTTTTTTTTTTTGAAAAAGAAATAAATTTTATTTAATATGTATTATTATCATTTTGTATAAAATATTAATTAAAACGAATTTGTTTGAAATATTTTGACACTAATAATTATATTTATTTTATTATTGTACTATAATGAACTTTAATAAACTTTTACAATTCCTTCTATATAAAAATTTGGAATTCTATAAATATTGAATTTCAGAGTTGGAATAGATTTATATTGCACCAAATTCATTATGAAGTTTTGGAAACAAGAAAACGACAGAAAGAGGAAGAAGAAGCTGCTCGATTAAAATCAGGACCAAAATGTCCTCCGTTTGTTTATAATGAACAGGATTTTCCTAGCATTTTACAAGACATTGGATCTCGATACAGAAGTCATGCGGAAGAAAGAAAAAAAAGAAGAAAGCAAGAAGGGGATGGTAAATATATGTGGATCACATCGAAAGGTAAACACAATTCATGTGTAACCTTTTTATTGGGCACTTTTTGTGTTTATTTTTCATTTTGTATGTGATTGTTTGTTGCACTTTTAATAATTCTGGCTATATATCCAAAGAATATTAAAAATTTTCATGTTTTTTTCAAATATTTTTTTTTTTTTAATAATTCTTCTTTTTTTTTTTCCTTTAAAATTAATTTTAAAAAATATTTTTGTATCTATTCTTAGGATATAGTAAAATTGCCAATTAATGTTTTTTTTTCTTAATTATCCTATATTGATATTAATGAAGAAAATTTCTTCAATTAGTTCCTTTTTTTTTTATCGCGTTTTTTGTATTTCGTTTAACTTATATTTTCTCTTCTTTTTTTATAGGAAAGAAGACATTGCTTTCTGCGAATGCATGGCCTATTTGTATAAGTTTTACTTGTATTGGCAATGCTTGCATCAAATTTATTAAAATATTTATTTGTATATCTTTCAAAATAAATCATTTTTTTTTCTTCTTTTTTTAATTTATACTTTATTCTTATAACTTATCAAATGAATATTCAACTTGAATATAATTTTAATCTTTTAGAAAAATTTCATAAAATTCATTATTATTTTAAACTTTTAAATTAATATCATATATTAAAAAGATATAGGAAATAATAATACGAGATATAGGAATAATAAACGCTCTTATTGCCGATACAAATAATATTCTCCCGAAATATGTTCCCAAAAAAGAGTATTGAATTTTTTATATATTTTTGTGTTTTTCATAAATTTTTATTATTAAAGTATTTTATTGCAATTATAAAATTATCAACATAAATCGATAAACTTACACGTATATTTATTATAAATAGATAAAAACAACAAAAAATCGATTGAAGAAAATGAGATACGAGACGAAGAGACAGAAGTCAGTCGTTTGTTTGGATCTGAACAAATGCACATACACTGTTGTCTCAAATGTGGGCAAGAAGCTACGAAACATTCCATCATGTTGCTATGCAACTTAGTTTATCCAGAATTAACACATCCTTGTAAGCTAGTTTGTAAACTACATATATATTTCATATAAATGTTATTTATTGTTATACGATTGAAACGAGTGAATTTTTATACTTTATAGCAGAGGAGGTTCCGTTTACAAGTGTTCTTGCCCGCAGTTTAAGACCTGAGAAAATTACACCTGCATGGTGTGATAATTGTCAAAAATTTACACCCACCCTTCAATCTCGACAATTAACTAAACTACCTCAAATATTGGCTCTGAACTGTGGTTTAGATACACAACAGGTATATCAAATATAAAACTATACGTGCATTAAAATTTAATTTAAGTTATATATTGAATTATTCATTTTTATAATTAAAATTCATTTTACAAAATTTTACATATATATAAATTTTTCATAAATATTAATAAATTTGTGATGATCAATTATTCTTAAATATTTTCAACAGATTAAATTCTTTCATGATTGTATTTTATAGATTACAAACATGTGAAGACCAATAATAATTTTTAACATTTCAAATTTATCATTAATCCAGGACAAATCATTTTGGCAACAGCAAATGGATATAGTCGTTCAAAAAGTATTAAATGGAAAAGAAAGTAGTCCATCTTCAAGTCCTATTCCTATTACTGTGAAACCATGTAGATATGGTAACAATTGTACTCGAATTGGTTGTAGGTTCCGACATATTGGTAGAGATCCAGGTATTATAATTTATTTTATATATTTTAATATTTTTATTAGTTTTTTTTATTTTAATAAATAATATTATTTATAGAAACAATAACAACGCCACCAGTTACACCACCTACAACAACTTCAACACCGGTCTCAACAGCCGCAACACCGCCTAGTCATTTGTACTATTCTCATTCATGGATTCCACATAATATAGAAATTTCTTTGGATAGTAATGGTGAATTATTCGTGGAAAAGATCAGTAGTTCGAAAAATGATTCTAACGAAAGTAGTAAATCGACTGATGATGTCATAGTAGAAAATGGACAAGGTGATAGTAAGATACAAGATTCTGAGATTTCTGGAAATAATTCCGAAGACAAAATGACTGAAAATCATGTTATTGCGGAATTAGATGATGATGATATGGAGAAAGAGAATAAAATCGATGATAATCTAAATAAAATAAGCAAAATTCAATACAGTCTTAATGCTGTTGTTTGTTACATCGATGACAAGAGTAACGAAGATAGAAGAAACATTGTTGCATTATTGCGAGTTGGACCAAATTATCATGAACGATCAGTAGGCAGTGCAGTATCGCAATGGTACATTTTTAATGATTTTTGGTATGTAAATGCCATAATTTATTTTTTTTATATGTTAAAAAATAAGATAATTAACAAAGAATTATATAAATAATTATAATTTTATTATTGTGAATTATATATGAAAAGATTTTAAAATTTATCCAATTATATATTTAATATTATATATTTAAATTTTATTTTCTATTTGTTTTAAATCTGTTTTTGGAAATTTTTTTTGTTTTTAGTATATCTGCAGTGACACCGCAAGAAGCGGTTTGGTTTAATCTTGATTGGAAAGTTCCATGTGTTCTTCATTATACGGCTGTGCCAGCTCCCGAACCAGTACCGTTTGTCAGTCCTCTTACCTATGATGTATTTGGTGAAGATAAGTGCATTGCTCGCAGTGGAGGAACAAGGGGTATTACATTCACTCCATTGAGTTCCGACGAAATGCCTAAAAAAGGTTTTTAATTAAAAATAGAAAAAAATTATTCAAAAACTTAAAAGAATTTTAAAAATAAATAAAATTATTTTTATAGGAGAATTAGTTGGAATTGATGCAGAATTTGTAACTTTAAATCAGGAGGAAGCTGAGCTTCGAAGCGATGGAAAAATGTCTACTATTAAACCAAGTCATATGTCTGTTGCACGTATAACTTGTATACGTGGGTATGTAAAATTTTTAATTTCTTTTATCGTTATTTGTTTCATAATTAATATCTTTAATTTGTTTGGTAGTCAAGGTCCATTAGAGGGAACTCCCTTCATAGATGACTATATAAGTACTCAGGAACAGGTAGTAGATTATCTGACAAAATTCAGTGGAATTCAGCCTGGTGACTTGGATGCGAACTTCAGTAGCAAACATTTAACTACTCTGAAGTCAACATACCAAAAATTACGATTTCTCGTTGATAATGGAATTATGTTTGTTGGACATGGCTTGAAGAATGATTTTAGGTAATTATTTAATTTTTAATATTAATACATATTCATTTCACTTACGTTCTTTGATATTTATAGGGTAATAAATTTAGTCGTACCACCTGAGCAAATTGTAGATACAGTATTGTTATTTCATTTACCTCATCATCGTATGGTGTCATTGCGTTTTCTTACATGGCATTTTTTGGGGAAAAAAATTCAATCAGAAACACATGATTCTACTGAAGATGCTAGAGCTGCTCTTGAATTATATCGCAAGTACAAAGAATTGGAGAGTTCTGGAAAACTCTCTGAATCGTTAAAAGAGCTTTACAAAGTTGGCAATCAATTACAATGGAAAGTAAGTAAAAAAAAAATTATTTTAAATACTAAAAAATAGTTTGCGTATAATTATTTTAAATTAATGTTTTGAATTAATTTGTTTGTCTTCAGGTTCCGGATAGCTGATATGAGGATGATCCTCAGGAGGAAGTGCATGATTTAATAACGTCATGTAACGACAATGAAGTTTAGACGATGGTTTTGAAGTATAGTCGTAAATTAATTAAAACTAAACTTCAAAAGATATCGTTTATACTTACAAAAAAATCATACATTTCTCCTGTTTGAAAAAGAGTTCAATCATTCGTACATAAAAATTAGGGAAATTCCAAGAGTAAATGTGATGATGATGTCGCGAGTGTTAATGATTAAGGGTACAACTAGAATACATTGCCATTCGTATTTAGTATTTTTTAACCTCACGACATCGGTACGTGAGATCGTTGGATCACGTAAACGTAACTCAATTATTGTCCCTGGATTATAAATCTTTATTTTGTCTTTATCAAGGATTGAGATCGTTACAAATTATCAAACAAAAGCTTCGAAGGAAACAAAATTTCTTGTTGATTATAATTTTTTAGAAGGAATCAAAACTGATACGAATGTGGTGGCAGTCTATATACATATTGTTGTATATACATATTGTTCGATAGCACATTAGCACATTTTGGAGAGTAGTATCAACTTCACATTGATATGATTTATTGAATATATTTATTTTAATTGTTCAATGTATTCAAAATGGAAGATAATAGACACACGTAAGCCAATCTCCTCTATAAAATACATTAACCCTTCAATGATACAATAAAGTAATCATCATTGAATGAAAAAATTTGAAAAGTTGAATAATATAAAAACTATTTGCAACAATATTTAAATTTTTAAGACTGAACAATTAAACAAAATGCGAAGTCACCAATATCATTAGAAAATTTTCCTTTTGTATTTTAAATTATAACTATTATTAATATATATGACTATACATATTATTGACAAATTACGTGCAAAATTATTATAAATTTAATTGTAGTACAATATATGAACGAAGAATTCTATATACGTATATTATTTATCGCTGAAGGGTTAACAATACGTGTATATAATTAATAATTAGTATTTTTAGCAATAATTCTAGAGGAGATATATCTGTACAAAAGTGAAAACGATTTATGATTTTCTTTTTTATACATATCTTTTTTAAAATATCAACTTTTGTAACGTTTTGTCCAACGACAGCTCACTAGAAAAAAAAAAAGGAAAAGCAAAAGAAAAAAAATGGAAATACATTTTTATAAGATTTACTTCGTCCCTCGTGATGAATTTCATTTCGTCTCGCGAAACTATGCAAACCATTTTCACTCGATTGTAAAACAAATCATTGAAAGAACCAGAAATTTTTCTAAAGATCCTTTTCTACTTCGAGGCTCTTGAAATGAAAAAAAAAAAAAAAGAAAGAAAAAAAATATTAAATGAAATATGGTAGTATATTTTACAAAATGATTGTACTCATAGATTATTTTTGTATGCATTTTATCAATGACAATGGAAAGCAAAAGAAAAAGAGAGAATAAGGGAGAGCGAGAATGAAAGAGTGGGAGAGAGTGGAAAAATATCAAAAATCTATCGAATAAAACAAGATTATCAAAACATATATTTTTTTATATCCGGAACGATTTTCTTATCATTTGTGCACGACGTAACTTAATAAATTAATTTCAATCCGACGAAAAAAAATAAAAAATAATAAAACAATCAAAACAGCTGTCGTATAGAAAGAATAATGAAAATAAGAATAATGTTAATGGTAATCATGCATTTGTTTTATGTCTATTACTGTTACGTCATTGTGATTTTTCTAATAAACGATTGTATGAAAAATTAATTCTTTTTGCTCATTTTCTTTTTTCATTTTTTAAAAATAATAATTTTTATTTCAATTTTTACAGTATAAAATATTTGTTATAAATTTTAATAAGTGAAATAAAATAGCGCAATATTATAAATATATATCACAAAATCAATGATTGATAAGAATTAATCTGAAAAGAAAAATGTAAGTTTCTTGATAACAAAAAATTGAAATTATAACGAAATACTTATATTCTATGGATGATTGATCATTAATACTTGTTCTGTAATATTGTTTCTAGGTGATCGCAAGCATATCACTTTGTAATACCAACTATTACCGCTAGATGGTTCCAAGTGTCACTATTCTCGTTAGCATTATCAATACAAGCAAGTATAATAGCCGGAGATTTAAAGAAAGATTCAATGAAAGATTCAAAGATTCAAAGATTCAAAGATTCAAAGATTCAAAGATTCAAAGATTCAAAGATTCAAAGATTTTCTTAATAAATAATAATAAAATGAACGAAGGAAGATTTTTCAGTTATTTTAAAAATAAAATATATCATTTTAATATTAATAATATTATATATATTTTTTTTCTTTTAATATTACAACTTAAGTTTCTGTATGTACAAGTCAGTTCCTACCTATTCTTCTTATCATCAGTTCCTGTCTTTCCAGGAATTTGTTTGTTTTTGTTTGTTCTCTACACAATTATTAATTTGCGTTAGCTAGTTACTTTCTGAATAATTTTTAGTAATACAATTAATAATTTACAAGATTGTACACACATACAGCCGAGGTAAACCCCGGTTTCATGTTACGGCGCTCTATCCTACATGACATATACATATAATAATGTAAAAATTTTAATAAATAATAAAACTTCCTTTCTCGAACACATTTAAAAACAGAAGGAAAGATATATAAATCAATTGCCGATTTCGGCGACGAATGAGATCTCTATTAATGTGCATTAATCAAATCATTTGAGCCAATTAAATTCGTCAGATTCGTCCTTAATGGAAAACAGAATTAATCCTGCATTGATATATTATTCTTTTGGACAATAAAATGACTGAAATTTCAAATTTAGAGTAATTTTCATAGGTTTTTTTTTTTTTATATTATACAAGATTCTGAAAAAATTCATTGATATTTTAAAAATTATATATTAAAAATTATTTTACATATTCTAATATTGTGATAAAAGATTTCAAAAATTCATAAAATTTTATTCTATAGATTTCATTATGAAAACTTGAATATATTTATATATATATATAAATTAAACTCTTTTCTTGATATTTCAAATTATTGCAATTATATATCCAATACAAGAAAACCGGATATTCTTTATATTTTTCAGAATTCTTTTTTTCTTTAAAAAAAGAAAGAAGTAAAATAAATTCGGATTAAAAAAAATTTTTTAAATATTTTACATATATAAATAATAAGGATATTTCTGCAGATTATTTCTTCAACCGCTAAATCATCATGGCAATTCGATCGTATTCATTCGTTACCATCGACGTAAGCCTAGCTTAAGTAATTACAGGTAATTAAAAAAAAAAAAAAATAATTATTAAAAAGAAAAAAAAAACGTCTCCTGACTAGAAACTTGCATGATCGAGCTGCAGGAGCTGGAAGGAGTATTCAGTGGCAGTAAAAAATAATCGCAGAATGGCTCCAGAACCAATTTTACATCTTTTCGATCATTTGATGTAAATAAAAAAAAAAAAAACTCGAACACCTTTCTTATTCCCGTCTGGAGATAAAGGCACTCGCGATTTTGTTAATTAGTTACAGTTAGTCGTATTGCTCGTCATGAGACTTTATTTTAGCTAAGATGTATCATGATCCAACCAGTGCATAGATTCGCTCCTTCGTAAGATTCGATAAGGAGGATTAAAGGCACTTCCTGGCTCGTTCATTTAGATAATTCGAAATTCCATTGATTGACTTTTGGCTAATTTTTTCAGTGATCGTCTCCATGCTGGAAATGACCATTCCTGTTCAGTGGTTGCCTTTCTGGAGCGTCGGACGGTCTATTTCTCTTGAAGAAGCCACACTGTTAAAGAAATAAAAGGTATTTAATTTCTCTTTTCCTATTATATCCTATTTTATTTATTAAAAAAAATAACCATAAGAATAATTTACAAAATAATTCCAAAATCTTAAAAAATCTATCTAAAACGAATCAAATTTCGATAGATAAATATCTTAATAATTTCACCGAATACACGATCTTATTTAATTTGCATAAACAAACCTTGTGCAGCAGGAAAATAAGCAGTAGTAGAATGATGGTTCCAGCGCAGGCGGAGAGTACCACGACCCAGAGCGGTATAACATCCGGTGCAGATGGCGTTATACTTGGCTCGACATTCGTTTTAATTTCGTGGCTCTTGATCACCTGTTCGGCAGGTGTACCTATGAAGGGCTGCTTGGTGACTCGGGCTATCAATTTAGTCGAGACCCTGACTTTTTCTTGAAGAGCTACCTTCTTCAGTGTTCTCGCGTCTACTCTGTACCTAGCTCCAATCCAGACCTCTTGGTCTTTTTTCAAGGGGCCCAAAACACATCTGAGCATGACACACTTGGCGGAATCACATGGACTAACCGGCCCTTGCGTCCTAGGATCGCTTTCAAAATCTACTTTGTCGTCAAATTCGGTTTCAATCGGCTCGTCCTCCAAGTCTCTGGGCACCCTATGAAGCTTTTCGAATTTCTTAAACTCGTATATCCTAAGCATATCGCTCTCTTGCTTCGATGCGGAGCCTTCATTGAAATTAGGATTCTCATTGTGCGCAGTTTCCTCGACAGCCTCGCGATTTTCTCTTGCGTAAACTCTACTGGTCACTCTTCTATCCTCTGTCCTTCTTTCTTCGTGAGTGCTGGAATAGCTGGACTCATAATCCTTTTCGATTTCACCGGCTCGGCCAGACTCCTCGTTCCAGGATTTACTGTAACTCTTCGTTTCGTACTTATTGCTAACGCCACCACCTCCCAAGTACCCACTGTGCGGACTCAACGTGTACGTTCTTTCCTCGGTGTAGGTAAACGAACCCTGAAGAGGAAACCTACGGCCATCTTTGAGCACGATGAACCCTTTGCCAGTCGAATCGACCATGAGCTCACCTTCTATCCTCAAGAATCTGCTGTCTCTGGACTCGATACCCTCAGCAACGTAGCTCTGTCTACCGTAACTGTCTTGCAAAGGGAACATAGACCCGTCCTGGAATTCTATATACTCTCTCCTGTCGGCGGAATTCCTAAATCTTCCCATGAATTGAACATAATGCTTGCCTTGCCTGTTGTATAATTCATAAACAGCCGATTTCGACAAAGATCCGAACAATCGTTCTAATTCCTGAGTAGAGCTAACGTTGCGCAACTGGAATCCGAATTCCCCTCCTCGAACAGTCTCCTCTCGATCACCAGTGATGAAACCAGCCTGTATCCCCCGATGTTCACCGCCAGAGCTGCCATAACGTCTCTCCTGCTCGAGCCTGTATTCTTCCTCTTCCATCCTCCTCCTTTCCTCTTCTTGTCGCTGACGTATCTCTTCCTCCTCTACCCTTCTTCGTTCCTCCTCTTGCCTCCTCGTCTCTTCCTCCTGCGCTCTCCTCCTCTCTTCCTCCTGCCTTCTCTGATATTCCAAACGTTCTTGCTCCTCTCGTTGACGCTGCACGGCCAAAAGTTGTTCCTTCTTTCTATGGTGCTCCAGTCGAGCCTCTTCTTCCTGTCGACGCTGGGCCTCTTGCTGCCTCAGATATTCCTGATATCTTTCGTCGCTCTCGTTCACCTCGGAGTTGAATCTGTTCGAGGAAGATACGCGGCCTCCAGAGACACTGGTCTCGCCCCAACGATTCTCCAACGTCTGAGAGTGATTCGTTCTGGTTTCATAGCTTTCGTCGAGGCCTGGAACTCTTGTACCAAACGGGCTACCATCACTGGGCCGGAAACCACCGCCCAAACTGGTCTCCCCGTAACTACCAGACTCAGTGTCAAAAATCACGCCTCTATTGGCAGCGGATAAGTCGCCGGTATTTATAGAACTGGCCCCCGAATTGTTCTGCGTATAAGTCGTGATTAGAACGTTTGGTTTGTTGCCAGTGTCAGATAATTGGAACCTTCTTGTCTCGCTTGTGATAACTTGAGAGGAGGAGGAAGAGGAGGAGGATGAGGAGGAGGAGGAAGTGGAGGAGTGACGAGATTTTTGGATGTTCGAACTGTCGCCACTGTTGATGTCGGACTCTTCTTTCTGGGTCATCTTGCTTCTGTCAGCGTCGAATCCTCGTTGCACGTTGATCGTCCTGCCTGATTGAGACTCGTCCAGGATCACTCCCGATGGGTCTGAGTGATGCGAGTACATTCTCCTCCGTTGATCCAACTGGAACATACACACATTTAGAGGCAGCCAAGTTAAGTTAAGAAGTATATCTTCCGTTTTCCAGTAATTGCAATACAATTTTTTAAAAATCATACCTTTAAACTAAGATAATTCGCATTGGCAGGTTCACAGGCGATGGGTCCAGACGTTTCCGGCTGCTCTAACAAATACAACAACTCGTTTCCAGCCAACGTTTGAGCTGGCCAAACGAGGAATGCCTCGGCCTCGATGACGTCCGACGGGCCCTGGTTCCGAATAGTGTAATTGTGCGTCATGGCTGGGCCAAATTCACCTTCGGTGGTCGCATTCGTCTCGCTGGTATAATTATCCGGATTGTAGTAAAGATCCTTGGGCTTGCTCTCACCGTCCACGCGCAGATCGGTCTCGATCCAAATCGGCAGCCTCAAAGTGTAGCTGTTGTCCCCGGTCGTGAACGGATTCTCAGGGTTGGTCGTGTTCACGTCCATTTCGAATTCGTAGATTGGCTTCATGCCGTGGGAGGTGACGGGTTGCAGCAACACTTTGAATTTGACCAGTCCATTTTTCTGCAACGGGTTGCCAATATCGCAGCGAAGAGTGTTGTTGTTGGATTGTTTGGGCGCCGAGCATTGGACGGGCACCCCCATCGTCTCGATCTTTTCCACCTTGATGTAATCGATACCTGCGGGCAGTTTTAGATTGTACGTCGACTCGAAGGCGTCTTCGCCCATGTTCTGCACCAACACGTCCAGTTGCAGTCGTTTGCCCGATCCCAACAGGTACTTTTGCACGTTTGACGTCACGTTCATTTGTAGATCCGGGATGCACACGTTGTCCGGGCCGCAGTTCTTTCTGATCGAGAGAGAGTCCTTTCTGGACGTTGTCGAGCCGAGGATTGGACGCAACGGGAGTTTAGGATCCCTTGGTCGAGTGTCCTCGTAGCGTTCCTCGTCGAGGCTCATTCGCATCTCGGCGTCCAGGGAAGTGAGCTTGTCACGGATGTTAGGCGTCACGTAGACCTGCGAATGATGAAAATGATGCTCGTCAGTCAGTCTTTAGTCTTTGTCTTAAAGATGAAAACTTATTCTCCATACCTGAACAGTGCGACAAAACTGTCGATCCCTGTCGACCATGATGGTACGATTCATCGTATTCCTTCCCTCCAACTCCAAGAAGAACAACCTGGGGCTTTTCGTCTTCTTCACGTCTAAAACGTATTGTATATTGAAGTTATGCCTTGGAAAAACACCGTCCCCGTTGTACTTGAAACAAGCCCTCAACAGAAGGCAGGTGACCCTGTTCCCATCCGACAGAGTGCAATTCCTATCGTCCAACGAGATTAATTTCGACTCCAGATCGAACGACACGTACGAATCCATCTTGATCACGGGCCTCGATCTGAAGAACACTGCCGTGCTCGACTCGTACGCGCCCACCACCATGTCCGGGTAATGATTTCCATCTAGGTCAAGGCCACCAGCCACGGAGAACCCGAAAGTGTCGATGGGAACGTCCAGATTCTCCGCGTGTATCACCTGAGAATATTTTTCCAGAACACCGGTTGACGAGCCGTGGTAGATGTACACTGCACCGTGACCGCGTACACCACCGTAAGGGGCACCCACCACGAAGTCGCCGTAACCGTCACGGTCGATGTCCCCGAGAGAGGCCAGCGACAAGCCGAATCGACCACGATTGCTCTCCCCGTCCCTGGATAAATGATAAGCAATTATCGCGTTGTAAGTTCAACGATCCGTGTGTGTGTGTGTGTGTGTGTGTGTGTGTGTGTGTGTGTGTGTGTGTGTGTGTGTGTTGAGTTCTGACGAAAGATCTTTAAGATCTTTAGGATATGCTTTTTCTTTTATGAAACTTTAAAAAATGAAATCTTGTTTTTTTTTTTTTTCTTTTCTTTTTGTAATATTTGTAGTATTATCTTGTATTACGTGTAGGAGAAAATTATACATACGTACCTGGAATCGACTTTGCGGAATTTTTCAGGCCCAACGCCTTGATAGATCACGTACACCCTGCCGGTCTCGATAGTCATTTCCGGATTATCCGGCACCGTGTACATAGGCGCACCAACAATGAGATCGTCTAAACCATCGCCGTCGATATCCCCGGATGCAACGGCGTAACCGAAATAAGCGCCCATTTGCTCTCCGGTGATGTTACGAGGATTCGTCATGTTCGAGGTAAAAAGTATAACCTGTGTATTGTATACGTCGAATTATTCCCCTGTATTATCTCGAAATCGGGATCACGAGATTCCTTTGAACGTATTAATATTGATTTTGCATTAATTTCTTGCAAATTACGTTTGAAAATCGATAAAATGAATTCGTCAATCTCTCTCTCTCTCTCTCTCTCTCTCTCTCTCTCTCTCTCTCTCTCTTTCTCTTTCTTTTCCTTTGTCAGAAAACGGACTCTTCCAGGAAATCTTCACGATCTTTTCGTAACTCAAACGAGATTGGATTTGATTCAAAATTAGACCCGAACGTGTTCCAGATGAATTCCAATTAAATTGTTATTGTTATTAAATTTCGATGGAAATTTGTTCGATATCTTTTTTTTTTAGGAATTCAGATGATCTAATTTTGCAATTTTTCGCAATATAATATTTTTCATAATATATTATACTAAATTTCATATATTTCAGAAATATAATATAGCTATAGTTAAATAATTTGGAAAACCCATTCTCTCTCTCTCTCTCTCTCTCTCTCTCTTCCTTTGTCAGAAAACGGACTCTTCCAGGAAATCTTCACTATCTTTTCGTAACTCAAACGAGATTGAATTTGATTCAAAATTAGACTCGAACGTGTTCCAGATGAATTCCAATTAAATTGTTATTGTTATTAAATTTCGATGGAAATTTGTTCGATATCTTTTTTTTCTAGGAATTTAGATCTAATTTTACAATTTTTCGCAATATAATTTTTCGTAATAAATAATAATATATTATAATAAATTTCATAATATTTCAAAAATGTAATATAGCTATAGTTAAATAATTTGAAAAACCCATTCTCTCTCTCTCTCTCTCTCTCTCTCTCTCTCTCTCTCTCNAAATCTTCAATATCTTTTCGTAACTCAAACGAGATTGGATTTGATTCAAAATTAGACCCGAACGTGTTCCAGATGAATTCCAATTAAATTGTTATTGTTATTAAATTTCGATGGAAATTTGTTCGATATCTTTTTTTTCTAGGAATTCAGACGATCTAATTTTGCAATTTTTCGCAATATAATATTTTTCATAATATATTATACTAAATTTCGTAATATTTCAGAAATATAATATAGCTATAGTTAAATAATTTGAAAAGCCCATTCTCTCTCTCTCTCTCTCTCTCTCCGCGAGTTACTTTCTCCTCCACGCAAGAAATGGGGGCTCTCTCTCCGCGAGTTACTTTCTCCTCCACGCAAGAAATGGGGGAAATTAATTTTCTTATTTCCTTCAACAATTGCCCCGTTAATATTTCATGAACATACTTTGCCGAGGAGATCGGAGCCACGAGGTACACCGACGGCTGTTCCGCTGTCACCGTTCCCAATAAAATCCCCGCTCGTGACAGAGTAACCCATGTAGCTATCGTCCTCGGTTGCCGGCCCTTCCTTCGTGTACATTATTTTCGCGCGGCCGTTCAACGGCTGTGAAAACGCCTGGCCTGTAAAGCAAGCGGCAATCGATAGATCCAATCCACGAAGTTACACTCCTATCTCAGACACGTACTTTCCCAAACACGTTCAACTACGATCATGAAATGAACGACAACGAAACTCTAAATAATCGGTCGGGATGGAAATATAACACGCGTGAGAGAAACGTTTGAGTTGTGGAACCACGATCGATCGTTCGATATAAAAAAAAAAAAAAATCCAAATTCGATTAGAATTTTATTAATATTCCATATATTTTGTATCTCGTTTGTATCATTGAGATTTAAAATTTTTTTAATTTCGTAAAAATCGTAGTCGAAGAGAGTGTATTGGCGATAACATGCTTGCGAAGTATCGTGTCTTAGATCTAGCCTTTTAAGCGCAATTGTTTAATCAAGAATTTTCGATTTTATTATTTCGATCATTCTCTACTGCTGTGCAATTGCAACACTAAGTTTAAACGATAATAACTTCTTAAAACTGATTAGAAGGGTATTGTATTATCGCTATACTATAGGCTTGCTTCGGTATTATTGTTTCTCTTGGTGGCAAGCTGCAAAAGAAGCGGGCCTGCACCTGTTAAACATTGCCACCCTCGACTCACCTGGCGGTAATTAATAAGTAATAATAACACACGGTGCATTAATCATCAATCGGATATTAATCACTTAGAGGGAGGAGCGTCAGAGGCGTCACAAGGCCTCAAAACTGTCAAGCATACAAGATTATACTTTACGCTAATTGCAAATTAATGCGTGGAATGAAGAATTTTTCCTTCTTTTCTTTCTTTCTTTTTTTTTTTTTTTTTCTTTTTTTTTCGGGTTTTGCATTTATATATATAGCATTCTTGAGCGTGACAGTTCAACACGAGTTCCTTCAAATTATTAATCACAGGCGTCGGGTTAATCGCGATGAATCCGCACAAGTGGAAGCCAGATGAACATGTAATTATTGGAAATGAATTATTTGGGGGGGCCAAGCAATCGAGAAAGGGAGAAAGTTTGTTGATGATGATGATGTTATATTCTCTTCGTCGAATTAATTTCGAATCTCGTCATTAATATATATGGATCGATATTTATTGAGACAGGATATGAAGCGTTTAGGATATCGTAAATAATAAACATTTTTGATTTTTTCTTTTTTTTTTTTTTTCTTTTAGTAAAGAAATTTTTTAAAGATGTAAAAGACTTGTAATCTAACATTTTTTTATCGACTTAAATATTACTCTATTGAATACTATAATTATTTTGATCTTATTAAATAAGAAAAAAAAATTATTTAAACAATATCATATATCAATAATATTATCAACGATTAAACGAAATACTCCCTTAAACGCTTCACAAGGTCGAGTTTCAAGGGAATCAAATGCAAAGATCGTGAAGCAGCGCATGTTAATGGGCGCTGTCGTTAACAAAATGGCGGCGGATTAGAGGTGTTTAAAAAAAAAAAAAACAGGGCTAGTTTTAAACGACGACACGTTTTACATTTTTGATTAGGGGCTCGTTCAATTACGCGATACCTGATGCATCTGCTTCGGGGGTGACGAACATCGTCGCTTGGAACCCCAATCTCAGACTGGTGTCGATCGAGTATATCTGACCTGTAATCGTTCAACGAAAGCCTCTAAATCACTTTAAAGATCCGCAGAGCGTGTGTGGTCGCGGTATTTGTGTCGCTGTTCCGTCGCCCAGGCGTTATGGAAGCTCGATTTCTTATCATTCCATTTGCGGCCCAATGGCTTTTCAATCGTCCAATTAGTGGGGGTGAAACGGGGGATTTAATTCGGTTGTCATTTTGCTGAGAATTTTTAAGAAGCCCATTCGGTTTAGGAAAATCCAAGCAATTTTTTTTTAAATTTTCAATCTTTAGAATTTCCAAATCCTGAAATCCTCAGTTTTTAATTCTGCTACGTTGTTCTCAATATTTTTTTTTTTTTTTTATTTTTCTTAAAACAAAAATTCGAAGATCATAAAAGAGTTGACAATAATTTAAAAATTCTTTAGGAATAATTAGAACAAAATGATTGAGTTACTGTAATAAAATATTTAAAGTTTAGAAAAAATTTAAATTTTAAATCGTACAAGAAAATGTCTACCTTTCTAAAAATTTATTTATTGTTCCACGAATATGTAATAAATATATTGAAATTACTCGTGAAAGAAACTTCGATTTCAAATTAGGTATTCGAAGAGGGAAACAACAGGTGCCACTTTTTCAGATTAAATTCTTTTCCCCGAGGTTTCCCAGTTTCTTCGATCAAACGGAAATAAAATAGATACGCGTATTTGTTTTATCAAGTTGTACAAGGTATCGTGTTTCAAGGTGGTAACGATTGTGAAATTGTCGACCTGAATCGAACTATGGAAACGATGTATCAAGAGAGAATCTTACCTTGCCAGTACCAACTTCCTGGCGCCCCGATGAACAGCCTCTCACTATTCTGAAACGAATGGAAAGGCACGACATTAGAGAAATTAATCGACGTCAAATAACTAACGACTGAAACCACTTTACGATGTACTTATATTATCGGTTAACTTTATATTCCAGTTTTCTTTTTTTTTTTCAATCTTTAATGGAATTCTTCAAATTATTTTTATCCACGATAAAGTTTCCTCTTATTCCATATACATATTCAATATTTTTCTATTTTTTTTTTTTTTTTTACATAAACTTTCATTCCATTTGTTTAAATTTATTCGAAAAATACATCTGTCTATTAATATCCAGTAATTTTTAATTATTCGTATTAATTAATTATTTAACAATGCTTTAATATTATAATAATGCAACGTACTTGGACTTAACCTAATCAATATATATAAATATTATTACAATAAGTTTTGTAATTGCTTTGCATGAAAAGAGAGAGGACATACAACTTATTGTATCCGTCCCCCGTGGCTTTCGCATAAATTTCAAAGACGAAGCACATGTTGAACGTGCGGCATGGAAATAATAAAACAACGGAGCGCAACAATCGCGATTTTTTCTAGCCGCAAGGCGTTAATGGAATCAGGAAACGAACGCACCCACGAAAGTTCAACTTTTCTTTCTTCGATCGAGGAGATAATGGTTTAGATAAAGGACGTGCGCACGAGCCCGAGACGTGATAAATCAGCTGCTCGTACGTATGCTAGCTACGGTGTATCTACGCGCCACGTCACGCATGCTAAATCAGTTTCGCGGATCGTGGCCTTCGCGATCCACGAACGCGACCATCTCAACGCCCTTTCGCGAAAAAATCGATGATCGATCGCTGTGCAGTCGCGGATAACTTGCACCAAGATTATTAAGATTCCTCCGCAATGGTTAGAAGAACGAGTGGAACGCGATTTTGGCGTTTAGGTTAGGTTAGAAGTTCCGTAAAATTCATCTCGTGTAGCTGGAATATAGATTTAAATGATTTTGTTTTTTGTAGAGATTCGATGATTGGACGATGTTAAAAAATATTGGAGAATGTAGTTAGAGAATAATATCTTTTCTAAACAAAATATTTTTATATTTAATTTATAACGAAGACAAGAAAAGATTTAAATATTATGATTAATGAATGCAGATTTCTCGTCTTTATTTCCCGAAAGAGGAAGAGTTTTTAAAATGATTTAGAAACACTTTTAATTTCCTTGATGAAAAGTGCGAAACACTCGGTATAAAAGTTAGGTTAGATATGAATCAATTAAACGAAATACGGCATATCCTTGACACCTTTTCAACCACCAATTTTATTCACATCCATTCATCAAGACGTTTCTACATATAGATCACGAATAAATAAGATGCAATAAAGATACAGTTAAAATCAGCATCTCCCTATCTCAGCCATCACTCAACGTCCAAACGCGAGGTTCACCAATCTAAATGTAGCATCTCTTCGTAAACGCGATTGCGCGTTACGCAATCCTGCGTTTGTGCACGAACCCGTTTGTGGCGTGTCGCTAAGAAAAGACGAATATAGTCGAGGGACGAGACGGTGTTCGATCGAAAGCCAATAAATTCGAGAGCTTGTAACGCGGATCGAATGTCGCAACATTTCGGTGGTCGGTGATAAAACAACAGCTCTCCAGCTTCGTTCACACACGATCCTCCTCCCCTCTCACGGCCGTGCACTTGTTAATCGGCGCATGAGTTACTCGAGTGCCACTCGAAATCATCGACATACCTTCGAACCTGCCTATCGGTCGTTCCCATGTGACTCGACACTTTCACGCGGCTCGTCTGACGCGTGCAGCGTTATACTACTTGCCTACGATCGAGCGAGTTGTTGAGGCGCGAAAAAAAATGGCACTCGCGAAAAGTTTGAAAGATTTATGGATTTATGGAAAATTATAGAATCTTATAAAATGAACGAATGATAAAAAAAGAGGAAAAGATATATAATATATATATATAGAGAGAAAATATTCAGAGCAATTGTGGATATTTTATATTTTCGTTTAAAATTATATCTTTCTAAATTTCTTAATTTATTTGCTCAAAAAACAAATTTTTATAATTTTTAAATTTGTTATACGCGTTTTGCTCTCTAAAAAAGCGAATTCTGAGCGCTCCAATTAATTCCATTTATCGTGGTAGCATCGCAAGCGCGATTAGAAATTAATATTTCATTGCGTAGCGTTGGATACAGGTTTCGTTAGCAGCATATTTGCCGAGGTTGGAAGCCCACATACCCGACTTCCTGCCGTTGCGTTTACACTATGCTGTAACGGTAAGCCCTCCTACAATCTTATCTAACGACGATGCAACAGTAGTAAAGACTATGTCCTGAATACATATTCAGAATGAATGATTGCTATGAATGCAAATGTACGTGATTTATAATGAATTATGTTGATTCGCGAATTAAAGTTGAAGTAAAATAGATTACTCGATAATAGTATGAAAATTACATGATATATATATATATATATATATAAATATCATATATATTTAATGACACCTCTGTAAAATAAATTCAAACGCTAAACAACGCTAAAATATATGTGATGATACGAAACAGGTATAAAATGGCTATAAATGACAACGGATTAAAAAATAAAATATTATTTACACCGATTGTAAATAACTATCTGACGGATATAAATGAAACGCCATAAATGCAACGACTATAAAACGATTGCAAAAATTATTATAATAGTTAAAGAGGATAAAGTGGATATCGAGTTACTATAATTATCGAAGGTCGCATATGAAATGACTATAATTACGAGGAAACCACGAACGATCTCCAGATGTGTATCCACGAGTGTAACGTAACCGCAGCCTGATATAATTATGCAACTTTAAAACTACACGAAACTATACGGTTCTTAACTTTTTCTTACTGTATTCCAACAATTCAAATTAAATAATTTGTCTCTGTACATATTCCTTTTTTATTACATTGTTAACTTGTTGTTATATACATATTATATATTGTGTAATATTATATATTATTGTTTATTAAATTATTAACATTTTTTTTCTTCTTTCTTTCTTATCGATAAATTCCAAGAATCAATATTTTTCCTCACTATAGCATGCATAAAATCCACGTTTTAACAAGCTCCCATTGATGCCATTCCCTCTAATTGACCTTTGGCAAGAAGATCGAAATCAAGGTTTCGCTTAGAGATCAAAGTGTTAATCGCGGGACAATGTCGAGGATGCACCTACGCTCCGACGGTCAGGTCTACGCCCACGCGTGCTTAGAAACGTGAATAGAACGTTTCCTTTGCGCGAGAAGACGCAAGAATTCTAGGTATTGAACGATGGTCGAGAAATACCTATGAGAGGAGGAGATTAGGTAAAGGCGAACAAGAGGAAGGAAGTCGGGGTTCAAGCGATTGTTTGTTAAGTTGAATATTAAATAACATCTCAAGAATATTTTTAATTATTTATTTTATTATTCGTGAAATAATTATACGATATATCGATTATAAATTATACCTTTCTCCATTATTTCTAAGCGTTAAAACGAATTAACGAACGAATATCGAAGCAAATTTCTTACGATAATATTGAAAATTTTGCAAAAACTTGCGATCAGAGATTTCTACGATCGTCGAAAATTCACAAGATGGCGATGACTAAAACTTTCGAAAACGAGGACACAAAAGGATAGGTCAACCGGCACGGAGCTGAAACTTGAAAATGTGACGGCACCGCTCGCGGATTCTCCGGTTCCGTTCCACGGCGAAAGGGCCGTGTCTAGTTTCGTTTTACTCTGCTTATCATGAGAAATGGCGGCCGTTTGTAAAACAATGCAGCCGCTAAGGGAGGACGAGCAGCGGCGCGTAGGTGGCCTCCTCGCAATGCTGGCCGACGGCTGAACACGGAACACGGTGACAGAACGAAATGTCCGTGCCTTAAATGGCCACCTGAGGCTCCCCTGTCGTTTCTATTGCAGCTCGCCGCTCCCGTGTCGCCCGTCTGCTCTTTTTCCCTCTCTCTCTCTTTCTCTTTCTCTCTCTCCCTCCCGCCACTCTTTCTCCTTCCTTCCGCCTTCCTTCCTTCCTTACGCGCGACGACCACGTGACGCCCGTTTCCAAAGCGTGAACCGATTGGTTGAAAATTTTTTTCTTCCCGGATCGAAAAACGATCGATTATCGGAGGGGGAAAAGTAGGTCGATTTTATCATTTGAGAATATCTTGCAACGAATTTTTCGAATATAATTTCGAAGGGAGGAATTAACACGTTTATAAATTCCTCGTTTATTAATTGATAAATTAAAATGACAAATTTATAGGGAGATTCATTTTCGTAATAAACTCCGCGATATAATTATAATAGTGTTGGTTTGTATGTACATATAGTGTACAAGGTAGGGTTAGGGGTAAAACGTAGAGGGATACGTTGCACAGGCACGCAAAGAACGAAACGTAGAGTCCAGGAAGAATAATAGGAATGCATTTTCACTGGCTTCGATAAGTAATCTTTGCTCCATTAGGAGCCGTGCGGGCGATACTCGTAACCACTGTCACGACAACCTTACCCGCTGTAATTCTGCCGGATCGCGCACTTTATGCACTCGACTCGCTGCATTTGCATTAGGTGCTTCTTTCTTACTAAAGCCGTGACTATTACCACGCCGCGTTTCCACAGTCGAAGGTATTCCTTTCGAACAAACCACAATCTTAAACTTATCTTTTAATGTTCATTCAGGTATTTCGTATCGGTGGCTGTTCGTTACTTTTAAAGATTAATTGTTTAATTTAATATTGGACGACGTCTTTTTTCAACGTATTGTAATCTATTCTTTTACTTTGGAAGCGAACAACAACATAGCTTTAAAAATTCCAATTCCTAACCTATAACATAACCTAATCCAAACGGAAAGTACGCAGAAATTTTATTACGTTTAATCGTACTCTTTTTTTCCTTTTTCATTCTCGATCAATTAATCTTACCTTGAATCTTCGATTCTAATTTTTCTTAAACGATTTTATTAAAATTACAAACACCACCATATTTCAACATTTACATATTGCGCAGAACACAGGCGATCGAACCGAATCGAACTTCTCCGATCTAAAAAGCGAAAGGCTCAAATCATACACCGAGAAATCGTGTCCCATTAATTCCACTTTGAAGCAAAAAGCGCGGCTATGACATAAACTCCTCGACGTTATCGGCGGGGCATCTCGGTTGCGTCAGTGCATCGAGTGCATGCAGCGTGCGCGGCCTCTCTCTGTATGGATCCTAGTGGCGCCAGCCACAGTGGTGCACTTTAGGGGCCGGTATTATTTATCGTCGCGCAGAAATGTTATTATTTGTGAGCCCGGGGCCCGTGAGCCCGGATTCGCACGCTCCACGAACAATGGGGCCCTTCCCCAACCACGTCAAACCGTGCCACCGAGTCACGTGCACCTCTCTCTGCGTGCAATAACCGTGACTCCTGTGTTCTGGCGCCATCCACCGGGTCACGGGAATTCTAACCTAACGAGCGGAGCGTACGATTGAAACGTGCCTCCTTTTTGTCTTTCTTTTTCTTTTTCTTCTTCTTTTTTTTTTCTTTCTTCACTTTATTTCAATGGAAAAAGAAGAATTTCTTTCGATACATCGTGAGAAATACGATAAACCAGAAAGCAGAAATAAAATCGAAGATCAACGATCTTTGGATCGAAATGATAGAAAAGGTTTTTTTTTCTTTTTTTTTTTTTATTGTTCAAACGTTGCGTAATACGACGCGTTTATCGCGTTCGCCGAATTTCCATGACCTACATCTACGTATTTACGTGGAATTTATAGGTAACGAGGTATCATAAGTTTCGTATTAAGTTTACTTTTGCATTTTTGTTGACAATATCTTTATTAATGAAGAAAATAACTCGATTTCGGATAAAAAAATAAAGTTTTACACGCGATATATAGTCGAATCGATTCCTCGACACGATATTAAAGCGTGAATATCGAGTGGAAGTTTTTCACTGACGCATTGTTAGACTCGCAGCCATGTAATTTCATCAAGACTAATCACACCATGATTAGTCTCGCACCCGGAAGCCTGAGTACGAGCAACACGAATTAAGATACAGGGATTGTATCAAGCGTTTCGAATATTTCCATCTCCATGACTATTTATTTAACTTTACACGAAGTTTTTTAATTATTATTAAAAATATACATACAAAATTCTTCCTTCTTCGATATATCTTTATCTATAATATAAAAAAATATCATAAAAAAAAAATTCTATGCAATTCGATATCTTTACTTCTCATCAATTTTTCCCTAATTTTCCACTTTTGAAAACTTTCAACAAACAAAAAAAATTCCTCGACACCGAAAATCGATCGTCAAAACGGAAAACGGAAAAATTTTCTTTCGCCGGAGAGGCGAAACGCCTCCAACGAAATTTGCAACCCCCTCTCGGTGTCTACCGTGCTGCTTTTACAGCGGAGGCATTAGCGAACCGGTAGCCAAGCAAATACGTGCATTTGTCGGGGGCGCTCGTACGACACGCTCGAACACAGAGGCGCAGGGGGCCCAATGGACGTTCGCCGAGCGAAAGGAGGGAGAGAGGAAGAGAGGGAGAGAGAGAGACGGACACGATGTACCCCCTACGGAGTAGCGCTGCCTCGATACTTGTACACGCGAAAAATTTGCAACCGAGACAATGGCGGCCTCGGGAACGAAACACGACCGGCACGAGTTGTATTCTGGCGCCGATCAAGAGGGCGGAGGGAAACTGGCCAACTGGAGATTGAAATATAACCGCTCGCTCAAATATGTATGGGCGCATGGTGAAATTTATGCCAACGTTTCTGCGTATTTATGCGCGCGTCTTTAACCGTACGAACGCCGACCGATGATAAGTTCTACGCGTGGAACACTTTGGCGAAGATTTCTTCCAACAAGCGTTTCGAAACACGCGTTTTCTTTCTCTCTCTCTCTCTCTCTCTCTCTCTCTCTCTCTCTCTCTCTAGGATATTAATTGAAAGTATCTTTGAAAAGTTCATTCACAAAAATTTGACCGTCATCTTCCGTCTAATCTAAAGGTAATTTAAAAGACTATAATATAAAGTGTGAACAAAGCTGGGCAATCTGTTGGTAAAATAATGGCTTGTTGTAAAAATGCAACATTTATTCCTATTTTATAGTTGATCCACATAATGATCACTAATCATTAGAGATTATTATTATTATTATATTTTGAGCAATAAATTATCGAGGCGGCACAAACCTCGAATTTTTTTCCCCCATCGATCGAGTATCAAACGTTCCCTTTTCGACTTTCTCTTTAACTCTTATATGTGATCTCGAACGGATCGTTGAAGCCACGTTGAAACGGCGCGGGATCACGATCGGGGAAAGATAAATTTCTATCGAGGCCGATCTGAAATGATTTTCTCTCGAGGTGCTCTGGAATAACCGAGTGCGACATTGAGATTTCACGAAAAAGACCTCCCCACGAGTTTATCCTCCTTGATCGAACACCGGGGAGGGTGAGAGGAAGGAGGAAGGGTGGTACACGGTTCGAACTCGAGAGGATCGATGATCGCGTTCGAACTAGCGTATAGATCGGTATCACGGCCGGATATCAATCGATCTTGACTAGATCCTCTGTAGATCGGGGGATAAGGCGCGGAACCAGATGCAACAGAGGTAGATACCAGGAGCGGCCAGTTTAACGCGAAGATCGATGGTCGATTGCATACTGAATGGCGTCGAGGAGGCTTCTAAATCACCGGCCGCGAGATTTAGTGCATGCGAGAGAGAGAGAGAGAGAGAGAGAGAGAGAGAGAGAGAGAGAGAGAGAGAGAGAGAGCATATTCTCAGAGATTGGCGAACGGAGTTTTCAGAGAAAAAAATATTGCCAATGGATGATGTTTCGCAAAAAAATGGAATTTGCCTGATATATAATGTAGTTAATGTAATGTAAGAAATAATAATTATATGTAAATATTCTGGTTTAAAATATTGAAACTTCAAGATCGAATAGAACGTCCAGAATTGGAAAAGTTTGTTAAAAATTTCGGATGAAGTTACGTTAAATAATTATTCATAGCCGATCAGCTTCTCGTATAATCTCGACCATTTTCCATTACAATTATTCGCAATTATATTTGAACAATAAATTATTAAAGTTTCAACTATTATATTTTCCCATCATTGAGAACATCAACAATCTACAATAAATAATTTCTAGCGAACCTAACCTCAAATTCTCAACTTCTCGATCCAAGTTCTAAATCTCCGATTTTCTCGAAAAAATTATTGCTTGATTCATTACCGATGAACCAATTTTCCAACTTTAAAATTATTCCACGTAATTAACCACGTTCAGAACGAAACTCAATTTAACCTTAAATTTTATCGACAAAACTCGATTAAGAGAAACTGCCATTTTAAACTGCCATTAATAATCCTATCGTCCACGTCCTGATCGCGAAATTAACCGATCCATTAGAACTCGCCAGCCGAATTGGCGCGACTCCGAAAACGGCGAATGAAGATCGAGCGGGCAGAGGACGTAGGAGAGGGGGAGGGGGGGAGTCGAATTTGCCTAAAATCATTGCGCGAGCGCCGTTTCACGACTCGGATACGGAGCGTGGGTACGGGAGGCACGATTGACCGTTTGCACGCCGCGGGGGTGGGGTATTAACATTGAATGCCGAGTGGAAGTTAGAGCCGGCCACGTACCGCGGCATGCATTAAACATCTGCTGCCATATAGAAGAGGCCGGACAATTCTGAATTATACATCCCCACCGAGATGGCCGGCTGAGTGGCCACGGAATTGTCCCACTATTTCTTTGCCGGCAATCGAAGCTGTCCAACCGAGCCCCGATAACACCGCTCCCAGCCTGGATTCGAACTCCGTGGCCGGAAATCCTGGCCTCCCTTCCTCGGTGTCGCACCGATTAGATCGCTCGACTTCTGGGTCACAAGAGATCTAGCAAGAGGTGTTAGATCTGACAGGGATCGAGGTTAGGATTTTGAATTAGGTGAGTGTGATCGAAATATAAGGAAATATATTTAGAGAGTGCAAAGAGTTGATTAATTATGCGATCGAGGGAATATCGAGTTCTTTCTGGGTATCGCACCGATTAGATCGCTTCTGGGTCACAAGGTTTAGCAAAAGATATTAAGCGTTAGATCTGACAGGAATCGAGGTTAGGATTTTGAATTAGGTGAGTGTGATCGAAATATAAGGAAATATATTTAGAGAGTGCAAAGAGTTGATTAATTATGCGATCAAGGGAATATCGAGTTCTTTCTCAGTGTTGCACCGATTAGATCCCTTCTGGGTCATAAGAGATCTAGCAAGAAGTGTTAAGCGTTAGATCTGGCAGGGATCAAAATTGATCGAGGTTAGGATTTTGAATTAGATGAGTGTGATCGAAATATAGGAAGGAAATATATTTAGAGAGTGCAGAGAGTTGATTAATTAGTGCGATTGATTAATTATAATATCGAGTTATTGATAAGAGACGATTTTAAATCTATGTGAAAAATTAAATATGTTATGGTGGTTTCGTTAGAAGGTTTGTAAAGTTTAGAGGATTGGAATTGCCGATGAAATAGGCGAAAGACGAGTTATTCGCATTATTTGTATTTAAAATTTAGACGCTCTCTATGACATTAAAATTTGAAAATCTAATTAGTTGGCACGAAAAGGTTATCCCATTAAACATTTTACTTCGCATGAAAACTAAGCCAACGAACGATCAATTCCCACGAAATATAACGTGACTATCTGACAATCTTTTGAAAAACCAAACCAAATCACGTTTTCGAAAACCCCCAAATCCCATATTTTCCAACCGCAAGATTAACTCATTCCATGAAACCTAACCTCAACTCCAGCACTCGGCGACCACGTACACGCCCATACGTTCCACGTGTACACGCAAACATAACCTCTCGTCCCCAGCCCCACGATCCCTCGAGATAAACCTGACATACCAATTTCGAATTCGTACCTATTAGTCCCTCGATACTTATCGCGACACCGGGCCACGAAGAAGGTATCGCAGTGGGCGCAGGTGCAACGGGCGAACGTGTTGCGCGCACGACTCGATCTACCGGCAAATTCGACTGAAGGAAAGAGAAAGAAGAAAGAAGAAAAAGAAAAAGACGGAGGACAAAAGGCACAGTGGTCGACGCCTACAGTGGTCCTACGATCGGTCCCAAGGATCTACCGACCGAGGGGCCCAGAAAATCGAGCTTTCGACAAGACAATCGTATATAGAGGAGGGGAGGGGAGAGAAGGATGATGGGGGAAAAAAGAGAGACAGAGGCCGGATTTCTATACCCCCGCAATGCACCACGAATACGAATGGCGACGGTCGGAGGTGCGTAAGGCAGGAATTCACATTCCTGGCCATATTCGGCACTCCTCGGCCGACCCCTCGTGTCGCCTCTTAACTCTTTCGGGACGTGGCAACCGGCAGGACACGTGGGGTTACCGTATTTATATCCAAAGGCCCTCTGTGTTTACGCCACCGACTTAAACAGTTAGAGAGGCCTCGCGGGGAAAGAGTGTGTGCCAAGGGAAATCCTCGTATTTGGCCTCGCCTCGTTGACTTCAATAGTTTCGAAGGCTGAATTTCAATCCCCCCTTACTAGTTCGCCCCACCCTTTTGCATCTTTGTCTTGTGTAATTGTGAAATTGGCGCGTGTATATGTGCGATATACAATTTCTTCTACTAGAAGGAGTAGAATAGAATAGGTGAGTACATAATTTGACATTTAACCGTCAATTTACTTTATTTTATTTTATCTAAGTAATAAGAGGAACTCTATCGATTTGTTTTCAAATATCTTTAACACGTTAAATGCCTTTACTTGTCATTTCGTTCACGCTATAATCAAGC
This sequence comes from Apis laboriosa, assembly GCF_014066325.1. Classification (NCBI taxonomy): domain Eukaryota; kingdom Metazoa; phylum Arthropoda; class Insecta; order Hymenoptera; family Apidae; genus Apis; species Apis laboriosa. Next base: position 1,827,729 of record NW_025222278.1, read on the forward strand.
GAAAAATCCAGTTAATTATCGACGAGTTTGAACGAAAATTTTAAAAATTATTATCATCCAATGGAATTGATTTGTATTGACGAATCAATGATCCTATTTCGTGGATGAATTATATTATATTCCGTCAGTGTATGAGGTAGAAGAGATACATATGGAATAAAAATTATGGGGAAAAAAAAATAACCTTTGTTTAGATAAATTACATTACATGTTTTTAAGTATTGTATTCTTTTCATTCAAAGCATTGATCAAACAAAAAGCGATGTCGCCTTAATGTTCAGTCTGACAAGTAGCGCCACGCGCGCGGGAATAACATGAACGAAAAGTTTGCGCGGCGTTTAACGTGTTAAACGAAAATTATTTACGCAATATGGTGCTTTTTTTCTTCGGACTTACCTTGGACATAGCAGCGCCCAATCCAGCTTGACACGAACCCTGTCTGTGGTATCCCCAGTACCCTGAAACGGAAGCACGCAATTATATAGCGTCGTCCTTCGAAACAGAGACGTCATATCTCTCGGTCGTTTCGTTTGGACGGGCCCTTGCCCACGTACCGGGTGCCCTCGATAATTGGGACCGTTCCTCGAATCGACCCTTCGCAACGATTCCACGCATAATTGGATCGATCAAATGATGCACGACTTTAAAATCGTTTAACCTGTTGGCTCGATGTCACGACCCCTTTGCCACTTGAGAAAAACATGACGTCTCATTTCATCGTGCTAGTGACATTGATGAGCAAGGGATAAAAAAGACTGTGACTGTGGACAGATATGAATTTTATTTGATCTAATCCAATTTTGCCTTCAATTATTCAATCGAAACGTCTTTCTTCGAGTCCATCCATCTTTAATCTTCAATCTTCGTGTCTCATTGATATGATATCATTTACTCAAACCCACTTAAAAAATTACACTTTTTTTCCACGTATAAATAAAAAAAAAAAAAAGAAGAAGAAGAAAGGATGAGAAGAAAAGAATCGAGGAATTATCTAAAAATTCACAAGAAATAATACTACGACAAGAAAATCCCCCATAAAAAAAAAAAAAAAAAAAGAAAAAGAAAAGTCTCAGGAATTCCACTAGAGGAGAGCTCGTGTCAGGAAAGGTGAAAGACTTGGCGCGCGCATTTGCTAAACGTCTTGTACCGTGTCAGAGAGGTCGTGAGTCGAGGCATCGACTAGGAAGTCGAGTTAGGCACCGACTTAAACGCCTATTGCCACGCACCCCCGCACACGTCCACGGAATACGTGTGCACGCATCATTAATCCTGGATCGATCCTGAACCGTGACGCGTTCGCCGTGGATCCATCCATCAGTCTATTCTCTCTCTCTCTTTCTTTCTCTCTCTCTCTTCCTTTGTGAGAAAACGGACGCTTCCAGGAAATCTTCACGATCTTTTCGTAACTCGAACGAGATTGAATTTGATTCAAAATTAGACTCGAACGTATTCCAGATGAATTCCAATTAAATTGTCATTGTTATTAAATTTCGATGGAAATTTGTTCGATATTTTTTTTTTTTTTTTCTAGAAATTCAGACGATCCAATCATCGAATCGAATTTCTTTTCGCAATTTTTCGCAATATAATATTTTTTGTAATATATTATAGTAAATTTCGTAATATTTCAGAAATATAATATAGCTATAGTTAAATAATTTTAAAAAAGCTTATTCTCTCTCTCTTTTATTTTGTGAGAAATCTTCCAGGAAATTTTCAGATATAACATTTTTCATAATATATTATAATATATTATAATAAATTTCGTAATATTTCAGAAATATAGCTGTTAAATAATTTAAAAGAAATGAAATATTGCCATCAGCAAGCAAGATCTCGATTCACTTCTATCGCTATCTTCCGCAACCGATTCAGAGGAAAACGGTCCACGGTAACCAGAGCACGTCACACCAACTCCATTGTTCCTTACAACTAAATACATAATTCATCCAACAATCCGGGACCCACTTTTTTTTTCTTCCACGATTATCAATTTCCACAACTGGCTTCCACTGTTCCACTCCTCGTGTCGTTTCCACGATCTTCTTCGATGGTAGTTCGATGACTACTCGCCCTATTTCCTCGCACAACAACAATCTCTCGTTTTTTCACGTCGTCCGTCCGCGAACCAGTTGGCGCGAGTTTGCACGAGTTTGACAGACCGTTTCATCCGAGGCTGATACGTGCCGTTTCACGTGCTGCCCCTGGATCCCCTCCCCTCCCCTCCTCTCCTCCCCCCGGCCAATTACGCGTCATCGGGAAAAAAGGAGAGCGGTTATTACACCCGTGTTCTTCTGGTTAATTCGCTCTTTCCGCCTCTCGAGATCCCATCTGCGAGGAATGCCCTTTCGCAATCGTACGTACAAATATCCATGGTTTCTTGCCCGCAACCATTTTATTTCCGTGAAACAACACGATTGTAGGTGTGCGTCGAGGAGGGGAGGAAAATAAAAGGGGAAGATAAAATTGCATTACCAACAGCGGATTCTTCTCTCTCTCATTTTACTTTCTATTATTTCTTTTTCAATGATCGAGCAAGGTGTAATCTATGAAACGAGGCAAATTGATTCTCTTTATGGACATATCTGATTGCTTTCTTTCTAATTTTTTATTCTACATGATAAAATCGTTCTCCAATCTCTTGCGAATAATATATGAAGGTAATCGAAGTTAGTTTTAGATTAACATTTTAATACCACTCTTACACAAATTTTTGCGAAACAGCGAAATGTGGTGGAAATAGAACGTTGCAGCGTCGAATTAAAATTTTTTTTCAACTGGAAAAGATGGAAAAGTAGGGTCGACGGAATAATTCGCGCCATATGTGGAGGCACGCGATCGAACGTTGCGTTTAAAATTTATTATCCAATCAGGAGGCACGAGGTAGGACCAATTACATCGTACGTTCTATTTCGAGAATGCGATCTTAAACGATCCGCGATTGCGCGCGGAGGGAACGTTTTCTTTAAAAAGGGGGAAGAGAAGTTACAGTTGGCAGAAGAGACGCAGGAAATAAGAGAAGCGTCACCGCGGAAAAGAGAAGGTTTTTAGTTTCGTTTCACGCGCAAGTCACTTTATACAGGTAGTCTGCCTCCTCGTACGGAAGAGTTCTTTCAACGGCGTACATCAATGCGCACGATGAGAATGCAGAAGATACAGATTTACGGCGCGTGTTAATTCATTTTTTCGAAATTTCCGTTCATTTCGCGGAACGCTGCGGAAAGTTACTAGAATTGGCGCGAACTCGTGAACCGCTATGATGCTAGTGACAATTTCAATACGCATAGGGGAATATTTCAAATTGTTGGGAATATTTTTTTTTTTAAAGCATTGTATACAATTCGTCGTTTATTCGTTCGCTTAATCGATTATTATTAAAAAATTCAATTTAATTTTTACATGAATATAATTATAATTAAAAAAAAAAAAATACGATGTATGATGATGGCTAATTAGAAATTTAAATAATATCGAGTAATATTATCGATTTTTCGAATAATATAAATATAAGTCGATGTGTTTCAAATAATTTTCAATTATCGAAGAGTAAAGAATGTTTCGTATTTCGTGTTCAAGGTTCCTAATATCTTCGACTCGTTTATCATCTTAATGAAATCATCGCTAAAACAGTTCATCTTTTCTAAAGAATTCCAAAGATTCTTGTTTTTCTTTTTCCTAACTTTATTTAAATTTAATAATTAAATTTTAACGATTTTCTGAACTGTTCTAAAAATAACAAGTTTCCATTTTTTTCTTCAATTTTTATAATAATAAAAAAATGAATTATACATTATTTATTTTTTAAACGAGTATTAAAAATACAAATCGTGGAAAAAAAACATTGTGGAACGAAACGTGGGACACATCGATCAAGATTTTCGTTTCCCCTTCAATGAAGCAATGATTGCGCAACGGAATAAGAAAGGAAAGGAATAAAACTTCGAACGTATAAATCGATTCGCAGAGAAAACGAATCGCGCTTTCACGATCCTTTAGGAACACCCTCGCGCAAGATTGATCGCGCGAATGTGACTGCCGCCGGAAAGATTAATCTCCGCCTGACACTTGGCATTAACATCAATAAGCTGGACACACTCGTCAAAGCTGCGCCAACGTAATCGCGACGAGTGCTGGCATTAACCGGCAATCAGGCATTATATATCGCTTGAAAAAAAGGGAAGAAAACAAAGCATTTTCTTATTCCATCTTAGATTTCTCGTTTCAACCAGTCAAGGTTACGTCCAAGTCTCCGCTTATTGCTGTTAATTAACGGGTATTTATAAGTTACCAATAGAAGAAAGAAAAGAATCGATTGTTTTCAAAGCACTCTATTCTATTTTTTTTTTTTCTTTTTCTTTTTCTACTTCTACTTCTACTTCTCTTTTATGCATCGAAGATGACCTTATTAAAATCATAAATTTATAACTATATAAATGAAAAAGTTTAACTCAAATAATTAATTATAATTATAATTAATTATTTTTTTGTTCTTTCAAACGTTCACAAACAATCCGTCGATTTCAACCTCTTCAATCAATTATTAATTAAAATTTTCCAAAAAAATTTAATTCATAAGTATTTATAAGTTACCAATAGAAGAAGAAAAAAATCGATTGTAATATTTTCAAAGCTTTCTATTTTATTTTTTTCTTTTTTCTTCTTTTCCTTGAATCGAAAATAACTTATTAAATTCACAACTTGATAACTCGATTCCCAAAATTCAACATTCCAAATTAATAAAACCGTATATAAATCAAAAAATCCAAAGATAATAATTACATTATTACTTTTCTTTTCTTTATTTTACTTTCAAACGTTCACAAACAATCCGTCGATTTCAACCTCTTCAATCCCAAAATTATTAATTAAAATTCTCCAAAAAAATTTAATTTATAATTTATTTATCCATCGATTTCCAATCCCCCAATTATTAATTAAAATTCTCCAAAAAATATATATTTAATCGCAACTCTCGAACTCGATACCCAATACACCTGCCCTCGAACGAACAATCCCTCGATCCCAATTCCTCCTCCAATCTCTCAACTTAAATACTTCCATCGACGATCCGCTCACGATCGTTTTAATCGAGCTCGATGGCTGGACAGTGGCTGCCAGTAAGAAAACGGCCACGCTTGTATGGGAGAATATCCGGTGGGATCCGCACGGTCGCGTCGTCCACGTACTTACATACGTTATGAGCACGGCGAGAAGGGGGCGGCCATGACGGCCGATCGGTCACTTTAGACGAGCTGCCAGTCACGCAATTACATCAATCGGTCGTCGACGACCGATCCACCCGTGTCGGGTAGGGAAAAAGGAAAAAAAAGAAAGAAAGAAAGAAAGAAAGAAAAAACGAGGCCTGAGACCGCGTCGATCGGCGCCGACGTTTCTTCGCGTGCATGCGAATAAGATGCCACGCTGCTACGAGAGAGTTGGCCTTTAACATCGCATCCCGATGGCCCGTATGATTCCAATGGCGTCGTATAGAGGCGATGTACGATCGTTGTTATACGTATACGATACGTGACGAGTAAACAGTGGGGGAAGGGAGGGCGGGGAATGGATGGAGTTGGTTTGCCGTTGATTCTCCTTCGATTCGGATTTGTTTTTCGCGTTTGAAGATGTTTGTTCCCGCGATGATTGCGAATTTTTATCCCGAATTTTTATACCTATGTAGAGATTACGGTTTTTAGCGTGTTTGGACGAGTTTGAACAAGTTTGAACAAGTTTGAACAAGTTTGAACAAGTTTGTTGCGAGTTTTTTTTTAATTTTAATCTCGTCTGGATGAAATCGTGGCTTTGTTTGAGAAATTTAATTTTATCTTCAAACGCGAACAAATCTTTTATCTTCGATTAGAGTTAGAAAGTAAAGTATATTAAGGGTTATATAAAAATCTGTTTCGATATGCTTGCAAGCGCATCAGAACGGAAACACATTTTCACGGTTGACAGGTTCTTTTTTTTTTTCTAGGGAAGTAATGTGCGAAGTAACAAAGGACAGGTTTGATTAGATGATATCGTCGCTGGTCGGTCTATTTATAATTCTCTGGTGTCTCGATGTTTTGCGAGGGTGCTATTCTCGTCGTTAAGAGAGTGCTTTGCACTCGAACTTGGACCCAGGACAAGTGCTAGAGAAATGTTTTCACGAAGAAGGTACCACTGAAAGTAAGCAAATGAAATGTGGTGCCCATCACCGAAAACAATTACATCCTTCTTTCCGTTCATCTCGATTCTTGTCAGATTATACGCTTAAAAATATATATATATATTTAAAAGAAAGAAGATAACAAAAAAATAAAAAATAAAAATAAAAAAATATTTTATCAACATAATGTAATTAATATTTACAAACGTGAAGAAACAAGCATTAAACAAGATCGAATCAAATGAATTTAGATAAATTGAAAATCGTTTAATGGCGATAATCGATGATTTTATTTCCACCGATTAGTAATTATAAAGAACGAAATCAAAATGGTGCGGTGAAAATGATTCGTATGTTGTAACTACACGTGACGTTTAATCGAGTTGCAAGTTGAATGAATGGAGCTACTGTAATTCTGATTCCGGGTAAATGTGTGAGCGTGTCGACGAGCGATTAAGTATCCCCTATCGAGCGTATTCTTTTCTTAAAAAAAAAAAAATCGAAGGTCGACCATCGAAACCGCCGACAATCTCAACCAATTCAAAATATCAAGCCGTATTTTCGTTGAATCGAACGAAATTTCATTGAGATCAGAGAAACAAAGGAAAGAGAAATCAGAAACATGTACAAAATTCATCCGAATTCATCGTTGAAAATCATTACTTCAAACGTTAAACAACATGATTAAACAAGACACGCACAAACACGATATATAATTCGATATATCAACTTCTTTTCCATAAATAAATCAAACTGTCATTCTAAAAAAAAAAAAAAAAAAAAAATATATAATTTCAACGTAAACAACATCTTTCCCCCAAGCCGACGAGTCAATCATGTCTCCAAAAAGAGCGGTAAAAATGTGCACGCGAAACTCCATCCGATAAAATTCCATTTCCATCCACGAAGGCGGCAAGAATCGTACAAGAAAGAAAATCGGCGCGAAGGGACACACCACCGATCAAACTTTATCTCCGCGGCAACAATTTCAACAAGCACTCGTTGTTGAACCGTCGTGCAGCAATAAAATCGCAATAACAAGGGGAAATATCGTTCTTACTGCAACGCGAAGAATTCAAGAGAGGCTTGTCACCGACCGTTTTCTTGCCCCTAATACTTCGTCAGCCGGGACAAAGTGGACGTGATTTTTATTACCGGCCGAGAATAATGGCCTGCCATCCATTTTAACGAATCCGCGGGCAAGAAACGAATTCAACGTTTTAGAGGTTAGGTATATACGATCGTAATTTTATCTTAAGGAACAACTGTTAATCGAAATCCCGTTCAGAAAGACGCGTTCGAGGCGATGGCGCCTTCTAATTACGATTTATTTCTTCTTTCTTTATTTATTCTCTTTCCTTCGGTGTTTTTCCTTCGATTTAGCTTCCTACTTCTCGACCTTCTTTGACGAGTGGGCGGCACTCATCGTGGAACGTTGTTACCGACCGATTCACTTTCACTCTCGCTCCCTCTCGCACACATCTTCGCGCTTTCTTCGACCCGTCGATTTTATTGTTCCAAGGGTGGGGGGAAGACGCGATATCGCGAGAAGGAAGAGAGAGAGAGAGAGAGAGAGAGAGAGAGAGAAGGAAAGCGTTCTCTCGCTGCTCGCGTTTGTTAACGCGATCTTTTTTAAACCGCTTTCGAGAAGCGATGCACTTGTTACGTAATACCGCGTGTATACCGCGAACTTATTTGCATTTTATCTACATTTCCATTAACGAGTTCCATTCGTACGATACGAAGGAAGAAGTTGAGAACAGAAATTAACAGGGATTGCCTTTTTAAGCAGCGCGAATAAGTACCAAGTGTAGCTCGTAGTTTCTTGTTGTCTCGGTTGAAAAATCGATCAGCCGGCTAATGGCCTCGCAATGTGTTAACTATGCCACGAGGAGAGAGGGAGAGAGAAAGAAAGAGAGAAAAAAGGGTTAAGCGCTACTAAAAAGAGCTTTTAGACCGACCACGATGGAAGTCTTCCAAGAGAAGTGGACGACATTTATGATTCACACTCTATCCATTACCTTCGATGAGTTCGGCCAGAACGAGGTGATTATCGACTTGAAACGAGTTCTTCTATCTTACTTCTTCTCGAGACATCTCTTTTTTTCCTTTTTTTTTTCGCGGAAATCGGGTATCTGTTATTACGGGAATGAAAACATTTCTCCTTAAACGCGCGATAATTTTATCCATTTTTGGTATAAACTGGAATAGTTTTCTTTTTATACAAGGCTACGGGAAATAGAAATTTTATTTTTATATTTTTTTTTTTTTTTTTTTTTTTTTGGCTCGAATCGAACATTCGCTCGATTTGGAATAGATTCTTAGTAAGTCCGGAAAGATTAAACGATAGTGATTAATTTAAAAAGTGGATTGTTGAAGATAGATTTTTGAAATTTCTTAAAAAATATTTATATAATTTGAAATTTAAACGAAAAAAACGAGAAACAAGAGATCCAAAGGAAGATTAAAAATACGCACGATAAAATTTTAAAAGTATGATAATATGGAATAAGACAATGGGATGATTTAAATTTATATTATTTTTAATATTAAATTTATTAATATTAAAATTAATATTAATATTAATAGTAATATTTTTAATATTATTTTTTTTTTGAACGTAAATACCACACGTTCAAAAGATATGCTTGTAAATTAGCGGTATTCGTATGCTCAAGTTGATATAGGTGTTGCAAACTCTTTATGACAAACGGAAATGTGCACGTGAGCAAATCTATAGAAATAAAAATTACGTGATCGCAGATGTTTATAGATATTTATCCTGCGAGTAAAGCACAAAAGAGAAACGGTACGAAAGACAGGATTATTAATAGCAATGATACAACGAACGGGACAGAGTCTGAAAATTGACGATGATCCAACGTCGAGGTAATACCATATGTTTGAGAATTTTTCGAAAAGAATTAAAAAAAAAAATTTTTTCAAATTTTAAAAAAATCACCCATCCCAATTCCTCACCGTTCCAAACACTCTAAAAGTGATTCGAATTTCCTCGAAATTCGATGCACTCATCGATGGCGCAGCGGTGATCTCACAGTGCTATTTCTCAATCGATCGTCATCCGTCACGAAACGAAGAATCGTTGTCTTGAGACCCGATTGAAAATTAACGCAAACCGAACAATTCCAAGATCAAGTAATTTATACGTCGTCGAAGGCCACGAAAAGAGGGAAAAAAAAAAAAAAAAAACAATCTGGAAAAACGATCGTTGAAGAGAGAATTGTGCCCAACATTGCGAACGACAAATGGAAGGCAATCGCTGGAACACAGGCGAGGACGAGGGACACGACGATTCCCTCGTCCAGAAAAGGCAACAATGAGCAAAAGGCGAATGCAAGGCTTCATAAGCTATCCCCAACCGTCGAGAACTCGGTGGTCGATTCTCGAGAAAAGCGACAATAAACGGTTAGCCGGGTACAAATTGTTTAATTGCTCGATTCTCGCCAAGGAATTTCTCGACGATGAGCTCACACGTCTGCTCACACGATATATTGCAGTGCTTCCGCAAGGATATTGAGGTTTCTTCTTTGTCAACCGATTTTTATCTGTTTGTAAAAATTTCTTTTCTTTTTTTCATGTGACGTGAAATCAAGAGAATTTGAATTCTTTTCTTTATAATTTCTTTATAATATTGGAATATTCTGAGAAAATAAATTTATATCGTAGTACATTTTCGTATTTTTTATGAATGATCGATGTTTTCGATATTTCATTCTGGGGTTCGATCTCTTTTTCTTTCCTTTTTTGTGGAATCGAGAGAATTTGAATTTTCTTTTTTTTTCTTTTATAATTTCTTTATAATATTGAAATATTCTGAGAAAATAAATTTATATCATAGTTATCATAGTATTTTTTGTGAGTGATCGATACTTTCGATATTTCATTCTGGGGTTCGATCTCTTTTTCTTTTCTTTTTTGGAATCGAGAGAATTTGAATTTTTTCTTCTTTTCTTTTATAATTTCTTTATAATATTGAAATATTCTGAGAAAATAAATTTATATCGTAGTATATTTTCGTATTTTTTATGAATGATCGATGTTTTCGATATTTTATGGAGTTCGATCTCTTTTTCTTTTCTTTTTTGTGGAATCGAGAGAATTTGAATTTTCTTTTCTTTTTTTTTCTTTTATAATTTCTTTATAATATTGGAATATTCTGAGAAAATAAATTTATATCATAGTATTTTTTGTGAGTGATCGATGCTTTCGATATTTTATTTTGAAGTTCGATCTCTTTTTCTTTTCTTTTTTGTGGAATCGAGAGAATTTGAATTTAAAATATTTCTTTTCTTTTCTTTTTTCGAAAAGATTCGATAAACAATCGTGAGAATGAGAATAAACGAGGATTGTATTATTCTATGAATTTGGATTTTTCCCAAACGATTTTTATTATTGTATTAATATTGAAATATTCTGGGAAAATAAATTTATATCATAGTTTTCGTATTTTTTGTGATATTTTATTTTGAAGTTCGATCTTTTCTTCTTTTAACGTGAAGCTGGCTCTATTTTGAGTTTTGCGGAAGATGACCGACCGGAAAGACTTCCGAAATATTGTATAAATATTCCGAAAAACGTGGGAGAGACGCGATACCGTATTGTATAAGTAACTATTGGAATCTGCGCCGAAAGTCTGTTATAGCGGTGATAACCGGTAGATAACAGAAAAATGCGGTAAATTTCGAAGAATCTTATCTTGAAACAATGGTATGGAATTCGTTATCGCGAGGAACGGAAGAAGAAAATGCACTTAACGCTCAGCCATTGAGCTTTGCTTTGGGGAAAATTTTCGATAAAAAAAAAAAAAAAAAAAAAAAAGAAGAAGAAAAAACACTTCGTGAGCGTGTATCTATTTCTTACTCCATTTTTTTCTATTCTCATTTAACATAATGGAGAAAGTGATATAAAATAAAAAAAAATATTAAAAAAAACAAATTCCAGCGATTTCTGAAATAGGAGGATGATTTGTTAAAAAATATTAGAATCCGCGTTAAATATTATAAAATAAAACACGAAGAAGAAATAAAGGAAATTTTTTTTCACGCGTAGAATTAACGCGAAAGATTAAGAAAAGAGGCGAGTTCAAAAATTTTTAAATCCTCGTAAAACAAGCAGCCTTGTTCACCATGGTTAAGAAAATCGATACGTCTTTTGTCATTAAAACGCCAAGGCAGACCTGCATGGACGACAGGAAATATCCTGTTACCAGGGGTATTTATGGTCGCCATGCCTCGAGGACACGGCCACATGTCGTGGCGTATCCTCCGTCCAAGAGGAAATTCGTCCCCTGAGATTCCTCAAAGGACGAACGATTTACCACTCGAGAAAACGAAACGTACCCCTTGAGGAAACACGCAAAGTGGAAAGAGAAAAGAGAGAGCTCTTGTGGTGATGTTTACAACTGTTTATAGAGGATGGATCGAGTAGGATATACAAAAGTAACCTCGACTTCTGTTCTTAAGTTTTTTCCTTTTTCTTTTTTTTTTTTTTTTTGGAATTCGTTAAATAGAAATTAAAAATAGAATAAATAGAATTAAAAGAAAATTTGAAGTTTTAGAAAAATTATTCCTCAAAGGAAATAAATAAATTAAAAATTCTATAATATTCTAAAGAATATGTTTATCTGGTCTCAGAAAATTTTGTTCTCGAAGCATCCTCCTTTTGATAACCTAACCTAACCTAAATTTCAAACGAAACACTTAGAATACATTGAGAATAGAGACTTACTCGTACGACAGGGTGAAAATTCTTGCGGTTCGTTAAAGTTATTGCCGACGATCCAGCAAGTACCAACTGGTTCCCTTCGACTTCCAACGGTGGACTCCTTGCTCCATCGACTGTCTTCCGGATATTTCGGCTGAGACACGGAGAACCAGATGTACCTTGGAGCGCACGCCTGTAAGAATATATAAAGCATATATATATATATTAACGTTTAAAACATCTCTTATAAATATCGTTTCCACTCAATTAAACGTAATGATCGTTCTCTCTACTCGCTGTTAATCGCATTTTCTTCGTCGAACCTATTCGTGCATATACGTGTAGATTAGCTTTTACATTGACATCAAGTTCGAGGCAATTGTGTAACTTGAAACGCGTGCGATTAAGTGAGGTTATGTAACATGTTTTGTGTCGTTTCAATTACATTGAAATCGTACTGTGAAAAATAATCATAAAATTAATGATATTGTAAAAATATTTTTTTAGAATTAAGGATCGAACATAACATTTAAAAGACTAATAATAATAATTTTTCTATATCTTATTTTTATCATAAAAAAAAATGAGACAAATAAATTGTTTGTCAGATTGAAAATATTTCTTTTTGAAATCGAAAACGATTGTTACGTCAATGATGCCTTATAATAGTGTTTAGATGTTTAGAAAAGATCTTTTAGTGGAGCTAAAAGTAGATGTCTCTGGGGTTAAAATATTTTTAGTGAAAAGAGGAGTTGGACGAGTAGCTATGCTTCCTGTGGCTTTTTCCTATAAATTCTTTTTCATCTTAATCTTTAAAGAGACAATAATTATTAACTATTCTTCAATTTCACTCAATCTACATGAGAAACTATTTCTACTATATCACGTCATCTTGTTTTCACGACCTAGTTACATCCATTAAACGATACGTATTTTTGGCAACGTAATTAAATCTACGGTTCTATGGTAATCAGCAGAATTATCGTCAATCCACCGTTACGTCAATCTTCTGTACTTGACCAGGGAACATTGAATATATAGCAAGTGATGGCCTTAATAACCACAGTATAAATATACATGATAAAACGTAACGATGCAGTTTGCTTTTCATCGGCCGGAATTACAGTCTAGAAGGAAATTTCCTCGAAATTCGTCACGCGCCACCTCATTACAGGACGCTGTAAACCATTGCGGCCTGTAAATTAAATTAATCGTGGAATTCACGGAAATTCGAGGACGATGCCGAGATTAATGACTCACGACACGTCAATCTCGTTAAGGTTAAAACGTAGGCAACGTAACCTCTTCGAGATGTAGCGCGTCGCGATCGTCACGCCATCACCATTAATCATTTACATCTTTTGCAGTTCGAGTGAAATATTATGGCGCCCTCTTTCATTGCCCGATTGTAAACAAGATCGCGTTAATTTTTAAACGAATTGGCTTATTTATTACCATTGACCTTTAACTTCTAATTCTTGGCTCTTTCTCGGTTCGATTTCACTCGATCCGAGTTGATTTTACGGATTTATATAATAGGATAGCGATAATGCATCATCAGTCTGCAAACTTTTGATACATTATCTTATCTTTAATCTCCTATCTTGTTAAAAACCATTTTATTCATTCCATTCTAAACAAATTCTCGTCTCGATAGTTACATCAAATTTCTACGATTTTATTAAATTATTTTTATTAAATTATAGTTTTTTTAAATTCCTCCCATTATAAATGATTAAAAAATAACAAATTACAGAGACTTATCTTTTTTTCTTTTTATTTAATGATTTCATCGCGATCCACAATTTTGAGATCCTTCTCCTGTGCACTTACCCAACAGCTGGTGCGTCCAATTCGAACAGTGTCGTAAATCAAACACCTTGAGAAGGGGTATTCGCTTACGTTTAACCGTGTCTACACGTAGATTTAAGGGAGAGAACAAACGCGTATCGTCCCGGACACGGGACCGGTAACATTTTAATCGGTTTCCAAGGTTGGTCCCCGCGTGTAAACGAGCCCTAACGAGCCGTATATGCTGATTCTGCGCACAGGAGGATCGTGTGCGCTGTTGCTCGATCCGTGCACGCAACATTGCATTATTAATTGCGAGCCAATTAAGGCGCGTTACAACGTTGCTCGCAGCCACTTGCAATCGGTTTGCAGCGTTAATCGAAAATTAAAGAAGATTATCTCTCTGGGATTAAGATGTCTCGAGCGAAGGATGGTTGAGCTTGATTCAACCAGCGATCTAAGTATCCAGTGATCTAAGAAATAGGAAAGAAATATATGTTCGCGATTGAAAGAATTGATCGTTATCTCTTTCCCTTTGTCGCATCTTTGAAAGTTTTTCGCCGATTCCAAAGATTTGATTAGGTTGTAATTACGAGAGACGAGCAACGTGACGAAGATGAAGCCGTCTCGCTTTATCTTCTGATCATTTTTTGAATTTAAACTTTCGCAACGAAACGATCAAAATTAATTTAACGAGAAATAAGAAAACGATCCAATTCCGAAAACGGCTTCAATCGCTCGACTCGACTCGACTCGACTTAGGATACTCTAATAACCCTTTCCACTTGGAAAGAGTTGCAAGAGTAATTCGAGGCGACGATCCTTGAGCGATTGAGCTAAACTGGCGCAATGGATAAATTGCGGTACTACGGTCGACGCGGACTCTTATCTCTTTCTTCTCTCTCTCTCTCTCTCTCTTTTTTCCTTCTTCTTCTTCGAATTCCTTTACCCTGCAGCTCGATCACGGTGAAAGGACACAACCGGTCGTTACGTTCAATTAAGTCACGACACTTCCCTCGCCGTGCGCTTTTCTGCATTCATCGCGATCGATCCGATTTCCCTGATACGTGGCACAGGCCGTGGATATTCCCGTGGCCAATAAATTGATCCCAACGTACGTACGGCCAATTACTTGGTCGATACCATCGTAATTGAGGATGTTTGAATTGATTCGTCGATGGAAATTTGTCGATCCGATCCGTTCTCTGGAAGGGAAGTTAATTGTTTCGTGCTTGTTTGCCGAGAGTTCTTCGCGTTTTGCGTCGGGTTTCTCGATTGGCAAACTAAATATCTAAATATTTTGTTTTAGATAAATTTTTGGATTAAATTAGCGATCGAATTGATTGTTAATCAGAAGAGAAATAAAAAATAACAAAACTAAAAAATTGGGTTATATTCCTTGCTATTTATTTAAGAAGAAATCAAAAGAAGAAATAAATCGATCAATGAAACAGCTTCCAGGATTACATTATTTTATTTTACATAGACTAAATATATTTTAAATAAATTTTTAAATTAAATTAATAATCCAATTGATTGTTAATAAAAAGAAAAATAAAAAATAATAAAACTAAAAGAAATTCGGTTATATTCCTACTTGCTATTTGCTTAAGAAGGAATCAAAAGAAGAAATAAATCGATCGACAAAACAGTTTCCATGATTAGATATTTTTAATATGTAAATAAATTTTTAGATTAAATTAGTGATGAAATTGATTTGTTAATCAGAAGAAAAATGAAAAAATGAAGCTAAGAAATTCGGTTATATTCCTATCCCTTCCTTGCTATTTACTTAAGAAAGAATAAATCAATCAACGAAAACAGCTGTTTAGAACGAGCGAAAAAAAAAAGAAGGGGGTTAAAAATATTATCCGGAATCCAAGAGTACAATGGCATAATGGTATTGGACAGCCACGTTGAATTGGGTTTGGTCATCGGACGTTCCAAATAAAGCCAGTCCTTGGCGAACCCTTTTCAATGCATCTCGTTGAGAAGAAAGAGCAAATGAAGAGGGAAGTCTAGTTAGAGATCACGGTTACAGCTGTTCTTATGGATCGATCGTGACCGAGCTGTTTCAAGTATATATATATATATATATATATATATATATATATACGTATATCGATCTTACGCTTTGACAACTACGCCCAGACGTATCTCGATATTCAAGGAATCGACAATTGATAGATGCGTGCACGATGATGAGAAGAAAGTTTTCCACGCGTTCTTTTTCCCTTGGAATCTTAATTCTATCCAATATAATATTAAAAGCCGAGATATACGATAATTATTTATTTTATTCAACAACTGATCTTTAGAATTTTAGAATTTAGAAACAACTGATATTAGAATTAAAAATAAAATATGTTCAAAGATAAATCGAAATCAATCCAAGTTTCAATAAAATCAATAATCTCTTCTCTCTAAAATATCGTCTTCCAACGAATAGCCAAGCAAATAAGCCAAATAACACCAGATCATCCATCACCTGACCATCACCGTTGTAATTTCTTTCTGTAATTTAAACCTCGTTCGCCTATCCTCCTCGAACTTGAGGGCGGGAAGACACGGGATTCCGCGAGCGACACGCGGTCGAATGCAATTTGGCGAGGCCGAGAAGGATTTAAGAGTCGGATAATCACACGTTTCCGACGCGTTTTCACGAGCGGGCAGAAGAAACGAAATCGCGGCGTTCGAGGAACGAAAAGCCGCGTACAACCCTAATTACAAGGAGGGAAGAGGGCGAAGAATCGAAGAGGAAGAAAGGAAAGTGGAGTGGAGGGGAAGGGAAATAGTAATTGGAACGATGGTTATGTATGTATATATATTTCCTCGGTGATTGCGCCTCGTATCTGCGTTCGCTCTTCATTAAAAAGGACCACTCGAGAGAACTTAAGACCGAGTGATGGCTCCTTTAATGTCTTCACCCGACCACTTCGCGGCCTTTCAACGCGCGCCCTCTCGCGTCTCGAGAACGGTACTTTTTTATTTTTATTTCCTGCAAAACGATGGCTATCACCGTTGATACTCTCCTCTTTGATTTTTCTTTTTTTTTCCCCCCCCTTTCTTTTTTCCCCTCCCGGTTAATGTTTTCGAACGATACGATAATTGAGGGCTATTGGAGAAAGATGGAGCGAAGAAATCGAGAGTGTGGAGAGATTAAGGGGGATGGATGAATGATGATTGTAAATGCTTGATTATAAAGCGATGTGAGCAATTTTGGAATTTTTTCTTTTTTTTCTGATTGAGTAAAATTCGATATATTTTTAGTGGCAGTTGTTTTTCGAAAAGAAAGTATAATTATGTAATTTTGGTAATTAATTTTAATTAATTTGTTCGAGAAGAAGAAGAAGTGTCGTGTCAGAATTTATATGTTTTTCAATTGTAAAATTTTGCACAAGTTTTAATATTGAAGTAATTCTTCAATATTATCGAGTGCACGAATTTATATCGATTTAAAAAAAAAAAAAAAAACACTATATCTCGCTCTCACCAATCGTATTGCAATCGTATTTCTCTCACGATACGATAAAATTTATCTTCCAAAGCATAAAGTAATCGAAGAACACTTATCTAGCGTGAACTATCCTAACTGCCAACAGCAAGTTTTATTACATTTCCCTCATTATCGCCACCCACTTCCTGTAATAAATTCGAGAGAGAAAACTGATTTTTCTAAAAATCATCTTTCCACCCGATTATAGCCTACAAAAAATATCCCCTCCTCCTTCCTTCTCCCCTCCTTCTTCTTCTTAAGAAAAAAATTGAAGAGAAAGCTCAACTCTTCGTCCGCATTGAAAATTCCCGGCCACACCGGCGAAAGCGGATCAATGCCAAAGAGTTTTCCCGAGGAAATTCAACGATTCGCATGTGAACCAACCCACCGAGAGTTTAAAGTCCATCGAGCTTTACGAGGGACTTGGCGATTGGACTCGGGCCAACGAGGAGGAACAACACCTCGACTACCGTAAAAGTATACCCTTTTCACGTTTGACCTTTATTGTTCGAAACGTGTAACGCACGTGTGCACGCAGGAAATTCCAGTGGCCGATGGTTGACAAGCCGATATACCGCCATAACGCAGGGTAGGATAGGCCGCCCTATCTTTCCCTTACCGCGATAAATTAAAACAACGTGCCATTATTTTATTCATCGCAATATTTTGCCGCGATTCTTAATGCGTTTCCATTGTAAATCGCCTCGAAAGGGGACACGTTAATGCTTGCTGCAGAGCGTTGGTCGAGGCTTATATATATATATACATATATAGAGAGAGAGAGAGAGAGAGAGAGAGATGTGTATACAAGGTGTCCCATTAATAGGAATAGAAAAATCGAAGGGAAAGTTGGCAGGTTCGTTCGACAAATTTTGAAGATAATTGTAATCCGCCGCGCCAAAAATGTGCATCGAGAAAGATTTATTTTTTTTTTTTTGATGATTTTTATTATCGAGGAATCTCGTGAGAAACAAACGATAAAAACAAAGTATCGATGCTACGAAAATACGATGCTGTTCAAAATTTTGATAGATAGATAGATAGATACAATAACTCTAATCATTTGTCACACGTACAGACTATAGTATTCATAGTATCTTATAGTATCTCAATGGCACTTTGTGTAGAACTTTAATCGGTGGTAATTTTATGGAAAGCGATTATAGACTATATATGTAATAAGATAGAAAGGTTAAGAATCAAGTTAATAATGGAGAAAGATTTTAAAAGATTCTTTCTTTCTTTTCGATAAGGGTCGATAAATTTTTTCTTAGGGAGGGAAAAGAGCGAGCCGAGTGGACGTCCGTATCGACGACGATGAGAAAACTGACTAGGCGGGCGGTAAGTTATTTTTGAGTCGTGAATGAGGTCATCTTGGGTCGGCTGCATCCACAGACCTAACCAACGAGGATAAATCGGTCATCGTTTTCGAGGGGACGTGTAAGTTGAGGGAAAAGACTTTCGTGGAAAAGAGGTTGTCTTTCGGGGAACGTGAGCAGCATTGCGAATAAATTAACACGTTTAAGATGGAAACATTCAACGATTATTCGAGAGAATTAGCACAGCCTAATATACAATCTGATTGCTTCGTTCTTCTTTCAAAGAGTGGAAAATGTTTCCTTTGTGTAAATATCTTCGTTTGATGTGCAAACATCATTAACCAACCAATTTATCTATTTTCTTAAACATCTCGTAGAAACTTTGTATCAAGAAAGTTATCTTATTACAATTTTAATGTTTAATGTTTACTCGTATCTATCGTTGATAAAACGAAAGTTTTTTTTTTTTAAATTGGAAATCATCGTTTTCGAAACAACAAAAATTGTAAAAATTGAGATTATATTCGTATAAAAATTAGAATAATCCCCTTCGATCAAACCAATCTTCCTTAGTTTCACGAATAGTTTCGTGAACGAGTGGAGCGAAAACCAATCTTTCGAACCCCTTTCGCGGAAAGGGTAATATTTTGGCCCGTTTAACAAGTTCCTACGAGGTTATAAAAACGACACCCCCCTCCTCCCTTTCAATGTATTAACCCAACGAGTAGCCGTATCGCGCCGATTTCATGGCAAATTACGCGATCAAATGAGCCCACTGTACGCGTTGGATCTTAATCCGATTTGTCATACCGGCGGATAACGCACGATTTAACGCGTAATTCTCCCCGCTCCGCTTGAACTCGAGCAAAGTACCGAACACGGCTTGCGGATTAAGGCGGCTCGAGATGATGGAAAATGGCGTCACGCTGGAAAAAAATCCTTGGCAAGTTTCGAGGCAAGGTCGAACATACATTTTTGCTCGTCCCTCGTGTCGGATGAAATTAACAATAAAATTATGGATTAATAAAATAAAAACGGAGCAGGATAAATCCAATCTCTAAAAATATCCTCCCTAAATAAAACTCGAAGCTAAAAAAATCTATTAAAAAGTGAACAGTAAAGATAAACTCTTAATTATATTCTTCCAAAAAAAAGAAAAAGAAAATAACACGACAGCGTAAAAAACCTAACCTATCCTTCTCGAATCATCTTCCCACCATTTCTCCCGCCAAGGAGGGAATAAAAATCTAACCTAAAAAAAAAAAAAAAAAAAAAAAATATTTCGACAATAACCCGCAAGGACAAAATAAATCCTCGCTAAATTTGTCCCTCTCTGTGACGGCCATATTTCTCACCTGGAGCCTCACCTTGGAGCCAGCAGCTCCATTCCACGACATAGGGTGACATAGCCACGGGCTCGTACATTTACTCGACGCGGCGGAGTAGGAAAACAGAAGGGAAGGTGGAAGACCGCGCGGAAGACGGGTTTGGCTCGCCTCGGTTTCGTCGTTGACTCACCTCCGTCGTCGCTGACAATGAGTCACTGCCTTATTTATACGCATCGCGTATAATCTAAGGCTAAGAACCAGTGGCTCAGAATTTCGCGTCCTTTCGAAGGGAAGGCCCCGAAAGATTCAAAGGGGTCCGTTGTTGGGGGTCCCGGTTGGGTTACCGGTTCTCTGCGAATGCCAGAAGCGATATCTCAGATTCAGAGATGGCGAGAGGAAGGTGTGAGTTATCGCGCCCCCTATGGCCGCGCGTTTTGATGGGCGAGTTACATTACGGGCCAGCCTACCTTGCACGAAATGCTGACCAATATCCGGGACAAAGCGAGCCTCCTTGTACCTTGGACCTCCTCGTTTTGCTTTCGTTCTCACGCTTTTGGTAATGGGGAAGACGTTTTCTGTGAATCGAGAGAGAGGGAGAGAGAAAGATTCGCGTGGGGGTTAGAGGAGGAGGAGTCGTGTTGGATTTTTGGTCGGTTGAGTCATTGAGCTTTTTTATCTTCTGAACAGCGAAATTGATTTTGTTGGAATAAAATTTTTTCGTTCGTTAATCAGATGATCGATAGATCGTTGTGTTTTGTAGGATTTGGATATTTTTCTTTATTTATTTCTTTCTTTTTTTTTTTTTTTTTTTTTTGGTTTCATTGGAAAAATCCGAGGCAACATCCGATGAT
Source organism: Apis laboriosa (assembly GCF_014066325.1). NCBI lineage: Eukaryota > Metazoa > Arthropoda > Insecta > Hymenoptera > Apidae > Apis > Apis laboriosa. The sequence continues at coordinate 1,848,386 of NW_025222278.1, forward strand.
AAATTGAAATGATCCCGCGCAGCGGACGTGAATTTGTCAAAGAGGTAATTGTAATTACAAGAAGCTGATTCGTGAAAACTACTTTAAAGGCACGAAAGCCCGACCTTCGAGATAAAAAGCGACCGTTTAATGGACGTTGCAATTTGTCCCATCGGCAAAACATACGAGCGGAATGCGCATTGTCTCCGTTTCTTGCATTATTCTACTTTCTGCCTCCTCCTTCTGTGTAACGCTGTCCGCTTCTCGATCGTACGAATAAAATCATCGAATCTTATTTACCAAATAATATATTCGAAAGAATCATCGATCGATCTTTTAATTCAAATATCGCTTCTTGTAATATTTTTATAAACGTTTTTCTAATAGATTATGGAATAAATTTTAATCGAGCCGAAAAGGAATGTAAAATCAAAAGAAGATATCACTATTCCTTCAAAGCACGCTTATTACACTCGTCTCCAATTTCCAAATGGCTGTTCAGAAAAACTTTTGCGAGCAATCGTCGCGCCCAAGTGTCCATCATAAATCGTCCAACCAACAGCGTCCACTTAATTCCATCTCGACCATATGATTCCGAGCCGAAACCGCGACGAAATTCCAGCAAGAAAGGGAACTTGCTGAGATCGCAGCAATCGGCCAGCACCACGAGAGACAAAACCAAAAGTGAAAAACGAAAAGGAGAAAAAAAGGGGCGTACAAGCAGAGGAGGAGGAGGAGGAGGGAAGAGACAGGATGATCAACCGCTTCTCACAGTATCTCTCGCGCGACCACGGGAATTTCTCAAACATTGTCCCGTCGATTCCCTCTGACAATGGTATTTCCATTCTGCCAGCCGACAAACGTTCGATCTCTCCCTTTGGCCCCATCGATCCCGCCAGTTCCAACGGGCAGCCTCTCTACCATTCTGTTCCCCAAAAAGGATCTGTTCCTTTGGGAGGATGGAACCACGAGTACGAGTGGGAGGTCAAATTTTTGTTTTCGTGCGTTTTCGATCCTCGAAATGGATTGGAAATTGATCGAGATAGATGGATCGTAGATTAGAAATCGTCCAGTTTAACTTTTACGTAATTATTATCATTAACTTGTAAGATTTCGTGAATTTAAACCTATCCAGAATGTTGTTTCTAGAAAAAATACTTGTTCTTACTTAAAAACTTTTAAACCGTTCGAATCGAAGAACATAACCTATAAATGTTACTTTCATAAAAAGAAATTTATTTCCATTTGTTAAATTTTCGCGTAATCATTATCATTAACTTGTAAGATTTCGTGAATTTAAAGTTATCCAAAATGTTGTTTCTAGAAAAAATATTTATTCTTACTTGAAAAGTAATTCTTAAATCCGCTCGAATTCAAGAGTATAACCTATAAATATTTTCATAAAAAGAAATTTATTTCGTCCACTTGTTAAGCTTTCGCGTAATCATTATTATTAATTTGTAAGATTTCGTNTCATTAACTTGTAAGATTTCGTGAATTTAAACCTATCCAGAATGTTGTTTCTAGAAAAAATACTTGTTCTTACTTAAAAACTTTTAAACCGTTCGAATCGAAGAACATAACCTATAAATGTTACTTTCATAAAAAGAAATTTATTTCGTCCATTTGTTAAATTTTCGCGTAATCATTATCATTAATTTGTAAGATTTCGTGAATTTAAACCTATCCAGAATGTTGTTTCTAAAAGAAATATTTATTCTTACTTGAAAAGTAATTCTTAAATCCGCTCGAATTCAAGAATACAACCTATAAATATTTTCATAAAAAGAAATTTATTTCGTCCACTTGTTAAGCTTTCGCGTAATCATTATCATTAATGTAAGATTTCGTGAATTTAAATCTATCCAGAATGTTGTTTCTAGAAGAAATATTTATTTTTACTTAAAAAATAACTCTTAAACCCGTTCGAATCCAACAACATAACCTATAAATGTTACTTTCATCGAAAAAAATTCATTTCATTTTTACCTAAAAATAGGATACCTAAAATACCTAGGATACCTACCATACCTAAAGAGAGGAAACGTTTGTTCAAAAAAAAGACTACCTTAATCTCCATAGCCATCGAGACACGTTGTACATCCAAGACTATGGGCCCAAGCCTAATTTCTACCTTTACCAAAAAAGACGATCTTCCACTAAATCCAACCTCGCCTACGCTACGCCAAGAAAATTTCCATTAAAATCAGAGGGTGGAGGAAAGAGAGGAGGAGAGAGAAAGAGAAGAAAACACGAATTTCGTACAAGATTCTGCTCTCAGGCTGGGTCGTGGGGCGGTGGGTTTCGAGACAGCGTTTTAATCGATGCGTTTTTGCCATCGGATTCTTCGCGGGGACCCGCGACGACGACGTGGCTTTATCGCGACCTGCGCAGTCGTATTTTATTGCTGCCGATTGTTCCCTCGGCCCTGTGGACCGTGTATGCGCACGGTTTTTGCCTTCTTCGGCTTTTCTTCCCTTCGCCTTCGATTTTTTCTTTTTCTTTCTTTCTTTCTTCCTTTTTTCTTTTCTCTCTCTTCTTTTTCTTTTTTTTTTTTTTTTTTTTTGCCCGGCCGCCTCATTGTCTCGGCCGTTCTCTCATGCCGAGACTTTGTTCCCCGACCCGCGCTGTGGAAAGTAGGTGAAGCGTGCCGTTCGACGCGGTGAAAAAGATACTTTTTTCTTCGAGGCTTGCGGTGTGTGCGTCGATTGCGTTTTGCACGGTAACGTATTAATAAAGATAGACTTTCCGAGGTGTTGTCCGACTTGTTATGTTGCGCCCGTGATTTATGCGTTTTAAATTGCGCGCCGGATTTCTTTGCAGGGGGCGCAGCTGAGTTTTGGGGTCAGTCTTTTAATGGCGGAAATGAAATATGGCATATTTTGATTGTTGTGATTGAGTTTATGGAGTTGAGGCGATGACATTGATTCTGAAGAATTCTTAAGATCTCTTCTTGGCTTACGATCAATTGGTTAACGTAATTGGTTCGTTAACGAAGGAAATGAAAATATTAGAAATTTTATTCGCTTAAAAAAAGAAAAATAAAATATCTCTGCAGTATTTCACGTTTCGTCGGTGTACGTTCTGATCGGGCAAATGATTCGTCTGGCCTGGGAAGAGGGGGAGAAAAAAATGCACGATTCTCTTATTTGGAGAAAGGAGAAAAGAGAGAAAGGTCGGAAGCGCGAAACATCTGGCAGCAATCAAGGAGCTGTATCTTCGAAACGCCGGCGGATCGTGAAAGAGATCAGAAGTAAGATGCAGAAGAAAAGAATGAAGAAGCATCGCTGAATTGGATAGTTGCAAAAAATCGAGGAACAACAGTCAAATGATAAGATGAAAATCCCAGATCAATTTATTTAAGAAAAGATATTTTCGTGTAAAGATTTAATATAGATGAATTATTTATCGTAAACATTTTTCTTTCTAATCTAATTTCAATGTTAGAAAAGAAATATATCAAAAAAATATACAAAATATGAATAATCAAAATTTATTTCCAATCAAAAAATTTCTAAAATAAAAGAATCTTAAAATATAATCATTAAACAATCATTTCTTTTTTAATAACGTGTAATATCCAAAAAATCGACTTCTAATCGTTTATAAAGTAACAAATTATAGCAAGCAAAGAAAAGTTTCTCCAAAATTACTCGTCCAAATATAAATGAATATAAATGATTCCAAATCATTTCCATCAAGCATGAATCAAATATACAACTGAATATATAGCAAACTTATCATTATATCTCAACTGTTTCATTAAAGAAACACTTTGTTTCTTGTAAGTTAAATAATTATTATCACCTTTAAAACAAAAATATCCCCGAAACAAGATTTTTAAATATTCAGAAGAAATTTTTTTACAAGTTTAATTTATCTGACCAACTACAAAAAAATAAATAAATAAATAAATCATCCCAATATTATTCCATTCCTCACAGAAGCTTAATTGAACTAACGACCACGATATTTCTCTTCGAAGGGGCAAAACGAAACGAATATCCAAGAATTTTTGGGGAGGGCCCAAATGTATAAAGTTACCACGCCAAGAATTTGGGGGAACGGTATTTATATAGAGATTCAAGTTTTTGTTAATTAATAGTGTGACTGAGTATAAGCCCCGTCCTGTCTCCTTTTACGACCGGAGGTGGATACGTGAGGTTCATGTGTAATCCTCGAATGCTTCGACACGTCGTCTATGGCGCTAAAACGATATGGACGAATCAAGAAAAATATTCGCGTCACGTACGTGGTGACGTCCTACCTGCCAGTTTGATGTGTGCCGAAACACACGAAACGATCAACCCCGCCGTACGTCCGCTGGCTCGTTAATTAACCCGAAATTGTACGATTTAACCATCGATCTTTGTCCCTTTCAATATTCCTCTTTTAATTTCTTCATTAATTGCTTAAAATTCCAAAATTATGTGATTTCTTTCGTATCACTCGTTCGAATTTCTATACGATGATTTTGAGAAATTTATTAAGATAAATTCCATTTCTTCAAAGTATCGAGTATTACACTTTATACAAGTCTTCTTATAGTCATTTCATTGTTACGTATTTCTTTATAGAAAAATCATAATATGATATTAATCTTTTACAAAACAGTTCATAACAATCTCTTCGAACACATAATCAAACATGTCGACGCTGAATCCCATTCCATTTCAATCTTCCTCCAAGTTAATTAATCCGAAATTGTACGATTTAACCATCGATCTCTTCTCCTTTCAATATTCTTTAATTTTCTTTAATTTCCTCATTAATTGTTTAAAATTCCAAAATTATGTGATTTCTTTCGTATCACTCGTTCGAATTTCTATACGATGATTTTGAGAGATTTATTAAGATAAATTCCATTTCTTCAAAGTATCGAATATTACACTTTATACAAGTCTTCTCATAGTCATTTCATTGTTACGTATTTCTTTATAGAAAAATCATAATATGACATCAATCTTTTACAAAATATAACGATCTCCTTGAATATCTAATCAAACATGTCGACGCTGAATCCCATTCCATTTCAATCTTCCTCCAAGTTAATTAATCCGAAATTGTACGATTTAACCATCGATCTCTTCTCCTTTCAATATTCTTTAATTTTCTTTAATTTCCTCATTAATTGTTTAAAATTCCAAAATTATGTGATTTTTTTCATATCACTCGTTCGAATTTCACGATGATTTTGAGAAATTTATTAAGATAAATTCCATTTCTTCAAAGTATCGAGTATTACATTTTATACAAGTCTTCTCATAGTCATTTCTTTATAGAAAAATCATAATATGACATCAATCTTTTACAAAACAATTCATAACAATCTCCTCGAACATCTAATCAAATATGTCCACGCTGAATCCCATTCCATTTCAATCTTCCTCCAAGTTAATTAACCCGAAATTGTACAATTTAACCATCCATCGATCTCTCCCCTTCAATATTCCTCCTTTAATTTAAGAGATTTATTAAAATAAATTAATTAATAAATCCCATTTCTTCAATATCGTGCGCGAATATCACTTTATATGTCTTCTTATGTTCGTTACTATTTTGTTGCTACGTATTTTTTTGAGAAAAATCCTAATAACAGCCTTTAACAAAACAATCTCCTCGAACACTCAATCAAACATCTTGATGCTAAATTTCATATCATTTCAATCTTCAGTCAAGTTTTATTATTAATTAACCCGAAATTGTACGATTTAACCACTCATCGATCTCTTCCCTTCAATATTCCTCCTTTAATTTAAGAGATTTATTAAAATAAATTCCATTTCTTCAAAGCATCGAATATCATACTTTATACATCTTCTCATACCTATTTCGTTGCTACGTATTTCTTCGAGAAAAATCCTAATATAACAATCTTTAACAAAACAATCTCCTCAAATATTCAACATTTTGACGCTAAATTTCAATCTTCCTCCAAGTTTTATTATTAATTAATCCGAAATTGTACGATTTAATCATCCATTGATATCTTCCCTTCGATATTCCTCGTTTATTTAATTTCTTTATTAATTGCTTAAAATTCCAAAATTGTGTGATTTATTTATCACTTGTTTGAATTTCACGATGATTTTAAGAGATTTATTAAGATAAATTCCATTTCTTCAAAGCATCGAGTATCACACTTTACACGTCATATCCATTTCGTCGCTACTTCTACTACTATTTTTTTTCGAGAAAAATCCTAATATAGCGTCCAACCTTTTACAAAACAGTTCATAACAATCTCCTCGAACAACCCAAACAACCAAACATCTCGACGCTGAATCCCATTCCATTTCAATCTTCCTCCAAGTTCTGTCCGATGATCGATAATCCTCTCTGCGCGCAGACTATAAACGAAACGAGGGAAAAACGTTGATAGCCTGTCTGAGCAAACATATTGCGATAGTTCTTATGGAATATCGCGTACAAATCGTTCGCTCGATACGCGTCGTCGAGAGCATCGACGAGTATATACGCGCCGATAATGAATGGTATATAGTATTCGAGGAGGAGAAGCTGTTCCATCCGTGATCTGTCGATCGAGGGATCGAACCGCCGAGGATCGCTGCAGGACGTCAGAGAGGTTTTCTCGATGGAGAAGTAATTCACTCTGATGCATGATGGGTCGCGAGCAAGAACCGAGGAAGCATCGTGGAGAAGCTCGTATTAACGCTGTAGCGTGAATACACGCTTCTGTTTGACAGGCATAACCGTTCGATAATATCGTCGATCGTGCGCCAAGAGAATTATGTAATTCTCAAGTATCTGCCTGAGAAGCTGTAATTTTTATGTTACGATCTTGTGTTCGGGAAAATTGGCAATGGACGATGACGAGTATGAGAATTTTATTATTCATGCTCTAATTTAAAACGATGAATTTTCTATCTTTTCTTTTTTTTTTTTTTTTAATAATCAGAAAATAATGTATAAATAATCTTTGCGAAATTTCATTACACTTAACCTAATTTTTCCTATATTTTTGTAGACTTCGTGAACATAACCTAACCTAACTTTTCCTAAATTCTTAGCTTCTATGGATCTAATCTAATTTCTTCGAGATGCTCCAATTCTAATGATGAAAGATACGCGAAAGATCTCAAAGTTTTGATCGATGGTGTACAGGAGGACAGAAGGAAAGAAGAAACAGGTTGGACACGAGTGATCGGTTATCTTTGATTCGCGTATCACACAGCGGAGAAAGCGAGGGAAAGGGGAAAAAAAAAACAAAGAACGATCTGGAATTTATCGTGGAACGTGTACTCGCATTCTGGAGTAAGTAGATAATTTCCGTATAATGCAGGAGGCCAAGGGGGATGAGAATGTCGCGTCGACGTTTCGCTATGCGAAAATTACGCGAGCATGGGGACGATAATCGTCGCTAATACGTCACTCACGTAAGAGGGCAACTCCTTATTTATAGGAGCTCTCTCAGCGATCCGACACCACCGATTTCTTTACGAGGAATCCGAATTCGAGGAACGGATTGCACGTAGAGACAAGCTCCGTTTAATCATCTTGCATACGATACGAGCGGAGGAATGATTGTGTTCACGGGTAAAAGTGTGTCATAGAGAAAAGGTTTAAAAGAGAGATTGCGGTGATAGAAAATGCTGCGGCTGATTTTAAAAAAATTCATCGATACCTATTTTCAAATACTTTTAAGATTAAAGTAATAATATAAAGTGTCGATGTATTATATATAATTGTAGAATTATATATTATATACAAAGCGGATAACCTTTAAAGGATAGATTTCAGATGCCAAAACAAAAGTCGATTTATTATTATTTCTATATTCAGTTATAAGCGATCGAAGTTAAAAGTTAGAGGAGAGACGGAGATGGAGCGAGACAGACGATATTATCTTGGTTACGTTATTACGCCACGCCGCGGCGCGCTATGTCATTCTATCTCCGTCTCGCTTCTAATCTAACGCAAACTTAAATTACTTATAACTAAATAAATAAGTCTCATCTTTACATAAATAAGTCTTATATACTGTCAATTCTTTTGTGTTCGTTTTATAGAATCAATCTCTCAAAGATTGATTTAAATAAATAACCCTCTGACATAACACTGAATTCCTAACCTAACCAACTCCGATAATCATTTATTCAAAATTCCATCATGCTAAATAATCTCAAATAAAACTCGAACCCAATTTCGAAGTCAATTCTCAACACCTTCCATCCACAATTTTTCTCCATCGTCCAATAAATCCTATACGGTAATCCTATTTCGCACGTGCGCCTATTTCGTACGAACACTTGACGCTTCCATAAACATATTGCATATTGCAATCGTACGTGTGCAACGCGGCCGTGATATCAATCTAAAGATCTTTAGCCCTTGCCTCGAAGAGGATCGGCCCTTTCCTTCTTTCCTCCGGGATGCGGCCGCCTATGATGTACTGCCGCCCTTATCTTTATGTGCGTTGCACTTGGCCGGATCTATCCTGCACGCATGCGCGAATGCACATCACGCACGCACGGTTGCGGTGTGCCGGCCTGGCATGATTGAAGGAAGGGAAAAAGGGAGAAAGGGCCGACTCCGGGATCTTTCGGCCGACGAATTTGCGATGTTTGTTTAGCGGATTATATAATTGGATCCAGAACGATGGATATCCACTTTATTTGGCGGTTTGGTCGGCACTTTAATTTTCTTGCTTTGCAGCGTTTTCGGGATCCTTTTTATCACGTGTTTCAACGCGTGTCTTTTTTTCGAGATTTACGGGGTTTGCTTAATTGTTTGGTAAATTGGATCCACATCGATGGTTACTTTATTTGGCAGTTGGTTATTTAGGCTTAATTCGTACTTTAGAACACACTTTTTTGAGACTGTTCTCTCTTCGTTTCGCTCCTGTTTTGAAATAATAATTTGTGTATCAACGATAAACTTTGTTTAGAAATTCAACAAGCTAGTTTCTGTCTGTTATATAGGTATTAAACAGATATTAAAAATCGTATTAAATAATAGAGAATTATTAACGAAAGTGAGTAATAAAAAGTGAAATTTTTACGAAATATTGGAAGATTTATTTTTGGAGATTTGGAAAGATATTGTATAAGATTGAAAAAGATTCTTTCATTAGGATAAATTATACGTATATCGAAGAAATTATATCACGTGATATAATGGCAAAGCATTTAAACGTGGCAAACGGAAATATAGAACGAAACCAGAATTCGTTTGTTTTCAATTCCTGAAATAGAAGGTACGGTTTTCTAAGAACATACACGCCTGTAATTTCTCACGAGGCCCCCTCGTCTATTCGTAACTATCGCTTTTGTATCTTCATAAGCTCCTCCGGATCATAAAAAAAAGGGATATTTATAAGTATACGTTCTTCTTTCTTTCTTCCTTTCCCTTAAATAACCTAATAAATCATTTTGTTTTGTTTCTTTTTTTCTCTCTCCCTTTTTCCTTTTTACGAATATTTTTATTGAACAATTTACTCACCAAAATGGGTCCTCCATCCTTTATCGAAGCAGAAACCGTGGCACCAAACCATTGAAGAGTCTTATTATCGATCTGACTCAAACCACCCGGTACATTTGGATTTCTGACGTAGTTATTTCCTGCAAACGGAAACCATTTTTTCATCAATCACTGCCACGTTACAACTATCATATTTCAAGAATGATTAATGCATCGATAAAAGCACGAAATATCACGTTTAATAATTTTCATTGCATCTCTTCCTATGATTAAACTCCAAATAATTTTTTGAATAAAGAAAATTCATTATTTCTCTCTAGTATCATATGTTCATTTTCAATTGATATAAACGTTACATCACGTTTATATTTATGTTTGTGATCATGATCACATTTCGAAATTTCTATTCAACTGGATGTAGTAATGACGATTGAAGAAATCATCGATTGAATGAAAAAAGGTGGAAGATATGCGCCATTGGAGGAAAGTGAGAAAGAGAGAGGCGAACAAGGTTTCTTCTTCTTGCATGTGGCTAACTATTTCGAATAACGAATCCCGTCAAGAGCAGGAAGATCGGTCACTTAATATCGGAATTAAATTCTTGCAAATCTGAGGGAGAGGCTCCCTAAGAACGAATCAACGATCCAACCATATATCCTGCACTTAGCTACAGGTAACTTAATACGTAACTGGAACGTGCTCGAACGGAATGAAACGAAACAGAAAAGACGAGTTTAAGATCGTTTGCATTTCCTGTAAGATTAAGTTTAAAAAAAAGGTATTATTTATATTAAAGTATACTTTTCTAATTTTTGTAATTTAAATTTTTGTAAAAATTTTGTGTATTTGATAGATCGTTAAGTATGTTCTAGGAATAGAAGTGCAAGTTGAAAGATGAAGTCGATGAAATTTTTCAAATGATTTTCTTCTTTCTGCTTTAGAGAATATTCGTCACGTAGAAGAATTTTCATTTTGTTTGAATCATGATGTGAAATTATAAATACACGAGAAAAACATTGTGTTCCACAATTCACATAGATAGAAGAAGAATGGTGAAAGAATTTCCAAGGAAGGAAAGTTTTCAATGCATCATACAGATATCGATAAAAACAAGTTTCGAGCAGGTGTCACCGCAGAGAGAATTCTCAGCGAGTACACCTTGGATTTTTCTTTCTCGATTTTACGAATGGAATGAACCCGTTAGCCGTATCGGTGAGGCGTAACCCTTAAACGGAAGTTGTCCTTCGCTTCCTATCCCTTAACTCGCGAGTCGAGGCGCGTGGATATGTCGATACGTCGATCGACTCGAGAAATCCTTCAGCAACCATAACTCAGTTACCCAATAACGTCACCAAAGAATAATCGCAAAATTACAAAATCAACTGTTCTCTTATATATTTAATTTATAAATATAATAAATAAATATTGGAAAATGTAGAGCAATTTGCCTATTTAATTTCACTTTGCTTTTCCTTTTTTTTTAATTGGATGAATCTTTAAAAAAAGAAAAAAGATAAAATGTAAAATTACATAATTTCGAATTCATTTTTCCAATATCTATCTCTCAATCATTTGATTAATAATTTGATTAAAATATTTACAACGAAGAAATAAAATTCCTCCGCTTGGTCAACCTTCCAATCATTTAAATCCTGCGCCATCCATCAAACCACGTTAATTAAAATCAACGATCAGGAGCGAACAATCCTTCCAACGGAGAGCAATTATGAATTATCGACATTGAACGTTAGTCCATGATTATCACGGCCCAATTATTTCGCCGGCGCTCATTAAGGGGGGTACGTCAATTAACCATCTTCCAAGCGACCTTCCTCGAACATCTTCGATCCTCCTAATGGACAACAACTGCAGCCACTCGAAGCAAGAACAAAACACATCCATTCTTCGTCATTTTTTTTAAATTAATTATACTCAAATTGAGCAAAGAATAAATTCCTCCTAAAATTATACAATACATGTTCCAATATAAAAAACAAAAATTTTCATCAAAACCAAAAATAGAAATAGAGATTTTCCAAATCAGATTTTCCAAATTGAATCATGAAATAAGATAAGGATTAAAAAAATTCCGTTGGAAAAAGAAAATTTCCCTAAAACTTCAATGATGATCAAAAATCTTTTAGATCCTCCTCGATTATATGACTCATCGGCGTATTGACTACGAACGTGAAGCAACACCCAACGTCATCACCGCGGCCCAATTATTTCGCCGGCGCTCATTAAAGGGTACGTCAATTAAGAGTCGCGATCCCGAGCGACTTTCAGCGACGACCTTCCTTGAAGATCGTCAGGTGGCACGGAGCAAGAAACGGCCGAACCTACGTCCGCGCTCGGCCGTAGGTAGAACGACCTTACGGTTTTCTGTATTAGGTAGAGTCGGTTTCTTGCGTCGGTACACGGTATTTCTCGGTATACCAAGTCTCGCCGGCCACGCCACTCCGCGGGGTGTACACCTCCCTAGAAGTGTTCCTTGCCGAGGAGGAGGAGGGGGAGGAGGAGGATACCTCCCCTCTCTCTCTCTCTGTCTCTCTGTCTCTCTCTCTCTGTCTCTCTCTCTCTCTCTCTCTCTCTCTCTCTCTGTCTCTCTCTGTCTCTGTCTGTCTCTGTCTCTCTCTCTCTGGGTGTTCGGTCGAGCACTCGAGGAGAAGTGAGTGACCTCCGCGCGAGAGATACGACCCGCTTCCTCGTACGCGCGTGGAATAGGAGATGGCCGAACGATTGATTGGAATACCGGCGCGAGATGCGCGAGAAGATGTTTGGAGGAGTGGACGTGACCTTGATGATGGTGTTGATAGGATGGTAGGTAGAGATGAGGAGAGAGAATGGGTTTCTTTTCGAGGTTTGACGATGTGTAAAGAGGAGTGGTTTGCGAAAACGTAGCCTTTTGCCTTTTGCAAGGGGGGGATGAATCGGGGAAGGGAAACGAATGAAACGATTGGAAAGAATTAGGTAGGTAGGAGTTGAGGGTTAAATTATTAGGGAGAGTTAGGAAGAGATAGAAAGTTGGATTGGAATTTAATGGAATAGCGTGTTTGAGAGGGTTTTTTTTTCTTCGGAAGGACGATTTAAAAAAGAGGGATGAATTCGTTAGACAGATATATAAAACGGTGTCGAGCGTGGGCAAACATGTTACATTTCGAAAATAGCCACGGTATAACAACACGAAGGGGAAAAACAATGTTAGGCGAGTGTGTATGATGATGATCGTTTATTTTTCGTGTTCGACTCTCTGTTCGAGAAATTCGATATTGGAGAGGGATAAAATGGGAGAGGTTTGATAAAAGAAACTTTGAAAGAAAGTTCTATTTATATCTGCAATACTACGATAATTTCGTTCTTTTATTGTGAGCCAAAAAGAAGATCCATCTCCCGATATTAAATCGATTATAAATCAAACAATATCAAACTGTTATTACTTAGAGAATAGAGATCCATAGAGAATAGAATTGTTTAAGGAAAGTAATAAGGAAAAAACGAAATATCATAATCGAGGTTATTTCCTATCTTGGGGGGGGGGAGGAAGAGGCGAAATTTAATAGTGAATTCCATATACGTGAACGTAATGAATAGTCGAGACTACCGAATGCGACTCTAATTGGACAAGATGGAGCATACGATCACGCTAATTATCGATCAAAGCGAAGTGTCTCGGCGAGTAGGGTCGACATAAGGACACGGCTGACTAATTGGACGTAGCATGGCGTATGATCTCGTGTATGTAGTCGTGAAAATGTTTTCAGCTATTGAGCAGGGTTGCTTCTAGAAGCGTACCGCATATGGCGTTAATAAGTAGAGATGACGTATATATATTTGTAATACACGTGTATGTTTTGAATAATAAAATATACGTTTTGAATTTTTTCTTTTTCATCATTAACAAATTGAAATCGAACATGAAAATTTATAATATTGATAAAAAGAAATAGACTTCTAATATTATCGTATATTAAAGAAAAAGTTTGTTTAGTGGGAATAATAATACGATTTATTATAAATTACAAGAATTAATTAAATTTCGAAAAAATGTTTTCACCGTTAACTCAAACAATCTCGAAAGCATTATCGATATTTCAAATAAATACCACAGAATACTTTATTTATCTTATATATTTTCCATCTCCTTCGGAAAAATATTAAAAATCACGAGATATATCCGAGAAAAATCGATGTAAAAAAAAAATATTAAGAAAAGAAAATTCCAGTATACTTAAATCGACGTTTTATCTCGATCTTACGCGTTCTCGATCGATTCGACTCAACTTGTTAGAGATAACAGAGAATTGGCGCTAGTGATTTCCTGCCGATTGCTTTCGAATGCAGTCAATTACTTTCGCGCCGGGAAATTACGGATCCGTGCTCGATCCTCGAGATATTATCGTTTCGAGTGTAAGCACGTCTAATTCGCAGCACCGTGATATTCCACTAATTTGCATCGAGGCATTAGCGTCGACTGTAGTTCCCCGTTGAAACGAAAAGATCGCATCGCGCGCAATTATTATCAATTGCTCGTCTTCAAATTAACATCAGTACACATTTTAAACGTTTTCCACTCATTTCACGCAAATTTCGTTCCTTTTAAATCAGACAAGGAACCGATAAAACCGATAAAAGAACAAACGTATCACTTCAAACATGCACAAACTTCTTCAATCCTCCTCTATAATACACGTATAATCCGACAAGTTCTCCTTTTTAAATCGAAGAAGAGATCGAGAAAGATGTAAGAAGATACAAAGACGATTTCCTTCAAACGTTCACTTACAACCGCTTCAAACACGTACAAACCGTTCTCCTTTATAATCGAATTCTCCTTTTTTTTTTTTAAATCGAACACAGAGATCGAGCACAAATGTAAAGAACGAAAGAACGTTTCTTCCAACAACTTCAAACGAGCGCAAACTTCTCGATGCCTTATAATGCCACGTACGACCGTTAATAAAGCTCTGAGCCACGCGATCCGATCGCGATACGATCTATCAACTGGCAGCGATCGGTAAGAAAAATCGAGAAGGAAACGAAATCGATACGATACTCGGTGGCGATAAACATTGGAAGCAATGAGAGGGTGGGTGTAAAGTCGCCCAGAATAGAACGGCGGCTCTCTACGATCAACCAACCGACCAACCAGCCAGCCAGCCAGCCGGTTACGAAGCTCCTCGAGGGCTATGGCAAGCGGGTGGAAAGCTGGAATGTGGGTCACAGGGATTGCGGACAACTATGGTGGAGCCCTCGTTGTAGCCTGTATGTGTGTGTGTATACCTTTCAATGGCCCATAAGCAAGTGCGAGAGTGCAAGTGAAAGAAAGAGGCGGAAAACAGATATCGGATTTTGTCGTGGAAGAAACTGAAACGAGTTAATCCAACCGTGCTTCCGGCTATCGATACTATCCCCTGACGAAAGATTAGAATTTTAAGGGCCACGTATAGCCACGTTGGCCATTTTTCCTTGGAAGAAAGGTTGCCGATCATTTTGATAAGATCGATCGGTGTTTCTCTTTTTAATATTTGTTAACTGTTTGTGGACCCTCCAGAGAAAGGAACCACTCTATTGGCATTACTTTGTTCGATACTTGTACTACTATGACAATTGTTAAAACGATGTAAAAAGATTAAGCGCCCCGAAAGAAAAATTCTTACAAAAATATTTCTTAAAAATAGAAAAGAGATGTTAAATTTATTACCTTTACTGTCGAAATTGATCAACATGCATCGATCATCGGCCGCGATGTCGCATTTGTAAACTGCGCCGCCTCTGTAAACGCCAGCCTGAGGAGTTTCGGCCTCCGGTGCACCCACGATGGCCCTGCAAAAGGAAACGCGACGAATCGGCGTTGAAATCTTTCTTGCACCCGTTCCAAACAAGACGAAGAGATAATAAAAGTGGATAATGATGATTAAAACGCAGTGCGAAAACGGAGTTGCGTAATTGGCGCTGGATGGTTAATGTGTGTTTGGTCATCGTTCGATATTCGCATTATCGCATTATCGCGTTAAGGAAAGACGATGATGCGAACGTATTTCCGAGATCGAGGTCAGTGGTCACGAGCTATTTTGAACAGTGGCGCAAGAGAGTCTGGTAACTGATCCGACCGGCCGATGGACGAGTTATTAAACCAGGTAACACAATTTGCCACCGCAATTTTTATCGGTTTCACGGAGACGATCGTGGCGCTAGTTCGCATAGATAACGATAGAGGGCGTGCTGAAGAAATTGAACCGTTTGTGCAAGATTTTTTAAAATATTGTCGATCTTGTATCATTTTAAATCCATGTTTTTTTTTTTTTTTTTTTTTTAATATTTCGATCGATTTCTTTCTTTAGATGGATGAGACGTTGTAATTTTTTTTTTTTTTTTTTTTAGAGAGGAAAAAGTAAACAAGCGTTTAGTATCTATTAAAATAGATTAATGTTTGGCTAGAAATTGAACAAAGACCTATAGACGATCAATTATTTCGACGATAACCATCTCATGCGCTAAATTGGTCATTGTGTTTATTGACTTAGAATTTAACGTTTGCCCCACTTTTCTAATGAACGCTTCGGTCTTAAATTGCTAATCGAAATTATTGGAGAAAGATTCGAGCATAAAGTTATCCTTTTACGAAACAGATTATTTTAATTTCTAATGAAATTCGTTAAAACAAGAAAAAAGAGGGGAATTTCGGAATATTATTTGTTTTGAACAAAAATTTATAATTTGTAATTTAGAAATTCGAAGTTGAAAGTAAGATCCGCGAGTAAATCGTTATTATCATTTTAATTAATACTTAATAATGTTAATGATCTCGCATAATTATATAATTATATAATATAATTAAGTCATTATCTTTACTGATTGAACTTATTTAAAATTCGTATTAAGTACATTTTTACGTAATTAAATTCTTTACATTAATTTAACACTTTCGTATTCTCAATCACTTCCATTTATCTTTCATCTAGATTGTTATTACACATTGAAATTAAGTAATAAATTAATTTTTAATTAATTTAATTATGGAGTTCCTCCCGTCAAATATTTTCTCTAAACCTATTTTCCCTTAATCTCGTTAAATAAAAAAACTCTCATTAAAAATACGTAATTTTAATCGTTTCGTGGTAATATGCACAATCATGTTTTATCGTGAAATCGTTTCACCTGGACGGATAGGTGTGTACCGGCAATATGAAGATTGCTAGCTAAGGATAGATCGTATAATTATCATGGAAGGGTGTGTCTGATCAGGGGTTGTACACCCTGACCTATAACGTGATTAATGCTACTTGCATACAGATTAACTTCGCCATTGCAAACATACCAAAGATACTACAAGAAGAATATAGTAGAAGAAATCACGCATTTATTTTTATTTTCCTTTTCTTAAATTAAACGCAAAGAGAACGATTTTTTCATATCAATTTTATCGATAAATAATCTTTAATTCGATGTTTTATTTAAAAAAAAAAAAAAAAAAAGGAAAGAAAGAGAACAAGGAGATTTCTAAAGTATCAGCCTTGCTGTTATATTCTGGCTTGCCTTGAACTTTTCTGAATAAACGTTTCCTTATTCGGTGGGTAATCGCGTAACAATTGAATTTTATCGAGGTGAAAATTGTTCGAAAATTCTTTTCTTTTCTTCTTTTTGGTTTAATATAAAATTTGTTCGTGACAAAAATTAATATAAAAGAAATTAAGAAATTTCCAATAATAATATACATGAGAAAAGATTGTACGAAATTGTGAAAGGGAATTTAAAGGATTAAGAGATTGATAAGAATAAGAAATAAAGGGAAAATTAATAAAAATTCGATTGAAAGGAAGTTTGATTCGGGGAAGAAATTTGAAAATTTGAAAATATAATTCGTATTTTTATTTCTTATTATTAAAGTAAACTTAAATCGTAATTTACTATTAAATTAGTGACGATTCATTTAATTCATAAAGCATGAAGCAGTTTTAATGCTGGCAGAAAAATGACATTCAGATATTACCGTGCCCGAGGCTGATAAATGATGCGTATCGTTTTATTATCGAACAATGGATGAAACTAACGGAGAAAACGCTCGTTTCGTTCAATTTCACTTTGGGATAAAGACTCCGTTCTTTATTCCGTGAAGAAACGATATCATAAATTTCTTTCCTGCGACGCTAATTATTATCTCCAGGCAACAATAAAATAATTTAGAAAGTCGAATGCATCACAATCTTTGTTACGAATTTTTGTTAAAATTTTCATCAAATTGCGAAATCGCTTGAAATATCGAAACCATATTTTATCATTTCGATAATTGTTACGACGAAACAGTTTAAGCAAAACCCGTAAAACGTGTTATTACAAATATTTCGGCATCGTCGAAACTTTATATAATTTCCATAAATTCGTTAATTCAAATTTATTCACATTCCTATCTCTCATAACAACTTTCCTTTTACATTCAATAATCCAGTGCAATAATTTCAATTCAATTCATAAGGTTTCTTTTTTTTTTTTTTTTTAATTTTGTTAATCGATTCCTTTTCACTTTTCAATCGAGATTTTTAAGATAAATAAAAATCAAAAAATTTAAAGTACGCTATTTTAATTCAAGACTAATTAAATTAATATTAATATTTTGGAAAATCCAGAAAATTGTTCAAAAATTCGATCTGAAAAATCTTTTTAAAGATCTTTGCTCCATTTTAACAATGAAAAAAAAAAAAAAAAGAAAAAAGAAAATTCTTCCGTTCGAACTTGAACGGAAATTCCAAAGAAACTGAGACTCTTTTGTCGAGAAGATCCATCATCATTATCATCGAGCGTAAAAATGGCACCGTTTACCGTGCAACCTTGGCATACTCTAGGCTCCTAGTCTGTAACCAGAGCGTAGGTAAAAGTTGCACACTCGCGCACAATCATTAACAACTGGTGGAACGAGAGAGGACGACGATTATGCGAGTTATGCAAGTGATTCGTAACGTGTGCGGTAACGTGCCACGCCGGAATTGTCGCTTTGATAAGAACAAACGAGGGACGAATCGCAGGAATGAATCAATTAACACCGTGAAATCATTAATCAAGATTTCCACAAGTTTCAAAGAAAATAATCATGTCTGCCATGCACTTAAACAGCAAACACATTGACAAAACCTAAGTCTTGATACGATAATTGCCTGATTCTTGATTGTAGGATATAACTTTTATTTGTCAAGTATGATATTGCTTGACATATATTGAGGAATAAAATATTTCTTCCCCATGATTTATGTAATTATGATTGCCAATGTAATTGTTAGAATTTTTAAGGGAAAAGAGATTCGTTTCATTGCAAAATATTGGTTATAATAAAAATATAAAATATAAAATATTGTTATTATATAAAATTAGATACATTTATTAGGCTTTCATAAACTTTATATTTTACGAAAAATAATGATAAATTAATTGGAAAAATTTCTATTTTGATTCTAAGATGATATATAAAGATTATAAAGATTATACACTGCATTCGATAATACTATCTCTTCACTTTTTCTCAAACGTTTCTTCTCGCGACAAACATTCCATACTTTCCATCATCGAACGAATTATTCCTAAAACAAATGAAATTTGACGCCGCGATATCAAATTCATTTCAATACGGTTGAAATTAACGATTATGATACACGAGTTACACGACGATCAAATATAAAATCAAGGGACGAAAATATATTTTCAACGTGGAGGGTTGCACGTGGATATATTGTCCAACGAAATTCGATCCATTTACGACCTCGATGTCCAATGGATTCGCGGACGTGTCGCGTTAATAGCAAACGTGGGTCGAACCTGACGAGGAGCTTAAGCTCGCCCACTCTATTTTTTCCTCTTTTTTCCTTCTTCTTCTTTTTTCTTCTTTTTTTTTTTTTTTTTTTGCAATCGTGAAGAACTGCAGTCACCAATATGTGACGCATTCACCAGAACGGGTATGCAGGGGCGAACCGGTCCCACAGGATATTGTACAAAGAATACAAATGTTTAGAAATCTCTTTTTTTTTTCTTTTTTTGAATTTTCGTATAGAAAATCTTCTACTTCGAATTTTTATATTTTGAACGTTTTAAGATTTGGTGATATCGATATTTATATGAAATATATATATATATATATATAAATCATTCCATGACCATTCTTTATCTCCTTACATCTTTATCAATTTTCGTGGGATAAATTCAATCGCCTATAAATCTAATCTCTGAATAAAATTAACATTGAAATTTTCTCTCAGTGTATCACTTCTTAAAAATCTTCCACCTAAGTTTTATTAAATTCAAATAAAATTTTACTACTTTTTATCTCCATGCATTTCTCATTTAACATTTCGTTTTACACGGTTTCCTTTTATCAGATATAATTCAATATTCACCTGCAACCTAATGCAATATTCATCAATATTCCACTTTTCCAAAGGGGCGTTATCGAACAGGATTCGGCTATAGAAGATCGAGGTGTGCCAATCTCACATGATAGTTGTGACAGTAGGCGGCAAAGATGGTCCGTGGCAAGAGGCAGGTTAAGCGAGGACAAGCAACAAGCAACCTGACATCGAGGGAAAGTTGAAACGTTGGTTGATTTATACAATGACGATCCAGTTTGGAGAACAATTTAGATTCTTTTTTTATTCGATACCGTGGCTCGATCCGGTCTTTATACGGTCGCCGATAAAAATGACAGGTTACAAACCGACAGCTATTTCAGATCGATCGATGGAAGTTTCACGACTGAATACAGATTCTTGCTCTTTTCTTGCTCTTTCGAGTAAGTATAATTATAATCGGCCAGTCGGACGATTACAATTTTTAACGAGTTTTGCCCTGCCTGGATTATTTTTCTATTATTCTTGGATATTATTTAATGTTATTTTATTTTGATACTTTTTTAGAAAAAAAAAGAGAGAGAGAGAGAGAGAGATTTATCGTTACGATATATTTAAAAAGAAATTCTTCGATGAAAAGAAACGAGGATAGGAATTCTAAATTTATGCTGAAGGTTACCTCAGATAACGATTAATTTGTTTTAATTTGAATAATGGGTCATTAAGAAAAACACTATTTGAAGCAGTACGTGAAATACGATACGACTATCTTATCACCAGCCATTTAAAATAACAATATTTAAGAAATCTCGAGACTAAGAAGAATGTAATTTTTTATAAGACTTAATTAATACTTTAATAATTCCAAATACGAACGATACTAAGATAATATCTACTTAAATTGTACATATTATGTACATATATAATTTAATATAAATGAGAGAAACTTGATATAAAAAAAATTTAACTTTATTTAATAACATACCTATAACATAACCTGAAAACACAATATTTGCGGAATCAAATATTGCCACTGGCAATATTTACATCATAAAGATAGTCCCATACGCGCAATAGGAATGCAAATGGGTTATTCACCGTCGCCAAAGTTTCAACCAAGGTTGTAAATTTATTTTTTACACAGTGTTTGAACACGGTAACACGTCGGATATGTTCGATCACTTCGAATTTATCGAATCCCAAGGCCTTGCTACGTGCTAATGAAAACGTGCAGCTGCACCGACAGGTATGCAGGTGCAACGATTTAGCGTCTTCTAAATTAGTTCGTGAAACGACTCGCGAGTGCGCTTTGCTCCCGAATTTTTATAAAAACTTGATAGTCGTACTTATTTTGAGAAAACAATCTTTGAGATAAAATTTTATTTCGGAAATTTCTCGCATGGAATTCCGTGAAATATCTTTCTGTTATTAAAAAATCAAACAGTAATAATAAACAGAGAGAGAGAGAGAGAGAGAGAGAGAGAGAAAGAGAGAGCATGAAAAGTCAACAGGGGGACGACGCTAAAATAACACACGAAATCCAACGAATCAATCCTAACGAGCGTGAAACTGCAAATGGCTCAATAACATCATAACGTAGCACTTAATTTGATCGGTATTTCAATTATAAACCGTAAAAAGCAACGAGAGCACGAGAGTATTTCCTCCGTGTTAGACGGTTGATTGAGTAAATCAACAGCGGACGGATACCTTATGAAAACATTCAATACTCACTCAGCGGCAATCGACATGTATGAATATATCAATAAATAAATCAATCGAGATATCAACGATCGAGTAAGAAACATATAACAAATTACAAGAAAGCTGTTCGTTTATGTGGCTCACGTTTTGAGTCAAGTAGCCTATAATCGTACGTGATAGTTGTTCTAGTCGTATCTATCCAATTCCTTGTTGAAATTTCTTGTGAAAATTACTTATGAAAAGTAAGAAAGTAACTTATGTAAGAAACTTGATGAAATTTGAAAATTGTAATATGAATTGAGCAATGCCAGGTAACAATACACAATTAATATAATTAATATAACAAAGAAAGGATTAACATTAATTTTTAAAGTCTTCTTAAAAGTCTTAAAATAACTTAAAATAACTGTGACACATTGTTCAACGTATCAATCCCAAAAAATCAAAAAATAATCAAATTCTACTCAAATACAATTTTATACACACATTATATAATAATAATTCTTTTCGATATATCACATATTAATATACAATATAATATAATAGTGACACATAAATGAATGATTTATAGACGCCAATTGGAGGAAAGGATTAATACTTTTGAAGTCTTCTATCGTATCGTATTTTATCTTAAATCTTACTCACAACATTACATCATAACCTTAAAATAACTGTCGCGCATAATGCTCAGCGTATCAATCCTAAAATCAAATTCTATTCAAATACAATTTTACACACACGCCTTCTTTTCATCGTACATCGCACATCACTCACCACTCACTTGTGCATGCGTATAAATTTGTCGCGGATTGCGCGGATTTGCCTTCCTTTTCAGAGATCGAAGCCGAAGATTTAAGAAACAAACGGGCTCCACCGTTGCCGCGAATGGAGCCGTCGGATTTTTCCAAATACGGCCATTACAAATATACGCGTCTTGTCTCGTCCCGATATAAGTCAATAGGACGTGGCTCTCACGTGGCTCGACGCCAAAGGGACGCCGATATTCGCCAGCTCTCTAATTCATGCGTTCGCGTGATTTTTCCTCGCGATACGCGCCGCCATTTTTGCACATCGGTGTCCGTTCGCGCAAAAGGCCATCCGCGTTCAAAGATATACCTCTTCGTCGCGGCACGATAGGACGAGGATGGATTTATTTATTGGCCCATTCAGGCGTTCGTCCAGGCGATCATTGCGTTCCATGCGTGAAAAAAAAGCGCGTATTCCTCTGTTGCGTGTGTATATATGAATATATATTCATATGTAAACTTTGCGGTGATTTAGGGATAGGATAGAATGCTTGGTTGATTTTCTTATTGGCAAAGATGATTGTGAAGGTAAATAACGATTTTATGAGATTCTTAATTAGATTTTAACGATTATACTCCGGTGATAAAGTAGAGATAAAGTACAGATATATTTGTTAATTTTCTTTTTTCACGATTAATTTATTTAATTTGTAATTTAATTTGTTTGATTTTCGATTCTGGGCAATAATAAATTGATCGTGAATTGTGCAATTCTATAATTGAAATATCATGGATGAGATGCAAAATAATAAATCATATATATCAATAGCAAATCTGAACGAAGGCAACTCGAGTAATAAAGATTCTATTCTGTTTTCAATGCTAAACGTGGGTGTCACAAAAGACAATGGAATTTAAGTTTCCACGATCGTGTGATTCAAGAATGAAGATCTAAAATAATAGAATCAATTCTATTCATTCTCTTATTCGTTTACCAGAATTCAATCTCTGGATTAAAATGAAATGTCTATGGAATAAATTTCAACATTTCTTTTTTAATAAATCAAATATAAAGATAGATTTTTAAATTTGACTAAAATTGTAAAAGAAAATTTAAAAAAAGAAAATGAACAGCCCAAATGTGTGACGGCTGTCATCATGATATTATGATATAAAGAAAGCCACATTTAATTCGCCAACTTCCGTCACAACTGTCACAATCAAGCAGAAATCCGTGTACGTGCATAAAGAATGACGATTGTAATGCAGCCTTGGTATTTCAAGCCGGAAATCACGCAATACTTTAGGTCCCCCCCTCCACAAAGGGAAGTGCCTTCTATACGTCCACGGAAAATATTACGTATATACAACCCGACGTAGTCACATAAATTCTCGCACGATGTTCTTTTTCATGATGAATTTCACCCACAATCGTACGATCTACCGCGAAGAAACTAGCCAAGAACTCTTTCTTTCCGTAAGTTTAAAAATGAAAAGCGCTTGTATCCTCGATTCGATATCCTTTGACTTTGGAATTATATAGAGAAAAATTCTAAGCAGAAAAATTATTTCAATTTTAAGATCGTTCAACGATCGCATATATGCTAATTAAACGGAATAACAAATCAAGGATCTATCTAAGCTAAGGGATTTCTAATAACGTCCACCGCATATTTATCGATATTTATCGATGGAAAGACGGGAATGAACGAGCGTCATCATCCGATTTTTGGAATAAAATCCTCGATTTAAGGTAGGGAGTTCACCGAACTCGGAGATGTTCCCGATGGAACGTGGATATGGTAATGAGGATGTGCGTGCTAGGAAATTTAAAACCAGGTAGAATACGCCTCCACCCCTCGGTATCCACATGCAACGTGGCTGCATTATCGCTGACCATAACGAAATTCCGTTAAAACAGCTGTGTCGAATTGTTGCGAAATTTCTCCTCAGGAGGGAGGGTGGGGGTGTGCATATCTTAACAAGATTCAAATGAATTCGAGTAAAGTGCACGTGTAACGAAACGCGACACGATTCACGATTGAATTGATTATAAACCGTGGTTTGCGTTACGTATATCTGATATTTGCGAAACTTTTAATCCCAAGAGGAATTCTCTTTCTCGTTACATCGCACAACGGCATACGCGGCCATACATCGGTGCCGTGCCGTATCATTACCGTGTCATATCATATCGTATCTTATCGACATACCGTAACAGGACTAAGAAGCTCTTAATACCCGAGATTAATATTTATAGATCCTGCATATCATACTATATTAAACCGTAGATCGAAGTATCTGAAATTGATACTAAAATAAATAAAATATCGTTCTTAAAAGAACGATAACGATCGAGTTAACAAGATAAAGAAAGTTGTTTGATCTGATCAAACAATCGAGGCGATTCACGAGATTCGATTTCAAAAATTCGAAAATTGTGGGAAATGGGGAAAATTAAGGAACGAGGCGTCTCGACGAGGCGAGTGGAACACGGAGGCCGAGGATACTCCGCTGCTTTATAAGGAGCAGCATCTCACCAAAGGTCTCGAGGCTTTCACTGTGAGCGATGCCTCGATCGCTCGAAGCGAGATCGCGCCGATCGGTCGATCGAGACGTCGATTGATGGGTGTCGTAGGTTGGCGGCGCCAAGGGTGCCTCTCTCACACAGGTGAGAAATAAACGGATCGTTGGAAGATAACAATTTTGAATATAATTTCGAACGAAGTGAATAGAAAGAATATCCGTTTTCATGTTCATATACAAATTTATCTTAATCCGTTTTAACGGGATTGATTGATGTAAAATAAATTTTAATGTGTTTAATTGTGGCTAATTACACATTCTCTTGTTAAATGCGCATGCATAATAAATTATTAGGGTGTATCGGCCACGCGCGGATTGTATTCTAATTAAAAGCCGACAAAGAGAAGATTTCCGGGTGCGCGGTAATATTTTGATAGTATCTAGCAGGAAATATCTACATCGAGCTGGAATTTTAATACTCTTTTAAACGTGTGACAAAAAAGATAAACGGGACGGTTTATTAAAATTCTTCAAATTGCATATTCATATCTGATATTTTTCAATGGGTATTTAATTAATAAGTGAAACGATCCATGTAAAAATCATTCAAGATTGGAAATATTCTATCGCTTTCACTTTCTAATTCTCGTTAATAATTCGACTTCTAAATTTCATTCAATTTCGATTAATAATTTTTACGTAGAACGATGATAAAATAATTTTTGGATGGTCGATTTCACTGGCAAAAAACAGATACAAAAGTTGATATACAAAAATGTTGCTCGTGGCTTATTTATTTATTAAGTTATAAGCAATTTAAAGTTGGATGAAACGAGATGAGTATAGAATGATACAGCGCGCCGCACCGCGGCGCAATAATGTAACCAAGATAAAGCTGTCTCGCTCTATCTCCGTCTCGCTTCGTCCAACGCAAACTTCAAATTGCTTGCAACTTAATAAATAAGCAAGAATCGATATTTTTGTGTATCAACTTTTTTGTTTGTCTCGGCCTCTAGAATCAATTCTTTAAAAGAATCTCATGAATATATTAATATCTCGTAATATTGAAAAGTGAATATCGAATGATCTCGTCCATCCGAGCCAATAAACATAAATTTACATTTTATCCAAATTTCATTGAGAAAAACACACGAATCTCGTTTTTTCAAGAGCGCAAATTCTTCGATTCTATCTCGGTCACGAGCAATTATAGATCCAATTGAATATTCCTCGAGCGTAATTTGCATCTGGTGGTATCGTAAGCATGCGAAACGTTACCGTGTTCTTTGAATGAATTCAAGGCCGTTCGAGACTTCGATTAGCGATCAAGATTAACTGTGTCTCGTTCTTGAGCAAATTTACAATTCACTAATGTGCCGCTTGTACTAGTAAAAACGTTCTTTCTTGCCTTGCGAATACCGAGCCTTATTGCTATCGAGATTTATTGCTGGCAAAAATTAAGTCTTTCGTCGAATTCTTCTTTTTATTGGAGAATAAAAATATTGTTAAAATTTTATTTCGTTCTTCGAGAAAGATTTATCAAATTTCTCGAAGCGTACAATTTTTTTCTTTTCTTTTCTTTAATTTCTCGTAAAAATACGATTTTAAATTTTACAAGTAAAAGGAAATTGTCGAGAGTCGAGTGAAAATTCGTTTCAAGACGGAAGATTTCAAAACGTTGAAAAATTTAAAAAAAAAAAAAAGAAAACACGTAGACATTTTGCAACTTTCGTTTCCGACAACCACGTAGATACACGTTCAAACGACATTTCTAGATAAGCTGACACGAATGTCCAAGAATGGTCAGAAGACGTGCATGTGGCCACCAGACATGGCAAAACTCGATGCACGAGTTAGTCGTCGTTGAGACCTCGCAAATTCGTACATTCCTCTGGCATTGTCCTTATCGGATAACTGCGTTTACTCGATTACGTCAGCCGCGTTGCCAATAAAAGATATCTTCGTGGTAAACATTCGGAATTCCCTCCCAACAAGACATTAAAAGAATTTATTTTGTTTCGAAAAGTTTTTACTTAGCACCAAGTCTTTTAAATCTTTTTTATCATTTCCTCTTACATTTTTCTTGCAACCGTAATAATTTAATAACCGGGTATTTCCACCCGTAATAATTTAAAAAATTATTAATTATTACATAAAAAAATATAACGATTCATTTCACGGAAAACATTTGGAAAAATAATAAAGACAAAATAGAAAAAAAACCGGACACAAAATAGAAATTAAATTAATCTAAAAATATCTTAATACGCCAATTGCCTAGAACCTAACCTATAAATTCAAATATGTACAATACCTTGCAATTTATCAATTACGATTCATTCTTATCTATTTTTAGTCACTCATTCAACATGCCGATTAGTAACGCGGAAAGAGGCATTACTTTCTCGTTTCTTCAATCGTTTCTTCGAAATCAATAATAAAACAAGGTTGATTCGTTTAATTGGTCGAATGGCCGATAAACCGGGCAAATAAGACTTATCCTATATATATATATATATATATATAAATGTATATATATGCATTGTTGCATTGTTCGTGTGTGATCGCGTATGGAAATGGGTCGTTGCATCGTATAACCCCAGATGAAACAATGCTGATTAATTTGTTCTTTCATTAATGCGATTAAGATCGGCCAATTAATCCGTCTCGTCTCCGGACCCAGTTCCTTTCGTGATTGATCTCGTTGCGTATATAACAGGCTACAAATAGGTATGAGCACTCTATGCTCGATCATGTGTGCATCGTCGAAGTCGTTTATTTATTGCACAACGATAACGCACAATTTATCATTTTTTTTCTTTTTTGTTCCCTTGCCATTACCCTCTCGGATAGAAACTCGTTCGATTTACCGATGCTTCTCGTGGCTTTCCTTAATGATAAAATATTATTTACAATCACGAATATTATTTAACGATAAATTAATGATAAAATTAAATAAATTAAATAAATATATCTCTCTCCAACAGCGAAGACAAGAGGATAAAAAGGAAGAAATGAAGAAATAATCTTTATTTATTTATCGATCCATTATAAATAAATATAGTTGTCCACGAATTCTCTTCTCCTCTCTATTTCCATTTCTTTAAAAATTTTCCAATTTCCTTCAAGTTTTTTTGCTGCAATCAGTCATTTTCCTTCGAAAGACGAAAGCATTGCTTGCAAATTTCGGGAATCAGCTGCGTAAACACAGAAATGAGTTACACATCGTCTAATCGATGCAATAAGAGGACCTCGAGACAGGAACTGTAAATCTTCGCGCGGACGCCCATAAAATGGTTTTCCCGGCCTTCGAGTCACGTTATTCTCGTTTGAGGCGCACAGTCGTGCTTTGAAGAAACATGTGTCGAACGAACAACAATGCAATTTTGTCGGGAGGACACGCGTAGGTGAGCGTTTCGCCGCCATATGGCGAACAGAACGAACGGTGGGATTTCGAGGAATGGATGGAAAACACGGAATCGACATGTTAAAGAAGTCCAAATGACAACTGAACACACTTCTGAACGCCCGTGAAAAACCGGATGTCCGGATGGTGGGCACACGGTGTGACGGTTTCATCGCCATTTCTCACGACTCTTTTTTTTTTATTTTATCGATTAATAGCAACACTGTATACAATGAATAACTTTTATTTGTATATACTACTATTAGTAGTGAAATTGATGGAAGTTTTCTCTCATTATCGAGCAATTGAATCTAGATATCTACGACAGATACGTTTATATAAAGTATTCTAAAAATACATCCATTGCTTTCAATAACACGAGAAAATAATAAAATAAAAGAAACTAGCTCGTTAAACGTATTGACATACCAAATTTACATGCAAACGTTTGCTCAACCTACATTCAACATACACACGTCTCTCATCTTTTCAAACTCACCCCTCCAAACTAACTAAATTTACATCCAACAATTTACTCATCCATTACATATCTAATCGTCCTATATAATTTCCAAAATTTCCTATGTACATATATATATATATTCTGAACGTTTTATCGGGAC
This sequence comes from Apis laboriosa, assembly GCF_014066325.1. Classification (NCBI taxonomy): domain Eukaryota; kingdom Metazoa; phylum Arthropoda; class Insecta; order Hymenoptera; family Apidae; genus Apis; species Apis laboriosa. The sequence continues at coordinate 1,877,139 of NW_025222278.1, forward strand.
TATCTAACCTCTTCAAACGCAAACATTCACACGCTAATCTCGTTGTTTCAAATTTCAAGCGCCGGCAAGGCATGCATGCGCGATAGAAATAATCTTGGGCCACACCTACACCGATCCTATTCGCTATGTTTATCGCACGCGACACGTACGACGATGGATATTCCCGTGTCGACACCCGTAGCCCGCAATAGTAATTTCAACCGTGTCGTGAATCACTCGGTAGCGCTCGGTACGTGATACCGACACGCGATACCCTTCCGTCGATTCGTGTTAAGCCGACGATGCCCCTGCCCGATCCGCGAATTGATATTACAAAAAACCTCCTTGTGGTGGATCATCCGTTTCGAGACGGATCACCAATTCCCCCTTTCCTCCTATCGCGGATCTTCGCGTCGCAATCGACGACGAAAATTGAGAAAAGAGGAGAGGAGAGGAGAGGAGAGGAGAAAAGAGGAGAGGAGAGGAGAAAAGAGAAGAAGAGAGGAGAGGAGAGGAGAGGAGAGGAGAGGAGAGGAGAGGAGAGGAAAGGAGAGAAGAAAAGAGGAGAGGAGAGGAGAGGAGAGGAAAGGAGAGAAAAAAAGAGGAGAGGAGAGGAGAGGAGAGGAGAGGAGAGGAGAGGAATGCGATTGTGAATTTTGGGAATTGTGAGAAATTATTCCGAGTGATTCTGTAATTGAAATTCGTTCGTTCGTTACAAGGTGGAAAAAGGGGATAATGGTGTATAAATCCGTGGAGGGATTTAATAGGAAGTCGGCTCCAAGGTGGTCGGAAACGCGGCTCTAAATCACTTAACGAGCCGTTTCAATTGCACTCTCACGTTGCCAATGCTTAATGACTTTCACGTACGGCTCGTTACGTCATTCACGCCACTAGGAAACGAGCTACGCACGTGATATAAAAATCGCGTAAACACACACACACTGGCGGTCATATGTTTAAACCACATTTAAAAGTGTCTTAAAGAATAATTATGAAGCATCAGCTGAACAACGATTAATTGCTTAAATCAATCACGTGTATCCTCGTGAATTATTTATGGGGATGTATTCAATGTGAAGATCGAGCATAAATATATACAAAAAAAAAAAAACGTAACATCGAGTTATAATGATAGAATGAGTAAGAATATAAATAATTAATATGTGGATTGTAGATCATTGTACAAATTCATTTTTTTTTTTTTTTTACAAATAATGAGTAATTGTAGATATAGGACGATGAAAATACGTAACTTTTGAAACAAATATTTGTTAAATAATAAAGAATTAATATCTTCAAAGATATAAATAATTTTTTGTTAAAGTATCAATTTTAAATTCTAGTAAAATGTATCTCAAGAAAAGAGCTACAATTCATTAAAAAAAGATTGATTCGAATCTCTGTCTTATCTACAAAAAAAAAAACAATAAAACTTTCTCTCGTATGCGATCATTACCAAAACAAGACAATATTTAAATAAAAAGAAAAAAGAAAACTATAAAATTTTCCCTTGTCTTCAACATACATCCTGATATACAAAATTATTATTATTATTATTATTATTAAAACTTAAATAATAATCTTTTCGAAACCCATCGAGAGAACGAATCGAAACGAAAAAAAACGAAAAAGGGGGGAAAATGCATACGTGTGAAATAAAAAACAAGAAAAAGAAAAAAAAAGGACGAAATTTCACGTTTCATTTTACGTCTAGGACTGCCCACGTAGCAAGGTCAGAAAAAAACCAGAAGCGAAGCAGTAACTCATTTGCGAAACCTTTTCCTTTTCTCTTTATTTCCAGACACCCCTCCACCCAGCCCCCGCACCCGCCTTCCTACAAACGCGGCGCGCACGTGTGTAAGAGGCATTTGCACACGTGTTTGCATGCGGCCAGGTAAAGGTAATAGGCCCGAGGCTGTCGGTTCTCCTCCGGATAATGACACGGGGAGAGCTTCGGGCACGTGCCTCACGCGATCCTCATTATCTCGATTCCCCTCTTCTTTCTCCCTCTCATCCTTTTTTCTTTCTCTCTCTCTCTCTCTCTCGACCATCCGCTCCGCTCTTTTTCTTCCCTTTTCCCCCGGTGAAGTTTGCGCACACCTTTCTTTCTCTCGTATTTTGCCGATTCACCACGGCCGTTACGGTAGTCGGAGGATATCGAGTTGTTTGCTCGAGACAAACGATCGTTGTCTCGAAAGGAAACCGAGTTGTTTCTTTGCCGATTAATTAAGATGATTCGTGCGGGATTAATTGTCTGTGAGCGGTCGCGATTGTTCGGGATATAGATATATCTGAGAAATTATTTTATTGGTAAGAATTATTATATTGTAGAAGTTTTTGAGGAATTCGATGCTTGTTTAAAATTTTACCTTTATGGAATCTTAATCTTTAATTCTAAACTATCTGAATTTCAGATTTTTTTCTTTTCAGAAATTATTTTATCCTATTATTTTAATTACCATAATTCATCGAACAAGTAAGTACACCATCCATCCAAAAGATTCGTGCCTTCGAAACGATCCCTTTCATTTATCACATAACGTAACGTTAATCCCATAATCTGATCAAACGTTTCCACTAAATCGCGCCTCGTCAATATCACGATTATTTCATCGAAACCTAAAAAAAAAAAAAAGATCCAACATATTCTCCCTTCCCAATCTAATTAAAAAATCAAAATCGAGACGAGAGATAGCTACGTTAAAAAATCTAAAGCTACGAGGCACAAGAAGAAGAGGAAGAAGAAGAAGAAGAAGAAGAAGAAGAAGAAATAAAAATCGGCATCGGTCGAGATCCATCAATATCAACGCCGATCTGATTCGAATCGATAATCGATCGAAAGGTGTGCCAGGTATGCGGAGGTATGGAAGGACCGATAGCGGATTAAAAAAAGAAAAAAGAACGAGAGAAAAAAGGGAAGGAGAAAGACGAGGAGAAGTGATGAAATAAAAAAACTTGAGGATGAATAACGCACGCTGTCTTAAGGTGTACTTAACTCGTGTGAAAGATCACGATGCCCACCATCATTCGCGGCTACCGTTTAAATCTTCGTTTACACTGCACTCACCGGGATCGTTCTCTCCGCACACGATCACCCGCCGTATATCGTGCTTTTACTGCGGGCCACGAGGCGCTAGTTTCGCACCTTCGATGCGTGGAAAAAAAGAATTAAGATTTAGGGATTCTTTCCTTTCGTGTTCGAGCGCCTCGATCGATCGAAGAGAGACGACTTCGAAATTGAAAAGACTCGAAATGGAAACATCAACATGTTTCGAAAGGGATTTAACTTTCGATGAGAGGAGGATATTTTATCACAGTTAATGAGAAGTGTTCGAGCGTTGGAATGGAATAGGAGAGCGTGGTTGAAAGTAATCTTTTGTTGTGTGTTTCGATCAATAATGAAGTATATTTATCTCTATATAAATATACTTATATGTTTATCGAACGTGAAATATACGAGTATGATATGCGTTATAAACAAAAGATTTACAAATTTGAATATGTAAGGTGAAAAACGATTAACATAGACGTAAAGTTTACGTAACATTTACGTTATGGATTATTATCGTATTTTATTCGTTGTTTGACCTTATACGATTTACTGCATTTTTATCACTCACTTTACATTCTCATTCTGCCAATATTGAAATGTTAAATTGATGTGTATTTCGTATCATATATCTGCATGTCAAAATAACCAAATATAGAAAATAACTTATTTTATAGTAATGGGAATTGAAAATTTATTTTTCAAAGAAATTAATTTAATCCAATAGTATATCCCAAATATTTATTTTTTCTCACTTTCCCACGGTTTATATTCCTCGTGGAATCTTTTGTTCACCGTCCGTTTGAAACTAGTGGGTGCTTACGGAGCGTGTCGATGCTAGAGGAAACGAGAATTCAATTTCCCTGTTTCCTGTCTGCGAAACGAAACAAAAGTCAGGATGGATCTATCCTGATGGTGCACTTTCCGCTCTTAAGTAATTGTCCTGCGGAACACAATCTTTTTTTTCCGACTTTCGTTTCGCCTAATTTTCGAGTTTTTCGACTCGATACTTGAAACGAATAATTGAAAAAAAAAAAAAAAGAATATTGGCACACGCACACGCGAAAGCCTTGCAACGAAAGTTGGTCAAGAGAGGGGGGGAGAAAACGCGAAAACAACCGCGGAATTTTCAACGTTCGCAAAATCAACGAGCGAGCAACACTTTGCAAACTGTGGCAAGGTCTTATCACGTGGAGGCGGGCTGTGATAAGGAGCACATGCTTCCCGGAATTCTCGGTGAAAAATCTGGACGTCGTATAATAGAAATTTAACAAAGGGGGAAACTAGTTTAACTTCGAAGAAACGTCCGTCAATCGGCGGTATCTGAGCCGGGTAATTAATTCGATCGACGAAGGAGAAGAAGAAGAAGAAGAAGAAGAAGGAACGAAAGCGAAGTTGCCTTATCGGCCCCTCGTTTCGACGCTGTAACGATGGAGAATTGTATTATCTACTCTTGGATACGATACGATGTATGTTTATATGCGAAAGAATTTTTATATTTAGCGCTATACGACCTGCAAGCTTCGACCAATCGAAAAGAACGAGTCATTAGGGAGATGCAATAAAGTCTTTTCGTTTACCTTTCCTTTTATCCTCGTTCTTTCCTTCTCTTTCTCTTACATCCTCTCTCTCTCACATCTCTTTTCCTCCATTTCCAATAAACAAGAGAATTATAGGAAGTTAAAACTTTATATATGTTCTAAAAGAAATGAAATATGAAAAATATGATTCATAATTTAATTCGAAGCGAGTATATTATATATCGTTGAAAATGAGGTTACATCACGATGAAAAATACACACAATGTGAACAACGTCTACAACCTGTTCGTCACCGTTTAAAATTACCTTTAAGTTGGCCTCTAGATCGGCGCTGTAGCTTTCGACTGACAAACGATTCGCGTGGTTGTACGTAGCTTGTTTTCGAGTCCGATCTCGCGATTGGGAAACAAGTGTTCGGCACGAGATCAATGTACATTTATTTACCATTACTTTTTCTTCTTTTCCTTTGTCGATAAAAGGAACGAATATATATATATACTTTTCAAATAGATAGATTCATTTAGGTCCGAAAAATTTAGCGAATTATAATATAGAAAGATTATCAATATAAATAATGGCGAGAGATAACTAAGAAATATCGCAATGGATAGAGACTAGAATAGATTACTTCTTATTCTTTTCGTGCTAAAATTAAGGATTTAAGAAAATTCAAATTAATTTTACTTCCTAAGTGTAACGAAAAAAATTAATCGCAAATTTAAATTATTTTGCCTTACTTTAAAATAAATCTAAAATAACAAATTTTCATGTTCATCATAATCGGCTTCGTTTTACAACGATTAAAACATTCGTAAATCCTTATCTTCAAATATAACGAAAATCGAGTGATTCATGGATCATATAACCAAGATCTAATCGTATAATAATGTCATTCAAAAAAATAATTTTCGTTCCAACAAATAGAATTCCATTCACAATAATAATCGTAACCTTATACTAGTTGAAAAGCTTCAACAATAATCCCATTACACATACGCGAACTATAAGAATATCATAGATATAAGAAAGATTACACCAAGTCAACGACTCGAACGGTCTCACGTGGACCGATACGTCCCCAGATTAGATGTCATCTTCTCGAACCTCTCGTATGCATGAGAGCGCGACAGAAGAGGTTAGGTCTCCTCCAACCAGGTGGTTTTAAATTCCACCACCGCAAGGGTCAGAGTCCATCAATTGGCGGAGGAAACGAACGCCCAGGTTCATTGAGAAACTGTGAACCGTTGGGTGAAATAGTAGTAGATCGAACGAGGAGATTAGCCAGAGTATTAATCAGAGTAAAGCGAGAGCGACCAACCGCCCACGTAACGGAGCGATGATCTAACATCCTGTATCACTGTCAACCTCGTGCTCTGAATCCATCGAACGTGTTCCTACCTCGTTTATAGATAGACCTGTTCACCGATCGGACGGGAAAGGAAGGGCGAAAGTGAGAATTACCGTAGATGATCTTTAACGCGACCTGAATCTCTGATGAAATTCCGGTGAATTCTGATGTTTGGCTTAAGCACGAAACGATAATGGAAATTGCCAACTGTTAAAGATGAAAGAGTGATGTAGTAAAAAAGTTTTTTTATGGTTGTTGAAAATTTGGATTTTTTTAGGTTATGTCTCGTAAATAAAACGTAAGAAATTTGAAAGTTATCGTAAATGTATGAAAATATAAAGAATTGAAGAGTTAAAATATTGAAGAAAAAGTTATTTTTGTTTTTGTGATTAAAATTTTTGTGATAAAAATTAAAATTAATTTTCTGATTAAAGTTCTGGTAAATTCTGGTACTTAAGCACGATAGTGAAAATTGCCAAGTGTTGAAGATGGAAAAGTGATGTAGTAAAAAAGTTTTGTTTTGGTTTGTTAAAAATTTAGATTTTTTTTTAGGTTATGTCTCGTAAATAAAACGTAAGAAATTTGAAAGTTATCATAAATGTATGAAAATATAAAGAATTGAAGACTTAAAGTAGTAAAGAAGAACTTTTGCTTTTGTTTTTGTGACTAAAATTCTGGTAAATTCTAATATTTAAGTACAAAAGAATAGTGGATATTGCCAAGTATTAAAGATGGAAAAATGATTACTAAACTTTCGTTTGGTTTGTTCAAAATTTAGGTTCTTTTAGATTAGGTCTCGTAAATAAAACGTAAGAAATTTGAAAATTATCATAAATATATGAAAGTATAAAGAATTGAAGACTTAAAGTAGAGAAGAAAAAATTGCTTTTTTTGTTTTTGATTAATTTTCTGATTAAAATTCTGGTAAATTCTGGTACGAAAGAATAGTGGAAATTGCCAATTATTGAAAATGGAAGAGTGATTAGTAAACTTTCGTTTGGTTTTTTCAAAATTTGGATTTTTTTTTTAGGTTAAATCTCATAAGTAAAATATAAAAAATTTAAAAATTATGATGAATGTATATAAAAGTGTAAACGATTGAGGATCAAAATAGCAAAGAAAAAGTAATTAGTTGCTTTTGTTTTAGTAATTTGGTTTCTTGTTACGTCTCATAGAAGAACTTACGAAGGATTTAAATTATGATTTTCAATTGCACATGTCAGTGATTCTATTTCAAGAATTAATGCAAGAGGAGGAGGGTAACAGCAATCCGGTGCGTTTGCCTCGCATCAGATTAACGAGGACGAACGCTCGTAAAGCTTCCACGGGTTGGCCTAAATATAAGCGCCTACGAAGTTTCTCGTAACGAACGATGTAATCCGGACTTCCTGCGGCTTTGGATATCCCGAACAACGTATACGTCCTTTTATTTTCCGCGACCATCTATTGTCTTTCGAGGAAACAATGTGCCGAGGCTCGAGTCTAAGCTAAACCGAAGAAAACGAAACGGATTCAGAAAACTGTGAAAATTTTTACAATTTCTTTAATATTTAATACTCGTATTCTTAAATCTTCTTTCAATCGTAATATAATTCAAACAATTCGACTAACTTAACCTCTAACCTTAAAAAATTGACAATCTGCTTTATACGAAACGACTTATACTATTTTCAAAAAAAGTATGCATCTGCAAATATGTATCTACACTTCTCTATACGATTTATTAAAAATAAAAACATTTTATTTTATACATTAACGAAAAAGATCAGCATCGAAAACCAAATCATTTCACGATTCGCAAACCTGTCTCCCAACAATCAAATACTAGGCAATCGGGAGAAGCCCTTTCACAAATCACTCGACCCTGTCAAATTATCCAGTCCAATCCAATTACCCGAATGAACGGGCACCGTACTCGAATTCGTCCAGCCAGAAAACACGATCGTGTAACGAAAGCTCGGCCATTCCGTTTAGCATGCGAGAGGCTAAGGTTCGATCGGTATAGTCGATATCTATCCGCGCTCCCATCCGTGTGAAGGCTTCGACATCCGTTAGAATCGAATAAATTACGTGGCCCGGTTGATAGATCCCGGGCCGACCTTTCACGCGGATTTTTCACGAAGACGTAACCGATTCCCTTTACTCGCGTTTCCTCGTTCTGTCTGCATTATTTATATCCATCGTCGCCCGAGGAGCGGGGGCAGGAACGTTTATTCGTGGCCCGCGTGACTCACGAAGAAGTCTTTGCTCTTGATCGAAACGAAAAGCGAGCATTTATGTGTGTCGAGATGAGCAGAGGTTGTGAGTTTCGAAATTTGGGACGATGAATAGAGGTCGGGATTTGGCGCGGTAAATTTGAATTGGCGCGGTAAATTTGAATTGGCGCAAATTTTAAAGAAAGTTTATACAATTTTTAAATTTATCAAATGAATTTTATTCACGAGCAAACAAAAGTATTCGCGATTCTGAACGTTTTTTCCAATTCGTCTCTTCGTAATATTTTCATTTCAAGAAATTGAGAATTGTTCGGAATTATTTATAAAAAATAATTCGCGTAAATTATTCCTTCCTTCTTGGATCTCGTAATAATCTGAATGAATTCCTATCGAAAAGGGAATAATCGAAGGGGATGACTCGGTCGATTATATTTATCATGGACAAATGAAAGGTTATCGTCACCAGAGGATCGAGAACAGTTACGAGCGTTCGAATGAAACGGGAGAACCGACTCGCCTTGTTCTCGAAAGGGGACATAAAAGGAGAACGGTTCTAAGTCTACCGAGAGCACCTGTTATCCGGGGGCCTGCCCTTCAACTATCGCCGTGTCACGGAGAAATCGATGAAGTGAATCTTGTCTTGTGGAGATGGGATCGAATGTATCGGTTGAATAGATTCGAATCCAGATTGAAAAATTTCTTCAATATTCTCGAATACTTCGAAGGAAAAACAAGATTCGTGGATAGTGTAAATAATAAAAATAATCTTGTAGATAATACGTTAAAATTATTAACTTCGATTATTTTTTCGATTTAAATTTCGAGAAAAATTTATAGCGCGATCAATATCGATCAATTGCGATTTAATCAAAATTGATTCTCAACTGCTATCATTAAATCATACGTAATACCGTAATAATTTGGATCGCAATTGGATTACTCAATTTCAATTAGTCTTTTACACATCGTATAAAATATGAAGTACGAAATAAAATTAATAGCTTGAGATCAAGTAACCGACCAATTTGGTCGAAATCGATTAATAATTTTTCAAAGAAAGTATAAAATTCTTTGGGATTGAATTTATTTTAAGAAGACTTTTATAAATTTTGTGATACCACTGCTATCTTTAAAATTCCAGTATCGTGGTTACCCAAGGTTCGCAATTAATCCGATGACGTTAAATCTAAAATTAACGTGATTATTCTGAATCACGTTTAAAAAATTCATCGAAATTCCAAACATATTTGTAATAACCAATAATTAGAGAAATCGATCCTAACCTCAATTTGATTTAACGCCTATTCACCGACAGAAAATATTACATGCTTTCGAAAATATCGTGGGTAAACGAGAGTCGATTTCATTATCGAGCTTCATTATTCGGCTAATATAACGAAACAGCAGAAGTCACTTTGCTAGTTGGTTTCTGGGACGAGGACTTAAAAGGAGAGCGTGGTCGTCCTAAACTCGTGGGTGTACCTGCCATTTTATGAGTCAATAAACTATAATCTAAACACATCCATTGAATTCATTGGGATCGTTGATTTGAAAATATGAAAATTTCTCTATTTGAAAATTTATTTTCAAAAATTTATCGATAAAATGATTATTTTCGTACACGAAAAGAAGTATTTGTTTGCGTGGCAAAATATGATCGCGCTATTCTTTCACTTTTCATATCTTGACGCCACGTTTATTCTTGCATTCGTTCGCGCGATATAAAACCTCGTTTTAGATTAGTTAAGATATGCGATTCGAATGACTTGATTTCAAATAATAACTTTTTACTGATATGAACTACGAGTGTACAATTATTGTACGCGTATTATTTATTTAATTTTTCTATTTCCATTTGTCAAATTGTCAAATTCAAATAATTTAGATAGACTTGATCTATCATTTATTCTTAACTCTTTCAAATATTTCTTGAGTTAAAAGAAATAAGTTGAGTTAAAAGAAATAAAGTTGCTAGGTAACGCAATGCTATTTCTAGTTTCGTGCTTACTGATATTGATCCCTATAGAGCACGACTATATAGCACGACTTTTAATTTTCGATATCCTTGACTTAAATTCAAAAAATTTCGCAATTAGTGATTGGCAAAATTTAATAGTTGAAATTTCGAATGAAGTTACTTCCATAAATTACTTTAACAATTTATTGTTCAAAACATAATAATAATCGCGAATAATTTTATTTGTAATAGCTAGAAACAAATTCGAACATTTTAATAAGTAATTACTTAAAGTAACTTTATTCGAATTATTTTTAATTAGTTACTTTTTCAACGAGTTAATGCCCAACACTTCGCGACAAATATACGATCAAAATTATTATCAGACGAAAAATTACAAATTTCTAATAATAATTTATAATTTATGAGTAAAAAATATTGCTTCGCAAATAATATATGATATATTAATATATTAATAATTATATAATAATTAATATTAATATATAATATAATATAATATTAATATATAATATATTAATTCCTTGAAAATCTAAACTACAACTTTAAATTGGTCTACTCGGAAGTAACTATTACGGAATGAAACGCTTCATAAGCTTGACTAATCTGACTTAAAGTGTAACAAGGAAAGTGCGCCTTACGGAAATAGCACTTACTTAGTAACTCAATGTTTCTTCCGCCAGCGGAACCGCATTTCTTCACGGCCATAGGACACGTACGACAAAATGAGCAGTTGACTCTTAATAACCGTGATTCAGAGATACGAATTGTTCGATTCATGGATTTCTGGAATTATATGTGGGTCAGTGAAGAAATTCGTGGCACTGTATACGAATACCGCGAACCTCTGAAAGTCATAATTGGAAGAGATGGGAATCGAGATTTGTTTTTTAACTAAATAATATAAAAAGTTTAGTCTGGCTCGATGTATAAGAATTGTAATGAAAGATAAGTAAAACACTCGATGGATATATCTATGATTAATATTATTTTATCTTTGTAAAAAATTTGAGAAAAATTACAAATGGCGATAATTGATGGTACAAAAGTTTTCATTCACCAAGGAAATTCATCTAATTTGAAAAATCTCTTAATGAAAGTTTGTGAAAGTATATGGATAAATAATGAATGATAAAACAATTTTTTTCAGCAAGAAAAATTTGTATAAAAAATTAAATATTAAAAATACTGAAACTTTAAATAAGGATTGATTTCATTTTTTCAAAGTGATATTCTTCAATTAAGAAATGTTTCTTATATAATTTAATATGATTTAAAATTACTCAAAAAGTTAAAAATAAATTTCTTTCGATTTTAAGTTTTGATAATGATTTATTATTATTGTTAGCTGGATTTGAAACGTAAGGTATAAAAACTTTTGTATGATTGATTTTATATATGATTTTGAGTCATCGTGTTACGTATCGTTTATTCAGAAACTGATGATTTAATCTATCATTAATCGAGTAGTGTATATTTATACGTTTAATTATTTTACTCTATCTTTTCTCGTGATTCACACAAAATTATATAATTATCTTAATAATCTAAATATCCAATTATTCGAATTAAATTAATATTCAAATATTATTCTATTTTAAATTTTGTTGATATTTTGATTTATCTTAAATAAATTTAAAGATAAGAAGGTTTAAATATTAATATGAATAATTATATTTACATATTCATTAAAAATTTACATGCCTGCAAAATTTGAATTGAAAATTTCAAAGTAAATATTCGGCATTCGTAATGCTTCCTTCAAACGTATCCTTTGAAATAAACAAACTACTCAACATTTCAAAATTCCAAGAAATATCAAATGAATTGTATACGTTTAAAAATCACAAACACAATAAAGAGTGGATTCAATAAAAATTAGCTGATTTCATTATTTAATATAAAAAAAAAATTATGTAACTTGTCAATTAGTTATTATTACTAGATTATTGCATGATAAATATTTCTTTTTATTAATTTTCACGGTTTCAATCATTTTCAGATTATAAAACAATGATATCAACAATGATTTTCGTTTGTATTTTATGGTAAAAACATTAAAATAAGAAATTGAAAACATGGAAACATATATACAAGATTCTATCAATAGAAAATATGAGTAATGACAATTTTTAACTCAAAAATGCAAATTCTGAATTATGTCATCAAAAAAAAACTTATTATGCAACTATCTAACTGAATAGCAATATAAGATATATAACAGTAGAACTACCAAACTCGTCAAAATATTAAATTTTACATTTTTTCTTTTACAATTATTAGAGCACATAAAAAATTTTTTAATAAAATTAATATCTTACTAAGATAGAAATGAACAATATTTAATTTATGACATAACTTTAATTATATATTTAAAATACTTAGATATACTCATTATATGTAGTACTTCTAGTGCTATAATAAAATATATCAAAAAAAAAAAAAAAAAAAAATCAGAAGTAAAAAACAATCAAAAACTCACCATCCTCGGCCGTATCTATCCCTGTACACCGAAACAGCGAATCCAAACATAGATCTGGTCTCATTCCGATATACAGCGTAATGTTTCGTCTCGACATTAAACGCATCCGAACACCACGGTGGTAAACCGACAACGAAGATCAGGCCAATTAAGCCTGCGATTATATTCGCGTACCACATGGTCACACTTGGTCTTCCCACTTGATCACACCCAATTCAATAGTTCTCATCCACTAAGTGCATACATAAGTTCCAACGACACGAGAAACTGTCATAAACGCATATACGTGTATATTCAATTCAAGATCCGATCCTCGCGATGGTAATAGTGTGTGTCAGGGTGGCGCGAAGGGCTACATGTGCCATCCACGAGGTCCTCGAGACACTGCGGGGAAAACTCGGATGAAACTCGACCTAGGAAACGTCGAGAGGAAGTGGGAGGGGGCACACACAAGAGTCGGAGACGTCTGCTTGACGGACGGCCGCGGACAGACTGAGTAGAAGCCCGTTCTTTCGGTTACTCTTCGCTCTCTTGACTTACGAGGGCTGCAACTCCCACCCACTTGCACGAAGTTGCGCTCCGCTCCGGCGTGCTTGCGTGCCGCAACTGCGCGACCCGGCCGGCCTCTGCTCTCTGCTCTCGTCGCTGCCGCCTTTTTTTCCGCGTCTATTCTCTCCGATGTGTTTATCGGTCGACGCTGTGTTTTCGCGACACGGCTTCGCCACAACGAATCGCTAGGTACTACTGCCATTACGTCTTTTGCGTCTGGACCAGTGTAACGTGTAACGTATCTCCGCTGAATCTTCATCACGTGTTTCGTTGGAGAGTTTTTTCTTTTTTTTTTTTTTTTTTTTTTGCTTTTAATCAGTTGAGATTGTTACATTCATCTTGTGATTATTAATAGATTGAGAATATTTGTGCGAAGTTAAATTTTTGTAGACACGATTTGAATTTAAGTGGAAATTTGTTTCGTTCTATATCAAAACAAATGCATGTTATTTTTTTAGACTACTTTTAGTATATTTTTTTTATTTTGTATATTCAAATTTTACATAATGTTCGCAGTTTAATTATTAATGACTATAATGATCGGAGGAGAAGAAGTAGAGTGAAATGGGATAAATGATTTTTCTGTTAATAAAAAATTAGATGACGGAAAAAACTTTAATCGTTATTAGATAAAACTTGTAAACTATCAGAAAATGATATTTTCAAAGAACAAACTCGAAAATCGAATTCTCTTTTTCAAATTCGTTCAAATTTACAGTAATCATATGATTGTCTTAAAATTTAATATTATATGTTCATTCTAAAACAGTACCCCATTTTATTTTACTTTTTCTTATATAATAAATACAATAATTTATAAAAAAATACATATAACATATATAATTTTATATATAACAATGACAGTGAGATCAATTCAATTTACAATATTGTAACTTATTTAAAAAAATGTAAAAGATTTTAATATAATTTTTAATAAAATAAAATTTTAATTTATTTTTTATTGGTTGGACTTAATAGATGGGGCCATTGAAGAGTTGTCACTTTCTTGGTTGTATTGTGAATAAGTATGAATAGAGATTGGCATGCTCAATTATCAGTCTCTTAAGAATTATTTTGCATTTCAGCTATTCCTGTTAAAGCTTAATTTTTGACTCTGTTACATTCATTCATGGAACTTGTGAGCTGAATATGACAATCATCGCCGCTTGCAAATAAAAATGATACAAACAATTTGCATTTGACATTTGAAAAGAAATCCTATATTTGTAAATTATCGTAATTATTATAATACTAATCTATTTTAATGTTAAACATTTTTTTATATATTAATTTTATAATTTTTTCGTAATTAAAATAAACAGATATTTATATATATTTTTTAAAAATAATTCATTTTTTTATCAATCATTATTTTTTGTTTAAAAACTAATTTTCTCTTTTAAAGAATTAAATGTTAATATATATATATAACGCTGTTTTAAAATACACATATATATATCTTTTATATGGAAAATTATTTTTTTACTTAGTCATTCTGAAAATATAATTTTATATAGATAATATATTATATTATATTTTTATATTTTTTCTTATTAAAATTATTATTTATTTTTCCTTCATTATCATTTATTTATTATTATATACATATTATTTATTTTCATTCATTATCATTAAATTAAAAAAGAAAAAAATATTTTATTTCGCTATTTGAATTGTATTTAAATATTCACTTTATTTTTTAAATCTATAAATTTATTTTCAATCACATAAAAAACGAATAGTTTGCATAAAAAAAGTGCACATGTACACATATCTATAGAATAATACATCAAGAAGAAAATGATTTTAAGTAAAAATATATGAAAAATATTATATTTTTTTATTTGAAAGTTCATCTTTGAGAAAATAAAATTTTATAATTTATCGAAGGCATGAACGCTTAATTAGTTGTTGATTGTACTTAATTTTGATTTTAATGAAAATACAAACTAAACAAAAAAAATTTTAATTATATTTTTTATTTATTTTCTATGTAGAACAACTTTTTAATTATTGTAGCCGATTCTATTCAAATTTAATGAAGAATTATTTAAATTCACGTTTATTTAAAAAATTTTTTTAATTTTTTATTATATCATTAACTACATCATTAGGACAACTTATAGAAATATTTATTCGCATTATTTTATCGCATATTATTTATTAAAAATTCTGTACAGTTTATTAATATAATTATTCTAGCATATGAAATAATAAAAAGTATTTAATTACGTAAATTTAATAAGTATTAGATACGTAAATTAATTCCATTCCTTTAGATTTATTCTTTTTTTCACACTTTTTACAATTTTGTAGAAATATTATTTGCATTTATGTTAATTTATTTAATTGAATTGAATAATGATATAATTTAATTGAATTATGTCATAACTAATTTAACTAATTTTGTATAAAATTATTGTCTAAATTGTATAAAATTCTAATTTTTTTTCAAATATAAGTGGTATTGAATTCATTTGCATAAATTTCATTTACAAAATGAATTTTAGAAAAATGATAAAAAAATTAAATCTATTTTTAATTGTATCTCATCATAATAGAAATTCAATTATTAATATCCAATGTCATGTATAATGTACACATATTATAAAAATTTTATAAATATGTACATACGCATCACACTCGCAAATTTACAATATACATAATTTTTTTATGTGAATTTATCATTTTTATTAAAAAATATCGTTTAATTAAATGATATTTAATCTCATATATATTAAATATAAAAATATGAAAGTCAAACAATTATAAAAAATAATTATGACGAAAATAATCCATATTTGTATCTTAAACTTTTGAGAGTGAAAAAAAAAAAAGAAAGAAAAAAATAACAATTAACATGTATAAAAATTAGAAATCATAAAAAACTTATACCTTTGTACATTAATCATACAAGTTTCTATATTACTACATGTCAAATTGAAGATTTTTTATTTTGCGACCTCCTAACACGTTGTGGAGCTGAAATGAAATTATAGCCATATATAAATATAAAATATCTAAATAAAATCTCGAATTAACAAAAATTTTTAAATATTATTACGTTTCTCTTCTATTTCCAAAGAAATAGAGTCTTCTAAAAGTGTATTTCTTCCATTTCTATTTTTACTCCTTCTAACATGAGGAGTTAGAGGCAGGATTGATTTGTTTGTTCCATCATTAGACTCTTTATCTAAAAAATAAAATATTTTCATTTAAACATTATATTAAAAGGAAAAAAAATATTATTTTATTTAGAATTATTAATACCAGAAAATTTTACACTTCTAGTAGATTTTCTTTTGTCATTACTCTTTTCTAAATGTTTATTATCATTACAACTGTAACACACTAACTCTATATTTCTTCTTTCCCCTGTATTGATGTTAACACGACTTCTTCTTGTTCTTCTCTCTAGAGGAGTTTCATTTTCTTTATGTTCCAGTTCTTGTTCATTAATTAACATTTTCTTTGAAGATCTTCTTTTAGCTCTAGGTGTATCTGTTGAGGTAACAATTCTATTTCTTAAAACTCTTATACTTCCATTATGTTCATCTATTTCTTCCTTATTACTTATACAAACATTCTTCTCTAATTTTTCATTTAATATATTTAAATCCTTATCATCTATAATTTCTTTAGATGATATGGAATTAATGTTTGTATCTAATGTTAAAGTTTGATTTAATATCACATCATTTTCATTATCAATTGCATTTTGTTTTATGATCTTTTTTGATGTTTTATTAACATTTTTTTGTTCTTGTAAAGGTGTAAGTGTTTCTATATTTGATGGTAGTGTTCCATCAATACTTTTACTTATAGAATTTTTATTTTCTGAATCTTTTTTAACATCATTTAAAGAATCATTAAAATTAGTATCATCAAAAAGAAGTTTCCTTTCTACTTTAATTGCTATTTCATCAGAATTATTCAAATCAAAACTATCTATTGCTGATACTTTACTTAAATTCATTTTTGTCTCTCTCGTTTCATTAGGTGATATTTCATTTAAAGCCATTTGATCATCAAAATTAACTTTATTTATTGATTTTGTATGACTTTCTATTTCATTTAAATTCTTTCGTTGTTTTAATATACCTTTTCCAGGTGTCTGATTAGAATTAATATAGGATATTGAGTCATCTAATTGTATTTTTGGTGCTTTATACATTTGACTTATTTTTATCATTGTTAATGGACTTTTTGTTTTCATTGATAAATTAGATAATTGTACCTTTTGCAATAAACTTGATCTCTTATTATGTTTTACAGGTGTAAATTTGTTTTCTTTAGAATCAATGGATATAGATTTTTTTTCATAATGCATATTAGGATTTTCAATGCTTTTACAATTATTACTATGATTCAAATTAGATTCAAGTTCATTTGTACTATTATTATCTTTTATCTTTTCGGTCATATTTTTTTTCTTTTCTGCTAAAATAGCTCTAATGGAAGTTGATTTGGTAGATACAATTTTCTTTTTAACAGTAGATTTTTTTTTAATAATTGGTTTAACAATAACTATTTCCTCTTCTTTCCAACCTTGTGAACGAAGTTTTTCTAATTTTTCAAATCTTAAATCACAATTTTTTATTTCCATATACATCATATCCCAAAATCCTTGCAAATCTTTGCATGTAACTAACATCTCTCCTTTTCCTGTTTCACAATCAGCAACTAATCCACGAAATCTTTCAAACTTTTTACTTATTAACAAATTTGTTTGTCCAATTGCTTGATTTATTTCATATTGACCATCTTCTATAGTTTCAGGCTCAGCCTTAATTTTTATCCATTTTTCACATAATTCATTCAATCTATCTATTTCTTTATTCAAAAGAAATTGAAAATATTGTGCAGTACGTTCTTCTTCTTCAACTGAAATATTTAAATTCTTCATGACATTATCTTTTGTAGGAATATCATCATTTAGTGAATGACCAATATTAAATCCATGTCTTAATTGTTGCTCTTTCCTAGCATTACTTTTTCCACGACTAGAAACTATATGAGGTGAAAAGAAAGCTGGTTCACACTGAGAATTTAATGATTTTAATGGAGATACTTTATTTTCTGAAGAACAAGTTACTTCTTTCATACTATTATTAGGCATTACTTTAATATCATTACTATCACTGATAGTATAAGAAATATTAAGTTTTTCTTTCTCATCAGATGATAACCGTAAAGATATAGATTCTATGGAACTATCCTCTTCTATATCTGTATTTATTAGTTTTGTATCAATTGCTGGTATATCTTCTTTTATAGATTGTGAAATATTAATTTTATTACTTTTTCTTGGTGTCTTTGAAGATGTATTCATTATTTGACTTATTCTGACAGGAGACATACTTTGTATGACTTCTCTGCCATATAATGGTATATGAAGCAAACCAGATGGAGCTCTAAATTTGTGACCTTCAGGAGCAAAAGATTTATTCTTCTTCTGAGATTCTTGATTTTTATTTAAAACATTTAAATTTTTAAGTGAAGTTTTGTCTACTTCTTTTGCAATTGCTTTACTCATTAGTCTCTTTTCTGTTGCACGTGTAATTCTTTTTGGAATAGGTTCACATGTTTTAGTTGTTTTAGTTACAGGAACATTACAATTATTAATTGGAGAATATATTTTATGATGAACAATTCCTACTACAAAGGGTCTCTTTTTCTTTTGTTGTTCAATTTTTCTTTGTCTTTCACGCTCAGCTTTCCATTTTTTAAGCTTATTAATACGATCTTCTGAAATCAAATTTTAATCAATTTATATTAGCATTTCTTTTTGATAAATTATTAAGTTTATATAATATTTAATACAAACCTTCGGCTTGTGTATTCATTGTGGTAATTGGTATATTTCTGTTTTCATTGAACGTATTAGCTCTATAAACTTTACGCAAATCTTTATGTTTTTCAGCGCGAATAAGACGACCCTTGCTTACAGTTTTGGTACCAATTGATTTATATTGTTGTCGGAAAGACGACATTTTAATTCACATTTATTTCACAAACGTCTTTAATTAAATATCTATGTATATTAACTGTTTAACCGCGATCGGTTAAACGGAAAATAGTTTAAACTTTGAAAGCTTGACAGTATAGCCAATACAATAAAAATTACAATATTATCAAATTTTTTCAAATTTTATTGTAATTAATGTATCAAAAATTAATTGATTATATAAATGTATGTTTATTATTTTTATTAAATATTATTATAAAAATTATTTCATTAATATAAATTAAGGAAATAAATAATGAAAATATTTAATACCAACATACAAATTTTTTATGTTGAAATATATATAAAGAAAATATACAATTTTTTATTATATTTACTTATAATTTAAAATTTATTTAGAATAAATATGGAAATCAAAAAAATATAATATTCATACGATATTTAATTAATTTATGTTATGATTAAATTTTTAAAGTTTTTTTTTGACTTTAAAAATGAACCGGATGTGATCTATAGATGCATTAGAAGCAGTTTTCTATCGCGCGCGTTAAACTTATTTAACTTTGTGTGACAAAAATAATTTGGACTTCATTTTCAAGAATATTTCTACTATAAATGCACGTATGTATCTTCTTTATTATTAATGTAATAATAATTTTATATATATTTTCTTTTTTTTCAATTTCAACAATTAATTAAATATCAATCCTAGTATAAAAACAATTTTAAATATATACATTTTTTTCATTTAAAAATTTTAGAATTTAAATTTAATATATTTTTCTTTACATTAATAAAAACTTAAATTAATAATTAGATTATCGTTAATATAAATAAGTATATAAAAAAAATTTTTTGTTAAAATTATTTGTAATTTTTAAATATAAGACATGTCTAGAAAAATATATATTTCTCTAATTTATGATTATTGGAATATGATAATTGGAATAATATTTAATTATCTTTTTATAAATTTACTTATAATTATTAATAAGTTTATTTTTATTAATTTTTAATAAATTTATTAAAAATAACTTCAAATATCATATTTAAAGTTATATAGAAAATGTTAGAACTCGTAATTTATCTCGTATTTTATTTTATATAAATATTTTCAAAATTAAATTAAAATAAATTATGCATTTCGTTAATACTAAATTTTTTAATACTAAAATTTAATTTTTTTTATTTTATCTTATTTACAATATTATTACAATAAAATTTATATGTTTTTGGAAACAGTTTTATGTATATTAACAACACATATAATTTCTACAATTATACATATAATTAACAAAATATTTTAAGATTTTATATTAGTCTAAACTTATACAATGAGTAATATGATTTTCCAACTGACTCATGTTTCTAAATGTGCACTCACATTTTGGACATGAAAATGATGATAATAACGGTGGTTGTAGTTCAGTTGTTCTACTCTAAAATTAAATATATATATATATATGATAATTTCCGAAATATTATTACAAATATTTAATTTAATTTATAAATTATATATTATAAATATAATTGAAAACTTACTTGATTTCCGGATACAATCGGATACAGAGAGTTAATTTGTTTTTGCAATTGATCATTAAATTCTATCTGTTTTTGTAAATCTGCATTCAGTGCATTTTTCTCTTCTAATAGTGTTTCTTTAACTTTTCTCTCATGTCTAAAATCCTCTTCATAAAATTTTAACTGTGTTTGTAATAAATTAATATCTTCCTTCTAAAAATTATTATTATATATTTATTTATATACTTATTTATATATTTATTATTAAAAATATCTGTTTGATTTTTTTTTTTTGATTAAATTAATAAATGTTTGTTTAATAATCAATACTTACATATTGTGCTAAGTCATTCTCTAGTTTTTTCATACGTGATTCTTTTTTTTCCACACTTTGATGCATGATACCAAGTTCAGCAATTAATTGATCATATTTTACTTCAAATTTCTTTTTTTCTGTTTCTAATGTCTTTTTATAATGCATTTCATATAATTGACTCTGTTGATCTAAAGAAGTTTGTTCTTCTTGCAGACCTATTCTTTCTTGTTGTAGAAGTGCTTTAGCATCATTTAAATTTTTATATTCTATATCAAGATTCTTTTTTCGATTATCAAGTAATTTTTTTTCTTCTTCAAGCATTTCTTTTTCCTTATTAAATGCAATTCTTTCTCTTTCCAATAATCGTTTATTATCATCATTTTGTTCATCTAACTCTGAAATTTTTTGAGTAGAAGTTGCAGTTTTTGATGATAACATACTTTTGTCACTATTTTCATTCAACATTGATTCCAATTCATGAAGAACCGACTTACTAAATTCACTTTCAAAACTAGATATTTTTTTTTCTTTTGTATCACCTTGTCTTTCACTTATATCAAGAAACTATAATAAAAGAATAATTATGACATAAATATATAAAATAGAAACATAATGTAGTTTAATGCATCATACCTCACATCCTGTTTCTATATAACTGGTTAATCCAGAAGCAAGTTTCATTTTTAATTCAGTATTTTCCTTTTTAAGATAGTTTATTAATTCTCTAGTCTCAGCAAACTTTTTTTTATGATTTTGATGTACTCTCATAATTTCTTCTTGCCAAGTAGCTAAAACATTAAATTGTTGTTTCATTGCTATATTGTTCTGTTTCAATGTTTCTTTTAATTTTGTGTTTTCTTGCAATAATTCGTTTAATTTTTGATGTACTTCTGCTGTATCCCATGATGCAATCATAGAATTATAGTCCTGAATGTAAAATTATTCAATAAGATAATTGTTTAATTTGCAATTCTGTTAATTAATAGATACATACAATAGACATACACTTTTGTTGAATATCAACATATGATGCAAGTGATGATTGTTGGATAGAATTTAACGAATCTTTACCCAATACCACAAATGACAACGAATCATCTGAATCAACATCACAAAAATTTGATATTGCTGCTTTAGAATACAAAGATGCTTCCTCATCTAATTTAAATCTAGCTTTTCCATTGTTTATAATAAAACCAAGACTTTGTAAGTGGCTTTCTGGTTCAGCATATAATTTGGAATTGATACTCAACAATTTGGTCGAGTCTTGTTCTTGTAATGAAAGCTTTTTTTCTTCATTTGATTCCATAATTAAAAACTTATCTTTATTATTTTTATTTTGAATATTCTACAATATTATACAATATTATACATAAACAATCATAACTTTAAGACAAAAATTATAGTTTAAATGCAAAGCAATAATAAAAATATTTTTAAAAATTATATTATTAATACGTTATTAATAATGTATAAATAAAATTTATTGATAATTTTTAATGTTAAATTAAATATATATTAAATAAATAAGCAAAAATTATTGTTAATACATGTCAAATATTTTTTTATTCCAATGAAATCTAAACTTACCAAAATCTTATTTTATATTGTTTTATAAACATAATGCGCAAAAATGACATTATATTAATTCATTATATTTCATATTATATTTGATCACAAAGTAATTGTATGAATGCTAAGATTATAATGCAATCATTTATAATTATAAAGCAAATTAATTTCGATTGTTAACAGAATTACACTTTCTAATCTTATATTATTGACTTTTATTTGCGAAAATTAACTCTTTGTTCCAGGTTACATTAAGATAAAATTATGAACAAATAATAAAATCCCTAGATTAGTTGCGAAATTCAATGTACATGCAAAATGTCGGATTCTTTCTTACCAACTATGAAAATATATCACTAGCTTTATTTCTATTTATTTTTTCATTAATTATATTTTATTTAATGTATTTTTATTTAATGTATTTTGTATCTTATTATAGATAGAAAGATTAAGAAAAACAAATCTATATTCACTATAAATATAATATATAATTTCAATTAAATAATCTTTGTAAAATAAATAATAAAAATTAGTTTTTTCAAAATATTCACAATTAAAATTCATTTTTTAAAAGTATTTATAATTAAAATTATAAATATATTCTTTTTAATATTATCTACAAATATTAATATCTGAATTTTTATTCATATTATTAAATTAAATTTAATTGAACAAATTTTAAATTAAAAATTAAAAGTTTAAATTTATTTATATAATTTACAATTAATAAGTTCTTTTTTTTTCTAAAAAAATATATTATAAAATAAATATTAAATATTTCAGAATTTAAAATGGTTTTTTTGTATGGTTAAAATTTTAAAAGTTTTATAAATGAATCAATAATAAAATGTGTCATATTAATCATTTTTACATTATACATATATAAAACTGACATTAATAATAATTAAAATCAGAAAGTTATTAGTCACATTACTAACAACGTGATTAATCATATTATGTTTCATATATTAATCGCTAAACTAGAATAAAATTGATTACATAATGAAAATAATGAAAATTTTAACTAATTATTAGACACATAATAAAATCTTGCGCAAGAAAATTCATATCTATCATTTGTAAACACTCTATTTCTATTTTCGATATTTTCTGCAAATTATTTACATTTATTACCATTTTTATTTTTTATTTCATACAATATATCATTCAAAATCTTTAAACACAAAATTTAATATACAAAAAATCCATCATGGTTTATATATTAAATTATAATTAAAATTTGCATTAGATAAGATTAAAATGGAATGCACTGTATCATTTTATTGTTAATTTATTCTATCGAAAAATCCATACAATTTTCTATTGACTTTAAAAAGACAAAAAAAAAAAAAAAAGAAAGAAAGAAAAAATGTTAAAGTCTATCAGTTGCCACGAAGGGCTCAATTAATCCCTCGTAATTTAAGGTTTTAATTTATCCCCTCTCCCCCATTACAAACAAGCCAGACAGCAGGCGCGGGTAGTTGGGGGGAGATAGATTTATATATTCCGTGCCGCTTGAACCAGTCGACAAATTATCCGCGATAAACTGTGAAACGCGCGGAAGAAACGAGCTTTGGAACCTGGAATGGAGCATATTGTTGCAAATTTGCCAATCTAAACGGAGATTTATTATTCCTGTCCTGTGCAATCCAGGAGCTCGTTATTATGCTCTCTCTATGGACCTAGTTTATTTATAGATATTGCGCAACGGATATCCATTCTGTCGTGACAAGGTATTGCGCAAAGCTTACCACGCTACTTATATGCGCTTCAGGTTTATCGTTTCACCGATCACCTATATACGCTGCTGACGAACAGTCACAGCATTTGTTTCCTTCCCAATCTCAACCCATGTTATTGCGAGAGCTGAACACAGAAGTTAAAACTAACTCCTACTACAAAGGTCGATCTGCGGTTTATTCTCTGGTTACGATCATGATCTTCTATGCTTCCCTTCGATGGTATATGATGTCTTCCATTTTCTGTCCACCACGGATACGTATCTGTGTATCCATCCATCCTTTGCCGACCCGTCCATTTTATCGCATTGGGAAATTTTACGAAGGAATAAAGAGAAGATATACGTATATCTTTACGGGAGACGTGTATTAGGATAGGTTTATTTCTAATTTTATTGGCCAACGTTTATTTTATTGGTCTGAACGTTCACCACCGTACGCCATATGAATCACGAGACTTATCTTGGTGTTGTGAAAAAAAGGAAATATGTAGTGATGTGAATAAATATTTATTTATTACGAAAAGAATGGAGGATTATTATTAGAAATTGTTAATACAATTATTTGATTAAGATAATATTTGTAATTCGTTTTTTATAGAATAATAAGATAGAGAAGCGTTGGATTTTTTTCTTTTTTTATATTTAAATTTAAGAATTTTAATATGGAAACACAAATTATTATATTTTTCGTTTATTTGATCACATATAGTATTAATTGGATATTTATTGAATCTTTTTTCGTTAAATCTTACATAGTTTAATAATTTTTTTATGGAAAAGTTATCAAGAAAATCTTAGAGATATAGATAAAATTCTAACAACAATATTAATGCGAATATGATGTAACAATAGCGATACGCGAAATAATGGATATATTTTTCGATTAGATAGATTTTATATATAAAAAGAACTAATAAAATAGCCAAGTAAATATTTTCGAGGACACGAAAATGTATTCAAGGGAAAATTTAAATGGTGTCATGGACGACACGTGTCTGGAAATAGTTTTTTATAAGCACATCTTTTTTTAGAGTCACTGGGATGCTCCTTTTATATGAGGTTAGAGAATTTTTTAATCTAGCTACCAACTTTGTAACTACGTACATAACCACGTTATACGATTCTAGATTGGATTAAAAGTCGAGATTCTTCATTTAAAGAACATATAAATATATCGTTTAGAACCACAATCCCATATTCTTGTTACTTGCTTTTGTGTTAACGAATAATTTTTTTCTATCCTCTATATAATTTTTAATATTATCAATATTTATTTAGATTAATAATTAAATCGACTGCGAATATAACAGCCTATATAAATAATCCTCTCCATTCTTTATATTCATTCGCGGCGAATTATCGAGGAAAAAGAAAGAATTCATCTATCAGATACTAACTTTTCTAATTAATCTAGCACCATTGAAAAAGTTGCTATAAAGAGTGCAAACAGATAACGCGCACGCACACTCTTGTCCGATGTTGGAATATAAAGTCTGGGCATTCCGGATTGTTCTTATCACAAATAATACTTACATTTCGAATGCGCGATAACAGATCGATGTATTATACGGTTCAAACTCGATATCAAATATCTAATATTATATGTATAAAAATTTGCGATTCCAGATGTAATATTATCATAAAAAATATTAATTAACTTTCGGATTATCAGTATTATTTATACAACGTCGAATAGTGTGTAGGTTAAAAAAAAATGCAGTTTCCTTGAACAGAGTTATAAAGTTTATAATCTTTTACAACCATGATTCATCGTTCATCTATTCTGAGCGGTTACAATCTCGTGTTGATAGGTTATGAGAGAAAGAGTGAGAAAGAGAGAGAGAGAGAATAAGAAAGATAGCGAGGGCGAGCATAAACCTAGAAGTTTTAACAACTTCTTGCGCGCCCCCTTCCGGTGATGGGACGACTCTTTTGATGAATTAATTGCCTGGGGTAAACTCGTATTTAAATGGAAATAATTCGCCGGATTATCGTTGTCCCCCGTCATTATTACTTTAGCAAAGACGATTAAATGTTATTGGATGAATAATTTGTTTGATAATCGTTTCTTAAGTAGCGGATAACGATAGCTTGACTCGAGTAAAGTCCTCTGATTTTAGTTATCTATTATTTTTTTTATTTTGTATTAATAATTATTTTCAATCAGTGATTGTCAATTTTCTTAAATTAAATTGGAATAATTTAATTGAGAGTTATTACATTATTTGAAGTACCTGTCAATAATAATAAATAAATATCATTCGTACAACATGTTGTACATTTAAAATTCTTATTATATTATTCCGTTATCGATATTATTCTAGAAATAAGACTTTAAATGTAAAATTAATATTCCATGAATTATATTGGGATGGGTTTAAACTACTCTGTTATTGATTTATATGTACATATTGGAGGAAGCCTGACACTGACGGAAACCAGATCGTAACGCTTGACTTGATTTATTAATCTTTCCAAGACCTGTCTAACTTCATTGCTAATTTTAGACTAACTATGTCTTGGATGCATCTCTTGCGGCAACGAGAGTTTTTCAATTCGCCAAAGTTAATTTTCCTCTGACTCATTTATCATATAACGTAGATATCTGTAAAAATATTATGCAATGTCTGCAAACGAATACGTACTTTATTCGATATTTATTATAACAAGATTACAAATATTTTACAAATATTTAATATAAATCTTTTCTAATAATATTTTATCCACTGTGATTACACTGTGAAAAAGATATTCGAAGGATATAACACATATTCTTATATATGATATAATATATGTTTTTCACTTAAATTCTACAAACTTTATGTTTAAGGAAGTTGTATATATATATATAATACTATAACAAACAATTTTTCTTATATATATTTTTTTTTCATAAAACAATATTGTTATAAATTTCATTTATGTTTCTCAATAACGATGGATATACTGTAATACAATAATGATATATAACATATTATTCTTGATTTTATTTTAATATAATTTTTATTTCTTTTCCATTAGACCTTAAGTGTATCGATACTTTTTTAATTGGGAAAAATACAATAAATATATTTATAAAATTTTTTTGAATAACAAAAATGGAGTAAATATCGTTGGAATAAAATTTCAACTTTTGGCCCGAAGAAACTTCACAAACTTTTGCCTTAACGTTTCATTATCCGGATTTATTTGTTGATTCCAACGCACTCACACACCTGAAACTTTGCTCACCTTTATTTTCTCAAAGTAAGAGAGCACGAGGGCCAGGTAAAAAGCAAATTTCAGGCGTAAGAGTACTGTCGATGATTGCCATGGAAATATTCGCCTCATCCGTCTTATCCTCTTAATTCTTAACTAAATATCATTTCTTATACATTCTATCACCAATGTATATTTAAAATTCATTATTTTGCTTAACATTTATCCATTTCTCTTAATATTTAGAATTTAAAATTTCTTCCATTTTCTTTATCATAAAATAATTCCAACTATAAAACTTGTTGAAAAATCCATAGACCAAGAATTCCAATGATCTCGAGCAAATATTCTTTATCAAAACTCGTATCGATCCAAAAGATCGATTCCACCGGGCATTGGACAGTTTCACAAATCCACGACTCCAAATACCAATAGATATTTTCTTAGTTTCACAACCAAGCCTATCCATCGAACGCAACAGACTTTACAATCACACAACTTTTCGCACAACTTCGAATCGTCGTCGATGTTTCCAATCGATGAACGAGCACATTGAATGCAGATCGTCCAAGTTTGCCGGGCGAAGGATGTTGATCGCGCGAGGATAGAGACTGTCACGGACACACCTGAAACTTTGCTCACCCAGAGTGGAGAAAAAGTACGGGCAGAGCAAAGAGTCAGGCCCGCCCGTAACGTTCGGATGCTTTATACAGTGGCGCCCCATCATCCTCTTCGTCTTCCTCCTTCTCTCCTTTCCCTCCTTCCTCGCCGATTTTATGCAACAGCGTCGCCACGTTGCTAGAGAGCGCTGGAAAACAGAGACACAGAGAGAGAGAGAGAGAGAGAGAGAGAGAGAGAGAGAGAGAGAGAGAGAGAGGGAGAGGCGGGAAGAATTCTTCATCGAGGAAAAGATTCGAGGGAACGAGTTACCGATAAGACCTCGAGAGAGGCCATTAGAAGAAGCCGCGGAAAAAATAGGCTGGGCTGGGTTGGCGATGGCGAAGCAGAGGAGGGACATCTTTGGCGGGCGGAAGAAGAAAGAAAGTGCGAGTAAAGAGAGCGAAGAGCGGAGAGAAGAACTCACGCGAAGAACTCTGGATGCCACTTAGAAATGGCGGCCAAGGAATCAAGACCGTTGCCGAGGCTGTAGGTTTCATCCTACTTTTCCACTCTTTCCACTCTTTTCCCTCGAGACGAGACGACACTCGAACCTTCTCCATTGTTCCCATTGGACCCCGCTGAAACAGAATTGAAAAGATTTTTGCGTGATATTTACCAACAGATTTCATTCAGAACTGCAAATATTTTATGGGGGAGGGGGGGGGGGAGGGGGAGGATGGATCGTAAATCGTGAATAGATCGTAATCGTTTTTTACGGATCTTTCTTTTTTTTTCTTGGGGAAAGAGAGAAGGGGAAAGAGGAAGAGAGGAGGGGAGGGGAGAGGAGGGGAGGGATTTTGCCATGGTTGAGATGGTGTCAAGTGATTCGCGTGTTTGAGTATGATATTAGAAGGAAATTGTGAGATTTTGTGATTTGAGAGGTGGAAGGGAGAGGGGAAAGAGGAGCAAATAATTTGAAAAAAGTAAACGTAACGTAAGTATTTATCAATTGTGCAAAGAGAAAGGCAAAGATACGAGGAATCTTAATAATCATTCCAAATTCCTCGGAACATCTTTATCATCGATACGAAAAAGATTGCAAGAAAATATTTTCTTCGATCAATCACACTT
This sequence comes from Apis laboriosa, assembly GCF_014066325.1. Lineage (NCBI taxonomy): Eukaryota > Metazoa > Arthropoda > Insecta > Hymenoptera > Apidae > Apis > Apis laboriosa. Next base: position 1,906,325 of record NW_025222278.1, read on the forward strand.
TTACACCGGAAACAAGCTTCTTTTTCCCTTGTTGTTAAGGCTGTTGAATGTAACTAATAACAAACAGGAAATAACAAATTAAAAAAAATCAAGTTTCTCGACACAACAAACTTATAAACTCCATATATCAATTTATTATTTATCAAACAGATGTTACAGCTGGAATAATTATATATGACTCTGATAAAACACGAGGGAGCATCATCAATTTGATAAATCTGTTACAAGTGTTATTAACATTCCAACAAGCGGATCCACTGATATTTTTTTTTTTTTGATCGTATTTTTTCCTCTTTTTTTTTTTTTTTTCTTTCTCCTTTTTCTTTTTCTCGACAAATTAAAACGTCGAAAAACACGATAAAAACATTTCTCGAGTGTCAGAATCATACGTAATCCCATCGTGCACTCTGCTAAATACCTGATCGACCATGAGCGAGGGCCACTAAACCGATTACCACGCAGTTTATGCCGTACCGTGGTAACAGCCATCCATATAAGTGCATCCTAACGGCAACTTAAATGTATCCCGGGACTGGCTGTTAAAGATCAATCTAATTTGGTATTAATCGATGGTTATTAATCCGCCACTTTCGCGACGATGGAAATTTAGCAAGCGATGGAAAAGTAATTACCAATTTGCGCGACGTTCAAGGGCTCGAAGATTTGAGAAAATATCTCACACGGAACACAAAATGTAAAATGTAATTGAATTTGTCACAACGATATCTCTATCTCTTCCTTTTAGATAGAGATATCGTTGTGACAAATCTTTTCTCTTTTTTTAATTCAGATTTAATGCGAATCTAATTCGCCACTGTATGATAACGGGTAAACACAAGTGTCGATCCATCGAATTTCTCGAATGTTCGAAAAAACTCGATTTCTATATCTATCAAAATTCTAACAGGAAAATTCTAAAAGTTGGGAGACACTGTTCTTCCCCGAAAACGGAACGGTCAATTTCCACGCGGTCATCAGTTAGGTTCCGTGGATTTTTCCATGTATACACAGATATACATCTGGTTATTCGGTCGGGTTTCGCGGCGGGCTGGAAGATGGCAGAGCGCGTGGTGAAAGAGAAGGTCCCGGCAATCTGCAGACACACACAGGCTGTCAGAGGGCAAACTTGGTGTCCAGGAGCGGAGAGTATAGCGTTACACAGGCCTTGGATGTCAGTGACCGGAGCATAACCCCAAGATAGTTTCACCATTACACCGGCGTCTTCCTCCTTGGCTCCTTTCTGTCGGCTTGTGTATACCGTCTGCACGCTCGTTCAGCCGTGGCCGCAACACCTCCGTGTCTCCAGTTGCAAATGTTCGCGTCAACGAGCTCCTTTCCAGCTTCAGGACACTCCTCACACTCTCGATCGAGCTTAGACGATTTCCACAATCAATCTACATTTCTCTTTGTTGGATTGGTTCGTCATTTCATTCGATTCGAGGATATTATATTTTTTCCTTCGATTTCCTTTTCGAGTTCGATAAATTTTATTGATAAATTTATATGATATAATAAAAATAATAAATTTTATTGATTTTATTGATTGTTCCATATAAAAATTTTGAAAGATTCTTTTATGATTTGTATTGTAATTTTGTATTTTTTTTTTTTTTTTTAACTTTATAATTAGATCTAGGTGATCTTTATGTGACTATTTTTTTGATCTCACGAAAAAATTAAGAAATTTGAAAAATACTAAATCATTCGTGATTTCATTTTTTCTGGATTTCATTTCTTTTATAAATTTATTTAATTGATTGATTAATTATTGATTCGTATGTATTTGCTTTTTGAATTTAATTAGACATTTCTACGATCGATTTACATTTCTCTTCCTTGTATTGATTCGTCATTTCATTCGATTCGAGAATACTACATTTTTTCCTTCGATTTCCTTTTCGAGTTCGATAAATTTTATTGATACTTGTTCCATATAAAAATTTTGAAAGATTCTTTTATAATTTGTATTGTAATTTTGTATTTTTTTTTTTTTTGTAATTTTACAATTAGATCTATGGTTTACGTGATTATTTTTGATCTTGCACAAAAAGTTAAGAAATTTGAAAAATACTAAATCATTCGTGATCTTCTGGATTTCAATTTTTTTACAAATTTATTTAATTGATTGATTAATTGTTGATTCGTATGTATTTATTTTTCGAATTTAATTAGATGTTTCCACGATCGATTTATATTTCTCTTTGTTGGATTGGTTTGTCACTTCATTCGATTCGAAGATACTTCATTTTTTCCTTCGATTTCCTTTTCGAGTTCGATAAATTTTATTGATACTTGTTCCATATAAAAATTTTGAAAGATTCTTTTATGATTTGTATTGTAATTTTGTATTTTTTTTTTTTTTGTAACTTTATAATTAGATCTAGGTGATCTTTATGTGACTATTTTTTTGATCTCACGAAAAAATTAAGAAATTTGAAAAATACTAAATCATTCGTGATTTCATTTTTTCTGGATTTCATTTCTTTTATAAATTTATTTAATTGATTGATTAATTATTGATTCGTATGTATTTGCTTTTTGAATTTAATTAGACATTTCTACGATCGATTTACATTTCTCTTCCTTGTATTGATTCGTCATTTCATTCGATTCGAGAATACTACATTTTTTCCTTCGATTTCCTTTTCGAGTTCGATAAATTTTATTGATACTTGTTCCATATAAAAATTTTGAAAGATTCTTTTATAATTTGTATTGTAATTTTGTATTTTTTTTTTTTTTGTAATTTTACAATTAGATCTATGGTTTACGTGATTATTTTTGATCTTGCACAAAAAGTTAAGAAATTTGAAAAATACTAAATCATTCGTGATCTTCTGGATTTCAATTTTTTTACAAATTTATTTAATTGATTGATTAATTGTTGATTCGTATGTATTTATTTTTCGAATTTAATTAGATGTTTCCACGATCGATTTATATTTCTCTTTGTTGGATTGGTTTGTCACTTCATTCGATTCGAAGATACTTCATTTTTTCCTTCGATTTCCTTTTCGAGTTCGATAAATTTTATTGATACTTGTTCCATATAAAAATTTTGAAAGATTCTTTTATGATTTGTATTGTAATTTTGTATTTTTTTTTTTTTTGTAACTTTATAATTAGATCTATGGTTTACGTGATTATTTTTGATCTCGCGCAAAAAATTAAGAAATTTGAAAAATACTAAATCATTCGTGATCTTTTGGATTTCATTTCTTTTACAAATTTATTTAATTGATTGATTAATTATAATTGATTCGTATATATTTGCTTTGTGATTTTTCTCGGTGTAGCTTTAAACAAGAAATTTGCTTTTTGAATTTAATTAGACGCCAAATTTTCATTAGCACGATCAGAAGGATATTCAAATGAGAGATAAACTGCATAGTGAACTATTCTACGAGTGATCGCCTGGCTGATTCGAGTTCGATTAGAGCATTTATGCGCATGATCGATCCTCGTGTAAACCTTTTGAATGTTTAATTGAAATTCATGGTTGATGTGATTACTGCAAATTTTCCATGTTTTCTATATAGATTGATCAATCACGTTGCCGATATGTGATCGATCGTTTTTTAAAAATTCCAAATATTTTATTATATTTTCCAAACATGTATAATTTGTAAATTTAACGATTAAAATTACAATTAAAATTATTTAGAAAAATAAAATTGTAAATTTTTATAATACTAACATTTAATTTAATTACAGAGATGTCATAATTAGAGAATAATTAATATCGATATCATTAACAAATATTTTGTTTCATTATTATTTTGAAAATGATTAATCAGAGATTAATTCTAATTCGGGATAAAAGTGACACAATTTTCAAATTGTGTTTCTTCTATATCCTCTTTTCTGTATCCAATTAACGATACTAATTAAAATCGTATCGAAAAAAAATAGAAAAGGATTGGAAATTAAACAAAATTCGGATCCCTTTAAATTTTAGAAAATTTCGGAGCGCGCATGGAATAACGAACTTAATGAAATATAACTGAATCGAGTTGTGCAATTTATGATGCAAAAGTTACAGACCAACCTGTTTCGTATTACGCGTAACGTGGTAGGAGATTCGATCCAGTCGTACCTCGTGTAATTGGCACACTTTATATCATGTTACCTCCATACTAATATCTTCTCATGCATACTAATAAGGATCATATAAAATTACCTGCAATTTAAAATGTGTATTTTTTACACGCGTAGACGTTGATGAAATTCTATAGAGATATTAATATACCAAAAGTTTTTCTTATTAACGAAATTTCTTCTTCTTTTTTTTTTTTTTTTTTTACAGATTTCCTTTTTTCCCCGAATCTGTTCGTTCCACTCCTACATTTTCAAACAGCTTCCTCGTCCAAACAGCTCGAATGGTGAGTGAATTTCCTATTTATCTTTAACAATAATAATTAATGCATAACTAAAAATCGCATTCCAAGAGAAATGTCTATGAACGATTTTCCTCTCGTTAAAAAATATCGGATTAGATTATTTTATCTTATTTTTACGCGTAAAAATCTCGCGTATCGATCGCTCTTTAATGAGGGTCGATCGACCAAATTGGTTTCGAAACCCCCGAACAACGTGGACGACAACGTGGCGGTGATCGGCGATGAAACGAAGCCGATCGATAGACACCGAATTGTTGAATCCGTGCATCATGAAGGGTAACGACCGCAGGCAGTTTGGCAGCATTCGTGAAAGCAGCCTTTCTTCGAAGTAATGCAACCGGAATCATGCGATGACGAGGGCGATTATCAACGTGCCAATGAACGAAGGGAGACAGAGTGTGCTTTCATTTGGTATGCGTGGATGTGTGCCTGCGTGAACGAGCGAGCAACAGAGAGGAAGAATCAGAGGCATAGAAAGAGAGAGGCTGAATGACAATCGATCCAAGGTAGAAAGAAGAAGAGGAAAATGGCGCAAATAACGAATGGAAGAATATGATGCGAAGTCTTAAAAAAAAAAAAGATGGAAAAAGACAAATGAGACAAAAGAGATATATAGATATGTGATTTTGGAATTGGAAGTTTGAACACGAAAATGGTTTAAATAATTTTTTGAAAAGTTGCGAAAGTTAAGAATCTTTGGTTCGAGTGAGAGCAAAGAGAAGGGGAAGAGAGAGGAAAACAGAATAGGGGCAGGGAGGAACGTTAATAGGGAGCGACGCGTACGACCAGGAATGCGAACACCGGTCGAGGCACGAAGGGATTACGTCAGGGCCTCGATTTAAATGGGCGGCATTGGTGGAATTGGTTTGAAACGACCTCGAGATTCGTTGTTGTCTCTTTTATCTAACCCTCCGTGTCCATAATCGGACACCAGCGAGGTGCTCGTCCGTGTATGAAAGGCGTGCGCGAGCAAGGTCGGTGCAGAGCGACGGACAAAGACGAACAAAGAGAGAGAGAGAGAGAGAGAGAGAGAGAGAGAGAGAGAGACGAGAGAGCGAGCGAAAAGGGGGCTACAGCTACGCCACCACGCGGAAGGGTCTGGGCAAACATTCGTAATTACACGATCATTTAATATGTCCGGGATTTCCGTGCGACCGTTTAACGCGTGGCCGGCCTCCAAAAACGGGGAAGGCTTGAATACACGAATACACTGCGAGTACAAAAGGTGAACTGTGGCCGACAGCAATTCCGGAACTTTCGGCATTACCGAAAGAAGATGAATTTAAAATCGTGGAATTAACCACGACGAAAACATAACCGTTATTGTCCCTCCATTGTTGCCAACGTTTGTCGGAACGTTTGTAGAAATTACACGATATTTCTGCTTTTTTGAAAAACAATTTTTTTTTTTTTTTTATTTAATCATCCTCGACTTAATTCTAATCGTATATTTTGAGAAAAGTAAATTTCGCTACATTACACGAAAGAAAAATTCTATTTTCGTCTCGTATATATTTATTGATTAGATAAAGAGACGTATCTAAGCGTGTTCTAAGGTTTGATCTAGTGTCTCGTACAAATTTGGCAACACGTCCGAAAACGAGCTCTCAACGGTGTAAAAATTTATGTGCTTCATTAATTGCACTTTATGCGAAGTAAGATTTATCGATCTTCTCCTCGAAGAGAAGACGAGAGCCAGTTTTCCAAGGTTTTTTTTTTTTTTAACCTCGATCATTCTCGAGGCATAAATCATCGTTTTCCCAGTGATTTATTTCTGTTAGCGTCCCGTGACACGGGGGCGTGGCATGGGCGTGAATCCCGTAGTGTCTGGTTTTAATTTAATTTATTACATCGATCCCCATCACCGATACAGCGTTAAAGATCCTGTGAATTCTTCACGCTTAGATTCTGCTTAGTAGTGTGTAATCGCGTTACAGTTGATCGTCCGGCGTAGATAGCTGGTATACATATAGGGTGTTCCATCGTAATTGGGTCATGGCTCTTAAGCGGTGGAAGATGGAATAAAATTTCATGGGACGAAAATTCAATTAGTCTCGAATGATGCAATTCGTGTGAAAGTGGAGAAGTTTCGAAGATTGCATGAATCATCTCCATTTTATATATATATATATATATATATATATATATATATTCTCTCTATAAAAAATTCTTCGCGCATTTATATAGAAAATTGATTAGTTTCAAAGTTTGATTTTAATTCGTGCGATTCAACAAGGGAAAAAAAAAAGAAAAAAAATTATGATCAATCAGCGTGAAACAGTCTGTACATTTAATTTAGCATCGATATTCAATGATGAGATTTTATGAAAGCTGATTTAGAAGTGCCGAGATACCATTGTTATCTTGTTTCTCTCCCAGTGAATTATAACTAAGTTATTATTAATAGGTTATTGTCGTGTCATTGCTCGTGATAATAAGATGCGTTTCAATCGTATTGATCTTTCTTTCAACATTTCGCGGCATGAATAGGTCAAATTGTTAAGTACTCTCACAACAATGGATTATTTGATCAAGTCTTAAGGAGTTAAGATTCTTATTTCTCGTGTGCAATTACGAAAATAAATACACACGTGGGAAGATATCTATTTCGAAATATATATCTCGTTGTATTGTTTATTCCACTTGCGAAATATTTATCATCTCTCGAATGATCTCGAACAAAAATTTTTCCCTTTCCCCGTTGTTGTTATATAATAATAAAATAAAATTTTGCTATCGAGGCATTTGATAGGGGATACGGATACGGATACAGAAGATAGATCGAAAAAAAAAAAAAAAAAGAAAGAAAGAAAATGCCCTCTTTGTGCACAAAGGTTTCGAGCGCAAAATTAACAGTGTTTCGAGCGCAAAATTAAAGAGCCCTCTTGGTAGCTTGGTAACAAGTCCGAGATTCATCGTTACGTACGAAAAGCGATGCCGTTGGAAGGAGAGAAGGAAGGAGGGAGAGGGGGTAGAAAAAAAAAAAAGGAAGCGAAAGAATGCGAGGAGACAAAATGGGGATGTGCTTGGAAAGTTTCAATGGGAATAAACGAAACTGTGCTCGCCCTTTCGTTCGGTCGCGTGAGCATTCTTTCCATCCGTGTGCGTGTACAAGGATGCGAGAGAAAAGAAGAGTTCTAGAATGGAGGGACAAAAGAAAATGGAGTACGAGCAAGAAGCACTAAATCTAATTGCCCGGCGACGTCGTGGAAAACAAACGACGAGACACTCTTGTTCCACATTTTCCTTCTCTCTTTTTTTTTTACTTCTTTCCATTTTTTCTTTTTCTTTTTTTTCTTTTTTTTTTTTTTTTGGAATCTATTGTTTCAATAATTCATCGAACGCTGTTGGATGTAAATGGCATGATGGATCTCGAAGGTGGTTCGAAAATCCCTCGAGAATCTGTAATACTTTCTGCGGAAAATACTTCTGTGAGAAGATTCTGTTTTTTTAAAATTGTTAATTTTTATGTACATTCATTCGTGGCTAAAGTTCAACTAAGGAAAGTAATCATCAATGATCGTAAGGAATGGAGAATCTTTTTATTAGCGATTTATTAAGCTATATAAATTGTTAATTACTCGTTTCTCTGAAGAAATTTTTATAATGGTTGGGGACAAATTATAAGCAAAGAACTAATTACAGGAAAGAAAAGGTAAAAGTTATTTAAAAAGTGAAAATTTATATGTCTTTGGAATCGCGGAAAAATTCTTGAAAGCAAAAGGTTAAAAGTAATACGATTTAAACGGAAGCTTTAAATCATTGAAATGTTTAGCAAGAAACTGAAACATCTAAATAAAATTAAACATGAAATGTAAATGTTTCATCAAAGACGAAAATTAACTTTGCTCGGTCTGCGTGTAATCGTGAAAGAAACCGAAAAAAAAATAACAAGATTTAAATATATCATTCTCTTGATGAGTATATTTTTAATGGTTTTTAAATATAATTAATCTTTTAAATTAATTAAATTTTTTTGATGTCAAACTTAAACACTAAAGCAAATTATATTTGATAATTTTTGATATTTTAACAAAATATTCGTATTTAAAATATCTTTTTAAAATACATAATTATTAAAATTAAAATTAGCATAAGATTATAATTTCCAATATATTAAAATAATAAAAATATATAAATAATATTTTATTAGATTTTGTGCTTACAATTCATGTCATTCTATGTTGCATAATATACGTGATATATAATATATATAACTATGCATAATTACATAAAATATTCATTTTAAAAATATGAAAAGTAATAAACCTCACTTTCTCGTTTAAGCTAGTTAATGGCGATATTAAGTGTCTATCTCTATCAATCATCTCCATTAATCTTTACGCGCCATCGAGAAATTTGATGAAAATAACCTTCTATCGTTTAAATTACAAAATCCAATATGGTGGACGAGGGAGCTTATCAAACGAGTCTCTATAATTTCTATTTTTTATCTGAACAATATTGACTTTTCTTCTCATTAACGGCTAGATTTAAAGACTTTCTTTTTCTTTTAAATTTATTCTTTTTACTTTTTTTTAATATTCCTTTAACAGCATAATACAATTTTAACCGAGGAAAAAAAATAATAATCAATACAATAACAATACAAAAAAAAAAGAACCAATGTATTACAAGATTCTGCTCGAAAGAAGATAAGGGATTTAAAAATTCATCGAGTACACGTGCACTAGACTAACCTCCAACCTGAATTGCTTGCATTGTGATTTTCGATGCGATGTTCCCTTCAAATTCCATTTTTTTCAAAAATGAAATACTGGAAAAAAGAAAATTGGGGGAAAAAAGCTGTGTTCAGCTTTTATTCAGCTTATTTTTGTTTGTAGAACAAGCCCGCTGCCCGGTTTTGTAATCTTCCTTCAGTTGGTAGCTAGCCAAGTGCACGTGTACTCGACGAACTTCCAAACTTGATTTTATAGAAAACGAGGCTTTGAACAAAAAAAAAAAAAAAAATTTTGTCTCCTATTTTCGAATAGAAGAATAAAATAACTTTACGATTAGAATAATCTTCTGGAACCATTGATTGTTGTTGTAACCAATACCAATATATTTACTACACAATATATTTACTACAATATATTACTTAAAGATCTCGTAAATAAACGTCAAATCGAAGAACTTCAAAATTCAAAAAGAAAAAAAAAACACCACCATTATCCATTGGTTATACGAAACAGAATCTCGATAACACGGGCTTTTCCACGCCAGCCATTTAAATGACTGAAAAAGCCTCGTCGGCCGTGTCTTCGAGGAAGCAGGAAAATTGAATGCAGACGTGATTTAAAGCCGCAAGAAACACGAGCAACGTGGCGAGGAGAGGGGAGGGGAGGGGGAATAAGAAGGGGAGGAGGGGGAGGAGGAATCACGCAGTAGGCACACACGTGACTTTTGTTGGCAGGCATGGCGCGCCTGGTAAGGCAACCGACAGGAACAAGTTTTAATTCCTCGCGTCCGCGGCTCATGACCCCGGGGACTTCTTTCCTTTTCTTTCTCATTTTCTTTTTTTTTTTTTTTTTTTCTTTGTTGCCACGATCGAAGTGGGTCAAGCCTACTTCCGCCTACTGGCGGCGTGCTCGAGCTACTACACCATCGTCATCGTCATCTCTATTGCGGCCAGCGTTGCTCCCGTCATCGAAATCCGCCCGTGGGAAGCAAACCCGTGTCTTCCTGATACGAAAATTGCTGGCTCCGGGGGAGCCGGGTAGCAAGGATCGCGATAAGGGAATGTAGTGTGCGAGCATGGTTGTTGGTTGCCATGATACGTGTCATAATTCAGGAACGGTTTATGAGATAAAGAGGAGGAGGGGGAAAAAATGTGTATAATTTAACGCGAAAGAAAAATTATTAATCATTATAGTTGCATACAAAGTCGTATAAATTAAGTTTCGTGACGAAGGTTCGGAGGATGAAATCATTGAATTTTAAATTTTATTGGTATTAAAATTACCGATTACGAAACGAATTACATTGGAAAGATGCGAGAATGAATCGCTTCGAAACGTCTCGCGACAATTTGCGAAAAGACGGTATTCGAATTAGAAAGCGGCGATTAACCACTTCACGAAGTCGCAAATAACAAGGCGGAACAAGAGGAGGCGACGTAAGTCTCGTCTCCCGAGGAGAAAACTTATTATCACTCTGCGAATAGCCGATCGTTCAATTACGTTTCTCCTTTTCCTGTTTTCGCTTCCACGATTCTCGATGCAACCACGTACATCCTCCGTTGTTTTTTGCGAGCCACTCGTGAAAATACACTCCCAACAAGATTAAATAAAACACCTTGGTGAACCTTACTTCTTTTGGATTTCAAGCAAGATGATGATGCTGCGCTCCCACGCTAAGAGCAAGTTGAAATCGAATAGAAATATTTTTCCTTCGATACGATGTAAATCCTTGTCTGAATTTGATTTATGATATATCATCTTCTTATTCACAGATAAATTTATTTTTTTTTATAAAATTAAATTGTAATAGATAATCGTCACTTTCTATATAAATATTGAATACCAATTTTCAAAGAAATTTTGAACAGATAAATTTACACAGATAAATTTATTTTTTTTTATAAAATTAAATTGTAATAGATAATCATCATTTTCTATATAAATATAGAATACCAATTTTCGAAGGAACAATTTTGAATAATTTTATGACAGATTTTATGATAGATTTATAGATTTTATTATTGGTAATTTTATTTTTATTTAGAAGAAATAATATTCGCTAATCTAGTATAATTAAAAAATATATATATAATTACCTGAGTTAATTTTTCCACAAATATTAAGTATTGTTCAATCTTCTCTAAAACTCCATTACAGTCGAAAGATCATAATTTCATCCAAGGCCCTGAAACAAATAAATTAAAAGAAAAAAATTTAAGGTAAAATTCCTTAATCACTTGGATATATATAATTATACACAATTATATCAAACTTGAATTTCAAGCATATAATTTTCAATTAATACATTTCAAAAGACCATATCTATGTCGTAGCAGAAAACAGATCCCAAAATAGATACATTGTTTTATATCATCCATTCTTATCTAATTTTTCATCTAGCGGCCATCATTTCTATAAAACGTTCGATTGGATCGTATCGTCATTTCATTTCGACTCCTCAAAATATCTCAAACAAGCGATCCCAACAATCGTGCCATAAATCACCCGACAACGTATAATCTAAAACGCTCGCTTCGCAACAACAAAACGGCCAGTCACAATGCCGATGGAATGGGTCTCAACTTTTTTAAGCGGATTTCGCGTTCTTGCTCCGCGAGAAGGTATCCCTCCATTTGTTATTCTCAATGCCTCCATGAAATCGTGAACGTAACACGCGTTTACGCTCGTAGTCGCAAGAAACACATCCACTATTTTCCCTTTAGACGCTCGACCGGTATGGGATATACAGTATGTTTGAAAAATAATGGGATTGATAACGCATAAAATCGAAAGCTTATCGTGTTCGTGAAAATCGTCCGTTTCTTTGGTTGATATAATTCGAGAAAGTTGATTTGCAAGAAAAATGATTTGTTAAAACGCAAATGGTATTCATTATCCGATCATTAAATCAAATTTCATGGATATGGTTTATTAATAAATATGCAATTTTTAAATTTTGAACGTTTAAAATTGTATGTAATTCTTGAAATTTACATAATCAAAAAGATTATGCAGAATTATGAATTGATATATTGATATATTTAATATATTGATGGTGAATTGATTTTAGATGGTAAAACAAACACAAAAGTTGATGTATAAAAATGTCGATTGAGGCTTATTTATTAAGCAATTGAATTTTGCATAGAATGAGACAGGAGTAGAGTGAGACAACTTATAATTTGGTTACACTTTCTCGCCGTACTGTGGCGCGATATGTCATTCTGTCTCTATCTCGCTTTATCTAACGTAAATCTAAATTATAACTTAACAAATAAGCTTCAACTTTTTATATATTTTTATATTTATTTTAGCCTCTGGAATAAATAATCTACAAAATCTTTCACGAATAAATTAATACTTTACATAAATTTCATGTATTTGTTAATTAAAATTTTTATATATTATAAAGAACACTAAGAAATCACAGTGAAAGAAATAATAATAATTATTTATAAAAAAGAGTATAAATCTATAAAGAAATAAATACTTAAAATATTTCTTAAAATATTTTTTATCTGATATTTTAACCATGATATTCTCAAGTTTATTCTTACCATAGCATTTTATATCTTGAAAATTCTACAGATACATTCAATAAATTTCGTATACTGTTCCTATTTCTATAGACATGTATCTATGAAATATTGATAAATGTACGTTAATATAAAACGATCGACAGATGACATTTCCGAAGAAACGGAAAAAAAAAAAAAAAAAAGAAAAAGAAAAAGCTTTAGCTTTTCAGACATACTGTACATAGATAAGAAGACAGCAGAACAAAACGAAAACGGCGATCGACGTGTAAATTTTAAGTATTTCCCACCTTTCCAACTGGAACTTCGAACTTATCTCTCTCGTCGTTCCTCCCTTCCACCCCCTTCCCACCTTCCCTCGAATTTCCATTTTCCCTTCAACTTCACCGGGTGACGCAAACGCGACACGGAAAGACGAGGACAGAGCATGGAGGGGGGAGAAGGATCGCTCACGTTTCTTCGACGCTCACCACGACGGTGAAAAAGTCGTTCCGATCGAATGGAATCGTCATCTTTAAGCGGCGAATCGAGCGGACAGCCGGTCCTCTCTGTTCCAGCTGCTTCTTCCCGAACAACCTTCTATTATCTCCTCGTCCTCTCCTCCCGCGGGGGATTACCCGCCAACGTTTCCCTCTCGGAAATTTTTCGATGAGAAACGAGCCGTTAGACGAGCCTACGAATTTGGACGCGTCGATTCCTCCCCTCGTGCAACATTTTCCCCTAGATTTTACTATCATTTTTAACTCGTGTAGTCGCCATCCTACATTTTATTATTATACATATATTTACATTAGTATTTAACCTTCTTAAATATAAACGAGTGCAAAGGTTAATAAGACGCGAGCAAAATTTAGACACGTCAATTCCTCCTCTCATGCAATATTTTTCTCTAGATTTTATTATCATTTTTAACTCGTACTTGCCATTCTACATTTTATTAATACATGATATTACTAGAGACTCTTGTTACTTTGATTGGTAACTTTTTAAATATAAATATGAGTGCAATATTTTTCCCTAAATTTTACTATCACTTTTAACTCGTATATCGCTGTATAATCGCCATCCTACATTTTATTATTATACATAATATTACTAGGGATTCTTGTTACCTTGATTAGTAACTTTTTTAAATATAAATACGAGTGCAAAGGTTAATAAGACGCGGGCAAAATTTAAACGTGTCGATTCCTCCCTTCATGCAACATTTTCCCCTAGATTTTATTATCATTTTTAATTCGTGTAGTCGTCATTCTACATTTTATTATTATACATATATTTACATTAGTATTACTCTTGTTATCTTGATTAGTAACTTTTTTAAATATAAATAGGAATGCAAAAAATTAATAAGACGTGAGCAAAATTTAGACACGTCGATTCCTCCTCTCGTGCAACATTTTTCCCTAGATTTTATTATCATTTTTAACTCGTATGTCGCTGTATAATCGCCATCCTATATTTTATTATTATGCATAATATTACTAGGGACTCTTGTTATCTTGATTAGTAACTTTTTAAATATAAATAGGAATGCAAAAGATTAATAAGACGTGAGCAAAATTTAGACACGTCGATTCCTCCTCTCGTGCAACATTTTTCTCTAGATTTTGTTATCATTTTTAATTCGTATAGTCGCCATCCTACATTTTATAATTACATGATATTACTAGAGACTCTTGTTACCTTGATTGGTAACTTTTTAAATATAAACACGAGTGCAATATTTTTCTCTAGATTTTACTATCATTTTTAACTCATGTAGTTGCCATCCTATATTTTATACATATTATACATATATTTATATTAGTATTACTCTTATCATCTTGATTGATAACCTTCTTAAATATAAATACGAATGCAAAGGATTAATAAGACCCAAAATTTGGACGCGTCAATTCCTTCCCTTGTGCAACATTTTCCCCTAGATTTTATCATTTTTAACTCGTATAATTGCCATACTACATTTTATTATTATACATATATTTATATTAGTATTACTCTTGTCATCTTGATTGATAACCTTCTTAAATAAATATAAATACGAATGCAAAGGATTAATAAAACGCAAGCAAAATTTGGACGCGTCGATTCCTCTCCTTGTGCAACATTTTCCCCTAGATTTTATCATTTTTAACTCGTATAATTGCCATACTACATTTTATTATTATACATATATTTATATTAGTATTACTCTTGTCATCTTGATTGATAATCTTCTTAAATATAAATACGACTGCAAAGGATTAATAAGACCCAAAATTTGGACGCGTCAATTCCTCCCCCCGTGCAACATTTTTCCCTAGATTTTACTATCATTTTAACTCGTTTTTTTTATAGTCGCTATTCTACATTTTATTATTATACATATATTTACATTAATACATTTATTACATTATTACTCTTGTTACCTTGATTGGTAACTTTTTAAATATAAATACGAGTACAAAGGCTTAATAAAACGCAAAATTTGGAAAGGAAATATCATTGACAGATAAATACTACACAAGCGACATCGATTGCATAATCGAGTATTTCGAAGCAATTTATTACAATTTTGATTGCGATGCATTGAAGTATTATATAAACGATTACATTGACGGGAAAGCAATGTTTCTATTAGCCAACCAGTTTCCAACGAAATGAACGGGAGTGTCGGGGAAACCGAGGGAGGGTCGAAATATAAACGCGTGCGTTATAAGGGGGATGAGAGTCGAGAAGTTTCTCCCGGTAACTTCATTCTAATTTCCAACGGGAAACGGGCTTAAGAGAAAATAATTCACCGGATATTTTGGAATAAATTTGCCGCGCGCGACGGGAGAAGAAGAGTGAGAAAGGGGGAAGGGGGAGGGGGAGAGAGAGAGAGAGAGGAAAAAAAAAGGGACGGTGTTAAGCAGCGCGGCCGCTTTTCCACGGGGGTGTAAATTACGCTCTTCTTACAGGCCGGTACGCGGCAGTTTTCACTCTATCCGAACCTGGCAGAGGCCGCCCTCTGTATTTATGTTACGAGTTATTAAGAGAAAGTTTCAGGTTTTACGTCGAGTAACGTCCCACACGATGCGCTCGTTGGAGAAACGGCGATGCTCGTGTTCTAGGCGATATTAAAACCTTTTATATAGGGGAATGGCGAGAATGCTTGTGTTTTTAGAGCGAAGGTTTGATTTTGGGATCGTTTCCCTTTTAAAATCTTCCTCGACACCAAAATGCTGAAAATGCTTTTAATGAATTGAAATTCATATTCAAGAAGCGACTCGTCTCGATCTAATCGTGAATTAAGTATCTCTGAATAGTTTCCCCTTTCTTTTTGCATCATTTATTCCTTGTTTGTTGTCGATTACAACGCTTTGCAAAAAAAAAAAAAATACTTTTATAAATTTTAAAATTCATAAATTTTTAACAGGTTTTAATAAATCCTGTAACAATCGATATTCATTTTTCCTAAACTATTCACATTTATGCAAATCTAGAACCGTCGTTGCTAGACGAACTAAAAGTAATTTTTCGGCGATTCTCTCCCTCCTTCCCTCTTTCTCTCTCTCTCGATTGAGAACACGAGAGCGCCAAATTAAATTCAGCGAGAATACGTTTACGAAGTTGTGTGTAGCGTTTAACGCGTACGGAATTCGTTTGGCTCGCGGAAATCGTGTTTCCTCTGCCTGCTGCGCGGACTAGTGATTGCTTCTGGAACACAGATGGATCGTAGTTGTTTCGATGTAAAACGATTTCAACGAGTTTCGCGCGGTTACGTTTCTTTCCCCGAATAATTTCTAAAATTTTCGACCTCTGAATTCTTTCGATCTATCGAGTATTATTTAAGTAATTTCCAATTATTATCGTAGCCTTTGAGTATTACAATTTCATTTTCGAAAAATTGTGTATAGACATTGTTGACATTTTATACACTTTATTAATTACTAATTGATGAAATATCTGATATATGAAAAAATTGCAAAATCTACTGAAGGAGATGAATGATATAAATATTCAGATAATGGTGGATAAACAGTTCATTCTGTTCCTGGACTTGGATAAAATGAATTCCTAAGTAATAATATTAATAATGAAAAAGGTAATAATCAAAATCTAATATTATTTATTCGTGGAAAAGCTATATGTGGTGATCCTAATATTAAAGAATTTAATCAATTTCCAAATCCAATTAAAAATGGTATAAAAAAAATTATTAAAAATGTATGACTTGTTACAATTGTATTATTATAAATTTGATCATTATTAATTCACGATCCTGGTAAACTTAATTCTATTCGAATAATAAATCTTATAGATGAATCTAATATTCCTGATCATAAAGCTAAAATAACATATAAAATTCCAATATTTTTATGATTTGTTGATATAAATCATTTTATAATTAAGATTTATAGAAAAATTTTATTTTTAATTTTGAAAATTAATAGTTTAATTATTAAAATCTTTCTAAAATAATAAATTTAAATTAAAATTAATAATTAATTAATGATAAATATAATTAAATAGTATACAATTAATACAAGTATTAAATCTTAATAAATGGTAATGCATCAATGGTAATCAATGGTAATGAACAAAAACAAGAAATAGCGCAAAATTAAGCATTATTTTCATCAAAGCGGAATAATAATTTCCACTTTCAAGATTTCAAGAAAGGAAACTATGCGATAAGAGAAATGTGGAAATTTCTCTTCATTCAAATGTTTTTCACTCCTCGATAAAATGGAGGAATCTCGGATTCGAAGGAATCGGGAACGAATTACACCGCTCTACGAGGCAAGAAAGATAAGCGTAAGAAAAGTCTTACACGAAGCCAGTTCCACTAGGAGGATCTACTTCAAAAACGAAGGCTTCACAGAACCACCCCGTCATCCCTCTGAAACCGCTATCGAATGTCTTTCGAGTGACTCAGCTCTTTCGAGCCCTCCCACCTCCATCCCGCCACCTTGCCCGCTTTTGACAAAATCGATCGATCTCCCGACAGATAGGATTATAGGGTGGAACGATCGTGAAGGAATACCGCAAACGGTATTCGGTGCTCGACCTTTGGATTCTTTCGCGCCGACGTTCCTTACCGATAACAATGATCAACCGATAGGCAGAGAAGCCGTATACGCGCGAAAAGAGAGCAAAGGGAAAGCGAAGAAAGGGATGAAAGGGGTTATATCGTGTAAACTTAGCACCCAGTGTGGCACAGTGAATGAACACCGTGCGTGTGTCGCGCACTCGTTCGAGATTCGATGAGCACGTTGATTAGCGTGAGATTATAGGTTATTGATAGAGGTTGAGATATATTGAAATACAGTAAAATGTTGCGTGAATATCGATTCCACGAATTTTTATTATTTTTCTGCGTGAGTCAATCTTCTTCGTATTGATGGAATTTATAAATATTGGAAATTTTTCTGGATATTTATAGATATTTGTTTATTTTCTCTTTCTAAAATATCATACATTTTTCTTTTTTTTTTTTATAAACTTGAAACCATTAAAAGCACAACTCTCGAGCGTCGATATGATAACTTCATCCATTGAGAGGTTAAAAAAAAAAAAAAAAAGGGAATAAAATCAACGAATATGGAGGGAAAATAAAATTTATACACTTTGCGCGTCTTCGTTGGGAGGAACATAGGGAGATCGATAAAAATAAAAGTCGAGGGATATTCATGGTGGTAATATCGGGGAAAGAAGAGAGCAACGACACGTACGTTTGAGAGAGGAAGTCGGTTTAACATCCTGTTTTAATATATTTCCGGGAGGTTACGGCTATCAAATCGCCTGTGGTTTCGACGCTCCGTTGCTTTCGTGTCCTCCATCGCCGCCATCATCGATATCATCATCTTTATCCTTCTTTCGCCTCTCTTTACCTTCTCCTTTATAACTGTTATAAGACGAGTCATACCACGAATCTCGTTGCGAGAATTTCGATATCGATAAATTTACGTAGCAAAAAATGTAGCAAAAATATTAAATATTAATAAAATTTAAGTTCTTCTCTGTTAGGGATAAACGAATATAAATTTGTAATTCTCGGCAGAGATGGCGCCACTTTGATGGAGCACGAATCGAGTAAGAAAGAAAGAAAGAAAGAAAGAAAGAAGAAAAGAAAGAAAGAAAGAAAGAAGGAAAGAAAGAAAGAAAGAAACTTCTCAATTTTATTAGTTTTGTCATAAGCGAGGGGCACGTATTGAATGGCAGACAAAATCCTTGAATTATTCAAAACCATTGCACTTATAGAAACTCGGTGTATATATGTATCTCCAGTGTCTTTAATCCATTTTTTTTTTTTTCCTTCGAGAATGCTAGAGGTGATACAGGGCATTTACGTCATTCGTTCATTGTATCGTTACGATTATTGATAAACATTTATTCCGAAATACGAAACACGTAATACAATGTTATGAATCCCATATAATAAATCTTTCTCGACTCCAAAAAAAAAAAAAAAAAAAGAGAGATTAATTGTATATACTTTTCTTCACACTGGCCAAGATCCACTGGCCAATAAAAAATTCGACCTTACACAAACGCACAGACACATTTAAAGATACCATTTAAAAAGCAGAGTTACGTCGTTTCAAGATGTAACAACTACTACAATTACTTTCTTATCCCCGGCATAATATAATAAAACAAACGAAAGAAAATTGGTCGAGCGTTTTCTTCCTCTTACCCCTTTTCCCGGGCCACGAGAGTAAAATTATATCACGAGGATAAAAGTTTTCCGCGAGGGTTGACGGTGCACGAAACAATTTCCTCGAGTCAAAAAGTTAAAATATCTGCGTATGACTGGCGCGTAACTTCAACGAAACCGCGGTGGGGAACTTTCTTCTCCCGCCGGTCTTAACTTGTAAACTTTATTTCCCCATAGTTCGCCTTTAAAAGAAAAAGAAAAAAAAAGTCCTGCCGGGTTGACCGAATCATCTTAGATGGCATCAGTTCTTAATTAAAATGCAACCTTCGTACGAAATATCCGTGGGGCGAGTTGTGTGTTTACCTTTAACGAGAGAGAAAGAGAGAGAGAGAGAGAGAGAGAGAGAGAAGAGGAGGTTCTTTTTTTTTCACTCGGTTGAATTTTACAGGAAGAGGCGATGGTGAACGCTGATTTCGGTTTATAGTTATGGGGAGAACGAGAATAGGGCTCGAAGAGAAAACCGAGGTTATCATGGCAGGCATGGCACAAACGACACGATCACAATAATAATTCTTTTCATTATTCCAGAGAGACTTCGTTACTCGTTTCATCTCCCTCGTCGATCTCGTCGACTTTTCGGATGCTAATGAAAAGACGACAGGGTCGACGAATGGGTTGGCAAAGTTTTGCTTCCCGATTTTCTTGATTTCTCTTTAAACATCGTAAGATGGTTTTTGGACGGTTTGGAGGGGATAACGGAGATACGTATTCAAGCCAAAGTCAAATATTAGATCCCCCAATTAGAGAGGTTCGACGTGCATTATCGTTGGAAAAATGGAATTCTTCGTGGCGAAACGTGTAATTTTTGAAGATTTTTTTAGCGAGACGAAAGAAAGAAAGAGGAAAATTGGATGTTCCAGGATTATCATACGATTCATCGAGGAATAAATATCGCAATGATTCTAATGATGATAAAAGTGTTTGAAAAAACCTAATTTTAAACCAATATATACGCTATGGATACAATAGACCACTTCCAACAATAGATTAGATTCCATTGCCAAAAACCATTACCGATTCCTCTCATACGACATACATCGTATGACACGAAATTATAATCGAGGATACGCGTAGCACGAATTGAAAACGTTCTCCACGCGGAGAAAACGATGGTGAATCGAAGCCTCATTACCGAGTCGCAATTAAAAGAATCGCTTCTCCCTCTTCTTTAAAAGTCAATAGCAGAGCAAATCCTGAGCCCGGTGTAAAGAAACCTTTCGATTGGAGAAGCCTCTTTACGACAGACGGTTGGCCTTTCACGTTATTCTTCCGCCACAGTCAGGCCCTTCTCGTAAATGACAAATTTCTTTGAACCTCTCTGTCTCTCTCACTCTCTCTCTCTCTCTCTCTTTTAAAAAAAAAACTCCCTCCTCCCCATTATTACCATCCATCGCTTGCGCCATGACGTTCATGGGTAGGTAGGTAAAACGTTTTCGAGTAAACTCGAATGAGAGTGAGAGAGAGAGAGAGAGAGAGAGAGAGAGAGAGAGAGAGAGAGAGAGAGAGAGAGAGAGAGAGAGAGGGAGAGAGAGAGTAGAAAACTCGGGAGAAAAAGGAAATGCAGAGTGGTACAACTGGAGGAGAAAAAGGGTTAGGAGAAATGTGGAAAGGGAGAGCGGCACATGGACAAAGGCAAACAGGCAAGCGGAGAAAAGAAAAGTCGTCCCCTCCCCTTGTCTTGAAAAATTTCCCGTTTTCCACGTGTATTCGACCAAGTGCCACTCGACGTTCAATTTCACGTGAACACGCTCTGGTTGGCTTCCCTTTTTCCAGCGATAAACAGATTCCGTCGTAAAAATCGTGAGAGCTCGTGGGGAGGAGGAACGTTGGAGAGGGGCCTGCTGCCACTGGGAAAAGTGATGCACGAGCTTCTTCTCTTCTCTCCCGAGTACGATGGAGACGGAGTCACGTCTGTTCGGATTTTTCCCGACGAGGAGTTAGTCAGTTTCGAACTGTGAAACTGATACGATGACGAGTTGGACGCATGGGTGGGAGGAAGGAAGGAAGAGAGGTAGAGGGCGGAGAGGGAGAAAACAGAACGGATCTAAAGTGGCGAAGGAAAAAGAGGAAGCCTATGGACTCGGCACCTTTATATGGGGTGTCTTGCGAATCGAACGAAGATCGGGACGAGATGATTTTTAATTTGGATTTTGGGATGTTGGATTTTCTTCTGAGAAAAATTTGTTTGGAGGGATTTATCGAAGTCTATGACAGGTTTTTTATCATTATTGTAAATAATTGTAAATTCGTTCGTAAGTTTAATCCCAAAATCTTAAATTGAAATAAAAAGAAAATATGTAATCAATTAAATTTCTTTTTTCCTCCAAACAAATAAAATTGTAAAGGATCGACACGAGCTTTCCTAATTTTTACTAAGAAAAACACGTCGAACTATTCACCAATTTAAAAATTCCGAAAAACCGTGGAACAAACCGTTCCACCTAACAGAAAAAACGGGGTAAAAAAAA
The DNA here is from genome assembly GCF_014066325.1 of Apis laboriosa. Lineage (NCBI taxonomy): Eukaryota > Metazoa > Arthropoda > Insecta > Hymenoptera > Apidae > Apis > Apis laboriosa. The sequence goes on from NW_025222278.1 coordinate 1,928,096, forward strand.
CTCTCATCTCAAAAATATTCTCTCTCTATAAACTCTCCTATTTCGCAATTCACCAAACAAAATCCACACGCGAATCGAAATAAAACAACAAAGACAAGAGAAGAGAGACGCGAAGAATAGACGAAAAACAAAAAAAAAAAAAAAACACGGAACACAGGGAAACAAACAAACAAAGCGTCTACCTACCCATCTCTATCAGCGATATTAAAAAAAAAAAAAAAAAGAGAGAAAAAGAAAAAAAGAAAAAAAAAAGAAAAAAAAAGAAGAATCAAAAAGGAATAAAAGAAAGGAGGATCGTTTTGGAAAACGCGAGAATTGGATAAGGGTCGTTAGATAGGACACCCTGTATACCCACGTAATACCGCAGAAAGTCTGTATCGTGTACAAAGCCAGGTCTGGGAGAAAGAGGAAGAGAGGAGAGATGAAAAGAGAGTGGCGGGAGAGAGGGGGTAACGAAAGGGTAAGAGGAAGAGGTGAGAAAAAGGGATAGACAGAGAGACATTGGACTAGGGAAAAGGAGGGATATAGCGGTGGTGATGGCGATGGAGGAAAAGGGAAAAGAGAGAGCGGACTATGCCCGATAAAAAGCCCTGATTCCCACGAGCGTGGATAGCCTACGATGAAAACCTCTCAGCTCGCCGACCACGGCACGGCATTAGAACGTCGAGTACCATGTCGGATTTTTCGTCCGCAGACACTATAGCTAACAGCGTAGAAAGAGAGAGAGATAGATAGATAGAGAAAGAGAGAGAGAGAGAGAGAGAGAGAGATTACCAGGCAACCAGCGCCAACCACTAGTAACAGCGGCAGTAGGCATGCACCGCGTAACGATTCGTTCTCATTGTACGTGTTTACTAGGCTATGATTATGTAATCACTGCCAGCTTCTACGGGTTTGAGCATTGTCCGGACAGCTATTGTCTCGTTGGTCGTTGAAGATTTCTCGCTTCAACGTTTTTCCTTTTCCTTTCACGCGTCTCGATGACGACGACGACTCGGATGGTAAACGGTATTCGAGTAGCTCCCCCTAGCTAGAGTCTAGCGAAATAACGCGAATTGATCCAGACGAGTATCGATGGGATCGTCGCTCGATTAGGATCGGATGATGTGCAAAAGAAGCGAAAAGAAACGCTGTTCTAATCCTTTGGCTCTCGGTTTGAAAACTCGAGTGATTAAAATTTATATCGCGAACGTAATGAAAACGTAATGTCTTAAAATTATCTCGATATAAAATTTCCTTTCCTGTCTTATTCCATCGAACCGTTTAAGCATTCGTCGTACACGTTGTCGACAAGATTCCACATCTTGAAAGAGTGTCAATTTTCTCCCCGTTGAATACGCATTCACAGAAGAGTGCACGTGCGACTCGTCGCATTATCCAACGCTCGAATTCGAATAATACGTCTTTTATTTTGTCCACGCGCCGAGGAAACTGTCGTGCATCGATTTCACGGAAGAACGTTCCGTTCTCTCGCGTCGAATATATGTATATATTGTTAGTGGAGCATCAACTTAAAGAGACTGCACAACGTCGACGGGACAAAGCGATTGATTGTAACGCGATAGCGAGGGAATATAAAAGACGAGAGAGAGAGAGAGAGAGATGATATCTTCTTCTCTCGTTCTTTTTCTCGCAGAAAAAAACTCTACAAAAGAAATCCAACGTAGTGATTACCGGCAGACGCACTCGAGGAATTGGAATAAAACTCCAGAGAAATGATATTTTTTTTTTTCTTCTTCTTTTTCTCCTCTTGTTCCCTTTTCTTAATTCCAACCTGGAACAGATCGACAGACCAGGCGCCTCCTCTTATGCTGTTTTCATCTTCTTTCGCTTTGACAATATTTTTGTATTCCGGGTGAGAGGGACTCGAGACTTTCAGATTCCACTCAAATATTGTAATGCATAGTCTTTGGACAGAGTAAGTGCCGCGACAATGTCATTAACCATCCTATCGAGTTCTATTCTTAACCTTACTTTTTTCTTTGTATCGAATCTTAATCAAAGAAGCGGCATTTTCTCGATCCCAATTTTCAAATTTACGCGTATTGCGTGGAAATATCGCGCGAAGGAAGAAACCTTGAGATTGAAGGATTTGATCGATCAATTTTCTGGAAAAAAATTACAACTTAGCAAACCTACGATCCTCGACTGGCCCCGAACCTTTGTGCACGAAACGGCCATTGCATAAAAATCGTTCTTTCAATTTTATAATCGATTCACAGGCCTAGGCCAACGATTTGCATCCACCCATGTTGAAGGAATGAAAGAATAACCCGTCGAAACGCGAATGTTTGACGCGGTAATGATTAAGCCCCGAATCACGAGCGCGAAATTGCACGGTATCACGCATCGCGAACAGCTCGCGAGATCCCAGTCACCAGACGCTGTAATCCGGCAGCGTTCGTTGGATTTTCAATCTCCCCGTGCCGCGGACCGTTAATCTCCGCGGCGTGTCTAGCGGTAATTGTCTAATCACTGTTATCCGTCTAATTGCACAACGATTATGCGTTCCGTGCGCGCTCCGTGAATTCTGAGCGTTTGAGAATTTGAAAGAAAGATGGCGCCGCTCTCGTTTCTCGTCGAATTAACGCTCACCGATTGAAAGAAGATCTGATCGGTTAATTTGAAATGAAACGCCTGGATTTTCATTTTCCTTTTTCTATTTATATTTGTCGCATACACTGATCCAAAATGACGACTCATGTATGCATTAGCGTAAAGCATAGAATATTTATAGTATCGCAATCGAAAACAAAAATTTTCTTATTTCTCTCGGTTTAATTCATAAATATAATTTTGTAATCAAGAATAATAATTTCGAAAATAATTTCAATCTTAATTAATTACCTTTAACTTCACGAATGAAAATAATTTTTACGAATATACAAATTATAATATCTTCCGTTACCACTACGTAGTGCGTATTGTCAACAAAGCTGTCTGAAGTGGGTATATAGGGCGTCTGGAAGAAGAAAAGAATTCCTTCCTCCAGGAAACATTGATGCTCGACCGGGTATTCAATGATCAGATCGAAAGGGTTACTGCTCCCCTGTTTGGAACAGGGTTGGAAAATCCGGTCAAGATCGATCCGATCCTTAGCCCGACTTTGTGTTCCACCGCCTTAACCTAGGTGTTAAGGATTAAAGGTTGGACGGAAAGCGATCAATCGTGTGGCTGGGGAGGAGGAGGGGGAAGGGAGAGGAGGTTGGTCGGAGTTGGAGGCCGCGGTTCAAGTTCCTCCGTGAAGAAAGAAATCCCGCGCCCGTGATTACCGGCCAGACACGATCGAGGAATTGGAATCACGGTTGAACACGGTAGGGCCGTTCTTTCTAATCCGCGACGAGACAAGAACCGGTCGATAAACGCGCTATATATCAGGGGGGAGGGAGAGAGAGAGAGAGAAAGAGGAAAAGGAGGGGGGGGCTCGAGTGCGCGTCGACGGGATGAGAAAGCTGAAAGGGAGGTGTGGAGCGGAGAGAAAAGGGAGGGGAGGTTAGGCTGGCCTGTAGGCGTTTGCCCTATTTAACCCCTTTTCAACCCAAACTTTTTCATATTTCACGTTCGCCCACCTGATCCGCCTCCCGAAACGCGCGGAATTCCGGGACGAAGATGAACATCCGGAAGCGGATTTGAACGCGGAGATCCCGTCCAAATATCTGAAATTGGAGAAAGGATCGGAGAGAAGATGGAGATGGAGAGAAGGAGAGAATCTGTCCCCTTCGATTTCGGTAACTGAACTGAGGAATCGGAGGAAAGAGAGATTGATACGGAGATCAATACAACCGGGTTGCACCGTTGACAGAGTCTCCTTGACAGAGTTCTGTCTTCTGTAATAATAATTAATAACAAAAAAAAAAAACGAAGAAAAAGGAAGAAATGAAAGAAAAGGAAAATTTCGGGGGGAAAAAAGGAAGAAGAAAAATTGGGAGGGGCGTCGATTACTCTTTCGTTTTCGGTTTACCGCGCCTGAGATTGCACGTCTCCGGATTCAGCCCGCGCATTCAGCGAAGAGCGTGTACGCGTGACAAAGGCTTTTCAAGTCGAACGAAGGACAATCAGTCACAACGCGTTGCATCACAATGTTCCACGGAACGAGTGTCTGCCACAGAGGGCCCCCTGTATAAACGAGACGAACATTATCGATCCGCATAGTCGCAATGAGAAATAATGCATCCTCTGGAGGAAACACCGTTCCGATCCCGAAAGAAAATACAAGCGGCGGGCCGAGAATAAACTGTTTCGCATCTCTCTCCCTTCCTCCTCCTATCCTCTCCTTCCCCCCCCTCTTTGGAAATACGAGCAGTCACGGGGCCAGGCAGCTCTTTCAACGCTTGCTCGCTGTTTCTCAGACGCATCCATTTGTATCTCAACCTTTCACCTGATTTCTCGCCTCGTTTAATCCGTTGCGTTCATTCGGTATAAGTCTCCCATTTCTTTCTTCAGGCGTTTCTCTCCCCTTTCTCCACCACCGATTGATATTTAAATCGCGGGGCGGATTTCCATGGATTTATCCTCGTCAAACTTAAAAGCAGGGCGATCAGCAGATTTCCATTGTTCTTATTATCGAAAGTGTACGCTTTGCGTATAGTATGGGATTTTAGAATTCTTGAATTAGCTTACAATCCTATCTTAAAATCATTAAATAATAATTGATAAGTAGTTCTTATGTATCTCTTAAATTTACGACTACTTTTTTGAATTGATGATGATCGAACGAACGACTAATTTGAATTGAATTGTTAAAATTTCTTCCATTAAAAACTTGTCAATTTGTTAGTTAGAAGATTCCTCGATTCCATCATTTTAAACCATCGTCGAGCGATCAATCGCGATTTCGTTCATTTTAATATCAAATTTGATGAGTCGATCTGTTCAGAAAGAGAGAGAAAGGGAAAGAAGAGAGAATCCCTTCCGGGCCTGCAAAGTAAACCCAAGACTCTTCACCCAAAGAAATACAATTGACCCTGGCGCCGCCGCTTCGAAAGCTGACCGAAATCCTCGATTGTTCGCACGGGCTCACCGTTGGAAAATCCAAGAATTACTGTTAACTGTAAGTGGAGTTACCGTCCAATGAATTTATTAGGGGCTGGCTTAATTTCAAGCGTCAGCTTAACTCGCGGCCGAGGGTAAATTAGATAGAAGAAGACAGCTCCTCTTCCATAATTTAATGCGAGGAACTCCTACGTTTACTCCGATGCTTTAATTTCAACCACTCTCGGGCTCACGAGCCGACTTCGCCAAAGGAAAATTGAGGGTCCGTTGATAAATCGAGATTACGGGGCTAACCGTTGCCTCGAGCAACTGCCCCGCGCTATACTTTTCTTCTATGGAAAAAATGCCGCGGATAAAGCCGTGAAAAATCGTTCCCCGACTCGCTTATTACCTTTGTCTTGAACGCAAATTGCTCGTGTATCGTGTTCATCGTCTCGAGGAAAATTCGGTCGAATCTCGTAACTGCGTACATTTGTTCCCTTGAAACAAGAAACGATTACTTGATTTATCGCGTTTCTTATTTGAAATTGAAATTATGTCTTATGCACAAATGGAACGGACAGAGTTATATTTTTACGATGATTAATGATAGACAAGCTAACCTAACCTAAGATTTAAGACAAGCTTTAAATTATACATTGCGATCAACATGTTACAAAATGTTATAAAAATATTAATGTTACGTGATACGTAATTTCATTATTATGTAAAAAAGAAATATTACATTAACGTGTTAATGGAGGAAAATACACTCAATCTAATCTAAGATTTAAGGTAACCTTTGAGGTTAATAATACATTGAGATCAACATGTTACAAAAAATTACAAAAAATAAATACTATCTTAAATATAAAATTAATAATAATAAATAAAAATAATATAACTATATCTTAAAATAAAATAATCTAAAAATAAATACTATATCTTAATGGAAATACATCCTAATGGAAAACACACATAACCTTTAAGATTAATAATACACTGAGATCAACGTGTTACAAAAATAAATACTAATGTTACACGATATCTGATTTCATTATTATATTATGTAAAAAAAAAATATTACATTAACATCTTAATAGAGGAAAACATAACCTAAGATTTAAGGTAAGCTTTAAGGTTAATAATACACTGAGATCAATGTGTTACAGAAAATTACAAAAATAAATACTAAATATTACATTTTAATGGAAAGCACATTTAACCTAACCTAAGATAACCTTTAAAGCTAATAATACACTGAGATCAACGTGTTATAGAAAGTTACAAAAATACAAACTAATGTTACACGATACATGATTTCATTATTATGTTATGTAAAAAAGAAATATTGCATTAACAGCTTAATAGAGGAAAACATAACCTAAGATTTAAGGTAAGATTAATAATACACTGAGATCAACCTGTTACAAAAAATTACAAAAAATTACAAACTAATGTTACACGATACGTGATTTCATTATTACGTTATGTAAATAAGAAATATTTTAATTAACACTTTAATGGAGGAAAACATAACTTAAGATTTAAAGTAAGCTTTAAGGTTAATAATACACTGAGATCAACGTGTTACAAAAAAATTACAAAAATACATACTAATGTTACACGATACGTGATTTCATTATTATGTTATGTAAAAAAAAAAAAAAAATATTGCATTAACACCTTAATGGAGGAAAATACATTTAACTTAACCTAACCTAAGATTTAAGATAAGCATTAAGATTAATGGTGCGATCAGCATGCTACAAAAAGTTGCAAAAAATAAATACTAATGTTACACGATACGTGATTTCATTATTACGTTATGTAAAAAAGAAATATTGCATTAACACCTTAATGGGGGAAAACACGTACGTTCAATATTCTTACGGAGAGAGAAATCTTGATGGGAGAGAGAGATAAATAGCCGAGGCAACAGTGGTTTGCAGGCGCGTGTTGTAACCACGCTTGCACTTCGCGGAGAATTATCTCTTTTCCGGTGACACAATCCGGTTAGACTTGGAAACTAGATAAACAGTATTTTCCGTGAGCATTGAATGATGAGAGTATTTATTTTTAACCGGTTACCAGTTCGGAAAAAGGCGTGAAAAAAGAGAGATAAAATATGCCGCATTTCTTCGATCGATTGAATTATTCCTAAGAAGAATATCAAACGTCCAATTATTATCACTGGTTCATAAATAATTACAATTAAGATATTTAATATTTGAACGATCATAAAATGTGAAAAATCGAAATTAAATAATCTTACGATCGAATGGAAAAATATTGTAGTTGAGAAAATACACGATTGCAACTCGAATTGGGATTATATTATTAGGATAATGCATGCCATCTGATTAAAATTATCCTTTTATCGTATAAGGTACCGCATAATTCGTATTTCGCGTAATAATATATTTGCATAAATTATTTGGCATTGCATTAATTCATCATTGAAACGCGACTACGCGATAAACGCAGAAATTTAGTAATTTTAACGAGAAAATAAAAAAGAAAAGAGATGAGAGAAACCGGTTAATTCGTACAAATGTGTCCGAATATATTTCACAATTATACTCTAGGAAACCATTGTTCATAATACTTATGCATTCTTTTTTTCTATGCATTCAGTTTTACGTAATACCGGGAATATTAAGCAATAATTATTCCAAGTTTTAACGAGGCTGATAAATCTGTGGAGAATAAGAGTTTCCATTTTACGACACATTTTACAACGAAAGAGTAATTTTAGCAAAGAATATAGATATCCAGTGGCCACTTGTAATATTCTAATTTTTATCAAGCTTTAAACATGTTCGAGAGATTTTTTTTATTAAAAATAAAAAATATTATTTGAAGTAAAATAATCGAAAAAAATATCATGTCACTTTAGATATATAAAATTATGTTAAATTTATAATTATAATTTTATGCAATTCTTATTTATAATTCTTTTGTTACTTTTGATTTATATTTCATCATGTATTAGTATAATTTTTTTATTTCTTATTTCATATTCTAAAAATTGATAATATCGTTTATTGATAAGTTATCTAATTGGTGATATAAAATTAAGTAAATATTGCATTATCAATAAATGCATAAATTTATATATTATATTCATAATTATAACATTTTATCATATCCATATTTTATTTATGATATTACTTTACGATCATTTTAAAAAACCAATTTGTTTCTTCAGTTTAGAAACACAAGATTATTTTTTAAAATAAAATAATCAAACGATTCATATTATTTTATAGAAAAACATAAAAATGTATTTGATTTCTCTTTAATTTAAGTACTTACCGAAATTTTGAAGCGTCACAATCTTCAATTCCAATTTCCTGATTAATATCTATAACAAAGAAGAAATTGAATTGTTAAAAAATATATAAATCAACATAAACACTTAACCTAAAAATATATCCCCATTATATATCTATATATTCCAAATGGCTTTTATAATTAAATTTCAAATTTAAAAAAAAAAGTAGAGCAATCAATTTAATTATCGTACAATAAGAAATATAATATAAAAATCAGAAAATTTTAAACTTCAGAGAAGCTCAACGGACTCATTTCCATTATAAATCGAATTCATCGTTTATCAATCGTTTCACGTTTGAATAAAACAGAACTGTGGAAATCAATCGGCCATTAAATAATTTCTTTTGCATCGAAAACTATTAAACGCCATTCCGTGATATTATTTAATTAACAATCAGAGAAATGCAATTAAACCCCGGGCCACCCCGACTAGAGATTGACGAGCATTAAAAACGACGATTTATATAGGTTATACCGTTTCGTTTGTATACATTCAACGGAAGATCTACCAACGAGAGATGAATGACATCGACGATCCTTTGTATTTAAATAATTTCCCCTGCTCGCGGAGATTTATGACCGTCTCCTAAATATCGACAGGGCGTTGGAAATCGTGTCGAACAGACATCAACGATGCCTTCTCTCTAACTTTCGTATCCATGGAATCTTACCGCGGATTTTGTTAAACATCACCAGCATTGAACGAAATCCAACCATTCAGGATGCGGATCGATAAGCGAACGTCGAAGATATTCCATTGCGTTCAAAGAATACACCTGGAAAATGCAATCTATCGTTGAATACACTTGATTTTATCCCTTGAAATCGGTACAGTCTGACCTCTTTAATCGAATCGATCAGGAGAATTATTTTATATATCTTTCTGAAATGTGAAATCTTTCTCTCTCTCTCTCGAATGTTATTATTAAATATACAATATATTAAAAATAAACCACGTCATAAATCCTATTATTAATTCTATTATTATTGAATTACAATTTAAAATTCTTTTGAGGTTAGGTTCACATTCACATTCGACTAGATTTTTTTCCTCATACAAAATTTCGTTTTATAATAAAATTGTTAATTAATAAATAAGTAAAAGAAATAAATAAAATTGTTAAGAAATTTTATGGAAAAATGTAAAAATAAGATATATTAAATATCTAAGATCAATACGAGGTATGTAAAATTAACCTCTCTCGAAGAATTTTTCAACCGAAAATATCTCGTGTAGGACACGTTCAAAAGGGCGAGGAGGGAAGAATTTTCCGTTTAATAATAAGATGGCGAATCGCTTTATGTCCCCTCTCCCAAGTTTCGAGCCAGTAATTTCAAAGAAGGCTCGCCTTAAGTGACGTCACAAATTGTTTGCAGATCGGAGATACGCCCGCGCGATTAATAACATCTATCAGTTCCATTCAATGGAATTTCTTCAGACGCGAATCCCTCATTTTTCATAGCGTGGCGTTTGCTTGCATAAACCTTATCTACCGATTTGTCTCATCACGAGATACTGTATCCCAACGATGAAAAATGCTCCACCACCGTTATGAAGAATCTTCCGAGTCAACTCAAGCTTTATTACGGATATATTAGGTTTTTGTGCACGCGAAACAATTTTAATCCAATAAAAACTTTAACCACGGGACAATTTCTCTTTGAAATATTTTACGTAAAAATATTTTTTAAAGTTGTACACTTATATTAGTTTTTATGAATATTGAATTGAAACTTCATTCCCTTTGTTATGTAAAAATTTATATATACACGTACACGTATACACGTAGTTGACGATTACGTACGCATGAAAAAAATAAGAATGACAGACAGTCTTGAGATTATTGCACATTATTTTCACGTTTGTATTTAAAACTTTGATCGATAAATTTAATTCGTAATATTTTAACTTTATGCTACAAATTTTTCAAGTTTATTTATCGATGAAAAACAAATTGGGCAAAAATTTTCAAAAATACGTTATAACATAACGCAGATACTTTTATAAACGGGATATAATTCTACGTAATAATTATACTTTAATCGGTATTTCAAAATATGAAATGTGAAATTGAAATACAAGGGATAATCAGAAAACGGTGGAAAATATTTTAATTTCAGCTTCAATGAATTTATCTTTCATATAATTTTTATGTGAAAATATTTTTTTATAATTCACATCATTAAGATTTGATCTTTAATTACGAGTTTCATCAAATTTTCATAAAAATGCAAATACGACACTAGTTTAGTTAAAATCTCGAATCGTTCCCATAGCAACGAATTAAATTCAAAAAGCAATTTTTGTTCAAAAGAAGCAATTTATTTTTCTATCTTAATGCGATAAAATTCACTGTTATTACACTGAAAAATTAGAAATGAAATATCTATAGAAAGAAAAAAAAAAAAAAAAACTCACATTTTGACATAAAATCGCAACGATACAATATTACCGATATCAACGATATCTCATAAATCGAAATTGAAACGCTACCAAAATCGTTTCTACGTTTCGAGAATATCATCTTAAAGAATAATACACCGTAGGAGGTAGCCGAATAAAACCCTGGGAGGAAGGAGGTCGAGGAAATATTTATTCGAAAGATCAGTGAAAGAATCAACAACAAGAAATAACATTTTCCTCTGGTGGTATCCTCTCCAAAACAAACAAACGTGTCCGCGACACGCAAGCAAATCCGGATATCACTTTGGTACATATTTCATGTTTCGAGTCCTCTTGAGCGTAACGCGAAACCTCTTCCTACAAATTCGATGCAGTTTGAGACAGCGGCAGATAACGGAGGAATCCGCAAGGGTAAAGTCGTGGGGTGAAAAGCAACCAAGAGAAAAATCTGGATTTTCAATTTCCCCCAGTATATGATAGGGGAACGTAGACACCATTGCACATTTTCCATTGTATCCTGTGAGAATGTTCCACCGATATCGTTGGATGTATCATCTCCTTCTCTCTTAATTCTTTCCTGTTCCACTAACGACCCAGAAATTTCAAAGAGAAATTTCAAACTTTATTTCGCAATGGTGATATTTTTCCAAGGAATCGAAAGAATAATTTCAAAGTTTGAAAATGATACGATTTTTCTAATTTTTTTATTACTTACTTATTAATTATAAAAATGTACAGTACGGATAATAAATAATATATATATATATATATCTCAAGAGTAACGAAAGATTGGATATATTAGAGTTATATCACTGCGAAGTCTCGAATCCTTATATGGGAACGTTCATATTGGCCTCGTATATGGTGGAATGGAATTAAATTTCGATGGGAAGAATTCGAAGAGAAAGAGAGAAAGCTTTGAGCGTGCACGATAGAAACATTTCTACTTTATTGGTTTCTTATGTTAAACAAAATCGTATATAATGGTTTCGCAGGCAAAATCGTCGTTGGGCGCACGTGCCCCCCTTTTTTCTTGGACTTTCCATACGGTATCCTTCTTGTTATTTATGACATAACAGAGCGCTGTCTGTCGCGAAGAGTGGAAAGAGGCAACTGCAGAATGGGGGGAGGGGGAGGGGAGAGAGGACAGCGGCTTATGATAAAATCGAATTTCCTCCGGTCGGATAAAAGGCAAACTAAAGGGAACAAAGAGAATATCTGCTCCTCCTGAGAGAAATAATTTTCTATCGACTACGTCTTCGCTGCCCTCCAGACTCTTTTCGTTGCTTTTGAATTATTCACTGGGAGATTGTTTTGTTTCCTCGACATTTGTAACGTCATCAAATAAATTTTCGCTTTTGTCACTCTTTTTTTTTCAAATTTCGCGCGCTTTACACACTTCGTCGACTACTAACCTCTTAAGATGATAATTCTTGTGCGATTCAACAATTGATATTTTCTAATTTTATTTGAATTTATTAAATGGCAATTGTGTATACAATTTTTAACGAATAATTGGAAGATATTGAGAAATAATTTTTTTTTTTTTTTTTTAAGGAAAGGATTATAAACGACAAATATTTTCGAAAGAAATTGAAGTTGAGACGAGAATAAGGCTAAACTAAAAAGCTTTCAAAGAATAATAGATTTCTTCTCTCAGCAGACGATATTTTTCTATCTCTATCTAAACATGACCTAAATTCTAGAGCGCCGACAAAAGGAGAGTTCTCTGGCTGGAACCTGGTTCCAGAACACCGTTTGATCTTTATTAGATTATTTTGTTAGGATAATTGTGTTATAAATGTAATTGAAAGCTCCGCTTCTCCAGTTTTATTTCATTTAAAATCGTAGACGACCTAGTTGATTTTTGTTGAAATAGAACAGCATGATCGGTAGCGAGTAACAAAATTTGTTAGAATGGAAAGACACGGTTTATTCTTTTTCATGATGATTAAAAGCAATAAAAATAAGCGTTCATAATTATTTTAATCTTTCTCGCTTGAAATCGATTTTGTAATGACGAAATTTCGGCCATAATCAACACATTTGAATAATACAACGATGAATATGATCGCTCCCACCTGGCCAATTTGAGACTTTTTTTAAGACATTTGCATACATGTGCGTTATTATGTATCAATCCAATCAATTCTAGCAAGACGATTTACATAATACAACGAGATTATAATATTAGAAACAGTTACTATAGAAGAAAAACATCCGGTTGTATACGCATAAACAATATATGCAAATTCAAATTAAAATGAAAAAAACATTTGTTCCATAAGTAAAATAAAAAACCTAAAATAATGATTATTTTATACAATATGAAAACGTTACAAAGAAATCTAATACAGTTTTTACGACTTCGTATTTCTTTAGCATTAATTAAAATTTCCATTAATTTTTATCACTATTATATTTATATAGTTCTCATGCAAATAATTTGTATTGCTCATGTAAATTTCATCGCGGGTACAACATTTTATATAATGCATCGTATCAATTTAATTAACTATGTTACATTATATAACAATTTTATTTAAAATTAAAATTTAATTTATTCTATGTCAAAAACAAATTGAAATATCGGACCGTGATTAAAAAAAGAAATTGCGAAGCTTTAGTTTTACTTTTCACGATTCAAAATGATTTACAATATGTTACAATATATTTAGAAAGTATAATCAATCGAGGTGAAATGAATCGAAAGCTAAAATGTAAATAAAAACGTTTCGTGTTACACTATATATATATCATGCACATAAAGGTATATACATAGTCTCGTGTTTGGAGTTATACCAGATTCTGACAACAGTTACGCACACGCGTATAGAAATAAATTTTTTTTTTTTTAAATTGGGAATATATATATTTTATTCTAGCATAATGAAAATATTATTATCTCCGTGTGATAACAGTATGAAAGATATACTTTGTAAGATTATATGTTTCGTGAGATTTTCCACATGATATCATTATCAAATATATATATATATATCCTATTTAAACTGTTATTCATATGTTTACTATTAAAATATTATTATAAATTTTATGACGTGATATTTAATAATAAATTTAAAAAAAAACTGTATAAAAATTATTTAACGTATAGAATAAGAATAAATAAATATTATTTTAGGTTAGATATATACTATAGACGAGTACATCATCATAGGTATCTATTTTACTATACTCACATTCATGATCATAACATACTTCATATCTTATTTTTCTACGGAATTCATAATAATATTTTACAAAAATTTACATCGAGCGATGGCTCCATCTTGTGTTTTATCTGCAATACAAGCAAAGAAAATTGAACGATGATAAATTGATTTTTGCACCTGTTAGACAACGTGACGTATCATTCACGAAACACGTATACACGACATATCTTCATGGGCCATTTTCAATGTCAGTGAACTTCCTTGCATTCTTTTAATGAGCTCTTTTAAATTCAGGGACTGTTGGCTGTACTACCACCTGCATTATGAGGCCAGACGTTCGTTATTTCACAATTACATGTGAAATAGTGTTTTCTACCGTTCCGCTTCTTCCTTTCTTTTGTTGCTGATTTCCATAATAATTTAATTTTCATTTTAATACGTGTATCATTATATTTTTTAAATAAATATTCTATTTCTTATTATAATTAAAATCCACCAATTTAAAAAAACAAACAAACAAACTCTGCATTGTTATGCAAAATAAAATATAATATTTTGACTTATAAAATTTTATCAAAATTTTATTAATCCAATTGTTTAAAGATGATTCTTATATGACACAAGCCAACAATAACAAATTAACAATTTTCTATTTACACAATCAAACGTCTATCTCTAAAACAATATCCATCTGTCAGAATTAATCACGAAAATATGTCTCCATATTTAAATAATGTTTAAGTTAGATTTTCACAAGCTTTATCTTATCTTATATCGTACAACACAGAGGACGCTCGCGGAGAAGTTTCAACGGCGAAGATTAAAACATGCATTTTTCTCGTATTAATCGTAAAAGATGGCCGACACAAACGTGTCCGTTCCACTTGTAATTCATTTTATATTTCCTCTGTTTCCTCTTAACCATCATGCGTGCGGAAAACGCGTCGCAACAGTCTTTCTCTATCCTCTACCTTTGTATACATAAGGGCGTGTACACACACGCGCACATGTACGCACGCGTACACACACAAATGTCATGGCAAGCTCGTGATTCGCAAAAGCGTAACCGAATTTCCCTCGGTCCTTAATTTTTGCCTTTTTTCTGGACAATCTCTCGGCAGCGAGCCGCTTTGTGGATTCACCTCAACTCTCTCCATTTCCGTGCCTGGGAATCGGCTTTTCCCCTCTTTTTTTTCTTCCATTTCATTTTTTTTTATTCCCTTCCTCCTTTCTATTTTTCCTTTTTTTCTTTCTTTCTTTCTTTCTTTCTTTCTTTTTTTTTTTTTTGTATGTCTTTTTTCCTTTCTACCCTACCTACCTATCTATCTACCATAGAATCACAATATTCGAGAGAAGGGTAAAATTTTTTTCACGATGCACAGCTTAGCAACACGGAATTGTCGATGAACATTTTTCACGGACTAACTTAATTGAAGTTTCGACTTAAACTGTATTCGTGACGATTCGTCTATTCGGTAATTTTCTTTTCTTTTTTTAGCATTTAATTCTCTTGATAACATCACGTTATCGTAATATCTTGAAATATCTCGATGATGCAAATTTTATTTTTAAAGAAAAAATTTTGTCCGAATAATCGTTAATAAAAGCGAAACCTATTCGAGTCGGTAACGTTAAAATCGTTACCCATCGCGCAAATACGATACTTTTATCCTCGAGTGAGAAACTTTGGACAATGCAATAAACGAAGAAAAGAACATCCCATATAGCGAACATATATCGAAACATCTCGACGATATAATTTTTTTTTTTTTAATTGCATAAAAATTTCGTCCGAACAATCGTTAATAAAAGCGAGACCTACTTGAATCGGTAACGTAAAAATCGTTACCCATCGCGCGAGCACACTTTTATCCTCGCGTGAGAACTTTAGACGCGACAAACGATAAACAAAGGAAAAGACATCCCCGTATATCGAACAATTCTATCTCATTCCGATCGCGTGTTTCACGCTATGAATTCCATGATAGGTGTATGTTGAAGGAATCGATTGGGTCGCGTGGGCTCGTAGATTTTCCAGGATTTCGTAACCCGACAACGCAGCCTGTCTGCATGACGCAATCCACCCGGTGTAGGATGTGCTCCGGTGCGTGTTTAACCGCAAGCACGGACGTGTGCACGCGCGTGTGTATCCACGTATTTCCGCCCGCATCCGCGCCCGCTTCAACCGAGGTGTGCCCCGAATAACGGCACCGTTCTTGTACGCTTGAAACACGCGCGGGTATAAATAAGGTTTATGACGTCATCCCATCGCAAAGCCTCGAATTCGTTCCGTTGTGTTCCAGTTCCTTCCTCGTTTCTCCCTCGCTTCTTATTTCTCCGTTTCCATCAACCGTTGACAGGACCCCTGTTTCGACTGCTTCGTGCAAATTTTTTTCCCATTTCTTTTTTTTTTTTTTGATCGGTCGGTGACCTTTTCTCTGATTAGGAAATCAATTTTTTTTTTCGTTATTTTTATAGAGATCGATAATTTTGATATTGCTTATATGTTTTTTTTTTTAATTAATATCTTTAGAGATTGTCGATAAAATATTATCGATGTGTCGAGTTTTTTTGTTCTTATTATTATAAAAGATTCTACAATGAAATTATTATTCTTTATTTAGAATAATTTTAATTTAAATATATATATTATATGCGTTAATGTTTGTGCGAAGAGGTTAATTATTTTCGAAAGATTTTTCGAATCTAATCTTTCTTATATCTTTCTTATATGAGTTATCGAACTTAGTATTTGAATAAAAAGAAAGAAAAGAAAATATTGGGAGGAATATTGAATTTATGAATGGGAGGAATTACCTCGAAGAGAATAGTTTTCTAATCGGGAGAGAAGCACGGTGAAAAGAATGAGCAAGGCTAAAAAAAGACACGGTAAATAAGAAATAATAGGCGGGAGTGTATTCGTTTGGCACAATGGCCGGTCGAAATCGCGACTGTTTAGCATTCCACGGTTAATTGCATCGTGAACGGTTACCGCAACGCGCGAAGGGAGAGGGTTAAACCGACGTAAAATCGTGATTGTTATTTTTACCTTTGGCCGCTTCTCGTTTCCACTTATTCGATGCAATTACGCGAAATCTAATTTTCCACGGGACTCGACACGTGCGGTTTACCCGTGCCACGGAGCCAGTTCCCATTTTATAAAAGTGGCGGGGCCCGCCTATTATCAAGAGGAAAGAGGGAATTGATACGAACGCGATAAAAAATCCGCGATAGAACGTTGGGCAATCGGTAACTAATTGCCGGATAGATAAACTCTTAATTAATGTTATAATTAAGATCGAAGATTTGAAGGTATGGTTACAAACGAGGAACGCCTTTTTGCTTATTTAATCGAGTTTAGTTACCATGATTTGATAATTCGTACATGCGTGTTTCAAAAGACTTTAAAAATATTTTAATTGCAAGGTAAAGATATTCGATTTAAAATAGCTGTGTAATTAATTGAAACATGTAAAAGTTCTTATCGCGGAGAAAGAGGTTAGAAGAGAGAGATTTGAAGAGAATTAGGTTAGAATCCATAATCACATAATAGACGGTAAAATTTTTAACATAACCTCGATTGGAAATACAAATATCAATTGTATTCGAGTAAAAAGGATCACATTACGTCATATGATTTAAATAATAATATGTTACGAATGCAAAAGATAATTTCTCTAAGTACGATCCAATTAATTTCAAATTTCTTCTTCTCGTCCATTTTTTTTTCGCGACAAAATATCTTGAAAAATAAAATTCATTTTTCGAGAATGGTTGGTCGTTGACCGTATCTCAGAATGAGGCACGAATTCTGTCGAATAATTATGGTGCTATAGGAAGAGAAGAAAATTGCACGCCTACGCAGAGTCGAGAGCTGTTCTTCTCGAGCTGTTTTTACGCCAAGAAGATTAATCCCCGTGAATCGTAACCGTGAAGAAAAAAATATGTCCGTGCATCATCCAGCTTTTTTTTTTCTTCTCTTTTCCCGCTTTTTATCTTTCCTTTCCATCCTCGAAACGCTCGAAACCAATTGAATTTTAATGACGAATCGTTAACAGAGCTGCGTGAATACGGGCACACGTCATAGTACCTAGCGAAATTCACTAGATTCCAGAGAAATCCCCTATTATTTGTTTCGGCGATGGCACGATGAATGTATGTAAAATAAAGAGACACAAAATATTATGTTATTTGAACAATATGTAAAATTCACATGTTATATATTATTATTATTATTCTGAATGCGCCTAGAATTTTATTTAAAATTAATGAAATATATTTTATTTAAAAATTAATGAAAAATATTCCAAATGATATTTTAACTGAGCTAGTTTGTTGAAAACAATTCAAGTATTAAAGATATATTTATTATTAAAAATTATGATATAATTTTTAATAATTATCTGATCAAATTTATACGGCAATTAAATACTAATTTTCTAATTTAATTGGTTAATTTTTATCAATAATTCATAACTTTTCGTATGTTTTATTGTTTTCGATTATCTAATTACAAAATAGAAATTTATGAATTCGAGTTGAAAGAATTAAACTGCATTATTAATTAACGTTTCATTTCGAAACGTATAAATTTACATTTATCAATTATTCCTTTTCTTTTTTCTTTTTTAAAAAAATGCATCATTTTGTTTTTAAATTGATTCCCCATTAACCAGACAGAAAGCAAATTGGTACAAAGTAATTTATTGTGTTATTTTCGTTGAACGATGTGCTAATTGACCGGCGATACAATCTGTTGCAACTTCGTCGATAATAATTATTGCTTCTTCGCGTCGTAGTCAACGGTGCTTGCTTTCGAAACACTTGACAATGACTTGAAACACTTGAAAACACTCGAAACACGAATAATCGAGTATCCATTTTTTTTTCCATTTATTATTATTTTTCTTTTTGAGAGCGAAATTTTCAATTGTAAATAAATTACGAGCGAGTATTAAGCGTTACGTGTTCCTAAAAAAAAAAAAACTTTTTTCTAGAAAGCTCCACAAGATTTATATTTAAAATATTTAATCACGGAACAGCGTTTCAAAGTTTGAATCATCGAAGAGAAAAATTTTCACAAAAATACACGTTCGATTATCGAGAGGAAGAAATGAGTCACATAGGTGTCATTGAAAAGAGACGTCATTAAGTCATAATTAATTCATGAAAACAGGAAGGTTCGCGTGTATGGTGAACCTATCTAAACGCGTTAACTATTATGCAGTCACATAAAGTTTACCAAGGACAAGCAACACGTAATAATGTGACAATAATATAAAGTACACGTTGAAGGCTAAATTGTTAATGGCCAGATGCGGAATAGTAGTGAATAGATGAACAATTCGATTTACATACGCTCTGACAATCGTTTTTCGAAATCTTTTAATGATGGAATTTAATAATAATTAACATCGAAAACTAATACCAATTATCCATTATTTTGTAAAAGAAAAGTTCGCTTTACAAATTCATTTCATTAAAAAAAAAAAAGAAAAATATCAAATATTCACTCGTCAAAGAACATCGAACATCATTTTCAATCGAATTTATATAACATTTATGACAGATAAATTAACCAACTTAGAAAAATTGTAAAGGAAAAAGGAAGCTTTTGTGAACGAGTAAAATTAATTTTCATTTGCGAATTATCGAAATCGAATTTGCAGAATTTCGAACGAGGAAACGAAATCATAATATTTTCCCTCGCGTTCCTTAGCCCGGCATTTTCTGTAGCGACCGAATCGTCGGCCAGATGCTGAGCGTACGGTAGGCCAGCCCTCGTAAATTATTCTTAAGTGCCAAATAACCTTGTGTTAAGTAACGAACACAAGCGGGCCGGAATATTCCTCTAATAAACAGGCCTCTGTGCTCTCGAATTCCGTGAATTCGATGCTCGTGAATCATCTTGCCAGGAATATTCAAATTTTAAATTTCATACGTACCCCGAGATCAAGCTTCTGGGAAACCTTGCGAACAATTTAGCCTCGGTTCATTCACGCACTCGCCATTTAAAAAGCTATTATTTCTATATTCGTCCACGAACTTCATAGATTCTGATTAACTCCTTGATTGATTCTTGAACGACGATATTTCCTCGTCATTGGGGACACTGGAAAAATAGAAAATATATCCAAATGTTAGATATACGTACATTTTGAACGAGTGGTATTTATCTTAAATTTTATTATATTTCTTTTTCTTTTTTTTTTTTTTTTTTTTTCATTACTTGAAATTGTTCAAAAAACGTAAAAGTGACTTAAAGTATGATATAAAAATCTACCGTCTTACCGGCCTGCATACGTTACTTTTTGCTTCAACGATCAAAGAAATTCCGCCCTAAACGAAATCGTTTAAAAACATTACGCGGGGAATAAAAGCTTTGCAAATCCGACTCTGCCTCTCTGTAAAATATCGCGCGCAATTTACATTTACGCCGCTCTACAAATTTAATACGTTCAAATTTCAACCCAAGCACGGAACTGTTTATTAAAAAAAGAAAAAAAAGAAAAAAAACTGACAAACAAAAAGTAAGAAAAAAAAGTAAAATGCAAAGAGAAAAGTAAAATAAAATAAAAAAAAAAAAGAACAAAAAATCAAATTGAAAACACAAAACTAAATTAATCCTGTTAATAAATATTTTCATACATCTATATTTTATCCTCTCTTTTTTCATTCGTACATAGGAAAACCCAAAATAGCAGATAAATAAAATAATAAAATTATTCAACGAGTGAGCAATCGAAATCAAAAGTTGCTTTAACGAATTGTTAAATCCATCCAATCATTTAAATATCTCTAAATTTACGCGTTCTCCGTGAAAATATACAATTTCCCTCCTATTTTTTACTATATATATATATATATATATATATATATATTTTATCCTCGAACGTGACGAGAGCCCCCATAAAAAATTGGTATCGCGAATCAGTTCCCATTTCATCTACGTCCAACGTGGATTACGATCTGGTTAACGATCACCGGTTTTACGCGCATCCAGACGAGATTACCGTCGTTTATGGGCGAGATGATCGGTCCCTGTGATGCACGGCCGGCGATCAATTACAATCCAATCCGCCATAAGAAATGATTACTTTAAGAAATCGTTACGCATGCCCCCGTTTAATATCCGATTATACGCGGATTTATTGCGTAATTCAATTAACAACGGTCAACAGGAATAATTAGATCGGATGACGGGGGGAGGGGGAGGGGGAGGGGGGGGGCGCATTGATGTTCCGCCGGTGTTGTTTTCGCTTGCATTAATAACCGGAGGAATTATTAAGGTAATCAAACGTATCGAATGCCAATTATAGTCTGTTTAGACGGGCGGCCGGCGGAAGCCATCTTGGATATTTATGTTTCTTCTGACGTAAGGAAAATTACGCCCGTATGATTCATGCGTACACGTTTTAATCGCGCACGCAGGGTGCGACGAAATAATTTTGAGCGTCTCGAATTCGAGACGTTCCAGATAAAAATTCGATGTAAACGGAATCGTGTTAAAATTCTCGTGTATATTTGTTCCCCTTCCTCCTATAATATAATCGGGCAAGAATTAATCCTAACCTAAAAATACCTATTTTTGAGATATTTTATTATTCCATGTTTAGAACGATTGAATAATTATCCTACCATCTAAGATGCTCATTCTCGTATCGAAGTTTCAATATCGATTAAAAATTTAAATAGATTCTTTTTAAAATTTTTTACATTGCAGAATAGTATAGCATTGAATTTAATCGACAAAGTAGTCTTTAATAAATTTAATAATTAAATAAATAATAAAAAATAATAAATTAAATCAATAAATTTAATAAATTAATATTTCCATATTTATATTTCAAAGATATCAAATAACACAACGCGTCTAAATGTTTTAACGTTCAAAAACTAAAATCCACAAGTATTACCTAATTATTAACATATAATTTAGACAATTTATTTTTTTTTTTTCTTTTTTTCTATCACTCGATGTACTTAAGATACTAACGTTTCCCAATCAAGCCCATGGAAGATAACGCTTTACCAATTCCCCTCCCCCTCCGGTCGCTTATGACACGCATCTCCACTCCGTTTTCCGCGTAACACCGCTCGAGGCAAGGGATCGACAGTTTGACGGATCGATGACCCAGGCGGAACCCACGGTCGATCCACCGGCCTCCACGCGCACAGATTCCCGTGACAAGATTCGCGCGGAGGCGCAAAGGGGAGCATTATTTATGGGGGGCGTAAATCAGGATCGAGCACCGATCCGCCGGATCGATCACCGCGTCAACCGCCGAACAACCGCGCTTCTCCCCTTTGTCGAGGAAACACTGACGAGAGCCGCCCACGTGTCACGCGCCTATCATCGTCGCCACCACGAGCCGAAGGTGTGTCACCGGCCGCAAGGAACCGATCCTTTTTTTTCTTTTTTTTTTTTTTTTTTTTCACTTCTTTATGGAAACGAGGAAGTCGAGGGAGTGGATGCGATCTTCGACGGAGGATCAAGCCCTCCCTCCCTCCCTTCCTCCCCCCCCCCCTCGAGACTGAATTTGCATTTTTCTTCGTTATGGATAGCTCGGGAACCCGGATAGAGATTTATCTAGACTTTTGGAGAGGGATTTATGAAGAGGCTGCTTGTGCTCGATCGGTCAAATTTGTGTTGTGTTGTTAGAGAGAGGTTAGGTTAGAAATGGATGAAAGATCGAGTAGTGTGTTTAATACGGTATTGCAAGTGTTTTTTTTTTTTTTATTTCTAAACATTTTTGTGCAAGCGTTATAATGTTTTCGTGATTATTAATTGTATTTGGGTTAAATGTTCAAACATTTGGACGAACTTGGAATATGTATAGAACGTTGCACGAGGCTATATATTATTGGATTAATCGATGTTAAACTGTTAATGCTTTTAATTTAAGATGATTGACGTTTCTGAATTTTTAAAAATTATATATATTTAAAGATATAAGATATATAATTTGTAACGATTTCGTTCTTTGATTTATCAATAATCGAATCGAAATTTTCTGTTTTAATTTTCTAAGGTTAGAACTTTAGATGTATCTAAAAATCTACTTGTTAACTCCTTCTCAAGTAAATGGAATGAAAAGACTATTTTGCTCTAGTGGAAAAGAATTGCCAGATAATTACTGATACGTTGAATTGTTATATGTACGTGGGCTGGTGCAACCTACACACCACGTTTCAACTTCATCTTATACGACTGATGAGCATAAAGCATGCACGCAACGAGACCTTAACATGGTCAGGTTATTCGATTCAGATGATGTAAGTGTTATCTCCATGATTGAATGGAGGTTTTTTTTTTTTTTTGCTTTTCTCTATGAAATATACCAGATATAACTTCCTTAACTAAATTTATTGAAACTGAAGATCCTATATTTGATGAAAATATTATAAATCACATTAAAAATGCTGAAGATATAAAATTAATTATTTCTTTATTAATAAATATTAATCGACTATTAGTTTGTTTATAAATCATATTTACTAAAAAAAATAATCCTGAAGATCTTAATCCATGAGAAATTATTATTATATATCTTCCAATTAATCTTAATTTTATAAAAGTTAATATTCTTATAATTATTAATCCTATATGAACAATTGATGAAATTGCAATAATTGATTTTGGAAAAAAATGGTTTGGCAAAAATGGTTTAGAGACGAATGGATAACGATCTCCTGTACGGTTAGAAATAAATCAACCGATAAAAAATGGCGGGATAAAAATACTATTGGAACACTATTGGATAGAATATATGGTATTTAAATCTGAGGATTTTCGAGGCCGACATATTTGTTCCATCTTACTCATTATTTTCCTATAAATCGTTGATTTATTGTTGCCCCATAATTCACGAAAAATTGTTTGCAATTTTTTTTTTTTTTCAGTCTTTGTATAGTGATAACATTTTGATAAATTAATCTCTAATAATCCAGGGAAAATTTAAATTTACAAATAAACAACGAATTAATGAATCGTGATCATGAATATTTTTAATTATTTTCGTATTAAATTTATCAACAAAATTTATATATATATATATTAGATTCTTAAATTTATCAATCCTTTTTAAAAATGATATACAAAAGGAGAAAATTTTATTTTCGAGACGTTATAAATATTATTTCCACTCTATCTAATCCAGTCGCTTATTTTCGAATAATTCTCTAAACGCGAGTAGAATCAAATTCAGTCGTAAATTCGGAACAGTCCATCATGGAAATTAATTCTCCGATTGGTCGAAGGGCACTTCCACCAGGCAATAACCGGCCGATATTCCCTAAACAGAAGCTCTACACGAAACGGTTTACGATTCGGGCTGGAACGTAAAGTCATAAACTGACAGTCACGTTATCTAACAGTATAGGCTTCCTTGTTCCTGTATGCATCGAGTACGTGAATAGATTCATGGAATATTCTAATATGATTCACGGATAGATAATCGTGCGTCATACCGTATATATCCGATTTAAATTTGTGCGCGTGTGTGTTTGATTCATTTCAATTCGTTGGATATATTTTTTTGACAATCGATTTTTAAGTCTGTATCACTTTACAATTATAATCTGATAATTAACTTGATATATGATAATGATTCCTTTTGCAAAATATAATTCATGTATCGCAGATATTGTTATTAATTTTTTATTCTTTTACAATTTTTCTTTTCTAAAAAATTTATTTATAACATTTATTAAAAATTAAAATTACGATATTGTTGTTAAAATTATCAACGATATTATTATCATTATATATTGGCAATAATAAATATTGATCGCGTTAAACATCGTTTAATATTCAATAGGATTAAATCAAATTGTTCTACATTAATCTTGACGTAATTCCAAAACATGTCGTATATTAATTAAAAGTGTTAAATCGTAGGGGAAATTCATATGGATAATCTCCATTTAGCTTTTAGATTTTTTTCTTTTTTTTTTTTTATATATATATATATATTCACGATCCCAAAGATCGTCGAAAAGACGAAACGTGAAAACTCGAAACGAATAACGCGTATTCATCGTAATAACAAGCGAGATCTACATTTAGGCTAACTGATATTTATCGCGTTCACTCGTTCCAGGAAATGTCCAATTGAATTACCTAGTGAAATGCAATTAATCACGATTTAACGGCGCATAATGACGTAATAATTTTGCACAGTGTGCACCGCGATCGATGGTCGGTCACCATTACAACCGGTTGTACTATAATAAACGACGCCAATCTCCCATGAAACTGCGTAAAACGAGGATCGTTAACTCGTCTCTGGAATAAAAAAACTAAATAGAGGCGGGGGGGAGGGCACATTCTCCTCCTCCTCCACCTCTTCCTCTCCCCCTCGCTCCAATGCGTGCTCTTTTTACGATTCCGCTTTCGATTTAATATTTAATGAACATTCAAATTTCCCATCACACTTTGTCGTTAACGAGCATCGCGTGTTTACGCGATAATCAGCGTAATATGCGATTATTATCTTCACAAATGAAGAAATTCGTAAGCCAATCAAATTTTTTTGCGAAGATTGTACAATCAGTCTTATTTTTATTCAACAATTGTATTATTCCGTCGGATATTCAATTTGTGTACGTCGATCATTATAAAAAAAAAAAAATCTTTTAATCAAAACAATTTTTGTTAGAAATATTCTATTTCCGTTTTTGTGTCCATAATTTTTTTTTTTTTTTTGCAATAATTCACTTCGTTGTTCAAAAGATTCATACAATTCTTTATCGTACATGGGATCTGGAGTATGGGATCGCAGAAACACGAAAAATCTTCCTTCCTTCGTTCCGTTGTTATCGTCCAACAGAATCTCGGTGTAATAGTCTCGTTAAAAATTTCATTGTGCCCCTTTAACCCCGCCGTCCCTTTAACTTTAAGGAATCCCTTACGTAATCACCAAACGCAGCGAGCATCATCCTTATCCGGCCATCTTGGTCGCGTTCGAGAACATTAATCAACCGTGAATATTGCAAAAATGTCGGCTCCCTTCCTTTTCCATAAAAAAGTTTTCCAAAAAAGGTTGTCTCTCGTTTTCTCGAAAACGAAGAGTCGTCAGATCGTATCCACGACAAAACGGTACTTTTTTCTACTCTTTGCCTCGAATGATGACCTGATAAAGAAGGGCCAGAATCGTATCAGCTGTTGGCATTCTTGAACTTCCTCTCTACATCGTCTTCTGCACATCCTCTTTCTTCCTTTTTTTTCTTTTTTATTTCTCCAGGAAACGTGTCCGTAAGATACACGTTAAGTAAAATTTCAGCTGGTTCAGCCATCTGCCCTCAACAGGTGACGAAGATAATCTCACTTGCCCCTCACGTGTTCTTTCTTTTGTTTCTTTTTTTTTTTTTTTAAAGAGAAATAGCCTTTTCTTCCAAGAAGAAGAAAGAAAATTAACGGGGAAGAATGAATCACGCGGATATTTTTCTATCTTTCTAAATTTTAACGCTTTAGGAGTTTATCCAATATGGTAAATGTAGTTCGGAACAAATTTCGTTCTTCTTTACCCGTTGAGCTACGAAACAAATAACTGTTCTCAACTCGAGAACGAGAGAGTTGAGAAACACTGTTACACAGACTCTTATAAACTCTATTTAAAAAAGAAATTACGCTGAAATAAACTACTCCGTGAGCCGGGAACCGTGATTAAACGATCGTCGCGTAAATATCAGAAATCGGGCGAGACGGTTAATCGTGCGGACCAGTTGCCGGAAACGTTGCTGTAGGTAAATGCAGCGGGTAAAGGAAAAAAAAAAAAAAAGAAAAAAAGAAAAAAAAGAAAGAGAGAGGAAAAAAAAAGAAAGAAAGAAAGGAAAGGAAAGAGAGCCAGCGTTGCCTGCGTTGAAGCGAGAGAGTCGCGCGGAAAGAAGATAATAAAAAGGTAGGAGGCAGCATCGTCGTCGTCGTCGTCGTCGTCGTCGAGTGCAAGCGTTCGTAACTCGACGTGGGTGTTGTCTGCAAGGACACACGGACGCGCCTCGTGTAATTCCACTCGAGCTCCGCGAACAGGACGAGGAGAGGCAGAGACAGAGGGATAAAGAAAGAGAGGAAAAGAGAAGGGACAGAAGACAAAGAGAGAAAAATAGTATCTCGTATCGCGATATCTCGAGCGGAGGCGGACTGCGAGAGAAGCAAGAACTTCTGGATCTCGATTTACGGATACTTAAAGCACACCCACGAGTATAGTGTTCTCCGTTGGAATTAAAGGAAAAGAGAGAGAGAGAGAGAGAGAAAGAGAGAGAAAAAGAAAAAAAAATCGTCTCTATATCGATTATGGCCGACCTTGTGCTTCGTTACGTCGATTGCGCTCCGTGACGCGAATTTCATTCAATTGACTTTGAGAATCTTTTATTCTCTTACTTAACAACATGTGCTTTTGAGTCTTTTGTGTTTATATTGGATTTTCGTCGAGTGGATTCCTTTTTTTTTTTTTTTTTTTCGAAGAACGAAACGATAATTTGGAATCGAAATTTGTGTAGTTTAATCTGATCGGAGAAAAAAATAAAGTTAAGCTGAAAATTTTTTAAGACTTATTTGTTGGTATGTAAAATAAATTGATTGAAAGAATTTTAAAATAAAGTCTAATTAGAACGCATATCCTATATTATAAGATTGGATTTCTATAATAAATAATCATTTTTGCTTAAAATTATTTATTTATTGAAAATTTTATTGAAAAGATTTTTATTGTTTATTTAATTATACAAAAAGAAATGTTACTTTCTTTTTTGTTTACGATCATTAATTTGTATATATATAAACTTGAATAAACATTTTAAAATATTACTTGTGATTTTCCACATTTCGAATAAATTCTTCAATTAACAAGCACGAGTCAACACACGAGCAATGAAAAAGAAATCAACGACCCGACGACTCCTTTCTCAAACAATATTTTCACGTTCACGTTCACAGTTGGTGGAATAATCATTTGCCAGAAAATTATCTGCTGTTATAGGCACGGCTATAACCACGCTAATCCTCTGTCAATAACACAGACACTTGTTTGACTTAATGTAACTTGCACCACGGTGAAATCATCCGGCTCGAAACGATTAAGCAACCAAAAGTGGTCACCTAGAATGAGAATAGTTAACGCGTTTAACTAGTTACCCGGCTTTCGTTAAACACCTCAAAATGGATCTATTTAACACTTGTTAAGTCTCGCTCTAGATTAACTGTGCCGATGTTTAACTTAATTGCTGTTGCGGTTTTAGTTGGAAATTATCAGGTTTCCTCGAACTTGAATATCAAAATTAAGATACTTCTATAGGCAACGTAAGATAGTTTGCTTTAAAAATGTTTTTTTAATTCTAAAACAATTATTGATTGTTGTTAAACTCATTACGTAATCCCAGAAAGATAATAATCGTTCTTTTCACTAAAATTATTGATTTCAAAATTAAAAGTATACGATAAATTGTATTATTTCTTATTTCTAATATTAATTATTTATTTTTCATATTAAATGTGTTTTTTATTATGTTATGATTTTAAATCTTAGACATTCCATGGAAAACAAAAATTCTTTATAATATAGAGTCTATAATTCTATAAAATATTTCAATTAAATGCATCACTCATTAAATTAGACGGAACTTCATATTTCCATTTATTATTGTTTGTACAAAACATATCA
The DNA here is from genome assembly GCF_014066325.1 of Apis laboriosa. Classification (NCBI taxonomy): domain Eukaryota; kingdom Metazoa; phylum Arthropoda; class Insecta; order Hymenoptera; family Apidae; genus Apis; species Apis laboriosa. The sequence goes on from NW_025222278.1 coordinate 1,956,643, forward strand.
AAATAAATCACAACAGAAACAATATCCATTATCTCGGAAACTTTACCACTATATCCTATATTCAATTCGAATAACGAAGTTTCTCCCTTATCAAAGGAAACATTAAAATCCCCTACATGTTCCTATAACGTCGAAAAACACATTTGTTCGCTACATTTCTCTCTCGTTTGTTGTTATTTTTTTTTTTTTCATACCTTTCATCGAAATTCTCGTCGGGACGCATAGACAAGTATTTACACGTGTCAACTGTACAAAGTTTCCACACGCTCATCGTTTACAGCTAGCGAAAAAACCCGTGCGCATTATTCGAGGCAAATGACGTTTAAAAAAACGAGGAAAAGAAAACAGAACGAAAAAGAAGAAAGAAACGGAAAAAAATAAAGGAAGAAGGAGGAGGACTATAGATGGATCGATAACACGAGATGAGGCAAGTGCACACGCACACGTTTCGATTTAACGATCATATTCCTCGGAGAAAAAAAACTCGTGTTCCTCTTTTCCTCGTCTCCTTTCCTCCCTCCCTCCCTCCCTCCCTTCTCCCTTTATTCTTTCGACTCCATTGTGTACACACGCGAGGAGACAAAGGAACGACGATTTTCACGACTAGAGTGCCCTCTGCGTCGCGGCTCTCGGTTGTTTCGACATCTTGGACTTGGCGTTGCTTATTTTAACCAACGACAGTCAAATGCAATTACATCGGGTCCTATGCCCTTGCCGGAAGCGCCCACATAAACGAGCTCTCGTATCCGCTCGACTCTCGACGGTAAGGCAGCGAGCCGCATACCTGACGCATGACGCCAGATTTTTAAGACGTGGCCGTATCAACCACGGCAATAACTTCCAACCGGTCAGCGGAATCGTACAATGTAACCTGACAATTAACCCATTTACATTTGTAATAAATTACGTGGTGTAGCGGTGACCTAATGTCTTACGTAATGGGAGTCATAGGATAAATAGTCCATTTAAATAACATTGAATTATTGTTTTTATAAGACCAAGATTTTTCCAGACTTCCTTATATATTCTACATTATATATACAAAAATATAAGTTAAATAATTAAATAAACGAGATTAATTGATATTTCGCGATAAACAATCTATGTTATTTATGTTTTGTGAAATTATTTTGATTGGAGTGGATTCCTAAGATTTAAATCTACTATTGTATCTTCTCAGACATAATAATAATAATAATAATAATAATAATAATAATAATAATAGAAAAATTCGTCTCGATAAGGTTACACATTTTTCACATTTCACCATAATGCAAGTAGGTTAACTCGAATTTCACGCTCCGTCAGCTCGTCGATAGCATTGTGCTCGGCACTGGCCTCGGTTATCATGGCGGATTTAGTTTTCGTTCGCCGTGAGCGCAAACCACGGTTTCTTAGAAGGATTCTTTTTAGTAGCCCCGGGAGAATGTTGGATACAATTGATCAACTCGATGCTAAAATAAGCAACGCGTTTGTTATTCGCTCTGGCTGTGGTTTAAATAGAAGGAATGAATGACGCGAGTATGAAACCGGAGCATATGCGCGACCAGTTTGCCACGGTTGATTGAATGGCGCGGATACGGGCCATGAAAGGGATTCTAGAATTAAAATTCTGGTAATACGTTTATCCGAATGGACATGATAATATGATTGCAGTAACGTGCTTGATCGTGTAGTATAATAATGAAGAGAAAGGAGGATCATTGTTATGCTTATTAGTGAGATATTAGCGACGAGGATGGATGAATTTGAGGTTAGGGTTCGTGATTTATTAGCGGACAAGCGGATTGTATTTAGAAATTAAGTGTTTGAAGGATTTTGCTCGAGATATATATTATAGATTATAGATTATTAGATTTAGAAATGAAGATATCATGGTAGAAATGTGAAGAAATAGTAAATGTCTTAATAAATAATAGAGTTGAAATATATTTTATTTAAGCAAATGAAATTTTAATTTTAAACACCTTTATTCTTTTTTTTTTTTTTTAAAGTATTGAATATAATATAAATGTTTTTATTATATTAAAAGTCTCGATTGGTTTGACAAGCGAATTTTAATTAATAAGTTTAACAATTAAATTTATCGGATTTTTTTATCATTAAAGAAATATACAAATATTTAAATAAATCGTGTGAAATATAATTTCGAATAAATCGAAAAAATCGAAGTTCCATTCAGTAGTCTAAATTTTTTTGTTCTTGAAGAAAAAAAAGACAATTTTCACTTTAATATACAAAAATTATCATTCACGTTCACTATGTATAACTTTACGATATTTATTTAAGTTCACAGAATTATAGCTGTTGTCTTCACGCGACTGTCTTTTTAATTTATGAAATTCGCTTGACTGGTGAAAGTAATATGGCGGAAGTAATTTCACGCTAGTATTTTACGATTCCTTTTTCACGTCCGTCTACTTTTTAGCTTCCCGTTATTATCTTTATTTTTTTTATCTTCCGATTTGTCAACAAGATTATTTTCTACTCTTTTAGTTTTCTTAAAAATTAACAATCAATTTTTTTTAAAATATTAAGACGTTCTTTGAATAGAAATAGAAATATAATTGAAATAAAAATTTGAATTTCAATATTAGATTTAATTATATCTTACTTTTAAATTTATATATTGTATTACATCTTCTAGAAGACGTTAAAGTATCGAGTTACTAAAAAAATCTTTTGAACAAACAAAGATGATCTAATCCTTGAAAGCACAAAGTAATAAAAGAAGAAGGTAAAAAAAAAGAGAACAACAGGAACAGATTAAACGAACAGCATTAGAATAGCGTGAAATCATATTGCGCCGAAGCGGATGTTAAGCAGCGCGAGCCATTTAAATGCAAATCTTTCGCAAAAATAGTTGTACACAGTGTTGTTCCAAGTTTTAATGACCAAACTTTGCTATCGCCAATAGTAGCATAATACTTTTACCGTTAAATTTAAATATTTAGTGATTGCGACTTTCACATTTCGTTATTTTTCGTCATAAATTTTTAATACAATTTTAAACGACTTAAATATTCACGTAACATTTTTTTCTCTTCTCACGTAGATCAGAAGAAAACTGGAAAACAGGTATTGTTTGCAAAAATTGTAAAATTAAAATCGGTAACGCCTTGTACACGTCGGTGTGCGAAGCGTTTGAATTATTCCTCGGCCTCTTGAATGTTCACAGCCACGTTTATGTCAGTCTCTCAGTTTTGCGTCGCGGCAAACACGCGTGAATCACTAGCGTATTACGCAATGTTACGAGCGGAACCGTCAAAACGGTGATGCGTATAAAGCAACGTGTGTTTCATATCCCTCTCCCTGTGCTCGTCCGCCTGAGAAAAATCGATTCTATTCAACTCGATTCTTTCGCCAACTTCCGTCACGCCATGCGATTAATTCATTCCCCATTCTCATTCGAATGGTACGTGGGAATATAAATATATATATATATGTGTGTGTGTGTGTGTGTGTGTGTGTGTGTGTGTGTATGTGTGTGTGTGTGTGTGTGTGTATGTGTGTGTGTGTGTGTGTGTGTATAACATATTGAATATTGATTTTTTGTAAAATTTGAGTTTCATTATTACCTATTCTTTATGAAAATGTTAAAAATTATTTCTATTATAAATCCATAATGATGAGTGTGTTAGTGATATAATCGTTCGAAATGGCTATCATTTTTATTTATCGCGGACAGTGAGAAGCGAGATTCCTAAAATTCGCGATCGTGCTGCCAAATAGCTTATGCGTTATGTTTATTTGAACGGTTATGGCTTGTTTCGACTATGGAATCGTTTTTGGAACTTTGACAAACATTTCTTTTTCCAGATATCTGCATGCAAGAAAGATTTAAGCCAGACAAAATCTGTGGCCAATCCATGCCCCCATCAAATTTATGAATAATATTTTATAAAGAAATATTTCGAGATAAACTCGAATAAATTTCGAACAATTCATCATAAATTTTTCGTAAATTCTTTCACGAGACTCGTTAACGCTTCATTTACGTTAGAATTGCATCCATTAGCATAATAATCGTTATTATCTCATTCTTTATACAAATTATTTCATTTATCTATGTTGATATTCATTAAGTTTAATCTAATATGCTCATTTATGATTAATTACATTTATGCTATTAATTATATTCGTAAAAAAAAAAAAAATAATAATAAATAAATAAAAAAATCAGCAGAAAAAGTATTTAAGAAGTTCTGACTCATATATTGTTATACATATATACATGTACGTAATGTGAGATAATTCTTGTTACGAGATTATGCCACGAGATGGCATATTATGGCTCTCCTGCATACCGACTCTCTTTCACAATGCATATACAAGCCCGGTATTCATCGTTACGGTTTTTTCCCTTCTTTTGTGTCACTCGCCATGAATTCCAATGACAGGCTCGTCAAGGACACGTAGCGACAGCATTGCACTCCACCAACGACAACTTAAAATGTCCCTCTTGCCAGCCACTTAAATAATAGCTTAAGTAATACCGTTGTCGCGTTCTAAAAACGTCTTCTCTCTCTCTCTCTTTTTCTCTCTCTCGATCGGTCGAGTTTATACGAACGAAGAGGAAACAAATACGTTGCTTACGCATGAAGAGATCGATTCTTCGATTTGTTTCGATCGTAGCGTTCCGGGAAATCGATTATTCGTTCGGTTTGAAAGCGTTTCGATGTTTAGTCGATCCGGTAGCGTGGTTTAAGGTGATTTATTTGGAATATACATATAGTTTGTTTGAAGAAAACATTAAAGGCAAGGGATTGAGATCCTTGAAGAAGTATTATTTTTGCATTTGGACAAATTCACTTCATTTTGTATAACAAATATTTTTATTTCATTATTCATTGATATATATATATATATATATAATATATATATATATTATACATTTTACATATGTCGGAATGAGAATTAGTTAGTTCATAATACAATTATGTTTGTCATTCTCGCTGTGTATTGACTTTGGTCATGACGTACAAGCAGCGAGCAAATATGTTAATAGATACTTTCAAGTGTTTCTTACAATTTAACTCAAATTATCTATCTATTTGTACACTTCGAATACATCTTTATATAACGTTAAGTAGTTATTTATTCTTTGAATATACATTACCTCTACAATACAATGAGATTAATATAACCTCCAAACAAAAATATAACCTAAAAAAATCCTTAAACGATATTATTCTCATTATCATTATCTCACAGTCCAACTGTATCAGAAGATGTATCATCGATGTTCAACGTGCACAAATATAATCACACATAATAAAAGTACTTCTTCATAAACTCCTCATCGTTACGAAAACGAAAACACGAAGTTGACGAGTGCAACGATGGTTTCACGAGAACCAACCATCTGAAACCTTGATGTCGATCACGTTCAGTTATTCAATAATCATTTGTTTCAATTCCTCGGCCTCTCGGAAGAACGAACTCAATTCAACGACCTCTGCTCCAATTATTAGCCGTGTAATTCACTCGGTTTCGTGCCCCGCGCTCGGATATTTCGCATAATTGTGCAATCCCGACAAAACGCGACGAGGAGAACCTTGAGCCGTGGCGTGGTACATCCTCGGTGGAACACAACGAGTCATTGTGATCGTCGAAACGAGAGCGACCAAGTGGAGCCGCATAATGGCCGGCCTGTGTGTGTATATGTGTGTGTGTGCGCGCGCGTGTGTATGTGTATGAACCGTCGACGACCGGTTCCCTCGTTATCCTGTTGAAGCTCCGTGAATCACTCGACGTGCGAGAAATGACGAATTAGCGGCGTCGATAGACGGAACGTTAGCCAACAAGATCGTTAGTCATTTTGTAAGCTTCTTTTGTACAGGATGTTCTCGTGGTTCCTCGTTTAGAAGAATTTAAAAAAAAAAGATGGATCTTTCTTAAAATCGAATTATTCTTGTAATTCTTGATTTGCAATATTATTTTGTTTGTTCATTCTCTATTTTGTAGGTGTGTTCTAGTAAACAGATTCTAGTTCTATTTAAAGAAAATACGATTCTGTATTGCATCTCCTTTAATTTTCATTTCTCTAAATTTTGAAGATATATGAAAATATTATCTGTTTTTCATAGAGTTCCTTAATGCAAAAAATGTAAAAATTTTCATTTATGATATGGTTTACATATCGAATGAAAATAGATCAACAATAGTCCCTTTTCTCAAAAATGGATATGTGAATAAAATTCGATAGTGAAAAATCACGAAGAGTGATTTACAGTTTTAGAGCACTGATTTCATGGTAAAATTGGTTTTACAAAATGAAAGAAAAACAAACGAGAGAAAGAGAGAATAATGGAAAATGGATAAGTAGATATTTGTAAAGGGCAAATTTTCGTGGTAAATTCTGCACGAGGATAAATAAAAAGAAGTATCTAGTATCGATTCGCTCGTAATAAACAAACGGTCGCACGTGCATGCCAGACGTTCGATAAAAGCAACCAGAGTGAAACGACTGAATTTGATAGCAGGAATGAATTAATGTGAAATTCCAGTATGGAAACCAGAGAGCCAGAATTGCACGAGCTTAAAATTCGATAAAATGTAGGGAATAGTTGACAGAGAAAAAATGGAATTATTTATTTTTCCTTTAATTGATTTCGCTTTAAATTCCTTTTCCTCTCTTTCTTTCTTTCTTTCTTTCTTTCTTTTTCTTTTTTGAAAGATTCGTCGGTTGCTCGCACAGCGAAACATTTTTTTTTTCACGATTATTCGCTTTCTTGATCGATAATTGAACGTTTCGAACATCGAATTGGACGAAGCGCGTTCGAATAAATATTCAATTTCCTGGTTATCCGCTTTATAACTGTATTATTCAGTTCTTTCTTTTTCCTTCTTCTCTTCTCTTTCTTTCTTTCTCGTTGTTTCTTTTCTTTGTGGCTTTTAGCCGAGTAGCGGCGACGACCCGAGACTACACACGTTCTTCGTAACACCGCTAAAGGGCGGCAGCAAAAGAAAGAACAAGGGCAAAGTTTACCCCTCGAGGTATTTCTTAAAGGCGACGCATCGCGGAGAATTGTTTTTGAAACCTTATCTGAAAAGTTTTCAATTGACATTTTTTTAAATCGGTGCTCCCGAATATACCCACTATTGAAAACATGAAAATAATTTTATTAAAAATTTTATATATTAAATAAGAAAACCTCCATTTTGATGAGATAAAATTTAACATTTATAGAAACTTTTTGGAATTAGATATTGCAATTGAAAAAAATATTGTATCTATCGTCAATCTATCGTCCGTTTCATATATTTTTCAACGTTATTCAAACAAGAATTATTATTTATAAGCAAAAAGGGATTATAAATATAACCACTCTTTTCTTCTTCTTTTTTTTCCCCCCCTCTTTTTTATAATATCAAAAGCTTTCAAGCAAGGAAACAAAGAGGGCAGAAACAAATGAAAATTTCAACAGTCACAGCTCAAACGAAACGAGGCAACCGCTGGCCAGTTTGCGCGGAAGCGTCGAATCGGCAGGGCGAGCACGTGGCCCGTCCGTGTTTCCGGCCTCATTTTCCATGCGGCCCCGTGTCCGTCGTCCCGTAGTGGTTGTGTACACGTCGTTAGCAGCCACTTGTCACAAATCCACTTCAATTTCACGCGGCGCAACGTGGCCTTCCCATTTTCTTTTTCCCAACCCTTCGCTTCCTCCCCGTGTGTTCCAACAACTCCCCACTCTCCTTTGTGTCATTTTTACTGCTTCTTAAAGCGAGCGCTCCTCTCTGTCCCCCCTTCTTCTTCTCTCTCTCTCTCTCTCTCTCTCTCTCTCTTTCTCTCTGCCCAACAACGAGTAAACTTGGATCCAAGAACACCGCTATACCTCTTTCCGTCTATCGCCGCTAACAAGGCGGACGATTCGAATTGCCCGCAGCCTTGTCTCGACTCATCCTGCTCTTCTCTTTCACCCTTTCTGCTCTCTATTCGCACCCTCTTCCCACGTGTCTGGTTCCACCAGTTTCTTGCTACGATTGTTGTTAAACGGGATCGAGTTTGATACGTGTGAATGAACTTGTAAATAACGTTAACGAAAATAAAAAAGAAATTCGATGTAAAAGTGGTTGGACGATGGTCGAGTTCGTGTCGAGAACACGAAAATGTCGGTTGAGGTTTGTTCATTAAGTCATGAGTGACGATTGAAAGTTTAAGTTGGATGAAGATAGAATTCATATTCTCATATGTACATTTGTATATCCGCCATTAGAATTGGTTACAATATTTCATAAATTATGTAATGGATAACTTGTTGTATTGTATTGTGAATTTAGTATTAGTATAGTCTATTATAAATCAATACAATTCAATGTATTCTAATTAATGCCTTGTATAATAAATATTGTATATTGGAAATATACAAATTATACAATTATACAAATGTTATACAATTATTATATTATATTATATACAATTATTATTATATTTGAATATAAATTATATACAAATATGCAATTAGATTAGGATTAGAATTTATTGAAGTTTCAATTCAAAATTATTATATATATATATATATATTATTTTTTCCTTTGAAACTTATAGAATCATAGGAATTTGAATCTAATCTGTCAACGTGCCGTGTATTTGATTTTATTTCAGTCACTTCAGTTTTAATTTAGAAAGCAGAGTATCTTCCTCCCATGTTCTTAATCGTTACGTTCTTGCACCTCGCTTAGACCTTCCAAGATCTTCCTCGTTTAGAGGCTATCGTTCGATGCTCTTGTCGTTTGACCATCCTCTGTTTTCTTTGGCACAACTTTGGACCAGATCCCTTCTCCAGAAGTAAACAGAGTTTCATGAGAGTTTAGGTGTAAGTTTGTTGACTTCGTGACTACGAGTAGGCTCGAATTTGGACGATCTTTGAAAGAAGTATTTTAATAAATATTTTCTGACGATGAATTGTAATAGTTTCATTAGTTTGTAGAAATAAATTCTATTAACTGATTGAAATCATGGGTTGGATTCATTTGAACACGAGAAAATTCACTGTTAAATATTTTTTTACTAATTAATTCAAAGTTCTGTCGTCCTTTTACACTTTTACAAACACAGGAATGGAAAAAACAAAAAAATTTTTAAATATTTTCTTCGATAGATTTATCCAATTTGTTTCAAAAACACGTTTTCGTAATTGTTTCATTGTTAAAAGAAGAATAGAAAAAAGTTGTTCGAACAAGTTCCTCGATGAGAATAATATAGATTAGAATAATGTTATGAATATAAAAATCCAAATCCGAATCAGCGATAAACAATGGCCAAAATGGGCGATCGTGTTTGCAAAGATGTCCGTTTAGAAGTTGGCGAATCGTTTCCTTCGAAGTTTGGCCGCGTGACGCGTATGTGCAAACTTATCAAAGTTTGAGATTGGAACGGGGGGAACTTCATAAACGTCTCCCGGTCTTGGTCTTCGAAATTTCTGACAGCCAAGACAAACGTGGCGCCCCGGCGACATGCCCTTGGAACGAGCCACGAGACTCACTCTTTCAACTCTTTCCCCCGCGATTCTTCTGCATCGAATCACCGTGAAATCACGCTCGATTCGCCGTGATAAGTGTGGCTCATTGGAATAAGAAGGGTGGAAGAAGCTTTCGAAGAGGATGATCGAACGAAAACTTCATCTTTGTAAGCTCCAAGTTTTTCTCCACTCTTCTCGCGCGATTAATTCGTCACGAATATTTTCACATTTGTCATTTTGGTTTAATTTTCCTCTTTTTTTTTTTTCATTTTAAATGGAGAACATTTATTAGATATAATATAAATTTCTTAAAAAAAAAAAAAAAAAGAATCTAAAATAAGATCGAAAGAATGCGTCAAAAAGAATTTTTTAATTGTGAAACATTTAAAATATGTTTTCGATTTATAATAAGAAGAAGGTTTCGAAGAGGATGATGGAACGAATATTTGATTTAAATTTCTTTTTTTTTAAATAGAAAATATTTTTTAAATATAAGTACTATGAGTTTCTTAAAAAAAAAAGAAAGAATCTAAAATAGGATCGAAAGAAAGATTACGTAAAAAAGAATTTTTTAATCCTAAAATGTTATAAAGTACGTTGTTGATTTATAACAAGAAGAAGCTTTCGAAGAGGACGATGGAACGAATATTTGATTTAAATTTCTTTTTTTTTTAAATAGAAAATATCTTTTAAATATAGGTATTATGAATTTCTTAAAAAAAAAGAAAGGATCTAAAATAGAATAGAAACAAAGATTGCATCAAAAAGAATTTTTTAATCCTAAATCCTTTATAAAGTACGTTGTTGATTTATAACAAGAAGAAGCTTTCGAAGAGGATGATGGAACGAAAATTTCATCTTTGTAAGCTGCAAGTTTTTCTCTTGTTGCAACAATTGCACTCGTCATGAATATTTTCACGTTTGTCATTTTGATTTAATTTTCTTTTTTTTTTAAATAGAAAACATCTCTTAAATATTAGATACTATGAATTTACAAAAAAAAAAAAAAAAAAAAAGAAAGAATCTGAAATAGAAATAGAATCGAAAGAAAGATTGCGCGTCAAAAAGAATTTTTTAATCGTAAAATGTCATAAAGTACGTTTTCGATTTATAATGATCCATGCACATAAGCCGTATATTTTCAATGATATTTACACGAAAAGCGATAGATGGGGTGGATATAAGCGCGACGAATAAAAGTAAACAGCGCGTGAAATTTAACATTTAACCGTTTAATACGCGCGTCGCAATATCGCGTGAACGTTGTTAAACTTTTATGGTGAAAAAAGCATTGTGCATGCCTCGTCCACTTTTTTTTCTTTTTTTTTCTTTTTTTTTTTTTTTTTTTTTCGTGCAATCGTGCCAAGCGCTATCGATAAATTAATAACAAGCACTATTAATTCCGTTGGTGATGGACCGTCCTCGCCGACGAATCCTGGGTGGAAATTTTGAAAGCTTCCAAAAAAAAAAAAAAATAAAAAAAAAAGAAAAAAAAGAAAAAAAAAAGAAAAAAAAAGGCAAAAATTTTCGTGAGAGAACATCAGAGAGAACCATCTCGTTTCGACGAGGTTCGTTTAATGTTCCAATCACTTTTCACAGCTTTAAATTTCAATGCAGATAGCTTCATTGGTTGTGAAAATTAAAATGTTGAATTAGGTTATATGAAATATCCGGAATTTCTGATGCTGGAAACTGGAATGTTTGAAATATTAAATTTATCAGTTTTGAAATATTAAATGGAGTAACAAATTGGGGAAATAAATTGGAAAATTTTTAAAAATCGTTTTATTTTTTTTTCTTTCTTTCTTTTTTTTTTATTTCGTATATATAAATTTATGTATTACGTAGTGGGGCAAAGTCGTGTATTATTGCATTTATGAATAATATCGAGCCATTGTTCTGGTTTGAAGAATTGTTTCTGCTGGTTTTATGCGTTTTTAGTTTCTCGTTCGTTTATTCCGTATAATTATCGTGTCGTAAACTCGGAATGTAATTAGTGGCCTTAATGAAAGCGAAATCCTTGATCTTAATTTTTCTGTGACCAGAAGTTTTTTTATAATGCCTGTTTGTTCAACAATAGATAATACTCTATTGTGATCGTTCAAGCTCCAGCAAATCTGATATAGAAATAAGACACGATCTCTCTTCTATACTTGTTATTTCCTAAATGTTTAGTTTAAATCTTTAATAAAAATCATTAGATTATATCATCAAATATCAATTTAAAACGTATAAAATTCTCGAAAGATCACTTTACTTTAATTGAAAAATTCATTCGAGTATCTTAAATACATAATAATCGAGAAATTTAATTGACCAATCAAGTTTATCATTAAGAATCTTTATCCAAAAGAATAGAAGAAGAAGAAGAAGAAGAAGAAGGAATTAATAATCTTTTAGTTTTCAGTTCCACACAAAGACGTTCATTCTAATCTTTTTTATCGCCAATAAATATTTCCCTACCGAAGAAATGAAATTCTTGCCAAGCTTGCAACAAGATTTAACGATACTTTACTTTCGTATCCAAATTTTTGCTCTCGAGATTCTTCTTGTTCCCATTGTAATCCATCCGAGAAGTACGAGAAGAAAGTTTCCACTATAAAAGAATGATCACCATCGCGAATAACCATCGAAACTACAGTCGTTAACACATTTTCACTCGACACGAATTCAATAACGACCGCCCTTCTCGAAAGACTGGGCAAACTCGACTCGAAAAACTTTCAAAATCGAGACAAAGGAAGCTTTTCAATATCGAAATTGAACGAAAGATTCTCGAAAATTTCTTTCAAGTTCCTTCAAAAAAAAAAAAAAAAA